>NC_084463.1:163913868-164523868 GCF_027409185.1 Cynocephalus volans
AGTGTCTGCCACATGCAGGCATGAGTCAGGTGCTGGGAATTCTCTCCAGGGCCTTTCTTTGGTGGGTTACAGGCCAGGAGGACAATCAGGTTTGGTCTCCAGGCGACTCTGGTATGTGGGTGGTGGCCCCTGGAGAACAGTGTGGAAGGGGTCTGAGGCAGAATCCGGCTCGGGGGGAGTGCTGCAATGTGTTAGCGATGTCTGCCATGCACGCGGGTGTGGGCACTGAAGCACCTGCGCTGTCTACCTGCAGATCCCAGAGCAGTGGCCTCTAAAACGCATCCAAGCTCTGTGCTCAGCAGGTGGCATGGCCCTCCGACCAGGTCAGCATGCCTCTCTCCGTTTTCCAGTGAGAAAGTGGAATCTATCTTGGTCTCACAGCTCATCTGAACCCAGGCTCCACCGCCCCCAGCGTTCTGTGATGTCACAGTACAGCATCCTGTTCCCCTCCTTGCTTTGGCTGCAGGGGAGCTCAGAATGGATCTTCAGGCTTGCTCTCAGCCACCACATCAGCCCAGGGGCTGGGACATTTTTGTGGCCTGCTCCTTTGGGCTCTTCCTCCTCCCTACAGTGCCTCCCGTGGAGCTGGCCGGACATAAGTTATCAACTATAAATAAAACCAAGACTTCCGTTCTGCCTCTCGCTCGAGTTTCCTGCTGCATTTTTAAGTCCCTAATCAATGGGGGGTAGGGGAGAGGGGACTCCTAACGGAAGATGACATCACCATCAGCTGGCCGGGGGGGCAGGCCCCCAGCCCTCCGGCCCGCGTGGGCCCTGAATACCCCCATTATGAGGGGTAACCTCATTACACAAGTCGCCCCACTCGGAGGAATTTCAAATGGGGTTTTGTGGTTTCTGTGCTTCGCAGCAAAGCACACACAGGCAGCTGCGGTCACCCGGCTTCCTCTCCCGCCGCAGCCCTGGCACCCAGCCAGCCAGTGACCACCCCTTCCACTGTGAGTCACTTTCATTCTTAACTCTCTGACTCAGGTCCCTTTAAAGGGACAGCAGAGCCCATTCGTCCAGGAAGGGAGGGGGGCCGCAGGGGAAGAGCCTTCCTGGGGAGGTGCAGCTGGGGTCAAGGGGAGGCTGGGGGGGGTTCTCTAGCAGGCAGCTGGGTGAGGCTCCTGCTGCCCTCCATTATCCCCTGACCCCAGGACAGAGGGGGTTTCTGCCTGTTCCAAGGAAGAGGAGCCTATGACTCCCCCAAAGCTGAGTGTCTGTGGGGCAGGAACCCCCGGTTATTCAGCAGCCTTCCTTTCGGCCTGGTCAGCAGCCTGCCCAAGCTCTGGGCCCAGAAGCCGCAGGGTCTTACAAGCCACCCCTTTCATCCAGTGTGTTGTGCCTTGTTCTTGTCACTTGCCCCTGCTTCCTGCTTCCGTCACTGCCACCTTCTGCAGGTCCTAGAACATCCCAAGCTGCTTCCAGGCTGCCCTTCTGACTACCTGGGACTCATGTGTCTCTGCTCTGTGTGGCCCTGTCTCCTCCTCTAGGGCTCAGCTCGATGCCACCATCCCCAGGTTCCTTTGTCTCACTCCCACCCTGAACAGTCAGCCCACGAAGGCAGAGAGCCCGCTTGTCTTGCTCACAGCACAAGGCCTGGCGCACAGTAGGTGCTCAGTAAATATCTGATGAATGGAGGAATGAATGGGGGAGTGACCAGCAGGGGTCCCTCCACAGCCGTCCCTGCCACGGGCCCCAGTGTGGCATGGCCCCTCCCTGCCCAGATGGAGCTGGAGGGTACGGAGGACACAGCAGTGGACGAGTGGAGGTTGCAGGTGGACGTTCCTGGCTGGTGGGCTCCCGTGGGGGCCGGGGCTGAAGTTCCAGCCCTGGGCTGGGTCTCGGTTTGGGGACTCATTGAAACCCTAGAAGAATTTCCCTCTTTTCTCCTGTCCTGTCTGACTCACACTTTCATTTTGAAGTTCCCCCTTTTTGTCAGCACTTCTCCTGAGGTCACGCAGTGGTCAAGCGGGGCTGGCAGGGGTGGCGAGTGGAGGAAGCCGGTGGCAGCCTCGTTCCCAGAAGCACGACTCGCTGGTCCCTGGGTCCTGCCTGGGCTCTGCAGGCCCCCAGCCCTGTGGCCGCTCACCACTGCTGCCAGGTGTGCGGGTGGTTCAGAGGCCCAAGTTTGTGCGTCCACAAGGCCAGAGTCCATGGTGGCCTCTGCCTCCTCTGTCCCCACAGTGCTACCCAGTTTGCCCTCCACAGGGAGCTGGGGCGGGGATGGGGCCCAGGACTCCACAGGGGCTGAGGGCTGGGCACAGTGGGCCTCACTGACCGGTCCTTGTCCCAGCACAGAGCCAGGAGGACCAGGGCTGAGGGGACACAGCCAGCCTCCTGCAGGAGATGCCCAAGCCCCTCTGTGGTTCCCACCCCCCGGTCTGGTGTGGGACGAAGGACGAAGGAAGATCAAGGATGAGAAGAAAGTTGTGCCCGTCGGGGCACAGGCTCCTAGACCCAACCATGTGTCCCTCCCAGGAGTAAACTCTCGAATGCCTAGCGGGAGCCCAGGGGTCACCCCATCTTCACTGGCTCTTCCTTTGTTAGATCATCCTGGAGTTCCTTCGAGCCAGGCCTCACGCTGGCTCTGGGCACATTAGTGACTGTGACATGGACCCCTGGACATTCTCCTGCGGGTGGTACGGAGCCTTGCAGGCTTGGTGTGCTTCAGAAACTGGCTTCTGGAAGCCTCGACGGATGGGGTGGGTGGGGAGGGCTGCCTGGGCAAAGCCACCCTTCCTGCAAAGGCCCTGCCAGAGCTACGGGCTGCCCCTGAGGGTTGCATGGACAGCCTGGGCCCAGCAGGCAGGGCTGGCCAAGCAGCTGGGCTTGCTTTCTTGCCATCGTCGTCACAGGGAAATCTGAGACTGGCACCGTGGCCAGTTTGGGAAAAGAAGAGGCGGGGAGGAAAGGGTGTGCCCCAGCCCCGAGCTGGAAACCAAGAGAGGCTGTGGCCAGCCCTGCTGCAGCCACCCTGAGCCTGGGCCCCCTTCCCTGGGAAGGAGGAGCATCTGGGGACTCTCCCCGAGGACATTTCAGAAGCTCCCTTGATCAAACCCCACTGTCTGCAGGCTCCAGCAGTTCTGGAACCCAGGAGAACAAGGAATGGAGATGTCCCTGAGCAGTCATCAGGGTGTCCTTTGCAGTTGGAGGTGCTGGGTCCTTGTCTGGACATGGCCTTGCTTGCTCCCAGCTGTGTCTGCAGGTTTCCATCTGTCATCTTTGGCCTCTAGTTACCTGTGGAGACTCTGTCAATTCATAGAATTAATGGAGATGACAGCTAAGTAGAGAAAATTAACCACAGTGGTTGACACTCAGAAACCATCTGCAGGACGTGGAGGGAGGTGGGAGGTGCTGGACGTCGCCATGGAGCATCTTGTCTGTGACCACCTGGACCACACATGGGGACATGCTCTCTTGGTGGCCCCCATGTGCTCTTCTGGCCCCACCCCACTGACCATGGCCCCATTCATCACAACCCACAGGATACCACGTTAGGGTCTCCAAGAGGGGGTTTCATTCCAGCCTCATGGCACCCCTGCGAGTGGGCATCATCTCCCCTCTGCAGGTGAGGAAACTGAGGCTCAGGAGGGGAGTCTTGCCCATGGTCATGCAGCAGGTGCTTACAGGATCACCGGAATTGCAGTCCAGTGGTCTCTCCACCACCCTCCCTGATCCTCCAGCCATGGCTGCTGTGGGGATTAAATCCAATCACGGGGGAAAAGTGCTTTGAAATGCAAAAGCTGTGAGTTTTATTATGATTATAAAAACACAACAGGAAGAACACAACCAATTGTGGTTTTACGAGGCTGAGCTGCCCCTCTGGAATTCCCTCTTATCCAGGGATCACAGGGTGCTGGGCCAGCCCAGAATTAATTAGGCCCTGGAGCCAAGGACCGCAGAATGCTCCTGGAAGCACTGGAGCCAAGCTTGGGCCAGGCAGGAAGTGACAAGCACTGCTCGTTCTCATGCTGCCCGGAGTAGGGAGCCCCAGGCATCCCCCCAGCAGCAGCAGCCCCTCTCCCCGAGCCAGCTGGTGGGAGAACGAGGCGCTTTGGGTCCTCCCCTCCGCAACAGATGAAGGATGGAGACCAGTAGCAGCAGGAGCAGGACTAAGGACGCCACAGTCGAGAAGTGGAGGGGAAGGGAAGCAGGGAGGGGCCGGTTCTGCCTGGCTTAGGGTTTTCTGCATCCAGATCCTGTCCTTAGAGACTGTGTGCTCCTGAGGGTCATGGGCATACATGTCTGAGTCACTGGTGCCTGCTGGGCTTGATGGCTGGACAAGAGGGGGGAGGGTGTGGAAGGCTGGGGGTAAAGGGGAAAGCCGTGGGGCCTGCTACCTTGTCAAGGCTTATAAGGCCGGCTTAATGAAAAAATAATTGTTGATGGATGTCCAGATGGACATGTGCAAAGATAAATGGATCAGCAAATGTGGGGATGGTCTAAGAGGGCAGATGAATGGGTAGATGGATGGGTAGAGGGATAACGGGATAGATAGAGGGATGGATAGATGAATGCATGGGTGGATGGTGGATGGATGGATGGTGGACAGATGGATGTATGGATGGATGGATGAATGGATGGATGGGTGGATGGGTGGGTGGGTGGATGGACAGATGAGTGGATGGATGGATGGATGGATGGGTGGATGGATGGATGAGTGGATGGACAGATGAGTGGATGGATGGATGGATGAATGGTGGATAGATGGGTGGTTGATGGATGGATGGATGAGTGGATGGGTGGATGGGTGGATGGATGGATGGATGAATGGATGGATGGGTGGATGGGTGGGTGGGTGGATGGATGGGTGGGTGGATGGATGGATGGATGGATAGATGGGTGGGTGGGTGGATGGATGGATGGATGGATGGATGGGTGGGTGGGTGGATGGATGGGTGGGTGGATGGATGGATGGATGGATAGATGGGTGGATGGGTGGATGGATGGATGGATGGGCAGATGGATAAATGGATGGACAGATGGATGGATGAATACGTGGATGGATGTATGGATGAATGAAGGGTGGGCTGGTAGACAGCGGGATAAACACCTGAGTCCATTTCAGGCAGGGAATGTGGGAAATGTGAGATGATTCCAGCAGAGAACTTGGTGGGGCCAGCAGGACCTCAGGAATAGAACTTCAGCATTCATGGCATGATACCTGTGTCCTCCACCAGCTAGGAGGTCAGTGAGTCAGGTGAGAACCAGGAGACTCAGATCTTTTTCTTGTTGCAGCTTTATTATCCCCTTGACCTTGGCCAGTCATCTGCCCTCCAGGCCTCGGTTTCCCTGTCTGGAGTATGAAAACTAACGGATGAGGTGGGTTTCTAAGGAAGGCAGGGGGAGACTCCCAGGTTCTCTCTCACCCACTCCTGGGCTCAGTCCAAGCACCTGCCACGCATCCTCTTCCCCTACGTTTCCCAAATGCCTGAGCATGAAACCAGCTGGAGAGATGGGCTGCAAGGAAAGGAGAGCTGGCCCTGGCCTGAGGCTGGTGGGTGGAGAGGCTGCTGTGGCTGCAGATACTCAGTGGGCCCCTGGCAGGCTCCAGGCTGAGTCACCCTGAGTCACCACTGTCACTTCCTACCACACATTCCTTCACTCATACAATGTCCCTCAAGGCCACCTCCCTGGAATCTTCTCGGGCAGTTGCCAAGGGTGTGAGGGGCACTCAGGTCTGTCCCAGCTTGAGGGCAGAGGGCTCAGGTCCTGGAGTCCTGGGAGGGAGAGAGGGCTGAGCAATGTGTCATCCCAGCAAGGGGTGATGCCCTCCGAGACCTTCCAGCTTGGGAGCTCCCTGACCCTCACTGGGCCAGGTGCCTCCCTGCAGCCCCTGAGCTGCCACTTGTAGACTTGGGGGAACACTGCCTCCGCTCACTAGGTGTCACCGGGTGAGGAGAGGAAGATGCCCACCTGCCCCTGCATCTCCTGACCAGCCCTGCCCACCCCCACAGCCCGTCATGGTAGACAGGCTGGCTCTGGGTGGCGGCCCTGGCTCGCTCCTTGTCCCTGTGGCTTCCTCACTGGGTGGTGTGGGGCAGGCCACGCAAGGCTCCAGGTCTCCACATCCTCATCGTGGCCAGGTGCAGTGAGACACTGCCTCCACAGGGTGGTGGGAGCATGCATGTTCCTCTGTCCCTCTGGGGACCCGGGTGACCCACAACCCTCTGATCTTCTGGGCTCACCTCTGGCAGGTCCTGTGACCTTGTGTCAGACGCCTAAGGGAATATGGTGCTGGCCCTGGGAGGTGAGCATCTTTCCAAGTTGAAGTCTGGGCTGCACTGGGAGCTTGGGGACCCAGGATGATGACTCCTGAGTACAGGGCTCCTGGGGGGCGGGTAGAGAGGAGCCTGGGTGGTGGCCTGGCCTGGTCAGTGGCAGGTAAGACAGAGGCTGGGAACAGGAGGCACAGGGGGCGGGCGGAGGCTGGTGGTCTCTGTGTACGGGGGCCCATGTCTCAGCCCTCCACATTTGCCAGGGCAGGAACCTGGGACACAGGAGGCCAGCAGCCCCTGAGCCCTGGTCCTTTCTGTTCATTCCTTTCTCCCTGAACCTCTCAGCGCCTCCTCTGCACTGGGCACCGCTCTGCTCTGCACAGACCCGCGTCCCTGTCTAAGGAGGGCAGCATTCTAGTGAGGGGAGACCGAACACAGATGACAAACTTAATGACATGCTCAGGCATGTCGGGGAGCTGATAAAAATGACAGTAAGGAAAGAGTGGGGTGAAGGAAGCGGGACCAGGAGCTGGGGGTGCTCTCTGACGAGGGGCCTTGAATGGCACTGGAGGGGACGAGGAGTGGGCTGGGGGTACCTGGGCGTGCCCAGCCCCTCTGGGGAGCAGCGAGGAGGCAGGCAGAGGGGGCTGGGTGAGGGTAGCGGCCCGTCCTATGAGGCCTCTCGGGGTGGACCCCCGTGCTCCGGGGTGATTATTCCAGGGCCCCTTCTCTTCCCAAAGGCTCCTGTGTGGATGTGATGCTCACTGCTCCTCCCACTCACAGGACTTTTTAAGGACTTTGACTTTCACTCGAGTGAATTGGGGAGCAGAGGAGGGACAGGTCTGACTATTAAAGGGATACTCTGGGTGCTGGGTTAAGAAAAGATGGGGTGGGGGTCAAAGGTAGATCTATGATCCATTTTCTGATGTCCCTCAGCTCTGGGGACACAGAGCTGGGGCAGATGAAGTCCTCTCGAGAGGTGCCCTGACTGAGGAAGGTTCACAAAGACTGATGACCACCGTGGAAGGACCTGCAGACTAGAGCTCTCGGCGCTTGAGGAGGGAAGAGCCAACTTGGGGAGGAAATCCAGGGAGGCTTCCTGGAGGAGGGGATGTTTGAAGTGTCTCGAGGGCTGAGCAGCAGGTTCCCAGGGAGAGAGGCAGGAAGAGGGGCGGGTACTCCAGAGAGAACGACGGAGTGGGCAAAGGCTCGAGCGTGTGAGCAGAACTCTAAGCACCCGCTCCGTTCATTCATCCATTCACTCACTCATTCATTCCTCCACGTGCTCTCCACGTACTTCTCGCATGCACTCCGTCTGCCTGGCACTGCGCTGGCCCCAGAGAAACACCAGCCCCGCCCCTCACCTGCCCTCTGCGCTCTTGCCTGAGGAGGGGGTGGCCGTCGCCAGCCAGGTTTAGTAGCCTCGCAAACATCCTTCCCTCCCCAAACCCCTGTATCCCAGCAAGCCTACATTTGTTTTGTATTTGAAATTCCACTAATTTTTTCGTGTCTTTGCATTAATGATTCCTCTTTAAACATCAAAGGGAGCCGTAGGACAATTTTACTCCTAACAGTTTTGTACGAGAGGCGGCTGATCATTATCCCACGGCTCCAATGATAGGCTGTGCTCAGTTCGGATTCCCAAGATTATGAAAGGAAATTCAGCTAATTATAGTTTGATAGAAATTACAGTCCTGTTGATCCCTGATTGACTTGGCGGGTTGGCATGAATCACTGTGTTCTTTGATAAGATTTTATTCATCTTGCAGGAATCTCACTGCAGGAGAAGTTTCTTTTGTGTTCCTCTCCCACGAAGCACCTGTGCGTGTTATACCCCAAAGACATGGGAGCCTAGATTATGGGGTTGTAGAAGCAAGAACAGAGAGGCCTGGGAGCCAGGAATCCTGGTTTCGTACGTAGCAGTAACTTGCAGTGTGACCTCAGCTGTAGCCTTGCCTCTCTGGTCTCTGGGCCTTTGCTATTTCATCGGAAGGGAGACAGTGTGGTACACTGGTTAAGAACGTGGGTTCTGAGCTCAGCCTTTCTAGTTACGTGCCTTTGGGCAACCTCTTTGAGCCTCAGTTTCTTCATCTGCAAAATGGGATCTGTGATGGTGATGATTTCCTCCCATGGTTGTTTTAAGAATTAAATGAGATAATATATGTAAGCTAATATAATGAAGCTAAGATATGGGATATATGTAAAGCAGCTGACACAGTGTGAAAGCTCAAAATATCCTGGCTATTTGTTATTAAAGTGGCCCACTCGAAAGGGGAGATACCCAGGGCCAGGGGCAGAAGAAGCTGCAGATGACTTCCACAGTTGCATGCAGAGAAGAGATCTGTAGTGGAGAGAGCTGTGAGGGAGGCAGAATCCCAGCTCACAGACGGGAAAACTGAGACGCAGGGGAGCTCTGGCACTAACCCTCAGCTGTGCAGGTAGCAGGAGGCCTGCAAACAAGAGAGTCTCAATGTCCCTATTCCTAGCACTGTGCCCGGTGGCCTCTGAACACGTATCTTGCCCTGAAGGGATGCACGATCTTCTGGATGGCATTGACTAGAGAGAATTATGGGCACAGGCTTTCCTTTTCCCAGCACGATCAGGGAACAGCACTCCTGATGACCATTAGCATCTGGAGTTGGAGGGCGGGGGTGGAGGAACCAGGGGCACCTTCCAAATTGCTTAGGCCTAAAAGAGACCCCACTCAGCCAGAGGGTGACTTACCATGACTCCGATGATGTGAATGGGCCCCTTCTGAATCCTGATTCTGGTCATATGTATCAGTATAACTTGCAAAGGTAGGATATTTTAACTGCAATTGGTTATGGTCACTGTCTCCACTCCCACTTTCTTCTGTCACCCTTCCCCTGTGTCTGGTGACATTAGAATGGCTGTAGACATATTTGGAATTCAGTTAAAGAGAGATTGAGTTGGGTATGCATTTAGTTTAGGATTATGGGATCTACTTGAGTTGAGGTGTTCAGGCTGCCATGTTGTAGGAGGGCTTCCAGATTTGCTCTGCGGCTCTGGGAACTCACCCAGCACCTCAACGTGAAGACACAGGGTCAGTGAGGTCCTGCAACATATCTGTGCCTGGCAGCGCACAGCACTGGGAGCACAGAGAGTTGTGGAGGGGGCAGGAAGCCAGTCTGCAGAACCTTCCATCAGTGGAGGGTGGGGTTCCCATAGATGCTAGCCAATACAGAAGTCCTCTTCTTTTACTAATACCCCCAACAACACAATGGGGGACACCGAGGCCCTGAGAGGGAAGGGGACTCGCCCTAAGACACAGATATGTTTGCTGGTGGCACAGCCAGGAGCTCAGGTCTCCTCTGTTCCCACCAGTGGGCTCGGGATGCTTGCAGCTGGCTTGCCGGACACCCCTTCCCTTCACTGCCAGGAAGTTGGCTGCAGGGTCCAGAGTCACAAAAGCAGCCAATTATGTTGGAATGAGCTGGTTCAGAAGCTGCGGACACCCATCTCCCTGTGGTAGCCCCCTTGGTAAGGCCAATAGGCCATGTCTCCTAGACCACCCTGGATCTGGTCCTCTAAGACCTGTTTCATCAGCAAAGTGTCCTGGCCCCCACTGGTGCAGCACCCTGAGCCCTGCTGGCCACTGGCCAACTGAGGGAAAGGCCTGGACTTCTCTGCTCCTGCCATTTCCCAAACACCCCGAGGCCAGTGCACCCTGCCCCATGGTAGGGGCTGGGGTCCCCAAGGACAAGGAGAAGCCAGCTTTTGTCTGGAAAAACGCTGGCAGCATTTTCTAAATGAACCCGATGCCCAAATGATCGCGGCCTTACACTTGTATTGAAGACGAAGGAATCAGACTAAAACTGAACAGGCAGAAGTAGGAAACTGAGGACTGAGGTCCCCCTAGGGCCCCTCCTTTCCTCCCCCTGGGGCCCCTCCTTTCCTCCCCCTGGGTAGGATCAGCCTCTGTGGGCCTCCTTTCCGTTATCTGCAAAACGCAATTAACAGAGGCGGCTGCCTGGGGAATGCTCGTCAAGGCCCTGCGGTGCCTGGCACGCAGTAGGTGGTCCACGGATACCAGCTGCCTTTGTCACTGCGTACAGGGGTCTTCCCTAGGACAGGGCAGCCCTCCCTCCCGTCACTCAAAACTCATGACTGGGCTTCCTGCTCCTGTGAGACCAGCTCAGGCTGAGCAGGTCCCAGTCAGCACTAGTGGAAAGCAGCCAGGACATGAATGGGGTCTTTGCAGGTCACACATTGGCTCCTTGACGGGGGCCTTCTGGGACAGCAGGGGCCTTTACCTGGCGAGCAGAGTAGCAGTTCCACAGCAGGAATTCTGGGCACTGTGGAAGGTGGAGGTGGGCTGGGGTGCCTTTGCTGGTAGACAAAGCTCCTGCAAAGCCCTGACATGGCAGAGCAGGAGGCCTTGGAGTTCAGATGGAACCCAATAGCCCAATTTTCTGGATGGGGAAACTGAGGATCAGAGAGCTGATGTGTCTTCTCTACACCCCAGGGTGTGCTGGGGCAGACCTGTGCCTGTGATCCTGGAGTCCAAGTTGTCTCTGCAGCCCATGTGGTTGGCAGAACACCCTAGATGAACAACCCAGGCCAGAGCCCGGCCACGGAGAGGCCTCTTTTGGCTTTTCCTTTCACTCCAAGCCCCTGGGGGACTCCAGGTCCTGCCTGGCCAGGCCCAGGAGGGATTAGAACTGGACAAGTGGGTAGGCAGGGGTAGACAGCTTCCTCTACTTCCTCCCACATGATCCCCAATCTCCACCTTGGGCCACATTGTCCAAACCACCTTCCCAGGCTCAGCTCAGAGGCCACCTCCTCCAGGAGGTGTGCGTGCATTGTCCTGAGTGGGAAGAGTGGCTCGGCCATAGTGACTGTTATCTTCTCCTGCATTTCTGTGTAATTATAATCTGTCACTGGTTAAAGGATTTCCTCTTGTGCCATGAGTGTGTAATGCGTGCCAGGCACACTCTGAGTACTTCACATGCACTGGCTCACCCCGCCTGCGTGGCATAAGGAAGCGGACCACTCCTTCCTTCCCTCTGGTCCAAGCTGCCCTGGCTTGCTAAAGAGGTCTTTCCCTTGAGCCCTTCTTGGCCCCTAAGTCCACAATCTTGTTAAAATCTGAGCCGAGGTGCTGCCCTGCCTCTGCTCACCCTCCAGTGGCTCCATCTCAGAGGAAACAGCCAAGTCCTCACCAGCTCCTGCATCTCCCTGGCCCACCCCTGTCTGCCACCTCCCCAAACTCAACCCCTCCATGCCCTTGTTCCCTCACTCCAGCGACAGTGGCCTCCTACCCCAGGGCCTTTGCATGTGCTGCACCCACTTCCTGGGACACTTTTTCCCAGACACCACACAGTTTGCTCCCTCCTCTCCTTCAAGTCTTTGCTCAAATGAAGAACCCCTGGCCCCCAGCTCACGATTGCCCCCAATGCTCTGGAGCACTCAGCAGCATCTGGCAGTTCAGACGTTCTGCCCTGTTGATTGCTGCCTCCCCTACTAGCAGGTCAGCTTCTCGGTGGCAGGAATTTTGTCTGTTTGTCACTGCTTTATCCCCCACACCTACAACCATGCTTGGCACAAGTAGAAGCTCCATAAATAAATGTGTTGTATGAATGAAGAAATATCCTTACAGGACAAGTCATATATCACAGGCATTTTATCTGTGCAGAAGCTGCAGGTCACAAGAACTGCCCGATGTCTTTCTGCTCTTGTTTGAGTGGATTTGAACCTGGCTGTACGTGAATGTAAGACCCACCTTTTGGCCAAGGCCCCCATCACCTCCCTTGCACATGGAGTGCCCTGCCTTGCATGGGAGGTGGACATCACCAGGCAGCTCCCAAGATACAAGCTGCTCCTGGGGGGGTGTCCTATGGTCAAGGGAGGCCAGGGAGACAGGGAGGGCTGCATCCCCAAGGAGGAAGTGTCTGGGCCGAGGGTGGAGGAGGTGACAGGAGAAGAGATCTGACTTCATTGGTGGGTGGGGAGCTGGAAGAGCATCCCGCGAGGGGGACAGCACATGAAAATGCTGCCAGTGGGAAGAGCAGGGCAGGTGCGGCAGCTCCTGCCCCTAGGCCTGGCTCCACCTGACGTGGAGGTGGGCAGTGGTGGGTTCCCAGGGCAGGAGGCCCAAGGGGTGGCAAGGCACACTCTTGGAGAGTCTCATAGGTCATCGGGAGCAGCCCACTGGGAAGGCAGCAGGAGCAGGAGGTGATGTTGTCAGGCTCCTGTCTGAGAGACTCCTCTCGTGACAGGTGGACGGAGAATCAGGTGAGTCGGGTGGGTGCAGCAACCTGGGGGAGAAGAGAGGTGAGAGGTGGGCTCCATCACCTCAGCCTCCTTCCACCGATCCCAAATGCACCTCGCTCCCTGTCCCTCTGCTGCCACCCCGTCCCCCTCTGTCATCTCTTCACAGCACCAGCAGTTTCCCTCCGTGTATCCCACGTGGGCCGCTCCATGCTGGAGTGACAGCTTCTAGGTGTAGTCCCCACTCTCGGCCTGGCTCTGTCTTCTGGCGTCTTCCCACAGCACCTGGGGGAAAGACCAGCAGGATGCCGAGTGCTGGGGCACAGAGATCACCTTAGAGTCCCTGCACTCCAGGGACCCGAGCCTGGGGAAAGGCTCCAAGAGGAGGGTGGTGTAAGACCTGGGTCTCAAGATACAGTGTCCGGGCTGTGGGGACAGGAGAGGTACAGGCAGAGAAACCGAGTCCTGGCCTCTGCCTGGGGAGCAAGTGTGCAGAGGTGGCTGGCCCCAAGTTTGGGCGTGAATGAATAATAGTTGTGGATGTTATGCTAGCACTCATTGAGTGCCTACTGTGTACCAGGCCCTGGGCAACCCTGGGCATGCATTAATTTACCAATTATCCCAGCAATCCAGTTACTAGTTCCAGTCTACAGATGTGGAGGTGGAAGCTCAGAGAGGGCCAGTAATTCATCTGAGGCCACACAGCAAGGAAGGGGAAGCCAGGCAGCCTGGCTCCAGAGTCCAGGCATGGAACGTGGCGCAGAGTCCTGATCTAGTAAGGGGCCATGGCTGCTGCGGGGCAGGGTGGTGCACAGAGGTCCCAGGCTTAGTGAGGCTTGCTGCGGCTCTGGTACTAACAGATTGTCTCTACTGACCCTGCTGTCCCCAACCTTCATCACCCCTGGAGCCTTGGGGCAGAAATGCTGGCTTCCGCGGAGGCCTCCGCCCATCACCTCCTGCGAGCCTTGGAACAACCCTGTGTGTGACCACACCCGCTTTTACACAGGCATGTGGCAAGTTCAGGCCATCAGGTGGCTTCCCGCGTGCACGAACATCCAGGACTGGAACCCAGGTCACTCGTTCCAGTCACCTCCAGGGTGACCCATGAGGACAGCTGGTGACATTTACCAAGCATTCCTCTGACTCCCCGGTTGATGCCCTTTCCAGGGGTGAAATCACATAACCCACAGGTAGGCCCTGTGGTTAGCCCCTCTCACAGACCTGGAAACTGAGTCGCAAAACACGCTGGCATTTGAGCCCAGGATGCGTGCTTCCAACTTCTCTCCCCGACACTGCTCAGACCAAAGGAGAGCTGGGAGAACGCTGTCGTTAGGTCCGCATCTCTTCCAAGAAGCTGAGCGGAAAGAGCCAGATGTCTGCTGGGCACCTACCACGTGCCGGCCGGTCTCATGCCACTACGTTGCAAAGGCAACATTCTCGGTGGCATTTTACAGAAAGGAAATGGGTCTCAAGAAAGCAAGGTCTACATGCTCTAAGTCACTTAGCTAGTGGAGGCAGGAGGTGGGAGGCAAGATCCCCCCGTGCCCCCCCAGGGATCCCAGAGTCCCTGCCAGAGATGCCCAGAGCAGCCGGCCCCTGCCCCAGGCCTGGGCCCCCGGGGAGGCCGGCTCTGACTCCAACAGGGCAGCCCCTTCCTGCTGCTCCCTCCCGCCAGGGAGAATTAAGCGGTGAGCGTGTTCAAAGTCGACTGTCAAAAGAAAATGGTTGGAGGAAGGAAATGTGCAATTAGGAGCTTCGGAGTAATTTCCATCGTGTGGTTTGAGCTCGACTGTAAACACTCAGGGAAGAGAGGACGCGGCTTTTCCCCCAGCTGGGTTTCCTGCCAGCTCTGCTGGGCCTCAGAACCGGGTGGGCCCGGGTGGAGGCCCCAGCAGGGAGGCCGGTGGGCGGCCAGCCTCGGACCGGGGCGGCACTGGGGGCTGTGGGAAGCTTCCATTCCCAAGAGAAGCTTCTTCCACGGCATGTGCCGGCATTACAGAGAGGAAATATTAACGTTATAATTATAATTCTGTTTATTTAATTAAGTTATTAAACAGGCCCAGCCTGGGGGGAGGAGGGAAAAAGCCCCACAGTTTCATTCTAATTGTTTCTCCCAGGATGTAATTAGAGCCTTATAGAAGGAGTCAGAGCCAGAAAGGCAGCGGGCCCTGCCAGGCCTGGGGTCTGGACCTGTGCACGGGCGCTGGGCAGGCCGGCAGGGCTGGGGAGCGGTGGGGCTGGCCCCAGCCCGAGGCTGTGCTGTGGGAACGCAGCCTCCCTGTGGGTGGGGACCTGGCACTGTTTGTGTCCCCATGCCAGGAGCATAGCAGGTGCTCAAGAAATAGCTGTAGGATGGTTGCCTAGTGGGCACTCAGCAAGCTGAGAGGGACTGGGGAGTGACTTTCTCAGCTGCCCTAAAGACCCTCAGCAGATGATTTTTCTAGAAAGGACCCACTACCCTCTTCCTGGGCCTGGCCTCTGCCAGCAGCCCCACTCTGCCTCCCTGGCAGTCAACACGGTGTCCATCCTGGCCGTGGGTGACTGTGTCAGGCTGCCTCTTATAGATTCTGACCTTCACCTCTCCCTCCAGGCTCTGCCCTGGTCACTGATGGCGGAGCCCAGGGAGAGGGCCAACAAATTCTAGCAGCTCCCAGACTCCAGTGTGGCTTCTGACTGTCTTACCCCCTAAAAGGATGGATTTTCTAAGGGACAAGAGCTTCAGGGCCCCAGAGCATTTGGGCGGCTAAAGCTCCTGCTGTATCTACCACCCTGGTCCAAGGAACCAATTCTGGGATCCAAGGCTGGGCCCAGTGGAGCCTCTAAAGAGGGGGCCCAGGGAGGGTGCTGTCCTGGAGCAGCCTCCAGATCCGGTTCTGCGTCCCCCGGGCTGACAGCTGCCCGCAGGCTCCGTGTAGAACCTCCCGTCAGACGGGAAGTGTCTCGTTCCAGCTGGCATGGCCTTATCGAACAGCCCGGGCTTTGTGAGTGCGGACAGCTGCAGGGATGGGAGCTGCCGTGGGGTGGCAGTGGGGGTGGGCCTGGGGGAGGGGCTGGATTTGGGAAGCTGAGGAGGGGGAGGCCAAAGCCAGCATCGTATGCAAGTGGGATGGGGGACAAGGGCCACGAAGGTATGGTTCAGGCAGAGCCTCCCAGAAAGCTGAGCCTGTGGGACAAGATGTTGGGGTGTGAGGCCTAATTGGGGAATGACCATGAAGGAGACAGGAATATGCATGGGGAGGGTAGAAGGGGCTGGGCCCAGCCTCCCTTGCTCACCCCTGGCACAGCAAAAATTCTGTCCTTATATGGGCCACAATGAGGCAGCCATGAAACTAACCACTTTGGAGGGATGGTATGGTGCGGGGACCCTTCTATACACAACCCATTCATCCCCCCATTCATCCACCCACCCATCCACCCATCCACCCACCCACCCATCCACCCATCCACCCACCCATCCTTCCACCCACCCATCCACCCATCCATCCACCCATCCACCCATCTACCCATCCATCCACCCACCCATCCACCCATCCACCCATCTACCCATCCATCCATCCACCCATCCACCCATCTACCCATCCATCCACCCACCCATCCACCCATCCATTCATCCACCCATCCAGCCACCATCCACCCATCCACCCATCCATCCACCCACCATCCATCCATCCACACATCCACCCATCTACCCATCCATCCACCCACCCATCCACCCATCCATCCATCCACCCATCCAGCCACCATCCACCCATCCACACACCCATCCATCCACCCACCATCCATCCATCCACCCATCTACCCATCCATGCATCCACCCACCATCCACCCATCCACCCATCTACCCATCCATCCATCCACCCATCCATCCATCCATCCATCCATCCATCCACCCATCCAACCATCTACCCATCCATCCATCCACCCATCCACCCATCCATGCATCCACCCATCCACCCATCTACCCATCCATCCATCCACACATCCACCCATCCACCCATCCACCCATCTACCCATCCATCCATCCACCCATCCACCCATCCACCCATCCACCCATCTACCCATCCATCCATCCACCCATCCACCCATCCACCCACCATCCACCCATCCACCCATCTACCCATCCATCCATCCACCTATCCATCCATCCATCCATCCATCCACCCATCCACCCATCTACCCATCCATCCATCCACCCATCCATGCATCCACCCACCATCCACCCATCCACCCATCTACCCATCCATCCATCCACCCATCCACCCATCTACCCATCCATCCACCCACCCATCCACCCATCCATTCATCCACCCATCCAGCCACCATCCACCCATCCACCCATCCATCCACCCACCATCCATCCATCCACCCATCTACCCATCCATCCATCCATCCATCCACCCATCCAACCATCTACCCATCCATCCATCCACCCATCCACCCATCCATGCATCCACCCATCCACCCATCTACCCATCCATCCATCTACCTATCCATCCATCCACCCATCCACCCATCCACCCATCTACCCATCCATCCATCCACCCATCCACCCATCCACCCATCCACCCACCCACCCATCCACCCATCCACCCACCCATCCTTCCACCCACCCATCCACCCATCCATCCACCCATCCACCCATCTACCCATCCATCCATCCACCCATCCACCCATCTACCCATCCATCCATCCACCCATCCACCCATCCATCCCTCCCTCCACCCATCCACTCCTCCTTCCTTCCTTCCTTCCTTCTATCCATGTACTAATCCATCCGCCCATCCACCTGCCCACCCATAAACCAACCTACCCAACAATCCATCTATCCATCCATCAAACAATGCTATCTCCTCTGCTAGGCTCCAGGGACCCAGAGAACAATTGAACTGTCCCTGCCTGGTGACATTCCCAGTGTGTATGTGTGAAGGGGTTGAGGCGAGGGAGACAGACAGAAGACAAATAAATCCCCACAGTGACTCCAGAAAGTTCTATAACTAAGAATGTATGTAAGCCAATTGTTGGGTGGGGGTGGGGTGTTTCTCAGTGACTCACCCTAAGCTTCAGTATCTTACCTGAAAAGTGGGGATAAGATAGTGCCATGGTGAATCGCTGTGGTGTTAGATGAGCCAATGGACACAAGGTACTCAGCACCGTGTCTGGCATGGAAGGTGCTCAGTAGCTGTTAGAATCATGACTACCATCACCATTGCCATCATTATGACCTGTGTCCGGGACAGGAATGGGCAGTGTGGGGAAGCCAGCCCACACGTGAAGTCTTGAGGCTGGGTGCTGATGGAGGAGGGGAGTTCGCTGGGCACTGGGTCCCAGCTTCCCCACCAGCAGCCCACGTTCATACTCTCTCATTTCTGCCTCCGCATCACATTTCTCGCCCCGCTCCTCCTCAGGGCCCCTTCCTTTGAGACCAGCTCTATCCCTGACTCCTCTGGGAAGACTTCTTGCCCCCGGCAGGCAGTATTTTGCTCCTTTCTCTTGCCTTGTACCACACAGACCACACCCCACCTCAGGCCCTCAGAACTTCACCCCGAACATTGTAACGCCTCAGCCAACTCTTCAGGGTGGGGCAGGGTCTCCTTCCCAAATTCTTTAGTGGCTCAAGGGGGTGTAGACCTCTCCACAAACAGGAGCAGCCTCCTAGGACTTTGGGTCTGCCTACAAGGTTGTGCACTTCCTGCCTGGACCAGCTCAAGGTGTGGGGAGCAGAGAGAACAGGAGGGCAAGGTTGGGAACTTCTCCAGAGCAGACTCCACCACCTGGTCAAATCTGGGTCCTCGGCACCCAGCACAGAGTGGGTGCTCAGGGGATAGGTGGCCAGATGGGTGGATGGACAGATGTGTGGATGGATGGACGAACAGGTAATGGTCGGATGGGTAGATGATGGATGCCTGGGTAGAAGGATAGGTGGGCGGATGGATGATGTATGAATGGTTGAGTGTATATATGATGGATAGATGAATAGATGAATACCAGAAAGTTAAACAACAGAACCAGAATCTGGAGCTTTGGGACTGTATAGATTAGCTCAAATTCGTTTATCCAATCAGTGTTTCTGAGTGTCTTTTTGTGCCAAACATTGTACAAGGTAACGGGGATACCACAGGGAACAAGACACAATCCATGGCCTCCTGGAGCTTGGAATCTACTTGAGAAGATAGAAAATACGCAAATAAACTCTAAACAAAATATTTTAAGAGCAACAACTGCCTGAAGGTATAACAGGATGACTGGGGGCCAGTGAGAACGGTCAGAGAAAGACTTGATGAGGTGACATTTGAGTTGAGACCTGAATGACAAGAAATCAGCTGTGGAAGACATAACAACAGTAAGTGCAGGGTCCTGGGCAGGAACAAAGTTGAGCTTGTTTAAGAACTCAGGAAGGGGCTGAGCCCGTGGTGCACTCGGGAGAGTGCGGTGCTGGGAGCGCAGTGACGCTCCCGCTGCGGGTTCGGATCCTATATAGGACTGGCTGGTGCACTCACTGGCTGAGTGCCAGTAACAGAAAAGACAAAAAAAAAAAAAAAAAAGAACTCAAGAAGACTTGAGTACTTAGAGCAGAATAAGAAAGCAGGTTTGTGGCCTGAGATGGCGGTGGAGAAACAGGACAGGGTGGATCACATGGGACCTTGCAGGCCATGATGAGAGCTATGGATTTTGTTCTGAGGAGGTTGGTGGTCATGGGAGCCTGTTAAGAAGAATGATTGATATGAATTATGCTCTCAAAGGACCACTCTGGGTACCCTGTGCAGAGAGAAGGGCACCACGGTGGACCAGGCTGACGTGTGATGGTGCAGCCGGGAGACAGGGCAGGTTCAGGACGTATTTTGAAAGTAGAGACAACAGGGTTGACTTATGAATTGGCTGTGGTGGGAGAAGATTCCTGGGTGTCTGGCCTGAGCAGCTGGGAAGACGATGAGACATTTATAGGCATTTATAGAGGTTCTGGAAGAAATAGGTTTGAAGAACAGGTGGACACCCTGTCTCAGAGCTTAGAGGTTAAACACGCAGGTGGCTCTGGAGTCAGAGAGACCTGGTTTGAATCCTAGGCCTACCACTTTCTAGCTTATCCTCATGTTAGCCATTTGACTTCTCTAAGTCTCTGTGTCCTTACCTGGAAAATGGGGCTTTCCACCTCATTGAGTTGCTATGATGATTTATGGAGCGTGCTTAGCACAGTGTCTGCATGGGGTTCAAGCTCAGATAAAGATGACTGTTAATAGTGACCTGTCAGCTGATGGGGTGTTCATTTCCCACAGTCTCAGCAGCCCTGCTCCTATTCCTTATTCCAACAGGCCCTGGGACCTGGGTTGCAAAGAGCAGCTCCTCAGTACTGGAGCCTCGAGGTGTGGGGCATCGTGTGGGCTCTGCTGGTTCCAGAGTCAAGCAAGATCACAGAGCACATTTTGCAGGAGTGGGAGGAGGTGGGGGAGCTCACCTGCTTGGCACCCAGCTTGGGCCTGATTCATAGCAGTTTTCCCAAAGCAGCTCTTGTTGGCAGAGAACACCCTGAAGGCCCCTCTGTGCTCCATGAGGAGCTTGTAATTACTAGCTGGGAACCCTGAGGGGCTAGGCTGACTGAGGCTCTGTGTGGGGGACAGAGCCCTCTGAGACATGGGATTGAAAGGGTGGTGTTTGCAGTCACTTAGCCTCTCAAGAGCTCAGCGATTTGTTTTGCTGTGTTTGCTGGTTTGTTTCACCCCCCAGTGGGAGTGCAGGCTCTGGCCGAAGCCAGGATCACACCTTCCACAGCCTTCTGCTGTGAGCTCATCCGTCCAGTCTCCCTGCTAACGATGTGCTGCTGTCCATCTCCCAGCCGATCTCCCTGCTGCATTCCAGACTCATATCTCCAACTGTGTATGTTAATGTCTCTACTTGAATATCCAACAGACAGGTACTGTGTTTCAAACTGAGTGACTCATTATCCTATCCCATGAATTTTTCATTTTAGTTGTTATTTTCAGGTCTGGAATTTCCATTTGCTTCTTTATTGTAGTTTCCGTTTCTGTGCCTAGATTCCTTATCTGCTCCCTTATGAAGACCATATTTTTCATTAATTCTTTAAGCCTTTTTTAAAAAAAACATTTTGAACATACTTACACTAGCTGCTTTGAAAGATTTGTCTATTAAATCTAATATCCAGGCCATCTCAGGATTGGTTTCTACTGACTGTTCCCCCACCCCCTTTAACTATGAGTCACATTTTCCTGTTTACTTGTGTATTTGCTAATTGTTTTTAAAATTTTGTTTATTTTTCATTTATTTATATATTTGTAAGTTTTATTTTATTTTTAGTTGATACGTAATGATTGTACATATTTATGGGGGTGTTTTGATACATAATGATTGTACATATTTATGGGGGTGTTTTGATACATAATGATTGTACATATTTATGGGGGTACAATGTGGTGTTTTGATACATGTATATACATCGTGCAATGATCAAATCAGGGTAATTAGCAAATCTATCAATTCAAACTTTTATCATTTCTTTGCGGTGAAAAAACATTCAGAACCCTCTCTTCTTGCTATTTTGAAGTATATATTATTGTTAACTATAGTCACCCTGCTGTGCAATAGAACACCAGAACTTATTCCTCCTGTCTAACTGTAACTTTGTACCCATTGGCCAATCTCTCTCCATCCGCCCTCCCCACCTGCCCCAGCCCCTGGTAACCACTTTTCTACTCTCTACTTCTGCGAGATTAACTTTTTTAGATGCAATGTATGAGCGAGATTTGTCTTTCTGTGTCTGGCTTGTTTCACTTTGTACTGGACGTTGTAATGCTGTGTTGTAGAAACTCTGGATCCTGATGGTGTCCTCTGAAAAGAATTGATTTTTATTCTAGCAGGAAGTTCAGTTACTGGCTGACTACTTGAATGTGTGTAGTCTTGGTTTTATTCTTTGCTGTGGCAGATCTGTGGAAAGCCAAAGGTGTCTCCCAAATTTCTCTAACTTAGTGGTTCATCAAGCTTCAAATTGCAAACTGTGGTGAGGTTTGGTTTTAGGCTTTGTTAGGGAAAGTCTACAGTAGGTTTTACTCTAAGGTGTGGTCTTTATTACTGAGAGAGGCCTTTCTGGTGCTTCGGCTAGATGTTCATGTGCTAATAAGGTCTCTCCACTCTGGTCAGGCGAGAACTCCAATGTCTCCCAGCCCTGCTTGGCACCTGGTATCTCTGTCCTACTCTCAACCCTATAGGAGGTGTCTTTGTTAAGCCTCAGGTGGTCTCAGCTGCACCCAGGGATTTCTTCCCCCCACCTCCCCCATGCAGCTTCCTCTTCTCCAGGATCCTGCCCTGCAGATTCCAGGTGCTCCAACAATCCCAGACTCTAGTCTCTGCCTGCTCTGTCCTGTGAGACCACTGTCTTCTGTTTGGATCCCAGCCCACTGCGCTACAATTGGGAAACTGACCCCAAGCCCAGATCCAGGAAGATCCTGGGGCTCTTCTCCTGTTTTTCCTTCTCTTGGAGATTGCAGTCTGGTTCTGTCTATAACACAATGCTGCTCTCCTATATTTTTTCCAGTGTGATGATGATTTATGGCAGGGGGGCAAATCCAGTTCCAGTGACTATGCCATGACCAGAAATGAGAAACTTACTGTCTTACCCCAAACCTTCCTCTCCACAGTGCTCCATCTGGAGACTTACTGCAATCCACTCATTCTCTAAAATGGAATCCTGGAATTGTCTCTGCTGCCACCCTCTCTACCACTCCCTGTAGGCGATTTGCCAGCAAAATGGGTTCCTTTGATATTCTTTGGAGCTCTTGGGCCTGTCAGACTTTCTCTCTCCACTACCTTGCCCTAGTCCAGGCCACCATCTGTTCCCCCTGGGACCACTCCAACAGCCTCCCTGCTGGCCTGTGGACTTACTGCTCTGTTCCAATCCATCCCCCACCCGGCAGCCAGATAACCCCTTCCAAACCTACAAATCTGACCTTGGCACTGCCTTCCATAAAACCCTGCAGTCATTGTCTTGGCTGGCAAAGTTCTTGAGATCTGCCCCACCTATCTCCATCCCCGCTCTTTTATTGCCACGTCCCCACATTCCTGTCGCATGCATCTATTAACAGCTCCTAGATGACGTCAGGTCACCTGCTGTCTCAGAGCCTTCACTCCATGTGTAGCTGCCATCCCCTGGATATTTTGCTCCACAACCCTTTAGATCTTAGTTCATTGTCACCTACTCTGGATGGCTTTCTAAGCCTGAGTGAGATGCCTTCTCTACATGCAAACACAGTGCCTGTGTTTCCTCCAGCATAGCAGGCTCTGAGCTTCTCAATAGCAGGAAGGGTGGCAGGTGCACCGTGTCTCCCCAAGCCTGGTCTGGAGGACATGGACCCCTAGTGTTTGATGAAGGAGTCAATGTCAAAGGTTACTGAGGGGCAGGAAGGGGAAGGCGTTTGTGCACCGTGGTGCTGGAGGTGGAGCCCAGGGTCCCATTCGCAGTAGGGATGCAAGCCCCAGAGAGGGAGGGATGATTCCACAGGCTGACCACCACTGATGACGATTTGGGGACTCTGCTGGTCTCCCACAGGGAAAATGACAGTGAAAGTTCCTTGTAGGAGCAGTGATCACACCCCAGATGGGGCCATGTGTACATTGGTCCCTAGAGAGTGCATCCAGGGCCACCTGCAGCCTCCTGACGACCCCAGACCTGCTAGGAGCTCTGAGATTGGATAGATGCCTTGCTCCTCCTGCCTGTACACACCTGTCTTCACACTGTGGCCACCGATCGCCCGTCCAATATCACCCCACTTGTGGTGGGGAAACTCCAACAATGCCTCTTTTTCCTGTGGTATTTCAACCTTTGGCCTCAGGCATGTTGCAGGATCCCCCAAACAAGGACATTTCTCCCTCTCCCCACCAACCTCCCATCCCCAGGAAATTCCACATCCCTAAGCCAGACACGGCCCCGCAGGAAATTATTACTCTATACCCTGTAAGCAGACGCCAGGGCAGGCATGTACTCCTTTCTAGTCCACTCTCCAACCTGCTTTGTGTCCCAGGGGCTGAGCCTGGTGGACCCCATTCCTCTGCTCCCATTGGCTGGAAGAGAGAGGAAGAGAGGAGAGGGATGTCAGCATCTTCCCTTTGGGGTCGACTTGGGCAGGTTGTGTCCCTGGATTGAAGGCCATAACGTCCTCCTAGGACCCCCTTCCCCAAGATTCCCTCCTTTCCAGCCCTGGGGTTCAGTGCACTGCCCACCCCTCATGGTTTCCCTACACTCTGTAGTTTTCCCAACTTGACTGACACCCACCCCCTGTACTGTGGCAGCTGAGAGAGCACTCATCACCGCAGAGAGGCTGGCGTGATGTGCTGCTCCTTCCCCAGGTGAGACGCTTTGATGGAATGCATCCCAAGCCCCATCCAGGACCACCCCGCCATTCTCCCAGAAAGCTGGGTGAAAGCCACAGACAGACCATCTCAGAGCAGGGCTTGCAGGTCCTTGAGGGAGTGGCAGAGCCAAAGGCCAGCCTGGTGATGGTGTGGTGGTAGCATGTGGCAGTGACTACTGTGGGCTCTGGGGTCACAGGATTTGGGTTTGAATTCTCCTCTGTTACTACTCATTGTGCACCTGTGGGTGCACCCCTTCCTCTTCTTGAGGCTTGGTTCTATCCCAAGTTCCATAAGGGATTCAATAGGAGACCAAATATGAAGTCGCAAGCACCAGCTCCAGTCTCTGTGGCCTGTTTGCCTGGGTGAAGAGCTGCTGAGTCAAAGCTAGCAGGTCCCCAAAGTAGAAACCTCGTCAGATCCCAAAGAATGTCAGCCCAATGACTCACGTGTGTTTCTCTCAGAAACAATTGCAGGCTGTTGGAATCAGCTCAGCCATCTCTGAGAGACATTTCAATGCTGTGAGCAGGATGCTGGGTTCCGGCCACAAAAGAGCTCAGTCCTGGCCGCCAAGAAAGTAGCTCCTACTTGGAAAATCTGATTCAATCAAATTCTCCTTTTCAGTTAAGGTTTAGTTCTTTGGCTATGTCCACAGCTAAGAACTATGGCTCCATGGTGAATTGCCTGGCAGATGGGGGTAGTGATGTTTTTGTTGTTGCTATGGTGATAGTGCTGCTGTTGTTGATGGTAGTGACTATGGTAGTGGTGGTGGGTTATTTGTAATGGTAAGGATAAGAGTTGTGGTGATGGTGGCAGGTGGTGATAGTGGTGGTGGTGGTGGTGGTAGTGGTGATAGTGGTGGTGGTGGTGGTGGTGGTGATAGTGGTGGTGGTGGTGGTAGTGGTGATAGTGGTGGTGGTGGTGGTGGTAGTGGTGATGGTGGTGGTGGTGATGGTGGTGGATGTGTTGGTGATCATGGTGGTGGTGATGTGAAGGTGTTAGTTGTGGAAGTGGAGGTGGTGATGGTGGTGGTGGTGGTAGTGGTGATGGTGGTGGTGGTGGTGGTGGATGTGTTGGTGATCATGGTGGTGGTGGTGTGAAGGTGTTAGTTGTGGAAGTGGAGGTGGTGATGGTGGTGATGGTGGTGGTGATGGTGGTGATTGTGGTGGTGGTGGTTCTGATGGTGATGGTGGTGGTAGTGGTGGTGACGGTGATGTTGGTGGTGATGGTGGTGATGGTGGTGGTGATGGTGATGGTGGTGGTGGTGGTGGTGGTGGTGGTGGTGGTGGTGGTGATGGTGGTGATTGTGATGGTGGTGGTGGTGATGGTGATGGTGGTGGTGGTGATGGTGATGGTGGTGGTGATGGTGGTGATGGTGGTGGTGGTGGTGGTGATGGTGGTGGTGGTGGTGGTGGTGGTTGTGATGGTGGTGGTGATGGTGGTGATTGTGATGGTGGTGGTGGTGATGGTGATGGTGGTGGTGATGGTGGTGATTGAAGTGGTGGTGGTTGTGATTGGTGATGGTGGTGGTGATGGTGGTGGTAGTGGTGGTAGTGGTGGTGGTGGTGATGATGGTGGTGGTGGTGGTGGTGGTGATGGTGGTGGTGGTGGTGGTGGTGGTGGTGGTGGTGGTGGTGGTGGTAGTGGTGGTGTTGGTGGTGTTGGTGATGGTGGTGGTGATTGTTGTGGTTGTGGTTGTGGTGATGGTGATGATGGTGGTGATGGTGATGGTGGTGGTGATGGTGATGGTGTTGGTGATGGTGGTAGTGATTGTTGTGGTTGTGGTGGTGGTGATGGTGGTGATGGTGGTGGTGGTGGTGATGGTGATGGTGGTGGTGGTGGTGATGGTGATGGTTGTGGTGATGATGGTGGTGATGGTGGGGGTGGTGGTGATGGTGATGGTGATGGTGGAGGTTGTGGTGATGATGGTGGAGGTGGTGATGGGATGTCAATGGTAATGCTGGTAGAGATGAAAGCAGTGGTGTCACCTCACAACCTGAGTCCAAGAGTAGAATGGCTAGAGAAGTTCTGAAGTCAGAGGGTCCTAACTACTAGTCCAGAGTCTGCTGCTTACTACTTTGTGACCTGGGCAACATACCTAGTTGCTCTGAACCTCAGTTTCCTCATCATTAGAGGGAGAATAATATTATCTTCCTTTCTGGAAAGTTCGGGGATCAGAGTGAACAAGGGCCGTGAATGCCTGTGATCAGTGGTTAATCTGGAAGTCTGGGTCCTTGCAGCTGCTCCAGCTGGGGCTGCTGTGCAGACAGTTTCAGAGTCTACAGATGTTGTTCTAGTGGGCGGTGGCATCTGTGACTTTTTGCAATGGAGCAGGATCCCCTCCTTCTCAGGCAGCAGCCCCTCTTTCCTTTGGAGAATCTTGTACAATTTCTCTTCCCCTTAGTGTGGTTTGCAGGGGGTTGGCAATCCTAGGACCCCGACGGGCATGTGGCACTGGCCGGTGCAAGTGGAGTTCTCCTGGGGACTTTCCTGCTGGGCCAGCAGGGGGTGCTGTCATTTGGCCCAAGAGTCACAGAGCTGCGTGAGGTTGCCAGCCATCAGTGTTCCTACCTGAGGAAGGGCATCTGTCTACAACGGAAAGCCGGAGGACAACTTGCTGATAGAAGCAGAGACAAGACGAACTGAAGGAAGAAGATGGAGGAAAGCGGGAGAGAAAGTGATGGCGGCAAACACAACCTCCTTGGCTTTGTTTAAGCACCTGGATCTAGCCATGCCTGAAGATAGCATGGTCCACTCCTGAACCTCCAGGTTGTACGGGCCCCAGGGCGACCTGAGGGGTTTGAGGTGGGCTCCTGTGCCTTGCAGATCAAAAAGTCTTTCCCTAAACCTCTAACCTCCTTAGTCTCCTGGAACCCCCAGAACCTTCCCAAGAAAGCAAAATGTATGACAGGGTTGACTTCCAAGTTTGGGGACAAAAGACTCTTTCTTGCCAGACCCAAATCTGGCTCCTTTGCCCCCTCTTTCCAGGGAACACGTTAGGATTGACCCAGCTCCAGACCCTGATGTCAGGTGGAGACCTACTGGTCCCCACCGCACATGCCCAGGGAGCCCTTTTAGAGGGAAACATTGTTATAAACAGTAAAACAATCTGACTGCTTTCATTGGCTAAATAAAGCCCCATTCTAAGCAATTCAAACATTCGAAAACACAAAGAAAAATGTTAAAAAATCACTCGATAGTCACCCCCGGGGCTCCAGAGGTAACCTAGGACACCCGGTGCTCTCCTGGTCTCCCAGGTATAAACGTTCTGTTTCCTATCTGTGGAATGACTACTTGCTGTTCTGGAACTTGCTTTATCCAGGCACCAGCATATCCTGGAACCTTTCTGGATCATGAACACAGCTCCCCGACATTCAAAAATGCAACTGCTCGGTCATACAGTCCGTGAGCTTATTTGATCAGTGCCCAGGGCTGCAAACGCAGGTTGTAGCCCGTGGCAGAGGACACGGCAGCCCCACACCCATGACAATGCTGGGCTTCGTTCATCTCAAGATAAATCACTTTTGAGGTGGGAGAGAAATGTCAGTGGGAGGGTCCCCCTTCCAGGAGCGGTAGCTTCCCCTGTGTTCCCTGCAGGCTCCTGTCCTCTTTGGGAAGAACAGGCAGCAGAGAGGGAGGAAATGGAGGACAGGGTGGTGGCTTTGTTAGAGTGACCAACCGTTCCAGCTTGCCTGGGACTTTCCCGGTTGGTTTATCATTGAAGGTTTCCCATCCTGAGAAGCCACCTCTGCCTGGACAAACTAGCACAATTGGTCACCTACTTCTAGCTTCTGGGGTCTGTCTTCCAAGTCCTGGTGGCAGCGCTGGTACACTCTGTGCCTGCCTCTGGGACAGTGGGTCCCGTGGGTGCCTCCTACTGTGGCTTCCGGGAAAGCGTGTGCTGAGAAGTGGCGAGGCTGCATGCCCGGCAGGCTTGGCCCCTGGCTACCAGGGACTGGCAGCACAACCTGGCCCAAGTCTCAAGCATCCAGGAACCCAGGGGAGGCTGTGCCCGTTCCCATGGGCCAGGCTCTGCTACATTCCACCTGCTGAGGCTGCTAATGGGTTGATAAAACTGCTGTGGGATGCTGGAGGCCCAAGGTTCTCATCTCTTCCCTACCCCCAACCTGCACAGAGCAGGAAACTAAGGCAAAGAGAGGGGAGTGACTTGCCCAAAGTCACATAGCTCTGAGTGGCTAAGCTGGGACTAGAATTCAGGTCTCCCTGCTCCTAACAGGTCACCCCTTCCACCCTGCACCCACGGACAATGTATACTGCTGCAGGAAAGCCACCTGGGACAGGGCTCTGCTGGGTTTGTAGCACCCCAGGACCTTTGGCTTCTCTCTGAGAGGTGGGGCCTTGGAGGTGTTGCCCCAGCAAAGCTCATCTCAGCTGGCTTGACCAAAAGGGACTGGACTGTCTCGCAGAACAGGTGTAGTTGGGTCCACGCTCCACGCAAGGCTGGGAACCTTCTCCCCAGGGTCTCTCTTCTCCCTCCGTCTCTGCTTGTTCCAGCTGCCTGGAGATGGAGAACGGGAACTAGAGTTACCACACCCAGCGACCCCGGAGAAAGAAGATTGTAGCTGGTTTTTAGAGAGACCCAACGGGCACCTGTCCAGGTGCCACAACTAGCCAACACCTGGCTCTCCTGGTCCAAACATAGATCTGGGTTGATCAAAACCGACCATGGCCTTCCTTCCCCTTGTCTTCACCACACCTGAGAGAGAGAGATTTTTGTTCCCTTTCCATTTTTTAACAGCTTTGTTGAGATATAGTTGACATACAATAAACCGCACAGGTTTAAAGTGTACAAACTGATAAACTTTGATATATTTATATGCCAGTGAAAATATCACTACAATCAAGATAATAAATATATCTATAACCCCCCCCCCATTATATAAATAGGATTGTACCGTGTGTGCTCTTAATTTGCCCGGATTCCTTTGCTCGGTGTGATTAGGTTGGCACTCATCTACGTCGTTGCTTGTGTTAACAGTTCATTTCTTTTTATTATGGAAAAGTGTTTCATTGTATGGATGTACCATGGTTTCCTTTGTTCACCTGTTGGTGGACATTTGGGTTTCCAGTTTTGAGCTATTAAAAGTAAAGCTCCTATGAAGACCCGTGTGCAAGTCTTTGTACCGACATGAGCTTTCATTTCTCTTGGGCACAGACCTAGGTGTGAAATGTCTGGGTTATACCTGCTGGTATTTTGATTGGGATTGTTTTGAATCTGTAGATTGATTTTGGGAGAATCAGTCTATCTCTCCATTTGTTTAGGTCTTTAATTTATCTCAGCAAAGTTTGCTCTTACGTGTGTTTTTGTCAGACTTGTCTATGCATCTCAGTATCTCATATTTCTGATGTGACTGTGAGTAAATGTTTTTTATTTAATTTGTACTGTATTGCTATTGTATAGAAATACAATTGATTTTCCTAGATGAATCTTCTCTATTGCAACTTGGTTAAACTCACTGAGTAGTTCTAGTAGCTTTTTTATAGATTCCCAAAAATTTTCTCTGTAGATGATAAACTTGTTAGTGAATAAAGACAGATTTACTTGCTCCTTTCCAATTTGAAGGTCCTTTATTCGTTCATTCATTCGTTCCTTCCTTCCTTCTTTCTCTTCTTCCTTCTTGTTTTCTTCTTAAAATCTTACCATGCAAAATTGCAGCTAGATAGGAGGGATAAGTTCTAGTGTCCTACAGCACTGGAGGGTGACTATGATTAACAATAATTTACTGTATGGTTTTTTCAAATAACTAGAAGAGAGGATGTTGAATATTCCCAACACAAAGAAATAATAAATGTTTGAGGTTACGGATGTGCTAGTTACCCTGACTTGATGATTATACATTGCATACAGGAATTGAAATAGCACACCGTATCCCCAAAATATGTATAATTATTATGTGCCAATTAAAAATAAATTAATTAGGAAAAAACCTTACTGCACTGGCAAGAATCTTCAGCACAGTGTCGGACAGAAGCCCTGAGAGAGGACGCCCTTGCCTTGCTCCTGATCATGGAGGGAAAGCTTTCAGTCTTTCACTGTTAAATCTGAAGTTAGCTGTGGTTTTTCAGATGCCCTTTATCAGGTTGAGGAAATTGCCTTTTATTCCTACATTGTTGAGAGTTTTTATCAGCAATAGATGTTGGACTTGGGCTAACGCTTTTTCTGCATCTATTAAGATGATTGTGTTTTTAGAGGGTGAATATAATATTTTCACAATATTATATTGAGAATATTATTGTGAATTATGTTGTTTGCTTTCTAATGTTAAGTCAAACTTGCATTTCTGGAATAAACTACACTTGGTTGTATGTATTATTCTTTTTATGTATTGCTGGACTTGATTGTTAAAATATTATTTAGGACTTTCGCATCTATTTCATAAGGGGGTATTAGTCTGTAGCTTTCTTTTCTTGTAATATCTTTGTATGATTTTGGTATTGCTGTGATGCTGGCCTCATAGAATAAGTTGGAAATATCCCCGTCTGTTAAATTTTCTGGAAAATTTTGTATAGGATTGAAATTATTTCTTCCTTAAGTGTTTGGTAGAATTCCAAACTGAACCTAGAGTTTTCTTCGCAGGAAGGTTTTTAACTTTTTCAAAAAATATGAACTATTCAGGTTCTCTATTTCTTCTTGAGTGAGCTTTGCGAGTGTGTGTCTTTCAAGGAATTTGTCCATTATATCTAAGTTGTCAAATTTTCTTGGCATAAAATTATCCATCATATTTCTTTTGATATGGTATGGTATAATCAGTAATTTTGCCACCTCTCTCATTTATTATATTAGTAATTTGTGACTTCTTTCTTTTTTTCTGATGAGTAGGTCTCGATGTTTATAAATTGGATTGATCTTTTCAAATGACCAACTTTTGGTTTCTTTGATTCTCACTGTGGTTGTTCTGTTTTCTATTTTACTGATCCCCACCCTGATCTTTATTATTTCCTTTCTTCTGCTTCTCTTTGATTTAATTTACTCTTCTTTTTCTAGTTTCTTAAGGTAAAAGCTGGGTAATTTAGTGCTATAAATTTCTCTCTAAGTACTTTTTAATTGCATTCCACAAATTTTGATAGATTGTGTTTTCATTTTCATACAGTTCAAAACATTTTGCAATTTCTATTTTCTAATTACCTTTTTGGTTTCTTTTTTTAAACAATGGGTTATTGAGAAGTGTTATTTAATTTCCAAATATTTGGGGATTTTCTAGATATCTTTCTATTACTGGTTTATAATTTAATTCTATTTTGGCCAGAGAACATACATTGAATGACTTGAATTCTTTTACATTTACTGAGATGTTTTTATGCCTCAGAATATGGTATATCTTTGAAAATGCTCTATGTGTACTTGAAAAGAATGTGTATTGTGCTGTTGTTAAGTGTAATGTTCTAAACATGCCACTTAGGTCATGTTGATTGATATGTTTATATGTATGATTGATATATCCTTATTGACTTCTGTATATTTGTCCTATCAATAATTGAGAGAGGGCAGTTGAAATCTACAACTGTAACTGTGGATTTGTTCATTTCTCTTCATAGTTCTATCCATTTTGCCTCATGTATTTTGAAGGCTTTATTTGACACACAGACATCTAGAATTGTTATGTTCACTTAAGAACTGAACCCTTTATCATCATATCGTGTGACCCTGGGTAGTATTCATTTCTCTAAAATCTACTTTGTTATTAATATAACCACCCCAGCTTTTCTTTTCTTTTTCTGTGTCTGTCATTAGCATGGTACTTTTTTAATCCTTTTACTTAAAAACTATTCATGTCTTTATATTTAAAGTGGGTTTCTTGTAGGCAGCACATAACTGGGTCTTGCTTTTTTATTCAATCTGTCAATCTCTGCCTTTTAATAGGAGTGTTTATACATTTACATTTAATGTGATTGTTGATATGACTGCATTTAATTCTACCATTGTGCTATTTGCTTTGTAATTGCATTACTTGTTTTTTGTTTCCTTTTCTCTCCTTTCTATCTTTTTTTGGATTAATTCTTCTTCATTACTCCATTTTATCTTATTTGTTGGTTTATTAGCTTTAAGTCTTTGTTATTTTAGTAGTTGCTAAAGGGTTTATAGTATATATCTTTAACTTATCACAGTCTACCTTTCAGTGATGTTGTCCTCGAGTGATATTATACTAATTCACATGTAGTAGAAGACATTTACAGCAGTAACTTTCATTCCACCCCTACCTTTGTGTTATTGTTTTCAAACCATTCATGTGCATGTGCATGTGTGTATGTGCATATATGTGTATAGTGAGAGGCTATTAATTATAGTTCCCATTTAGTTGTTGAGAAACATTAGGCTTCCTCACTTGTAAAAATTCTTTTCATCCTTCCTGTCCCACTCAAATGCCCCCTTCTGCAGGCATCCTTCCCATTTCTGCCAATAAATTGAACCATTCCTCACATACGAGCTGAGCCCCACCCACTGTTCTTGCAGCAGCAGGGAAGGTCTTGCCTCTCTTCCCATCAGATGGTCACTTACTTGAGGGCAGAACTCAAAACCACAGGACTTTCCTCTGAGTTCTTCTCAACCCCTTGCCCACAGCTGGTGCTCCTTAGGCTTCCTGGATTGGGCCTGAATTGTGCCAGCCAGACATGGCCCTGGCAGCATCCTCAGGACCTCTCAAGGTGAGGTGCTGTGGAAAGAGCATACACTTTGGGATCACAAAGGCATGACTTGAAATTCTGGAGCCACCACTAATTGGTTGTGTGTGAATTGAGGTGAGAAAGACCCTCACCATGAACCACTGAGTGCCCATCTGTATGATGGGGATACTGACAGGCTTTCTCTGTCAGGCTGGCTATAAGGGCAGTTAAAATGGGCAAAGCACTAGAACTTTGGCAGGCCTGTGGGGGCACTCAGAAAACACCAGCTTCTCTCTCTGCCCCACACCTCCTTCCTATCTGGCCTCACCCTCCTGCCTCGGGCCAAAGCCGGAAGTCTCATATTTTGAAGTCTTTCTGGTTATTGGAGTCCATATTTCAGTCTAATCTGCAGCCAGTTGTCTACCCACGTGAGAGCTCTGTTTCGCCAGGGAATTTGATAAATTTTCCACCTAACAGTTGTGAGGCCACAGAGAAGGTACCCTCCCAGGACACGTGGTGTGGGCTGCATAAACCCACCAGGCTCTGGGGTAGGTACAGGTGGGAAGCAGGTGTTGCTGTTGCCCCACTACTTGCCCTGTGATACAGGGAGCTGAGGAGGACGTGCAGGAGGTCTGCCACAGATGGGGAGGCCCTCGGTTCCCCCACAGCCCTAAGGTGACCATGGGATTCAGGTGTGGTTCTTAGTGGCTAGGGAGCAGAAACCAGCTCCAGCTGACCTAGGCAAAGGAGGCATTTATTGGATGACTATGGGGTAGCTCAGTGAATAGAAGGATGGGAGCTGGCCCCAGGTGTACTGGGAATGGGTGCTCACTGGGCCACGCTAGGTCTTTGTACTGTGGCCTGGAGCCTCAGACCTGGGCCCAGCCCTGGCTCTGCCATTCACTGGCGTGTGACTTTGGGAAAGTCACTTCGCCTCTCTGAGCCCAGTGTCCTTCAGTTGGCCCCCTGGGGTTGGGCTGTGAGCGTCTAATGCCTTAAAGGATGTGCTTTGTGTGACGGAAAGTTCCATACCATTGAGAGAGGCTGTCACAGCTTGACCTATGTATTAGTTTCCTGTGGCTCCAGGAACAAATTAGCACAGATTTAGTAGCTTAAAACAACACAGATTTATTCTCTTCCACTTCTGGAAGTCAGAAGTCTGAAATCAGTCTCTCTGGGCTAAAATCAAGGTGTCAGCAAAGCTGGTTCTTCTGAAAGCTCTGGAGAGAATCCATTGGTGGCCCTTTCCAGCTCCTGGGGGCCGCCTGCATTGCTTGGATTGTGGCTCCTTCCTCCACATTCAGACACAGCAGTGAGCATTGTTCAATTCCATCGCCGATCTGCTTCGGATGTGATGTCACTTCCTTTCTGTCTGACCCTCCCGCCTCCCTCTCTGAAGATCTTGTGAGTACACCAGACCCCCCCGGATAATCTGGGATAATGTCCATCTCAAGGACCTTAACTTCATCACATCTGAAGAGTCCCTTTTGCCTTGAAAAGTAGCGCATTCACAGTTGCCAGGGATTAGAAAGGGACATCCTTGGGGGTCAAAGGTCAGCCTTCCACCGTGTGCCCCTTGCTCAGAGATGGTTTGATTTGTGGCAAAGAACCTCCAGGTGGGCACACCTGGGTTCATACTTGGCCCCCCACAATGCCAGCTGTGCACACCTGGATGGGTCACTTCTCTCTGGGGGTCTTCGTCCTCAGGATGCATAAAGAAGCTCCTGCTGCTTGGTGCTGTGAGGGGGACCGATCGAGATAAAACAGTTGTTTGCAAATGTGCTTTTCAGCTGCAGAGACTTCCCTTTCTCAGAATCTCACGGGGAATCTCCCAACACACAAGGGCAATGGAAGCACAGCTCCTTGGGCTAACGGAATCCCTCCAATCCCAACTCCTTTCTGCCGCCAGAACCAACCGGGGTAACCTGGGTTGAGAACCTCTGAGGTAGAGTGCAGGCTTGGGGCTTGGAAGAGAGAGGATGTGAAAATTTCCCACTCTTCCCCACCCAGGCGAGACAGGTGCAGGGGCTGAACAGACAGAGACCAAAGTGTGGGCTTATGACTCGCCAAAGCTGATTAGGAGATGTCACATTTTTCTTTTCAATGATTGCTAGCTCCTCTCCTTAAGAGAATGGGACATCTCTACCGTTACCTTGTGGCTTGGTGGTGCCTCCTGCAGGATGAGCCTTCACTTCTGCCTCAGTGCTGCTGGTCTACTCGTCGCTTACTTTGGTCAATGGAACAGGAGAGGTCAAGACCGACCGTTCATCTGCGTGGAAGCTTCAAGTGCCGCTGGTGTAGCCACAAGACTGTGCCCCACCCGGGACTCTGCCTGCAGCTCAGACCCTGCATAGCAAACTATGGGGCCGGCCTGTGGGTCCACGAAGTGCATGAGACAGAAACCTTCGCTGTAAGCCCCTGAGAGGTGGAGTAATTTGTTACCGTGGAATAACCAGGGGATGTGGCTTGCAGAGGCTGCCTTGCCATTGGGTTAACGCTGGTCCCCTCCACCTGCACCCAGGAATCCAGCCCTGGCCGAGCCAGGAGACGTTTGGATCTGGGCATGCAAACCCATCCATATGTTACGCTATCTAGTCCGGGGCAGAGAAAACAAAGATACCAAGCTCCATACCTAGGGCTTTTGTAAAAAAAATGTACTGTACAGAAGCATACTTTCCATTTAATACGTTGTACATCTTTTAAGCATACAGCTTGATTTGTTAAAAGCAGCTTTTTTTAATACAATAGAATCCACCAATTTATGTGCACAATTCATCAAGCAGACAAATGTACACAGTTGGGTAACCACCACTTTACAAAGATAGCAAACACTTCCAGAAAGTCCCCTCGTGTCACTGCAGTCGATCAACCCACCTCCAGCTACAGGTAGTAGCCAATCCGCTTCCTGCGGCTACAGTTAACATCTGCCTGTCTCAGAAAGCCACGCACCTGGAATTACACACAGCCTGGCACCTCCGTGTCCTCCTTTGGCTCAGTGTGGTACCCTCGAGACTTCGGGGGCTGTGCATAGCCGTGGTTTGTCCTTTTTCATTGTCAGTGTACCCCAGATTGTCTCTCCATTCACACGCTGGTGGACAGCGGGCTTGTTTCCAGTTCCTGCTGCTATGAACACTTGCGTGTGAGTCTTTTTGGGGACAGATGTTATTTCTTGTGGGAAAATATGTAGAAGAAGGCTGTGTAGTCAAGGCATAGCTAACTTTATAAGAAACTATCAAATTATTCCCAAGTGCTCATGCAACTTTACCTGCCCACCACCAGCATGTGGGACTCAGACATTCTGCGTCCTCGCCAGCCCTGGCATTGCTTGTCTTTAACAGGAGCTGCCTTGGTGGGTGTGAGGTGGCCTCTCACTTGGTTTTAATTTGCATTTCAATGGTTACTAATGATGGCGCGCATCATTGCATGTGGTAATTGGCCAGTTGGATTTCTTCTTCTGCAGAGTGTGCGTTCATATCCTTGGCCTCTACTTTTATTGGCTGTTTGTTTTATGATTGCTTTGTGGGAGTCCTTTATGGATTCTGAATAAACACCCTTTGTCAGAGATGCACACGGTCATTATTCTCTCTCAGTCTGGGGTTTGCCATTTCTGTTTTCTTTACCGTGTTTTTTGAAGTGCACAAAATTTTAATTTCGATAAAGTTAGTGTAAAATTTTTAAAAATTATGTGATTAATGCTGTTTATGTCATTCTGATTTTCTCATGGGCCCATGAGTTATCTTGGGGTTAGTTTTTCTCGACTGTTTTCTTCTCAACTATGGGTCACATTTTCCTGTCTATTTTTTTTTCCATGTCTGCTATTTTTTTGTCTTATACTCCACCTAATGGATGATATGTTGCAGAGATTCTCTATTCTCCTCTCTCTCTGAAGTGTGGAGTTTTGTCTGCTCACCCTGAACTTGTACTCAACTGTGTACTTTGCTGGGTGGGTTTATGGGGCACCCATGGTGTTCCCCAAGCTCCTCTGACTTGGCAGGATTCCACCTCCCACTCTGTCCCCCTGTGGATCTTGTCAGGGCTTGACGTAGGTTTTGTTAGGGTGAGTCTAAAGTGGGTCTTGCTTGAGGATGTCATCCTGACTTCTGAGGCATGTCTTCTTGGTACCCAGCTGGGTCCAGGTGTTAGTGAGGCCTCTGCACTGCGGCTGGATGTAGCCTCCCATGACCCCCATGCTCTGCTCAAACTCTGGTATCACATTCCATTCCTAACTCTGCAGCACCCTTGTTGGGGCTGAGCTGGTCATGAATGTTCTGAGCCCTCTTGCCACCTCCCCCCTGGAGGGGACCCAGCTTTACCACTTGCTTTCTTCCCCACCCTCCTGCTCCCAGGAGGAAATTTCTGTCCTTGCCACTGTGGGATGCAGACTCAGGATGGAAAGGCATGTTGGAGAAGGAGCAGGGCAGGAGGCAGAAGAGTGTGGGGGATGTGGGGACTGCTGAAGTATGTGAGTGTGGGCTCTATGTGCCCTTCATGGGACTTGAGAAGTACAAGGAAACAACAGAAGATATTCTGAAATTAGTTAGGAGTTTCTGGACTGGAATGACACTGCTGGCTTTCTGACTCTCTGCCTCCCTTCGCAGAGGACACTTCTGGGCCCAGCCTCTTTAGCCACTGGGATGGCCATGTAACCCACTTCTGTTCATCAAGACATAAAAAAGTCTTCTGGGAACTTCTGGGAAAGGTTTTTGCTTTTGTTTTTGTTTTTCACTTTTCTGATAAAAAAACAAGACAAAAAGAACTGGCACTGTCCATCCTCTTTCTTCTTACCTTGAAGGTGGAGGTGATGCCTGGAGGAGTGGCAACCGTCTTGCAGCCATGAGGCAACAGAAGGGATGACGAGCCAAGAGGACTGCGAAGGTGTCAGCCCTTAACCAGCAGCAGCAGCATCCTGCTTCCAGACTTGTGTGAGAAAAACAAACCAACAAATCCCATGTGTTTAAGTCTAGATTGGTTGGGTTCTCTGTTATTTCTTATTGAAAACATTACTGTCACATAGACTCTGTGCATGTGCATGTGCATTTATGTGTGTGTGTGTGTGTGTGTGTGTGTGTGTGTGTGTATTTAACCACAACACTGAGACTGGACCACATGGGGCATGGCTTTAATAGGGTTACACAGTTTTTGACAAATACTTGTTGAGCATCTGCTCATGAGGGGCACTGGGTGAATGATATCAGACTTCTGCCCTCCATAACTGTGAGAAAAGAAATGTTTGTTGTTTAGCTGCCCAGTCTGCAGTCCTTTGTTAGGGAAGCCCTAACAAACTAATGGGGTTCCAGGTATTCAGGTGAGAAGGTGCTGGAGTGAGGGAAGGACAGATGTTTGGAGGAGATGGAGGCTGCCCCATGGGGGTTGGGGGAGCGTATAGCTTCCGCACAAAATGCAACAGGAATCACTGAAGGATTCACTTGGAGGGCAGTGGAGAAAGTTTGGAGGACCAGTATTACATGATCAAAGATGCATTTTTTATTTTTATTTACTTACAAGTATAACTTACAGGAAATTTAAGTGTTCAGCTCAGTGAATTTTTAATTCAATTTTATTAGGTATAATGGAAGTTGAATAAACTGTACTTCCTTAAAGTGCACAGTTTCATGAGTTTGGCATATGTAAATACATGGGACCATCGAGACAGTCAAGGTCATGAGCATATCCATGACCCCCAACCACAAGTCTCCTATGCTCCTGCAATCCACCCTTCTCCAGCTTGTCCCCAGGCAACCCTCGGTCTGCTTTCTTTCACTGTGGATTAGTTTGCATTTTCTACAATTTGGTATAAATAGAATCACAAAGTGTGTGCTCTAGTTTTTGGTCTGGCTTCTTTCCACACACACAAAGTAGCAGGTCTCAACAACTCATCCCTCTTTATAGTTGAGTAGTATTCCATTGTACGGATACACCGTAGTTTGTGGATATGTTTGCCCATTGACTAACGGTGTTGAAGATTTTTTTCATGGGGCCATTTGTATGTCTACTTTAGTGATGTATTTATTCAGAAACACCAGTTTAATCAATTTTTCCTTTCGTGATTTGTGCTTTTTTGTATTCTATCTAGGAAATCTTGTTCTAGCCTGAGGTTTTCTTCTCTATTTTCATCTTACAGTTTTAAGTGAGAATTGATGTTTATTTTTTTCCATTTGGAAATCCAGTTGATCCAAACCATTTCTTGAACACACTCGCTTTCTTCCTCCACTGAATTGGCCTGGCACTTTTGTTAAAAATCTATTGTGTGGGCCAAGTCCTGGACTCTCTATTCCGTTCCATTGATCTATATGTCTGTTCTTACACCAATACTGAGCTGTCCCAATTACTGTAGCTTTTTGGAATATGTCTTGAATTAGATAAGTCCTCCAACTTTGTTCTTTCTTTCCAATTTTTTTTTTTATAATTTTAGATCTTTGCATTTCTATGTAAATTTTCAAATTGGCTTATCAGTTTTTATCAGGATTGTGTTGAATCTGTAGATAAATTTGGGAACAACGGCTGTCTTAATATTGAGATTTCCAATCTATGAACATAATGTATCTCTTCATTTTTTTAGGTCTTAAATTTCTCTTGGCAGTGTTAGTAATTTCCAGTATAGAGTCTTGGTTGCCTTTTGTTAGATTATTATACTTAGGAATAATACATTGGGGGGTGGGGGGTAGGTGCTACTCAAAGTGGAATTTAAATTTGCTTTTTTCATTTTCCAACTGTTTGCTGCTATTTGTCTAAGAATATTATTAATTTTGGTATATTAACTCCGTATCCTGTGATCACTTGATAATGGGGAAAAGTTTCAGGCCCACCATTAATTATAATGTTGGCTATAGCTTTTCTGTAGATGCCCTTTATCAATTTGAGAATAATTTCACTACTATTCCTAGTTTGGAGAAATAATTTTTATTATGAATGGACATAAATTTTTTTTTTTTTTTTTTTTTAAAAAGATGACCGGTAAGGGGATCTTAACCCTTGACTTGGTGTGGTCAGCACCACACTCAGCCAGCGAGCGAACCGGCCGTCCGTATATGGGATCTGAACCTGGGGCCTTGGTGTTATTAGCACCGCACTCTCCCGAGTGAGCCACGGGCCAGCCCTGGACATAAAATTTGATCAAATGCTTTTTATACGTGTATTTTAAAATTCATGAGATTTATCACCTTTATTTGGCTAATATTACAAATTCCGTTGACCAATTTTCAAATGTTTAGCCAACCTTGCATTCCTGGCTTAAACTCTGCTTAGTCCTGATGTCCTTATTTTTATATATTGCGGGATTTGATTTGCTAATGTTTTTAAAGGATTTTTGTGTCTGTATCCGTGAGGAATGTTGGCCTGTAATTTTCTTTTTTAAAGTGTCTTTGCCATTTTTTTATTAGGGTTATGCTGGCTTAGAAAATGGGTGGGGCAGTGTTCCCCACTCCTTCACTTTCTCCAAAAAAAAAAAAAAAATCCCTCAAATTAGTTTGTTTCTTCCTTGAGTGTTTGATCATCTAGTTCTGGATTTTCCTTTTTGGAAGAGTTTTTATTTTATTTTATTTTTCAATATAATGAATTAAATTTCTTTACAGATGTAGAGCTATTCAGATTTTGCTTCATCTTGTATCAACTTACGTTTTAATTTTTATGAAATTTGTGCATTTAAGTTGTTGAATTTTTGGTGTAAAAGTTTTCATGATATCCTTTAAAAGTCTGTGGGCTCTGTGGTGATAACACCCTTTCGGTTTCTGATATGGTAGTTTGTATCCTCTCTTACTTCAATACTCTAGTGGAGAGTTTATTGATTTTGCTCATCTTTTCAAAGAATCAGCCTTTTGTTTGCATTTTCTTCCTCTCTTTTTGGTCTCTGTTTTCTATTCCACTGATTTCTGCTCTTAGGGTTATCATGTCCTTTCTTCTACTTAATTTGGCTTTCTTTTTCTTTTTCTAGCTTCCTGAGGAAGATCCTCAGGTAATTGGTTTTAGATTTTTCTTGTTTTCTACCGTAAGTATTTAAAGTTCCAAGTTTCCCTCTAAGCACTTTTTTTGCTCTATCCCACAGATTTTGATTTGTTTTAATTCAATTCAAGCTGTTTTCTGATTTCTCTTGTGATTTCATCTTTAATTCATGAATCTATAGGTTCATGAATCATTTATGCATATTTGGGGTTTCCCTAGATGTCTATTGCTATTGATTTCTAATTAGATTCAGTTGTTGTCAGAGAACACATGCTGCATGATTTCCATCCTTTTAAATTTACTGAGACTTGTTTTCCAGCCCAGCATGTGGTCTGTCTTGGTGCATATGCCACGTGCACTTGGAAGTAACGTGTACTTTGCAGTTGCCGGGTGTAGTGTTGTTCTATAAATATCAATTAAATCAATGTGACTAATAGTGTTGTTTGTACCTTCTATGTCATTACTGACTTTTTGTATATTTGCACCTTAAATGCTGAGAGAGGGGTATTAAACTCTCCCTTTATGATTGTAGGATTTATGTCTATTTCTTCCTTTTAGTTTGTCAGTTTTGCTTCATGTATTTCAAGGCTCTTTCATAAGACACATAAAACTTTATAACTTCATGTCATTCCAATTAATCATCCCTTTTATCATCCAAAATATTTCTTTGTCTCTGATAATACTCTATCATGACATTTATTATTAATACTGATGTTAATTAATATTAATATAGCCACCCAGACAACTTATGCTTATGGTTTGCAGGGTGTATCTTTTTCAGTTTATTTACTTTCAACCTACCTGTGTCTTTATGTATAAATCGACTCTCTTGGAGGCTGTGCATAATTGGGTCTTACTTTTTTAATCCATTCAGTCAATCTCTTACTTTTCATTGGGGTGTTTAGAGTGCTAATGTTTAATTTTGGTCCTTTTTATTATTTTGTTTGTTTGTTTGTTTGTTTTGTTTACCCTTCCTGCATGCTTTTGGATTATTTAAATTTTTTTAGTATTTCATTTGAATGTATCTATTGGCTTTTTAGCTATATTTCTTTTCTGTGCATGTGGTTATAAACTCTAGAAATAATAATACACATTCCTAACCTTTCTCAGTTTAATTTCAATTAATACTGTGCGGCTTCAAAGAAAATATAGAAACCCTGCAAATATATAGGTCCCTTTGCCACCCCCATCTTTATTTTTATAGTCATCATACAAAAAACCCACCAATGTTAAAATTTGCATTAAACATTCATCTACATTTAAAAAAATATCTTTTCCTTAAGTGGAAAGATATTTTCAGTGCAACAGAATTCTGAGTTTACAGAACCCACCCCCTCCTCCCCTTAGCACTTTAAATAATTGCTCCACTGTCTTCTGACCGCCACGGTTTCTAATAAGAAATCTGAGGTCATCTGAATTGTTGTTCCCTGTTATGCAATTTGTCTCTTTTCTGTAGTTGCTTTCAGTATTTTTTCTCTATCTTTGTTTTTCACCAGTTTGCTCATGATGTTTCCATGCATATTTTCTTTGAATTTATCCAATTTGGGCTTCTTGAATCTGTAAATGTATGTCTTTCAGCAAATATGGGGGATTTTCAGTCATTATTTCTTCAAAGATTTTTCTGCCTCCATCTCTCATCTCTCTCCTTTCTTCTAAACCATAATTAGAATGTGTTGGATCTTTTGATGTGGTCCCATGGGCTCCTGATGCTCTGTTCCCTTCCTTTCTCCATCTTTTTTCTCTATTTTCTTCAGATTAGATCATTTTTGCTGCTCTATGAATTTATTGACTTTTGCCTCTGTTATCTCCATTCTGCTACTGAGTCCATCCAGTGGTTTTAAAAAATTTCAAATATTTTATTTGTGAGTTTTAAGATATCAATATCCTCTTTTAATACTTTCTCTGCCAAGATTTCCTATCTGCTTATTCATTTCAAATGTATTTTTCTTGACCTCATCAGGAAGAGTTGCAGTAGATGCTTTAAAGTCTTTGTCCAATGTTTGAGTCATCTTGGTGTTTGCATATGTTGAGAATGGCTTACATGTTCCTGTTTCTTTGTATGTCAAATAATTTTGGATTGTATCATGGGCAATGTGAAGTTATATTATTTAGACTCTAAATTCTGCTAAAATCCTCTGAAGAATGTTGATTTTTTGCTGTAGCAGGCAATCACCCAGTGAGGTCTGTAAGATCTGACTCATCTTCTGTTGACAGAGTTCACAGATCAGTTCTATGCCCACTTCAGTGCTTGGCTGTGCTGCTTTGGGTGTGTCTTGCACATGAACAGCTCAGGGAGAGGCTGAGACTCATGTGGGGTCATGCACACAGTTAGGGGAGCCTCTTCTCAGCTCCTCCCCTTTAGGATTTTGCCCTCACTCTTCAGCCAGCCTGTGCTTTTGCCTCTAGCCAGGAAGACTACAGGGTTTCTATCACAGTTTTAGCTAACCAAATGGAGCAGATTTGGGACTGGGGCCAGCCCTTGGACAAAATTAAAGGAGGAATATTTACCCCCTATGCAGGTATCTGCTCTCAGTTTTGATCACTTTCACAATCTGCATTTATTCCAGAGTATATAGTTGTAATCAGTGTTGGGGGTGGGGGGTGAGCTGGAAGGGGCTTATACCACCATCACAGACCAGGATCCTTGATGAATTTTCACATATGTGTAAACCACTGTAACCACCACTGTATAAGTCAGGGCTCTCCAGAGAAACAGAACCAATAGGAGCTATTTATTTGTCTGTTTATTTATTATAGGGTATTGGCTCATGGGATTATGGAGGCTGAGAGGTCCCGTGATCTGCCCTAGGTAAGCTGGAGGCCCAGGAAGGCTGGTAGTGTATTCAAAGGCCTGAGAGCTGAAGAGCCACTGGTGTCAACTCCAGTCCAGGTCTGAAGGCCTGAGAACCAGGAATGCCAAGGGCAGGGGAAGATCAATGCCCAGCTCAGGTGGTCAGCAGAGTTAATCCACCCTTCCTCCACCATTTTGTTCTATTTGGGTCCTCAACAGACTGGAAGATGCCCCCCCCCCACATTGAGGAGGGCCATCTGCTTTACTCAGCCACCAATTCAAATGCCGATCTCCTCTGGGAACAACCTCACATGTACCCAGTGTAATAGTCCGTTTCCATTGCTTATAACAAAGTACCTGAAACTGGTCAATTTATAAAGAAAAATGACATTTATTGCTTATAGTTTCTGAGGCTGGGAAGTCCAAAGTCCATCTGGTGGTGGTGACAGTGACCCAGGGGTCTCACATTGCAAGACAGTGGAAGCAGAGAGAGAGAAAGACAGACTCTCCTCTTCTTTTAAAGCCCTCAGAACCACACCCCTGACCACCAGTTTTAATCCATTCACCACTGCACAGCCCTACAATCCAATCACCTCTTCAAGGCTCCACCTTTCAATTACCATAATAGGATTTCCCACCCTCTTAACAGTCACACCGGGGGCCAAGTTTCTAATACATAAAACTTGGAAGACAATTCAAGCTTCAGTAAGTTTTGGGGGGACATAATTCAATCCACTATACCCAGAAATAATGCCTAATCAGCTCTCTGGGCATCCCATGGCCCAGTCAAGTTGAGACACAAAATTAACCATCACAACCACCTCGATCAATATGCGGAGCATTTCTGGCTCCTCTCCAAGGCAGTGCCCACTCTCACAACGTAATTGTCATTCTCACTTATTTAACCATTGGTTAGTTTTTCTCTTTGGGGGCATTCCTGAATGTTATATAAACAGGATGTATTTTTTAACATCTGGCTTCTTTTTTAAAAAAAAAAAAACATGTTTCCTGTGAGAGGCATCCATGTTGTTCCATGTAGAGACAGTTCACTATTTTCATTGCTAGGCAATACCACGTTGCATGAACATTCCACTGCTGATGAACAACTGGGCTGTTTCCAGTTCATGGCATCAAGCTGGGCATTTTAGGAGGCAGCACAGAGCAGAATGGCTGCAGGCACATCTCCTGGAGTCACACAGGCCTGACTCAAATCCTGGCTCTGCCACAAACCAGCTGTGTGACCTTGGGCAAATGACTCACCCTCTCTGAGCCACAGTTTCCTCTTCTGTGAAGTGGGGCTCATGATAGCAGTACTTACTCAGAGGGTTGTCGTGCGGATCGAGTAAGACAGGCACATAAAATCACTCAGCCTCTGTTTGCCAGAGCCAGTGCTCAGCAAATGGCAGCTGTTGAATTACTATTGTGAGAGGACGAAGCAGGAACAGATGTCAGCTCTGGAATCTGATCTGGATTCAAATTTCAGCTCAGATGAAGCAATTGCTATTAAACACTCAGCATAGGACTAAGCAAACAGTAAGTTCACAATTTATTCTCACTGTTGACATCTGACATCTAAATACTAATAACCTTTATGAAATTCCCATAATAGGTTTTGTCACTTAATAGAGAGGGAGCTGTTTTTCAGAGAGGGGGAGTGTCCCAGCTCAAGCAGCAGGAACCAGGTGGAGTTGAGATGTGGGTCCAGGTCTGAGGCTCCGGGACGCTGCCCATTCTGTGCTGCTAGATGCGGGAACCCAGCTCCTGCAGGGGTTGTGGCGTGGTCCCACCCCCAGCCCCCACAGCCTGCCTTGAATATCCAAGAAGAGCGTGGTGGAAGGCCACCTCCTGGCTGACCTTGGCTGCTTCCTGGGCCAATTTCTGCCACTCCTTAGGTTCTGTCCCCCAGCCAGCGAATGGGGCCATAAAACCCTGTCTCACCTGCTCTGAGGATGTCACAGCAGCAGCCCTTCTCTCCAGGGTTGGCTCACGAGCCTGCAGCACTCACCAGGTGCCCTAGCCAATCTGCCCTCGTGCCTGCACTGGGTCCTGCTGAGGCCACCATGTAGCTGCGCAGGTTCTGCACTGCACAATTCTGGGGTGCCATTCTCAGTTTGGTCTCGGGGGTCCTGGGGCTCCTTGGGCCTCATCCTCTGTGCACAGACCTCCAGCTTCCCCTGCTGTTCTCCAGCACAGAGTGTACCACAGGTGCTGGGGCCCAAGGGGGGCCAGCAGGCACTGGACAGATGCCCGGTGCTGGGGGTTGCCGGAACACTGCTTCCCACAGGCATCGAGGACAGTCAGGGTAATGTGTGACCAGCAGAGGGGCCCCAAGGGTGCACAGGGTACAGGCCCAGGAGGTTCCCTGAGTGACAGCGGCCCTGGCAGCAGCTGAGCCTGGGTTTGAATTGTCCCACGTGTGATCTGGCCAAGGTTTTCTCCCCTCTCTGTGCCTCGGTTTCCTCATCTGTGAAGTGGGGATAACTATAGCATCTGCCTCACAGGTTTCTTGTGGGGGCTAAATAGGGCGGTCCAGGTGAGGTTATGCCCGAGGTGGCCTAGGGTCAGGGCAGAGTCACCAGGGGTGTCCAGGGGCCACGCAGGCCTTTGAGAGGTACCAAAGGCCTTGGGTCCACATACCAACTGCCACCCACACAGGCCGACGTCCCTTCCAACGGTGCAGCAGGGCTAAGTTCACTTGGAATCACAGAGAGGAGAGTGTGACCCCAGGTTGGGGCAGGAGCCTGTGTCAGGACGGAGTCCCTGGCAGGCAGGGCTCAGCCTTTCCCCTTGGAAAGAGCAGGGGAGCTTCAGTCCCTCCTGGGGCCCCCGGGCTGCTCCAGGGCAGGCCCAGCCTCTGCCATAGCATGGGGGAGAATTGAGGGCTCTCTGAAGGGGAAGGGTAGAGACAGGGTAGACAGGGGCCAATGGGCTGACCTGCACCCCCAGGCCAGGCCCAGAGAGATGGAGAGGAAACTCCAGGGTGGTGAGAGGTCGGCAGGCGAGTATGGATCCTTGTGCCTCTCTGTCCTGTCCCCCTTCAGCCCTTCCTGAACCTGAGGGGAGGATTGAGATTCAGTGGGCACCTGCTGCATGCCAGGTGATAACCTCAGAACCCCTGGAGAGTGGAGTTCACGTCACACCCCCCGCCCCCGCTGTGCCACCGATGAGCAGAGCTGGGACCTGCCCAGGGCCACCAGCTTGCAGGTGGTAGCACCAGACCGAAGCCCAAGCTGATCTGACCACCCCCTCCCCAGCCTTCCCACTCTTACTGCAAAAGTGAGCCTCAAGGTTTAAGCATGGAGTTACCCCATGACCCAGCAGTTCCACTCCTGGGTATCAACCCAAGAAAATTGAAAATCTATGTCTTCAGAATACCGGTGCACCTGTGATCACAGCAGCAGGACTCACAACAGTCAAAAAGCAGAAACAATCCAGGGTCCGCACCTGATGAACAGATAAATAAAATGTGTCCTATCCATACAAGGGAATGTTATTCCGCCCTAGAGAGGAAAGAAGCAATGACACACGCTGTCACGTGGATGAACCTCAAAGACACGATGCTCAGAGAAGGATGCCAGACACAAGGACCACACAGTGTGCGATTCCGCTGGAGAAACGCTCAGAAGAGGCAAATCTGCAGAGGCAGAGAGTAGACTAGTGGCTGCCAGGGGCTGGGGGTGGGTGGGGAATGTGGGAGGTGGGAGCGATGGCTAAGAGGTGTGGGGGTTTGCGGGGGTAATGAAATGTTCCAGCACCGATTATGGTGGCAATGCACAACTCTGAACTGTGTGGGATGTGGATTATATGAGGGGGTCTTCAAAAAGTTCATGGAAAGATTCTCATTATGTTTTAATTCTGTTTTTCCATGAACCATTTGAAGTTCCCTTGTATCTCAATAAAGCTGTTAGAAATAAAGGAACCTGGACCCTGTGGAAGGTGCCGGCCTGGCGTCCTACCCCTGTAGGTGCCCAGTGGACAGGTGCAGACCGCAGCAGAGTGCGTAGTCTGGTACCCTGGCCCTTTAGTGGGTCTCTTTCCTCATTCTGTGCTGCCCACAGCGCCCACTCAGGCCCAGGCTCGGGGCTCTCAGGCCATGCTGGTCACCAGCCCGGGCCAGGTCCTGGGCTGAACAGAGAGCCCAGAGCCAGCCAAGTCCCCTGCCTGGTAGCCTGTGTCTTGCTCACTTTGCTGGTGGCAATATGCTCAGGATCCACCTGCCGAGGTGGAGCGTCCCAAGGCTGGGCTGCACAGCGACAGGAGATGTAAGCGCCCAGCTCAAAGCTTTGGGCAGTTCTGTGTTACCTACTTAGCTATGCAGCTGCAGAACAAAGAGACCCCAAAATGCAGTGGCTCAATCTCTAAACCAATGTCTCACATAAAAGGCCAAATGGGCGGCCAGGGTGGTGGGTGGCCCGATGGGGCAGGGCCCGGGCTCCTTCTATCTTTCTGCTCTGCCGTCCTCGAATCCAATATGGGGAAGGAGGAGGGGAGGGTACCCCTCTTCCCATTAAAGGGTGACTTGGAAGGGCACAGGGAGCCTCAACTGGCGTTGCCTTGCTCGGAACTCATTCCTGGACATGGCTTGTTGCAAGGGAGTCTGGGAAGTGGCGTTTAGCTGGAGGCCGTGTGCCCAGCGAGGCAGCACTGCTGCTGCTGCACGGTAGGACGGGCGGGAGGGCGAGGCGGGCAGGCAGGACTACAGACGTAGCTGCTGAGCACTGCAAACCTCAGTTTCCTCACCTGTAGAGAAGGGACACAGTTTCAAAAATTGCTTGGAAGAGTAAGTGACTGGTACACGGCACACCCTCAAATATACAGGAGCTGCCTCACTGTCCCCTGCTGCGGACCCCATGCCAGGGCGGGAAGAGGGTGAGGGTCCGCCGAGGAACACCCGGGTGGAGCAAGGACCGTGTGCGCAGCATGGTGACAGCTCCCTGAAGCGGTGGCCCCCTCAGGGATGGAGCCCACTGGGAGCTCAGGAGGCTCGAGGCCTCTTCGGTGCTGAGTTGGGGCTGGGTTGGGCCAGGACCTGCTGACCTAGGTCCTGCTGAGCCCCTGCGGGCACTGGCCCATCCGCGATGTGGACTCAGCATGGCCAGTGCCCACAGCACTTCCCTCGGCTGAACCCAGACCCGCTGGCCGGCCGGACGCTCGATATATTCTGTTTTGAAAGAAAACAAACTCTTTTGAAACTGCTGCTGGGAGCACAGACTGAAAGTCTCGCCCCCTCACTCCTTCCCCCTCCCTTGGGGGCCGGGGGACATCTGAGCATCAGGGCACTCTGACAGGCCCCCAAGGCCACACGTGGGGCAGGTGCCCCATCCCAATCCTTGGAGGCAACAGAGGTGAGCAGGGTCCCTGCTGACTGAGGGCACCAGGGAGCCATTGCAGGGTGGAGAGTCAGAGTCACTGGTCAGAGGAGTGTGGCAGGAAGTCCAGGCAGTGTGACCCCCAGTAGAAGGATGCTTAGTTGATGTGAGAGGTGAACTAGGGGCAAGATGGGGATGACAAATGTGAGCGACATTTTAAAAGCAATAATCCATGGAGTTAGTGGCCACTTAAGCCCACAGGGGCCCAGGTCATGCTCATGGCCTCCCAGAGCAGCTGGCTCAGCCTCAGGTCTTCATGGGAGGAACCAGGGGCCCCTATCAGGAGGTTCTGGGGCCCCAGCAGTGCAGAGGGCAAGGCGGGTCCAGGGCAGTGGGCAGCGTGGCCTCCGACAGCTTCAGAGGGGTATCACCCCATGGGTGTGGGGTCAGGGTCACAGGGCAGAGTAACAACCGTGACTTCCTACTGAGCTGTCCCCTGGGCCAGGGGCTCAGTACCAAGGACTCCCATGTGGGATCATCCATCCTCCTTAAGCAACTGCAGGAGCTCGGGACTGTTAGGGTGCCCGCAGGTGAGGAAGAAAGAGGTGGCCCCACTGGGAAGGGGCTGAGGTGGGACTCAATGCCCTGGAAACCCTCTGCTCATGGCTCGTACCAACCAGGAGCCCACAAGGGCACCAGTGTAAGGGGTGAGAGAGAGAGTGTGTGTGTGTGTGCACATGTGTATGTGTATATGTACATGTAGGTGTGTGTGTGCATGTGCATGTGAGAGTGTGTGTGTGAGTGTGAGAGTGTGCGTGTGAGTGTGAGAGTGTGCGTGTGAGTGTGAGAGTGTGCGTGTGCGTGTGAGAGTGTGCGTGTGAGTGTGAGAGTGTGCGTGTGAGTGTGAGAGTGTGCGTGTGCGTGTGAGAGTGTGCGTGTGAGTGTGAGAGTGTGCGTGTGAGTGTGAGAGTGTGCGTGTGAGTGTGAGAGTGTGCGTGTGAGTGTGAGAGTGTGCGTGTGAGTGTGAGAGTATGCGTGTACACGTGTGTTTTAATGAAGCCACCGGTGAGAGGCAGGGTCTGGCTGGCACTCTCTTCCTCTGCTCGTTGCTGCTTCTATGTCATGGGATCTGAGCAGCTGGCCACATGCAGGGGCAGCGGTGGGACCTCTTGTTCTGGGGCTCTGTGCCCAAGCCAGCCCTTGTTCTCCCAAGGACCCCCATTTATCATTTAGGAAAGGGGTGCTTATGCCCATTCCTCATAGTTTGGGGGCCTGAGCTGTTGCTTTGTGTTGCTTCGCTCCCATGGATTTGTCACCCCACTTCCCTTGGGTGATGGATATGCAAAGGATTACTCAAAGCCCATCTCTTCTGAGCAGTGAGAGGCCCTGAAGTGGTTAATCTCCCTTTGGGATGCTCAAGCAAGAGCCATCCCTTCCTTGGGAAATTAATGCCAAATTGGAGTTCTCATCCTGCATTTATTTCCCAGACCAGGAAGTTACAGGAAGAGACATAGGTGGGGTTATAGTTTAACAGTATAGGCTGGTAACTTTCAGTGAAACAAGTCAGATGACATTCCAGTAGACAATTAACTGGTCCTATGAACAAAAGCTTGATCTTATCAAACATTCCTTCTTATAGCAATTTCTCAGTATCTTTACACAACAATCAGTAACTAGTCTGTCCTTGAGCCAGCAACCTGCTGTGCCACAATTCTTATCTTGCAACAGAGACTTATAGCCTGAGGGAAATTTCCAGTCCTCTGCAAGGTCAATATTTGAAACTGCAAGGCTTTAGAAAACCAGGCCCTGTGAAGTACATATGCTTTTTAGTATATTCCACACTGAGCAGGTGAGCTGTGGGAGCTGACGACACAGCCCCTGTCTGCACGGCCCCTGCAGATGGTAGAGGGCTGGTGGGTGGGAAGTTGGGGGCAGCTCTTCGGCTCTCCCACTTTTTGCAGGTGGGTGCAGGCTAGGGCATAGCTCAGGACTGCCTGGTGAGGAGCACCTGCACAGATCTGTGGCCTCCAGCCCCAGGGAAGGATGTAAAAGACTTGTCTGCCTTCTTGATGGGGTCTGGGAAGGAGGGCTGTGGTGGGCATAGAGTAAGGGGATGTATCTGGGTGGCCTGGCGAGTTCCTCCTGCCTTGGGGCCTTTGCACATGCAGATCTCTCCTCCTGCTCTTGCCTCAGACTCTGGGAAGCCTTCCCTGATTTCCTTGGGTAGGGCTGTCCTCACAGCCACCAGTGTCCTCCTCTGCAGGGGTTGCTATGCTATGCAAACTTACAGGGCTGTATATCCCAGTGTCCCACACAGTACCAGGTGCTTTGTGGGCACTCAAAAATATTTGTAGAATGAAGGAAGAGAGAAACAAATGCCATGAACTCTGCTGCCTGTGCCTTTTAGCCTTGACAGCCCAGCAGAGGCAGCCCAGGACTCAAGGCACCTTCTGGGGCAGCCCCAGCAAGAGCCTCAGGTGGTGGAAGAGGAGAAGGCAGAGTGGGCATGGGGCAGCCTCTGAGGCCACAGGGCTCCAGGGAGGTAGGGTGGAGCCGTGATCAAGGTCGTGGATTCTGTGGCCACACGGCCTGCGTGCTACTCTTGACCAGCTGAGAGACTGCAGCCGAGTGACTCAACCTCTCTGTGCCTCGATCCCCCTTCTGTAAAATAACGTACCTCATGGGGCTGCTGCGAGGACTAGATAAGACTGTTCACGCATACGGTTTTCAGGACAGCCAGAGCAGTGCTGGTGTTTGTCAGATTTCTTTCTTTCTTATTTGCTTTGAAATTAAAAGTTTTAAAAAAATCATATAAATAATAGATGAATGTTAAAAGCATAAATTGAAAAGAAGCCAAAAAAAAAAAAAAGAAAATTTAAATCTCTAGAAATCTTGCCAACCAAAATAACTATTTATATTAGTCAGGTTAGGTTCCTGTGTAACAAACATCTCCCCAAATAGCAGTGGTCTAAACGGGACAGCAATTGGTTTCTCTCTCATGTGAAAGTCTACAAAAGGGATGGGAGGTGGCTCATCCCTGTGAAGCCTTCAGGGACTGAGGCTCCTTGCCCCTCCCTGAGCTGTCACCATGGAGGTGTGGTCCTCACCTTTTGGTCCAGGATGGCAGCCAGAGCTCCAGCCATCACATCCGAGAGCCAGACAGCAGGATGGAGAAAGTGCATGTCACTCGCCTTCTAAGGGAGCCTCCTGGAAACTGCGATATGTCGTTTATTCATTTCTCTCTCTCCTTCTTTCTTTTCCAAATGTAACCACATGTGGGTTGTAAATGTAAATGTGGCCATGCCCAGCTGCAAAAGGAGCAAGTGTAGACGGTCTGTACTACAGGCGAGCGTGTGCCTTTTTATTCAAAGTCAGACCACAGGTATCTTCCCATGGCCACAAACAGAGAGTCATGAGATCGTGTTTGAAGATTGCTTGAGCTTCCGTCACATGGACATCTGTGGATTCCACCAGTATTGACGAATGCTTAGGCCACTGCCAGTTTTCCACTGTTACAACCCAGGCTGGGATGACCATCGTCCCCGAGTGTGCCATCACTGTGTGTAGCTGGAACATTTCCTTAGCTTAAGTTCCCAGAAGTAGAAATGCTGAGTCAAAGGGGATACGCTTTTGACATTTGGACATGAATTGAGAAATTGCCCTTCAGAAAGCTTGTCCCAGTTTACACTCCCCTCGCCACAGCAGGTGATTAGGAGACCGCTAGGGACCGGCTCCCTCTTGCTATAGCAGGTTTGTTCAATGATTACTCCAAATCTAGGGCTCTCTCCTCTATTCTACAGAGGGGGTCCCCCAATCCTCCCATGGTGGGCCCCTTGGAGAAGCCCCTGCTTTGGACAAAGCCTGTCTGAGATCCTGTCCTCTCCAGGTAGCAGCAGTGATTGGGAGCCTCCCACACATGCCTGGGGCTACTGATGTTCTAACCGAGCAGGGGCAGTGGCCCAGGCACTGGGTGAGGCGGGGGAGCCAGCCTGTGGGTGACCGCCTGGCCTCAGGCAGATGGACGGGAGCACGGCCACCAAGCGTCGAGATGTTGCACCCGCGAGTGCTCAGAGTGTGTGCCAGCCTGTCTGGGGTCAGCCCATTGCTCCCAGCATCGGCTAGCAGTAGGACTGCCAGATTTAGCAAATAACAATACAGAAAGCCCCATTAAATCTGAATTTCAGATAAACCACAAATAGGTTTTTGGTATGTCCCAAATGTCACATGGGACAAAGGATGGAAGAAGGTGCATGCTGCTCTCCCTCTTAAGGAAACTTCCTGGAAACTATGGCAGCATGTCCTTTCTTTCTTTCTTATCTGCCATGGTGACATAGTCACACTTAGCTGTGTCCTCTGTTTTGTTAGGTGGCCCTCACTGGCAGCACCTGGGGCCCTCAGAAGCAGGAAGCTCAGTGGAAAAAGCACCAGGCAGCCGAGGTTCCAGTCCCAGCTGTGTCTACCTCTGCTAGCTGTGGACTTTGGGACAAGTTACTTCACCTCCCAGTTCCTCAGTTTCCTTGCCCATAACTATGCGAGCAATAATTGCACCTACCTCATGAGAATATGGTGCGCATGAAACGAGAGACTTTTGCCTTCGTCTCCATGTTCTCCCTCTACACAAAGCTTAGAAATGTTGTATGAATTATAACAAACAGCCTTTTAAGTGTGCAGCTGAAGGACACAAGAAAACAAGGGAAAGATCTGGAGGCAGAAACGGAGAAAGAACCAAAATCGTGGGGAGCAAGCTTTCAAAGTGAGGCAACCGCAGACCTGGGAGGGCTTGCTGGTCGTGGGGACCCAGAGGCCTGTGTCTGACTATGGAGGGCCAGAGATGAGGCTCCAGCCCCACGTGGGACAGAGTCGGAGCTGAGAAGCCCACGTGAAGGCAGGATGCGCAAAGTGCTCGCCTCTCAGGAAAAGGGCGGAGGAGGCGAGTCTGCCCACTGGCTCAGGGAAATGCAATGAAGCTCACAGAGGAAGAAAACGTCTCTACTGGGAACCCAGAAACATTGGTCTGTCCTCAGACTGCATTCAGGTGAAAACGTCTACATTTACCTTATGGCCGGGACACTGTCCAGCCGAGAAATTACCATAGAGACTGAGCTGAACCAGTGACTCCTGGGGCACTAGAAGACTCAAACCCAAAACCTCACCAGAGGGACTTCGGGGCCATCTAGAATTTCAATAAATAAAGTCCCACTGAAGATGAGCTCGCAATAAAAAATTACAAACATCCATCAGGAGTGGAATCAGCTTGTAGGAGTTTTAAAATCTTCAAGGCACTGATATTTCAGGTGGAGACTATAACATGATATGTTTTAAATGTTCAGGGAGCTCCAGGAAAGAATTGAAAACATAAGAAAATGACAAGTCACCATGAAAATAAAACAGACAAATTTCAAAATGAACCAGATAGAATTTCTAGGAATAAAAAGTTAAAGTGAAGTTCAAGGGTCTGGGACTTCTTCGTTTTGGCCCTGATGGTAAAGAGGCTTGGATTTACTCACCTGCTGTAAACAAAGAAACTGGGTTAAAATACAAGGGTACTTCAAAAAGTTTGTGGAAAAATGGAATTAAAAGATAATGTCATCATTCCACAAACTTTTTCAAGTACCCTCGTATATAAAACAATGATTTTTAACACATTACCAACATGCAGAACAGAGCTGTGGCCCCCGAGAGAAGGAAGCACACAGGTGAGTCCTGCAGCCACCCCAGCTCTGGGCCTGGGGACCAAAGTTTGGGTAGAAGGAGGGGATGGGCAAAGCACGGTGGTCTTGACGTGGTCTTGACGTTGAGGGGACAGAAATCAGGCTTCAGGGAGGCTAAGATTTCTGAAAATTAAAGTAATCTGATAGAAAAATAAAGCAGATAGCATGCAAAAGAGCCCCTTAGGCTAATGGTAACAATAGAAACCAGAAAACAAAAGATATAATACAAAGGCTGAGAGAAAATAATGATCAAAGGAGCCTTGTGTAGGAGATACACTGTCATTCAAGAGTAAGGGTGAAATAAAGGTGTGTTTGGACCAAAAATACTGGTAGAATTTACCACTTACATTGATGGATAAATGGATTGTTAAAATGTGGTATACATAGACAACAGAATATTATGCAGCCTTAAAGACAAAGAAAATTCTGAAATATTTGACAATATGGATGAACCTAGAGGACATTATGGTAAGTGAAATAAGCCAGTCACAGACAAACAAACACTGCATGATTCCATGTAGACAAGGTACCTAGAGTGGTCAGACTCGGAGAAACAAAGACTAGGGCTGTGGCTTCCAGGAGCTGCAGTGGAGAAATGGGGGCTGCTAATAACATGAATAAGTTCTGGAGATCTGCTGTACAACATTGTACCTATAGATAACAATGCTGCATTCTACACTTTAAAATCTCCATCAGAAGAAATACTAATCTAAAAAAGTTAGAAGGAATTTGATGAACATGTGAGTAAATCTAAATAAGCATTGACAGTATAAAATACTATTATGATAATAAAATGCATAATTTGAAAGATATGGAAACAATACTGGATAAAAATAATAAAATAAGAGAAAGACAGTCAGAGGTAAGCATTCTAAGGTCCTGATATCCTTCAGCAACTGGGTGGAGATATTTAATTTACAGTTAATTAAGTCAAAGGTGAGTGTTAAAAATTATAAGTTAACCCCCAAAAGATTAGAAGTCTATTACATAACTTCCAAGTGAATAAGGAGTAAAAAAGGAATAAATAAATTTCAATTAACCATTATAAGAGGAAATAAAAAATAATAATCATGTAAATACACCCAAAATAGAAAACATAAATGATAGAAATTATTCCTGCCATCCCGTTAATTACAATAAGTGTAAATTAACTAAAGACAGAAGTTAAAAGATAGAGCTTGTAAGAACTGATTGGAAATAAACAAAACCTAGCTGTATGCTGTTTATAAGAGACACTCCTATAATCTAAGGACATAGAAAGATTGAAGTTAAAAGGTGGAAAATATGTATCAAGCAAAAACTAACCAAAAATAATCTATTATAGCTATATAAATGTCAAACTAAATGGCTTTTAAGATAAAAAAGTGTTAGAGGATGACAGGTACAATTTGGCAAGAAGACCTACCAATTCTAACTTTGTTTACATTTAATAGAATGGCCTTAAAAATATCTAAAGCAGAAATGGCATAATTACACAAAGAAACAGACAAATTCATGATTATAGAGTGATATTTTAATAACGCAATTTCAATATCTGGTAGTACAAGCAGACAAAAGAATGATAATATTCAAGTTTAGAATATCACAGAATGGAAGAGTGTTCATGAAGACAAACTCTGGCTAAACTACTTGGTTCAAATCCCAGTTCTGTCACTTACTGGCTGTGTGCTTTACCTCAAATTACTTAACCTCTCTGTGTCTCAGTGTTCTTATCTCTAAAATGGCTGTAATAACTGTATTGCCCTCTTAGAAGTGCTATGAGGATTAAATGGCTCAGTATTTATAAACCGCTCAGAACAAAGTCAAGTCCATTGCTAGCACCTCAGTGTTTGTTAAACAAAATTAACTACCCTGAGCCAACAGACATAGGCATATCCTGCCTTTAACAAGTTAAGAATAACATTCTGTTTTTTCAAGAATGTATGTGATATTCATGAATATTAACCATGTGGTAGACCACAGAGCAAATTTAACAAATTCTAATAAATGGTATAATATAGACTGCATTCTCTGAACACAATGAAATTAAGCTAGAAATCCATAACAAAAAGACAACTCAAAAGCCCTACACATTTGAAAATGTTGGAGCACACTTCTGAGTAATTCAAAAAAAGAAATTATTGAAAATGAAATGATGTTTGTAACTGAATGATGATGAAATATTATATACTGACATTTTTGAGCTGCAGCTAAAGTGACATTTAGAAGAAAATTAAAGACTAAAGTGATTATATTAGAAACTAAGAAAGGTAAAACTTTTACAAAGCTAAGTGACCAACCCAACAAGATGGAAAAAAATAACATGTTAAACACAACAAAGGGAAAAAGAAAGAAATAATAACAGTCAGAGGAAAATAGAAAAAAATAGAATAAAATAGAAAAAAAAGCAAGAAAGAACTAACAGAGAGGATCATAAAGCCAAAAACTGGTTCTTTGATAATAGACAAAGCGTGACTGATTAAGTGATTAAGTTAAAGAGACAGAGAAGATGAAAAAAAAAAAAAAAGAAAAAGAAAAGAAAGAAAGAAAAATCAGGCACTTTAAAGATAGCACATACTAAGGAAAACTAAATGCCTAACAAATTTTAAAATGTAGATAAAATGGACAATTTCTTACAAAAATACAACTTGTCAAAAACTGACTCAAGAAGAAATAGAAAACCTTACCAGCCCTTTAACCTTTTAAAAATTTGAATTGTTAGATATTTTAAAAATATCATTCTTTTTAATTTCCATATTTTTATGTGTTTTCTAATGTTTTGTAATGTATTTGTATGGTAGAAGTACATGTACACAAATCAAAATAAATCAGTATATATCTTATTGGGGAGGCAGGCTCAAGTTTTTATTTTCCACTAATGGAATGCAGCAAAGAAGTTTGGAGATTCCTGGATTAAAACATTTAAGTTCTCTATTAAAATTTGCCCAGATACTTATATCACTATTTCCTCACTACAACTCTGAGGTTGGGGTCATTTGTCTCTGTTTACAGATGAGGCAATCAAGGCTTAAAGAGGGGATGCTAGAACATTCTCTGTCTGTTCCAGCCAACACCTGCTTCCCATTTTTGCTCCTTGCCAGGGGGACAACTGCACATTCCACATCCAGTGCCATGAAAGGCAGCCCTAAGCTGGGGATTTCTCTGTAGAAACAATCCAACAGATGCAGCAAACCATGCTGTGGAGATCATCCCCCCGGAATTATTTGTGGAAATAACCCCAGGCCCAGAAGTAGGAGCAGGGCAAGCCAGGTGTCCCTCAAAACGCAGGGAGTCCCCACTCTGGGCCCTCAATCCTCGTGTAGATGCATTTCATCTTCTGGTGAGATCTCAAGTCCTTTCTGAGAAACATGACCTCTGAGCACATAGGCCACACATTGTAGAGGTGTTCAGGGCTCACCAGATGGTCACTACCATCGGCCGTGTGAACATGTCTGTGTGACAGATGAACACAGGGAAAGAGCAGAGTCTAAAATGGCATCTAGCAATTATGATTCTCAGCTAGAACTTGCCCTTTCATAGAGGAAGAGCATCAGGGCTGCAGACGTGAATCGAGTCCTGGAATTAACAATGAACTTCTGGGTGAAGCGACTCAGATCAAATGCTGTTGAGTTTTGGCATGATAGGATTCTTGTACGAAATAAGACTGAGCTACGAAAATAGCTCACCAGGGGAGGGGACGCACTATACATACCACGCCCCCCCAAGTTCAAGCCTTTGGTGACTCACATCGAGTTCCTAATTACTTATTCACTTTGACCTAGTAATTGCACTTTAAGAAAACAGAGGAAAAAGTCGGGGTATGAATAACCAGTGGTTATGGGGGCAGGTAAAGTGGGCGTGTGGTTGTTTTTCTCATTGGTTTTTAAATTGTTTTTGCTTTTCTGCATTTCTCAGGTTTTCTGCAATGAGATGCTTAACTGTAACAAGAGGGGGACAACCAGTGTTTGTGAAGCCCTTTCCTCTCCTGCACCCTCAGTCTGCCTCGGGCTCTCTCTTCGGGTAGAGTGGGCATCTTCTCTGGGTACCAGGGCCCCAGTGACACACACACACAGACACACACATGGACCACCCACTGCCACCCCCACTTGCTACATCGGCTGCCTTTCCACATTGCTTAGCAGCAAAAGTCAAGGCAGGGGCCAGGACGACTTGGACACGGGGCTGAGCCCACGCATGGTCTTGAGTCAGGGTACAAGGGACAGAGAGCCAGGCCATGCCACTGATCCAGGCAAGCTGGGGGGCTCCCTCGGACTTGTTAGTGCAGTTACGACTTCCCGACTGCCCCCAGAAAATCTGCCCAGGAAAACATTTACTGTGATAATGAAAGATTCCAAAGTTGGAACCTGGTTCTCAGCCCCTCTCTGATACTGGTTTCTTGAGACCCTGCTGTACATTGAAGAGTTGAGGCTATATAGGCTTACAGGACCCTAAAAAATTATTACGACATATTTCCAGTACTCCAAAAGTACACTGAATCATAGAAAGGACACCTGGACACCACCTGCCCAGCATAAGAAGTAAAATAATACCTTCCACCCCATCCCCCCTCAATCCCCACCTACCTGCCCCTCCCCCTCAGGCAAAGCACAGCTCTGACATTTCTATTTATTGCCTGACATTTCTTCGTGCTTTCGCTTCTTACATCTCCCTGAGCAGCATATGAAACAATTTTCCATGAGTGTCACTTTAATACAAGCAACCTAACATTATATACATCTGCCTGCAACTTGCTTTTGTGTATACTTTTCCTTTCAAAATAACTTTAGATTTACAGGAGAGTTGCAAAGACTGGAAAGTTCCTGGACACCCTTCACCAGCTTCTCTGTCTTAACATCTTACATAAGCATGTCCATTTATCAAAACTAAGACATTTGCAGTGGCAGGGCGCCCTTTACCAAATCATGGACTTTTAGTCAGCTTTCACCCATTTCTCCACTCATGTCCTCTTTCTATTCCAGGATCCTGGGACCACAGGACGTCACATTGCACGTGGCTGTCAGTCCTCTTCGTCTTGATGGTGTGTTAGTGAGAGTCAACCATGTGGATACATGCGCCTCCTGCTCATGCACTTTCTCTGTTCGATAGTACTTAATTGTGTGGAAACAACACAATTGACCCATCCATTCTCCTATTCAGAGACATTCAGGTTGTTTCCAAATTTGCCCTTAGAAAGGCTGCAGTGGCCTTTCTAGTGCATGCCTCCTTGTGAGCATGGGGGAGGGTTTGGGAGCGGAATTGCGGGCTCATGGGATAGGTACAGTCTCAGCTCTACTAGGAATGGCCAAATTGCTTCCCAGGTGTATGAGTTCCCCTTCCTCAACATTCCTGCAGCACTTGCTGTTGTCAGACTTGCAAGCTTTTGTGAATCGTGGGGGTGGGAGCTTGGGGGTGGGACTTGTGCAATGACATGACATTGTTGAATTTGGATTTCTCTGTTAGGCTGAACAGATTCTCATTGTTTATTTGATATTCAAGCTTCTACTCTAAATTTCTCATTTTGTCAAGGTTTCCTGTGTTTTTCTATGAATCATTTTTTTCTTAAAGTTGTATAAGTGCTATATATGCTGGATACTAATACCTTGTCTGTTATCACAGCATGCATGGAGATGTGCCTCTGAGCTCTCCCTTGAAGAAAGGACTCGCTGATTAAGTGAAGGGGATTGATAGGAAGAGATCATCCTAGATTATCTGGGTGGGCCCTAAATCCAATGACAAGTGTCCTTCTAAGAGAGCAGCAGAGGGAGTTTAGAGACGGACACACAGAGCTGAGAGACAGAAGAGGAGAGAGAGAGGGGAGGTGGCCACGTGAAGATGGAAGCAGAGACTGCAGTATTTGCAGCCACGAGCCATGGGAAGCCTGGGGCCACCCAGAAGCTGGAAGAGGAGAGGAAAGATCCTCCCCTGGAGCCTCCGGAGGTCATCTAGTCATCCAGGCTCTCGGGATGAGCCATGTGTGACCAGCTGCTAGGGGACCCACCTCCTACATGGCCCAGCTGATTGGGAAAGAGAAGGACACATGAGCCCAACCAGCCACTGTGGCTGATAGTGAGCCACCAGGCTGGTTCGTAAGGGATCCAAGCAAAGAAACACAGAGATGAGGCCGATTGAGGCGTGGAGCTTTCACGAAAAGGCCGTGGCGAGTCAGGGTGGGGTACCCACGCTGGGTGGTACGTGGGGTGAAGAGAGCAGAAGCCAGACTTCAGAGAAACGGCGGGATGGATGGATGGATGCGGAGAGAAGCAGAGAGGAGGGGCCCCCAAAGCCCTGGCATTTCCAGATCCCCCGAGGACCAGGACCTTCGACTCCAGTCCAAGGTTACTGGCTGCATAGATTTCCTGGGGGTGCCGTAGCACAGTACCCCGAGCTGGGTGGCTAGATAACAGAAATTTCTTCTCTCACAGTTTTGGAGGCTGAAAGTCTGAAATCAAGGCGTCAGCAGGGCCTTTTCCCTCCTGAACCGGTTGGGAGGCTTCCTCACTTTTCCCTAGCTTCTAGTGGTTTCCTGTCAATCTTTGGCATTCCTTGGCTTGCAGACAAATCGTTTGAATCCTACGTCTTCACCCGGCCCTCTGCCTGCTGTGCCTGTCTGTCTCTGTGGCCTAATTTCCCCTTTTTATAAATGCATCAGTCAGATTGAGTTAGTTCATTCTAACTCGGTTACCTCTGCAAAGACCCTGTTTCCAGATAAGGTCCGATTCTAAGATGTGGGGGGTTAGGACTTTAGGAGACACAATTCAACCCAGAACCCTTGAGAACTTGACCTTTGTACCCTTGTAATAACACCCCCTTTTATTCGAGCGAGTGAGAGTGGGTTTCTGTGCTTCCAACCAAGGGGCCTTGAGCACAAGTCTCTGGGAGCTCGCCTTGAAGACCATGTGCACCAGGAGCCTGCGGAGGCCTGGTGTCCACCAGCGCCTCACCGCAGGTAATGGCCAAAGCTGTGGGTGGGAAAGGAGGGAATCGAGTCAGAAGCCCACCCAGTCTGCCTCAGGACGCATGCCCGTCCCCGGCCCCCCACCTTTCGGAGACGAGAAGCGGTGGGCTTCAGCCTGAGCCGTGGCGTGGTGGGCCACTTTCTTCATCCCGTTTTGTGGGCGAGGCTGGGATGAGGTCCGAGGGTTTTCTTGTGTGCTCCTTCCGGTCTACGCTTCCACCGTTTCCTGCTGCCCACAGCTGTCCCCACGCCCGACACAGCTGACACCTCTGTGTCTCGTGCCATTTTCCTGCTAGCCCTTGGCGAAGCTTCTGTTCAAAACCCGGCAGTGATCCTCTTCGGGGAACTTCAGAGGGAAACGCAAAGGCAGTATTTGGGGACAGACAGGCGCTGCCTGAGTGCCTGTTCTGCCATGTGGTCATGGGCATGTTTCTTCACCTCTCTGAGCTCCTCAGCTGCGATGGGGGTGGTGACGGTGTCTAGGGGCTCCACTTGGGGTGCACATAGGAGAACAAGCAGAGGCCCAGCACATGCCGAGCGTGCCATGCAATCTCTGCCTACGACCAGCGTGTCACTTGGCACCTGTCCAAGTCATGGGGCCTGGCACCAGCTGAGTCCATTCAGCACCAGTCAGGAGGCCCAGAGGACTTGATGGCCGCTCACCTATGATTGCATCATTTCTTTTGAGGTTCAGGAGTCGGTGGTTCCCCTACAAGCTCTGGGGGACCAGACAAGTCCACCCTGAGGGGCCACATCTGAGGGCTTGGGTGGAATTCCAGGGGACAGAGTGTCCGGGAAGGCTGTCTGGGAGAAAGGGACAGACGGTTGGGGCAGCGTCAGGCAGTACAATTTGGCCAGAAAGCAAGGGAAGAAGGGAACGGGAGGGAGACAGGGCTCCACACTTCCCAGCGGGGTGCCCTGGGAGGCCACTGACTTGCTGGGCCTCAAGCTCACCATCTGCAGAACTGGGAGAATCGGCCTCCTCCAAGGGCGCTCAAAAGACTCAGAGAGTCGAGGACTGCAAATGCCCTAATGGCCTTGGAGATTTACCGATGGCACAGACATCAGGGACATGCCCAGGATAGGGAGGGGTGTCAGGGAGAGGGTCTGTGGAGCGTGGGGCTCAGTCACCACCTCCCTAGATAAACCAGGGCCCTGTGATCTGCAGCCTGCTGGCCAAATCCTGCCTGCCACCTGCTTTTGTAAATAAAGTTTTATTGGAACAGGGCCACGCTCATTCATGTACATATTATCTATGCTGCTTTGCTTTCCAACAGCAGAGCTGGGGAGCTTTGACAGAGACTTTATGACACCCAAAGCCAAAAATATTTACTATCCAGGTGGTTACAGAAATATTTGCCGACACTCGAAAAGAAAACAATTTACACTCAGTGATAACTGCAGATTGAAGCCCTGGCATTGCTTCAGGTGCTGGGTACACAGCAGCAAAGAAAACACGGAACCTTCTGCCTCGTGGAAGTGACATTCTAGTGGAGGGAGAAAGGCAACAAGCAGAAGGAAGCGTCAGGGAGAAAGTGAGAGCAGGAAAGGGAACTGAGGGGAGGGGGCAGCTGCCCTAGGGTGGTCAAGGGCCGCCTACATTCAGCCTTGAAAAAGGAGGGAAGAGCCACGTGGGTGTCTGAGGAAAGAGGGTCCCAGGCAGGGGGAATGGCCAGTGCAAAGGCCCCGAGGCAGGAGGCGGGATGCAGGCGGCTGGAGTGTAGTGGAAGGGTGAGCAGCAGAACACGGGGACAGATTGGGAACAGCCACCCTGGGTGGGACCTTACAGGCCATTGTGGGGATTGGGGCATTTTCTCTGATGGAAATGAGCAACCATGGGTGGGTTTGGGGCAGAGAGGGGACATGGTCATGAAGGTTTGACAGGACCCATAGGTGCTGTGCTGAGAAGGGTTCAAGGGAGGGCAGGGTGAGCAGCAGGGCCAGGATCCAGATGCCGGTGGACCAGGCTGATGGCCGTGTGGAGAGGCAATCAGATTCTGGAAGGTTCCAAGTGCAGGGCTTCCTAGAGCCATGCGTGGGATGTAGAAGGTAAGAGAACGGTGTCAGAGACGACTGTAGACACACGTCACCTCCAGGCTGTGTGTTCTCTTGTTCTATCTGTCTCCTTTCTGTGAGGCCCTAGGGGTCAGGGCCACCCCTGCCCATCTCATCCGTCACTGCACTGCCCCTCTACAGCATCGGGGGTGCCTGTCAGGGTCTGTGGAATGAGTGAATGAACAAATGGTGGGCTAGTGCTTCCTAGGGGAGTTTGGGGAGCTGTTATGTCCACCCCCCAAACTCATGTGTTGAAGCCCTAACCCCCAGGACCTCAGAATGTGACTCTATTTGGAAATAGGTCTTTCAAGAGGTAATTAAGATAAAATAAGGCCATTAGGGTGGGTCCTGATCCCATTGGACTGGTGTCCTTATATGAAGAGGAGATTAGGACATAGACATGCACAGAGGGACGACCACGTGAGGACACAGGGAGAAGATGCCACAGCAGGACCCAGCCCTGCCACACGTTGATCTCGGACTTCCAGCCTCCGGGATGAGACAGAGCAAGTGTCTGTTGTTTGAGCCGCCTGTCTGTGGGGCTCTGTGACTGCAGCCCCAGGAAACGGATCCGGGGCATGCGGCAGATGGTGGGCGCAGAGCAGGCCGTGACCCCTACCTAGGAAACAGGTTCTCTGTAGGGCGTGGCACCCACCTGGGCACTAGGAGTTGGGGGCTGACCTGACTTCCAGGGCCCACACCCACAGCAGTGTGCTGAGCCGGGAGCAGCCAGCATGTCTGTGGCACCTGGGTGACCACTGTGCCCCGGAAGGATGGAAACTCTAGCTGTCACGTGTTTGCTCAGCGGAGACCCAGGCCCTGTGGAGGGAGCCAGGCCTCCTCCTAGCAGCCTCTCCGTGCCCAGGAAAGGGCACCTCAGGCCACCGAGTCTCCTCCCCAGCCCCCCCCCCGCTGGACACACGCTGTGCAGGGGGTGGGTGGGGGCGCAACTTCCACGCGGCCGGCCTGTTGCTCATCCCACCGCCCTCTTCCTCTGGGTGCGTCTGTTTCCTGCAGATGCCGCAGCTCAGCCAGAGGCCCATTTCACTCCTGTCCTTGGCTCGCTGCTGGGGCAGGCCAGAGCCCTGCCCCACCCCCTGGCCATCCAGGATGGCACTGGGATGCTGAGGCCCTGGGACCCCAGGGGGCTGCTGTCTCTCGACAGCCGCTCTGTGCTCCTGGTCCAGTGGGGCTGGAGGAGCAGGAAATACATTCCCAGCACAATCTGTTGGCCTGGGGCCGAGCTGCCCCATGAGGGATGAGGTAATGTCCTGCAGAGGCCATGCGGAAAGGGTGGGGGCTCTCCCTGGGCCCACGGGGCCTCCCATGGCCTGGGCCTTTTCCCAGAGACCCTTGGGAGAGGTGGTGGCTCAGGGTGACCCCAGATTGAGACTGAGGGGCAGTCAGGCACTGTCAGGACTCACAGTGTGACCTTGTCAGGCAGGCCCCTGCTGTGCTGGAGGGAGAATGGGCCTGCCACTCTGGGGGTCCAGAGGCCACCCCCCACGCTGGCAGGGGTCTGCCCACAGACTCACATTCCAGAAGAAGCTGAGTTTAGCCCTGGACAGGGGTGGGGAGGGGTCTATGTTCAATGCCAAGGAAAGCTCCCTTGTCCTCACATCATCTGAGGGGGGACAGGTACAGGTAAGGGCGTGAGTCCCTCAGCCCAGCAGGTGTGAGAGAGCATGGCAGGTGAGCATCCTGGGGCATCGGGCTTCTGCCTCCGTACCCCAGGCTGGGCAACCTGGATGTGGACAGCTGTCCTTAGGTGTGGGCGTCCTCTGAGGCCTGGGACCTGCATGCACTGGCCCCTCCCCTGTCCCCAGTGACATTCCCCAGGTGCTGTCCACCTGCCAGGCTGGGCTCAAAGGGGCAGCTGGACCCACCAGGAGCCACAGCACTAGGCACCAAGCCCTGGCTCTGCCCTGCTCCCGGCTCCCCATGAGTGGGGTCAGCGTGGGGGCCCTTCTTGTTTTCGACTCACTCAGGGAGAAGGGGGCTGCTCCGAGGGCCTGGTCTGGACGGTGACCCAGTGAGGACGTTTCTTCAGACATAAAAGCAACATAGAAGAGGGCGCGAGGAGTCGGGGGAGGGCTCTCTGCCCTGTTTCAGAACCAAAGCGGGAAAAGGGATTTTGCTTGAAATCCTCAGACCCACATTTCTGGGCTGTTGTACTCGGCCCCTACCAAGCCCCCAGCACAGCCCAGACTCCCAGCTGGGCCCTGGCTCCTGCCGGGCCGCCCCCTGCTCTGGGCCCTCCATCCCCTCCCACCCCACGCCCAGAGGAGGGTCTGCAACTCCCAGGCTCACGCGGGAAGGACTCGGGCCCGCCGTCGAGGGAGAGGGGCTGAGCATGTGGCCTTGTGTGGAAGGGACGTGCGCACGGCCACAGAGAGCGTCACAAGCAGAAGCGAGGCTGGCCCCAGCGGCCTGACTCCCCAGCCAAAGCCCTTCCTCCTGGAAAAACTTCCATTCTCTCACCCTCATTCCCTGAGCTGGTTCCAGAGCGCCCGCTGCGCCCGTGTAAACAGCCGGGCGGAGGCTCCGCAGGGGAAGGCAGGTCTCTGGCAGTTTGAAGGTGGCCCTGTCCTCCTGGGGCCGTGGAGCAGGCTTCCGAGGAGAGGCCCTGAGCTGAGGCAAATACAGTCCCTGGGCCCAGTGGGATCCATGGAGAAAAGGGAAGAGGAAGAGGGGAGCGGAGCCGGCGGGGCAGAGGGGGGGGCGGAGGCGGCGGCCACACCAGCCACAGGCCTGAACAGGACCTGTCCCTGCTGGTTCCTGCGTGGCCTGCATCCCCACCCCGGGAGTCCACTCAGGGGCCCACGACGGGGGAGGAGGGAGGCATGGCTGCAGCGCTGGGCGCCCACCCACCCAAGGACTCTGAGAGCCCCGTGAGCACAGCGGACACAGCAGCAAGCCGGAGACAAGGTCCCTGTCCCATGGAGATTCCCTCCTGGCAAGTAACATAGGCCTTGGTAAGTAGTAGGGAAATAAAGTCCCCGGGAGGTAAGTGCTCTGAAGACCTCCCCTTGAGGGGGAGATGCAGGATGGATGCTCCTTTGAGCTGGGCTCTTGTCAGGGGCTGGCTTGGAGGAGGCGTCCTATGAGCAGGAGCCCAAAACACAGCGTATGAGTTTCCTGCAGCTGCTGTAACAAAGGACCACAAACTTGGTGGCTTAAAGCAATAGACAGTTCTGGAGGGCAGAAGTCTGAAATGAGTTCCCATGGGCTAAGGTGAAGGTGCTGGCAGGGCTGTGTTCCTTCTGGGGGCTCTGGGGAGAGTTCACGTCCCTGCCTCTTGCAGCTTCTAGGCGCCACCTGCGCTCTTTGGATGCAGTTTCTTTCTCCGTCTTCAAAGGCAGCAGTGCGGTATCTCCCTGTCTCTCCCCCTACCCCACCCCCCACCTCTGCTTCTGCGGTCACATCTTTTTTCTGACTCTGACCCTCCTGCCTCCCTCTTAAAGGATGCTTGAAATGACATGGGGCCCACCCCAATAATTCAGAATAATCTCCCCATCCCAAGGTCCTTAACTTCATCACATCTGCAAAGTCCCTTTGCCATGCAGGTCACATATTTATAGGTCCTGGGGACTAGGATGTGGGTATATTGGGGGGCCGTGATTCCAAGTGCACGCAGGAAGGAGAGACAGGTGTGAAGGTACCAGGAGAGGCATCCCAGAGGTGGGCAGCGGGGGGTGGGGTGGGGTGTTAGAGGGACAGCACAGGGGTGTCTGGGGAATTTGGTGGCATGGATGCATACTGGGAAACACTAGAAAGGTAGCCAGGGTGCAGATCACACAGCTCCTCCCTCGAACCCCACTTTAGAGGGCCCCAATCTGGTTCTCCCCGGGCCATGTTCCTCCACACAGAGCGAGGCATTCCAAGGTCACAGGGGCAGTGGGAGCCTGAGCTCTGAGCACCCAGGGACCTGCCCTGCTGCCCACGCCTGCCCCGGGGCCTGTTCAGGCTGCCCCCTCAGGTCAGTCCTCTCAATGCTGATGTGTGCCCGGCGTGGAAGGGGTGGTCCAGAGGTGGCTGTTTGTGGAAGGTACAGACGAAGAGTCCAAGAATTCTAAACTTGAACCAGGCCCTCCAAGTGGTGATGAGGCATGTTGCCTAGAGAGGAGAGAACATAATCTATCTGACAGATGTGGCTCGATCTATGACTTTCAACTAGTTGTAGCTCATGACTAGTTAGGCCACATGCTCCGAGGCCTCCTCTGGGATTGTGCTGCACCCCGCAAATGTTAGGACAGGCTGATATTGGGTCTCGTGGGCCGTGTGCTTTGGATTTCATTTTTCCCACATGTGATGAGAAGCCCTGATTAAGGGTCCAGTTTATATATTAAAACCAGTCTGTGCAAATAGGACTCAGACCATCCTCATGGTGAAGTTCACACAGTACCCACTGCCCTGGCCCCCCGCCCGAAGCTAGGGGGCTGCTGCACAGAGGCTGCGTGGAGATGGGGCTGGCATCGGGGGGTCCCCTGTTGTGTGGGGCAGTCACCTCCACACACCCCTGACGCCAGTTCCCTGAAGTCACTACAGCTGCTCCCCCACCTCCACTGGCCAAATTTTCTTCCTCTTCCTGGAATGCTCATCCCCAGGCCTTCACACAGTTACTCCTACCTGTCTCTTTGGTCTGGACTCCAATGCCAGCCCCTGGAACAAGCCTCCCCTGACCCACAGTCTCCCCAGACCCACCACTCCCACCCTCTGATTCTGTGCAGATTCCCCCACCAGAACATAAGTTCTCAAGGGCCCGGATCCCTCCTGTCCTTCCCAGCTCAGCAGGTACTTCCCTGTAATTATCTGCTGAATGCATAAATGTATGAATGAATGAATGAACCTTAGAGCAGCCTATGAGGAAAGTCACTTCTATCATCACCCCACTGGGCAGATGAGGTGACAGGACTCAGCCAACAGCCACACAGCTGCCAAGTGTCAAATCAGAGGAGGCCTGGGTCTAATCTTGGGGTCACAGTGACCCAGTTTAGAGACTCTCCTGCCCTTCCTGGAGGGGTGCTGGGCTCTGTGCTGAGCCCAGCCCCTTCTCTCAGCAGCTTTGAGCCCAAAACCCTCTGCGGGCCCTACCTGGGATGGCCTTGAGGACCTTGGGGTAGTTTTGGGGGGTGGTACCAAATGGGCCTCAGGTGGGTGCCTGCAGGGCTTGGGTGGCATTTGAGCATCTCCTTCTGGTAAGATCCAGGGAAGGGGGTACAAGGGCTCCCAGGGCACAGTCAAGGCCCTGCCTGGGACTGCCCAGGGACCACCCTTGAGGACAGCATTTGGAGGTTCACAGATCTGGGTTTGAAACCTGACTCCACACTTCTGGCATGGGACCCTGCTGCTCTGGGTCTTTCCGGTGTGGGGAACATTACCCCATCTTCTGATTCCAGTGTGGATGGCGTTACATATGTGTGTGCTGCCCTCAGAGGACCCGACACACATTAGTGCTCATGAATCTCAGGGTGGTCATGATTGGCCCCCGAAAGCCCTGGGAGGAAAAGGAAGCCTCACCATCATAGCCAGGCCCCTGGGCAGAAAGCAGCTGCAGCGTGTAGTGGCAAGGAGGGGGGCAGCGGGTGTTCTGGGTGTGCTGAGAAGCCAGGCTCCCCAGTGAAGGGCACTCTCAAAGTAACCCCTACCCATGTTCTTCAGAAATGTCAGGGTCATGCAAAGGCAGAAGGCAGCTGAGGACTGGTCCAGACTCAGTAGGCTAGGAAGATGTGACCGCTGAACGCCACTGGGATCCTGGCAGGCAGGAAGGTAGCTGCAGAGAACTATATGGGCACAAGTGAAGACACTGGAGCCTGGTCTGTGGGTAGATAACAGTGTGTATCCATCCAAACTGCCTCAATTGCAATGTTTGTCCTGGTCCTCGCTCTTAGAGATGCACACCTCAGCGTCCAGGGGACAAGGGGAGTAGCATGTCTCCAACTCAGTATCAAATGGGTCAGAGGAAAAACTTGCATGTGCGTGTGTGTGCATGTGTGCATGCATGTGTATGTGTGAATGTGTACACATGCATGCATGTGCATGAGCGTGTGCACGCACATGCGTGTGTTCATGCATGCATGTGTGCACATGAGTATATGCATGTGTGTGCATTGTGCATGCATGAGCGTTGTGCATGTGTGCACATGCATTTGTGTACGTGTGTATGCATGTGCACACACATGCACCATGCACACATACATGTGTGCACGCATACACGTGTGTGTCATACATGCGTGTGTGCACATTTGTGCAAGTGCATGTATGTGTGTGGTGCATGTGTACACCTGTGTGTCTGCATGTGCATGGGTGTGCACATGCATGTATGCATGTGCATGCATGTGTGCGTGTGTGTGCATATGTGCACATGTCTGTGTATGCATGTGTGTGTGTCTGTGTGGAGACATGTGCAGAGAGAGATAAACAGCATACGCATGTGTATGTATATACAGAGAAAGTGGTGGTGCACAGGGACGGTGTGAACTACTGGGGTTCTGGGGAAGGGACGCAGGAGTTTTTGGCACCATCCTTGTAAGTTTTCTGTAAATGTAAAATGATATCAAAATAAAAACTGCAAAAAGAAAGCCCTGGGTTCAACTTGCAGTGCTCCCTTGATGAGCTGTGTTACCTCGGGAAGCCCTCTCACCCTGGCTCCGCTCCTACCTGCGCCCATGTCCCAGGCTGCTGTGAACGTCTAATGGGTCCAGGGACTCCAAGCCCTGAATGGGTGCAAGCTGCTGATGTCATTGTCACTATCTTCTTGGCTCCACGTCTGAAATGTTCCAGGAGGCTCCTGCTCCCACTGTCTGGGAGGGAGGAGATAGCAATGAGTCCATAGGTCCTCACTTTTGCCCTGTGGAGCAGACAGACAGCAGGGCTGGGAGGGGGCTGGCAGCCCCGAGGGACAGGGCAAGGTCAGAAATGACTTCCATGGTGGGGCAGGTCTGAGGATAGGAGAGGGCAGGGCCAGAGACAAAGCACATGCCCCCACTACCAACAGCTCCCCACCCTGCCCATGCTAGCATGCACCCTGCACACCCCTGCACAGTCCTGGGGGGTGCTGTGCTTAGCTCTGTCTGCAATGACGAGCAACTTCCCATTTGGCGTCCAAGCTGAGGATGGACTTCTCCGTTTGGGTACAAATCTACTTGCATTAAAAACAGAGAACTCGGATATCAATGCCATGAGGGGTGGGCAACTTGGTGTGGGAGAAAAGTGCTCTGCACCCTTCAGCAGGTCCTGAGCGCAGCATCACACACACTGTAAGACTGGGGTGGCAGGCCAGTCTGGTTTGTGGGAACTGAAGGGATTCCCAGGATGTGGGACTTTTGGTGCTAAAACTGGGGAAGTTCTGGGCAAGCTGGACAAGTTGGTCACCCTGCTAGGAATGGTGGGGGAGAAAGGAGAAGGCATATATGGGTATCAGCCTACAGCAGCCTTCAAGTGCCAGGACAGGGACGGGGAGCCTTGGGAGACTGCAAGCAGGGGAGGGAGTTGGGGCTGTTTCCAGAATAATGTCTGCTTATTTCTGTTCAGCCCCTTGTTTCGTGGGACGAATGCCCTGACTCCTTACACCTGCCCTGGCAGGGACTGCATGGACCCCAACTTCCCAGGGCTGGTACTCCCAGGGCTGCCTGACTCAGGCGCCCCTCACCCTACCCCCAGTTTGATTCTCCTTGGAGATTAAGGGGCTTTGCTTCTCTCCACTGTGGGCTCCTACCTCCCTACTGGGGCTCCCAGGGACAAGACCGAGCTCAATGGATTTCTAGACAATGATAAGTGAAGTCCAGCTTCCCTGACACACACTATTGAGCACCTACTGTGTGCAGAGCCCCAGGCCAGGCAACTCTGGAGGCTGAGATGGCCACGTTCCCTCCCTCTTGGACACTCACACCACAGCCTGTCCCTCCCTGTCTGCTCCCCATGAGCCATGACCCCATGCAGCCTGGACTGGGATTGCCCTGCCCTGGGTCCCCCAGCCCTGAGGTCTGAGATTGTGGGCCCTGCAGCCTTAAAGACCCCTGAGCCAGCCAAAGCCCACATTGCATCTGCCCACACCTGAGCTTTCAGGGACACGAGCCTGGCAAGAGCTCCCACTGCAAGGGCTGGTGGCACAAACCCTTTCATCCTTCCATCCCAGCAGGGCCTGTGTCCTCTGCACACAGGCACCGGGCTGAGCCCTGGACACAGGGGTGAGAAACTCAAACCCATTGAGGATCTCACAGCTTGGTAGAGAGTATGACAAGGTCCACAGCATCCCCGGGGTTTGGTGTTCAGTCCTCGTCCAATTCAAAGCTTGGCTTCACCACACCTGCTGGTCGCTGTGCGACAAGGCCATGACTAAGGGACCGCCCTCCCAAGCCGACACCTACCCCCTTAATCTGCATTCTTCTCACCCCTGCCCTTCACTTCTCATCCTTTCCTCCCATCACTTTAAAGTCAGACAGACATAGTGATGAGCTTCTAGCCTCTTTTGTTTTGTCTGTAAAAACTAAACCAAAATCAGTCCCCAACAGCATTGCTGAGAAGATGAAATGGGACCATGCTCAGAAAGCACATGATTCACATCCTGCACACAGTAGGTCCCCAGTAAACATGAGACGGGATGAGAGCGAGGCTGGTCAGGAGATGCTGGTGATGCTGGTGATACTGGTGATCATGATGCTGGTGATGCTGGTCAGGAGATGCTGGTGATGCTGCTGCTGCTGCTGGTGATGCTGGTGATGATGATGCTGGTGATGCTGGTGATGATGACGATGATGGTGATGCTGCTTCTGGTGCTGATGCTGCTGGCGATGCTGGTGCTGATGCTGGTGATGACACTGACGCTAATAAATTTAGTGGTGATGCTGGAGGTGGTGCTGGCTCAGAAGGAGAAGAATCTTTGATCAGTATACAGTAGGTGCTCAATAAACAGGTTCCCTTCTAACTTTGTATAAAGCTCTTTTTCCTTCCTCTTAAAACATGGTGCCGAGAAATAACCAAGCTCCCTGGGTATAGCTATGCCTGAAAGGATTCGGCCAGGGCATCGCAGTGGAGCAGAGCCAGGGCCAGAGACCCAATTTCTCTCTGTCCCTGCCTGGAGCTGTGGTTGGGTCTCAGTTTCCACATCTCTAAAATGGGGATACTTATTGGGCCTAAGGCATCATTGGTGTGGAGGAGTCAGTGAGATGGTAAGGCAGGAAAAGCCCTGAGAAGTATGCTGGACACGCAAGTGCTGATATCAGCTGTCATTATAGCTATTGCTGTTCTGCCAGGACCCAGATGTCGAGGCCGGGTTCTAACTAGAACCTGCCTACGTCTCCTTCCCCGCGCCAGGGAGGCCTGTGTGGGGTGACCTGGCCATTCATCTGCCGTCAACCACCCACTGCTACCTGCACAATGAGGACCCCGACTCTGAGAGGACAGGGACCTGGCTGGGTCACAGGGCAGACGGGGTGGGGCAGGTCTCCCTCTCCTGGCTCTCCTCCCGTGCTGGTGTGGAGGCCCAGGGGCCTCTGCAGGGCCGGCCGGGGGGGGGGGGTGGGGGCTGCTGAGGAGGCCTCTGCTGCCTGCCCTGCTCCACTGAGCACAGATGCCATCTGTCTCTGCCAGCTTCCTGGCGGCCGGGGAGCGTCTGGCCAGCTCCCTGCACACAGCCTGCAGCTTGTTCGCTGCTGAGGCGGCCCTGTTTGGGGTCTCTCTGTCCTGGCCTGTCTGTCTGAACTTGGAGAGTAAGAGATGTTTCCATCACTTGGACTGTTTGTTTGTCTTTCAAGAGCCCAGGAAGGGGCCCTGGGTGGCTCTGCCTGGAACTCATGGCTGTGTGGGGACCAACCTTGGTCAACCAGGGAGACAGACCACACTCAGGCCTGCAGACAAGGCTTTGGCCTCTGCCCTACCCTGGGGCCCGCCCAGCGTGGCCGCTCACTGGGGTGAGGTCTGGGAAGACTGGACAGACCCTGGACACATTCCTGGGGCACCTTCCCAGTCTTGTGACTTCCTTGGCTCTGAAAGCAACCTTCTCAGAGCCAGGAGAACCAGACCACTCCCTCCAGCGGGAATCAGGGCCCCCAGGAGGAGCAGGGAGGCTTTGCACAGCCAAGTTCATCCCAGTGGCTGGTCAGGCCAGGGGTGTAAGGGCTAGTCAGGATGCCTGGAGTTTCTCACCACTGGTGGGTCCTGGCCTGAAGGCACCAGGCTTTAGACCCCAGTGAGAGCCACCCAGCAAGGGACAGCTGGTGCCAGAGTCATAGACACTCAGCTGCCATCTTGGAATCTGGAGCTTGTAAACAGCCACAGGGCTTAGGGTCCCAGCAACCACAAGCTCAAGCCGTTGCCCTATGGGGCGGAGGTGGCTGCTTTAGATGATCCCCATCTAAAACCACTACCAGACTCACTTGCACCAAGCAGACGCAAATCCTGCAGGCGCCTGCGGGTGGTCTCAGAGATGAACTGGCATGGAGTGCTTTATTCATTCTGAGCTCCTAAGGTTCGTCCTAAAAGAGTCCAGAGTAGAAAGGACTCAACGTTGGTGCTGCGTAAGGAAGAGTCGATGGAGGGGAGGGCCTGCCACTGGATTTGTGGTGATGGCAGCTGCCAGAGGGTCCAGCCTGGGAGGCAGAGGCCCACTGCCCAGGACAAACAGGAGGTGTGCTCATGACTGCCCACTACTACCCACTGAGGGCTCAGGGCGCTTTGTTCAGAGTGAGCTCCTTAACTGCCATGCACTTCCAGAGGCTCAACCTACCCGATGGCTCGAGCATCTTGGAGTAGAGCTGCTGGGCTTGGGCCAGGGCCACGGAGCAGTCTCCAGCAGCCACTCCCTGCACATGTTGGGAAGGAAGACATAACAGAAGAAAGGAGGGAGCTCGAGGAGAAGGACAAGCGTGTGATACTAAAGGCCAATGACGGGAATTGCAGAACGGTCCAGGTTTGTCATCAAATCATGAGACGAGTAACGCCCACCCAGCACAGGCATTTCCCTTGGTTCATCTCCAAGCCTCCGGGCTCTGCTTCCCAGCAAGCAGACACTCAGACTCACACCCTGAGCTCACCAGGGCCCGTGGCCTAGCAGAACTGAGTTGGGTCATGTACCAGTCAGGATAGAGTGGGTTGTGCCGTGTAACAAGTGACACCAAATCTTGGCAGCTCAAAGCAGCAGAGGCTGGTTTCTCATTCACACAGCATGTTCCTCATGGACCTGTGGGGACCTCTGCTGACCAAACAGCCACTTTCCCAAGCTTGCAGAGAGCAAGAGAGAGCTCTGGGAAACCTTGGGCTGGCAATTAAGTGCTCCAGGAAGGAATGAATGTGTATCACTTCTGCTTGCCCCTCATTGGTCAGATCTAGTCACACAACCCCTCCCAAAACCAAAGGGATGGGGAAGTGCATCTGGCCAGGTCTTAGAGATGAGAGCTAGGGGTATATGGTGAGCAGCCCCCCAAAGCACGGCAGGTTAAGGGCTTCAGGGCAAATGGACCTGGGTTTGAGTCCCAGCTCTGGCAGTGGATAACCTTGAGTTCTGAACGTCACATTCCTTAGCTGGAACGTGGATATAATATACCCATGGGGCAGAGTTGTCGTGAGGATGAAACCAGGAAATGGCACAAATGTTTCAGCCCAGCAAATGGCAGTTGTAATCTGTAATCCTTCTAGAACGGATTGCTCAGCAGGGTTTCAGGAGGCCCACCCCTTCCTCCAGGGAGCCTTTCAGTCCTTGACCTTGGGAGGGAACTTGAGTCGTCAGTAAGTTGAATGTGCCCAGAGGCTTCAGTCCTTGGATTTCCCTTTTCATAAGATGTTATCACCCTGTGTCTCTCACTGTCTGTCACTCGTCATGGGCAGGGACTAGGCGGGACTTTTCTCTGTGTCCCAGAGCCTGCTCAGCCCTGTCATAGAGTGGCATCAGGTGCTATTAGGTGAATGAATGATTTGAGGACTTGGCACCTAGATACAAACACACAGTCCTGAGAGCCAGCGACTGCCCCATCTTCCCCTTCCTGGGGGTCAGGGCCTCATTAACCACCCAAATCCTCTTTCCAGTCCCCTCCCTCTCCTGGGACTGGGGACACTGTGACCTGAGTTGGGTTCTATCAGACCCACCATGTCACAAAGTTGGGTGCAGCCAGCAAGAATGCATCACGAGAGATTGGTCATCTGGAATCAAACACAGGAGGACCAGAGGGCATGAGCAGGTATCCCTGACCCCCACGACACTCACCACCACGGCCCCAGTGCCCCTCCCTCAGCTCACGCTCACAGACATAGGGAAGCTCCCGGGGCCAGATGACAGGGGAGGAAAAGCCCAGGCTGTTTGGTTCTCTGACGGTGAGCATGGCCTGGAGACGGACTGCTGCTGAACTACGGCCTCACTCAGGGATGACCTCAAAAGACAGAAGACCCTCCGGACGGGCGGAGCTTTAAGCGATGCACCTGGCCGGCCACAAGAAGCATCCTGAGGTCAAAACACGGGGACTGAGAGACAGCCGTGTGTCACTCAGCCAGCTCACCGGGGGCCCAGAAGGAGAAAGAGTGGAAGATGAGGGGGGCCGGGGGCAGAGACAGGTGCATGGACATCGAGGAGCGGGAGTGGAGCGTGGCGGTCTCTGCAGTGCAGGCGAGCTCCCGCCACCACCAGACGGGCACCGCACAATCAGGCGGGCAAAATGCCCAGCCAGTCGACGTCAGCCAGTCTCTGCCATAGCCACCATGCGTCGTTGAAGGGGGTAGCCAGGGTGTCAGGGACGAAGGCTCTGAAGGCGTCAGGCGTGGGCTTCCATTTACCTAGGCTGACCTGGCTACTGCCTCTGCCAAATGTACAATGAGCCACCTGGTAGCCCGTCAACTATGTTTAACTCTAGAAAGATCAGAGATCCGCCTCGACTGGAATTGACACAGTCCAGGTCTTAGCTTGCCTTTCTGACCCCGGGCTTTGGTCAGCATCTCCAAGGGTTTGGTCCACCAGCCTGGGACCCCACAGAGCCTCGTGTCAGACCAAGGGACCCACCTTACAGCAAGGAGGTGTGGCAATGCGCCACGACCCTTCAGACCCACCGGACACATCACAAGTGACCTGGAACTGTGGCTTGAAGGAGCCCCAGGGTGGCCAGTGGAAAGCACAGCCCTGGGCTGCCAGCCTCCCCTCAGCTGCCAAAGGTCCCCTCATCTGGGCACCACCCTTTCTTGGGACAGGTGCATTCAATGAGTATAGACACAAGAGGAACAAAAAGCACCTGCCCTCCTCTGCCCAACTTGGGCACCTACAGGTCATCCCAGCTTCAGAAGCCCTTTGGGCCGTCATGGTGGCATCACATCCTGACTGCTCCCTTCTCGAAGCTGCCGCTGTCCCTTCCCTCCCACAGTGTTGACCTGAGGACCCATCCTAGACTGTCACCACCTCAGAGGCTGCTTCCCAAACCGACCTCTGTAATTCACAGATGAGGAGACAGACCCCCACTCCCAGAAGTGAAGTGACCTGCCTCAGGTGGCAGAGCCAGGGGAGGGAAGGGCGGGACAATCCCACCCACAGCTCGGGAGAAGGAGCCAGTACTTGGGCCCCCAGCATTCCGACAACCCTCAAAAAGTGACGCACCTCCCCCACCCTGGCGTCCTGCCTGCTGGAAGGGCTAAGGGACCGGAGTCCTGTGGCTTCTCGTTTGGAAAAGTCTTCACTGGAAAAGTGACCTGGGGGTTGCTCTGTGTCCTGTGCCCAGGCCCTCCTGCAGCCTCCTGGAGGCCCCAGGCTGTGAGGAGGGAGTCAAGGACAGATGGCAAGAAGGGGTCAGAGCGATGTGTTCCCAGGTCTCATCACAGGGCCCCCACGCACCCTCCTCCTCTCCCGCCACGAGAAGTTCTAGTGGGGCCCTGGATTCCTCACCCACAGGTCTTGGGGCGCTTGGCCCTGTGTGGTTAGTAAGGGAGATTTCTATTTGTCTGAGCCACCGACAGCGGCTTCTTTAGGGCCAGGCCCTCTGGGGACAGTTCAGGCTGAGCCGAGCTGAGGCTTCCAGTCTGTCCCCCCAGAGCACCCCTGACAGGGAGGGGTGGGGGTTCTGTGGAGAGCTCTGGGGGTTAATACCCCAGTAACAAGCTAGCAGCCTGGCATTGTGGAAGGGGTTTCCCACGCGTCATTCTAACTATTCCATGGAAACAACGCCAACCATGACATGTGGGTGCTCCGGAGACTCCAGCTTGCAGAGGGGAAACTGAGGCACACACAGGCCAGTGCAGATTCTCCTAAAGCCCCCTGGACAGGTGCAGCACTGCTGGAGCTCAGGGTCTGAGGCCAGGGCACCAGCAGCCCCGCCCTGTACCCTTCTGCTGGAGGGCCTGAGGGTGGCGACCCGGCCAGAGCACCCCCTGAGCAGAGTCTATCAGCCATGGGCTCCGGAGGGGACACATCAGGACAGAGCCCCTCACCAGGACCTGCTTAGCTCTAAGTTTCTTGTGTTGGCAACAGGCATAGATGCCCCGACGTGGAAGCTGAAACGAACCTGCGTTTTCACCAGGAAAGACTCGATGTTCCTTTTTTCCTGTCCCTTATTCATGCACTTCCTGGTGTGTAATCAGAGCGATTGTGTTGTGGAGCAGACAAGTCCCTTCAAAGGAAGGAAAGCTCTGCCACCCAGGCAGGGGGAGGCGCCAGGCAGCACCAGCCAGGTAATGTGCGGCCCGGTGTGCCATGAACAGGTGGTGCCCTGGTTCCAAGATGAGGAGGAATCTCAGCCACACGTGCCCTTCCAAGCAGGCCCTGCCCAGGGAGCTGGGAGGAGGAGGAGCTGGGCCCCGGGGCTGGCCGCTCCCTCCCTGCGTCTTGGCTCCCACAGCTCCAAATAGGAGGGTGGTGGGCAGAGGCAGGGCAGGGGCTCCCCACCATGCTTGCCGACCCCAGAGTGAGCACCCATCCGGTCTTGTCTGGCATGGCAGCCCAGTGGGGGGCCTGGATCCCAGGGAGGACCAAGGGCTGACTCGGCACCTTGTCACCAGCAGGAACAGCCCCACTCAGGAAGCAGTCCATTCGCGACAGCCACGTGGGACAGGGTGGGCAAAGGCAGGCCGGGCAGCCACAAGGCAGGGTCCTAGCCGTGGGCCGTGGATTGTCGGCCCTCCCTCTGAGCCTCCTTTTCCCCAGGACTATCAGGGGAAGAAATGAAGTAAGAGAAAGTGCTGTGGAAATGATGGTGGCTTAGTGCTTGTGAATAGAGGGTCTCACTCCACTCATTCATTCATTCATTCCTTCATTCAATCATCAAGATGCAGTGTGTGCGGGAGCCTGTGCTGAGGCCCAGGACCTCAGACAGAGGTGCCTGGGAGGATCACTGACCCCACCCCCCACCCCAGCACAGAGACCTTCCCTGCCACCCCTCTGTGCTGACTGGGCTCTGATGCCCAGGGGTCTGACCACAGCAGCCTGCCTTACTCTGAAGACCAGGCTGCATGCCATCCTCTGAGCCTGGCCTTTAAGGGGTCTGGGAAGCCTGTTTCTGCCTCTTCACCTCCAACCCCTAGTTCTTCTCTGCTCCCTGCACCCCACTCCCTGCTTCCCAGCCCCGGCCCCCATCCACTCTGCATCATGCTGGCTGTGCCTCTGTGGTCTCTCTCCAGTCCCTCACCTGCTGTCTAGTGCAGACTACTGTCACCTCCAACAGGACAGGGCTGACCTCTCTCTGCCCTCTCACCTTGCCCACTTCCTTCGGGTCTCATGTCCCTCCGTGGGGCTGCCACCTGCCTCTGGTATCACCAGGACAGAGCTCAGCTCCTCGCCCTGGATTGAACCTTCCACTACCAACAGTTTCCTCTTTCCTTTGCTCAGGTCAGAAGGACTCAGTTGTGATCCCCAAACACACCAGGTGCTCTCAAGCCCCTAGGCCTTTGCACATGCTATTCCTTCGTCCTGAAAAGTCTTCCTTTCTCCATTTTGCAAGCTTCTGTCTATCCTGTAGGCAGCTTGGGCAGATGTAGGGCATTAGGGGCAAGAATTGTGGCAGCCCCAGCACTAAGCACAGTACCTGACACATAGTAGGTGCTTAGTTAATATTCGTGGAATGTTGCATGGATAAATAAATGACTGAGGGAATGAATGAATGAATGAATGGGCATTAGTCCCAGATACGCTTGGTGTACATTCACCCTGCACCTGCTCTGTGATCTTGGGTTAGTAACTTTTTCCCTCAGGCCATAAATTCCTCATCAGTAAAACATGGATAGTTGCAGGACCTACCTCCCAGGGCTGCTGCGTGATGCTGGTCTCCTCAGCTCTGGCTTCCCAGTGTCTAGAACAAAGGAGGTGCTAAATGGAAAAATGACGGAATGAAGTGATTTCCTCTTCCTGGAATACGCTTTGCTTGACTCCCATGTTTTCCTGGCAAAGTCCCTCTTGTTGGACATTAACAAGCGGATTCCAAACTTCTTGGGAAATTGCAAAGGTCCAAGAATAGTTGAGCTGTCTTGAAGAAGAGGAACAAAAGCAGAGGGCTGATGGCAGAAGTCCAGAACGATCTTAGGCAGTAGTGATGCAAAGGGGTAGTGTCGACGCAGGGAGCCACGTCCACAACGGGACAGAGACCCACAGACACAGGGTCACATCCACGACAAGGGCGCCCCACAGGGCTTTTCCAATAAGTGGGTTTGAGTCAACTGGGTATCCTTAAGGAAAAAAATGTATCTTGACCTTTACCCTAGAGCACACACAAAATTCAATTGCTGGTGGATTACAGATTGAAATGTGAAGGTTTTAGAAGAAGCGTAAGGAAATATTTTCATTATGCCGAAGTGGGTGAGGATTTTTTAAGAGGGATACAAGAAGCACTAATCCTAAAGGGAAATGTTTGTAAGTTAAACTGCACTAAGTTCATCAAGAAACTCTGTTCATTAAATGACATCTGTAGGAAGGTGAAATTGCAGCCACAGGGTGGAGGAAGCTGTTTGCAGTGCAGTTGTTTGACAAACACTCTAGAACACATAGACTATATAAAGAACTGCTCCACACAGGTTATTTAATTAAAAAAACAGCCACGCTGACAGAAAAACGGGCAACAGCTTGAACAGGCACTTACAAAAGGGGATATTTATGAAAAAGTGCTCAGTTGTATTAGTCATCAGGGAAAACAAAATGAAAACCATGATGAGATATTATGTACACTCACTGGAATAGTTAAAATAAAAAGAAAAAAGACAGATAAAAGCAAGTGTTGGAGGCGATAAGGATCATCTATTCACACAGTGTTCGTGGGCTGTGAATTGGTACAACCACTGTGGACTCTGTTTTGCAGAATCTACATGTAACCTAAGACCCTGCAATTCTACTCTTAGGTATGTACCCTACACATGTGCTTACATGTGTTCAGAGAAAAACCAATTGTTCATAGCAGCACTATTTATAATAACCCCAAATTGGAAACAGCCCAAATGTCCACCAACAACAGAATGAATAACTACGCTGGGGGCGTTTGCACAGTTGAATACTAGCAGTCTTGACGTTGCACGATCAATGGCTACATGCGACAATGTGGGTGAATCTTACCTTCACAATATTGAGTGAAAGAAGCCAGGCACACAGGCATGTAGACAGTAGGTCAAAAACAGGAGAAACTCATCCGTGGGTGTTCAAAATCAAGCGGGCACTTACCACTGGAGGGCAGAGAGTGACCAGAAGGGGGTGAGGGGCGTCAGAGCTCTGGGGCCTCGTTATGCACATGTGATTCACTGGTAGAAATTCACTGAGCTGTGCACGTAGAACTGGTCACTTTTCTGAGGCATGAGTTAGAATTCTCGCTGGTTATTCCTGATGGTTCCCAATCAGTTCTGCCAGAAAGCCTTCCCCAAAGCTCTAATCCAATTTACAAATAATAATAAAATACACAATGCTGTCTAGTGTAAATTCCACACAGCTAGTTGAGCTCACTGAATGTTTTCGATGATTTTGCCAAACTCTGTGCCTATAGCCAGTTTAGGGATGCAGATTACAAACAAGTGTAGTTCTGTTGGTTGACATTTTCATTGACCTTCACAAGTAACACCTAAATAAAATAACAAAGATGTAGTGTCGGAACTTTACGCATTGGTCAAGAATGGGAGACGCTTGTGCTGAATTGGGGAATGACTCTTGAATACTGGAAGACTGGGTGCTCAACTTTCTACGCTGTTCACGCCGTAACCGCTGTGGAATGGCACACTGCCAGTTCAGTCTGCGTTATTAACATTTTCTCCAGCACTTTCTTAAGTCTGGACAGTCAACAGAGTAATCAATCAATGTTTGCCAATTTCTGTGGTGTAAATCCTGCCCTGCTGGCCAATTGCAAACTAGCAAAGTCACTGAACACAGAGTTGGGAAGGTTGCCCGGCATTTGCACCATATGGAAACAGAAAATCAATAACCTCAGAGCGTAGGTAACAGTAAAATGCAGCAACATAATTAGGAGGTGATGAGTTTTGAGTAATTAACACATTTATTTTTAACCCGATTTATATAATTGTAAGTTTGTGTAATTTATTACACAATACTTTCAATAACAGCCATGGTTAACAGCCAGCTCACAAAATTCCTGAAAACTTAATAATCAGCTCTTGAGAGCAGGTACAAGCACACGTCACTGGTAGGATTAGTCCTCGCCCCTCCCTGCTCTGCCAGCTCCAGGTCACTGTGAATTCACTTTAAAGCAGCCACCCAAGGCTCTTCCACGTCTTCAACCCAGGCTGCTGGGGCAGAGGGTGAGAAGGGCCCTGCTTGCCCGCTCCTGTCAACTAATGAGCGCAGGGAGCAGTGGACGGGGCAGCCCACTTCCCTAATGAGGAAACTGAGGCCAGGGGGAGGTGCTTGTCCAGAGCCACGCCAGGAGCAGTGGCAGAGCTGCTCCTGGCCTCTCAGTCCCCTGGATCCTAGGCCCGTGAGCCTTGCTCATTAGCACCACCCTCTTTCACAGGAAAATGGGGTGAAACCAGTGACACAGCCCCTGCTTGAACTGTCCCATGGCCCTGGGCCCCTGGGGAGCCTTTGCTTCCTCTGTCCCTTTCAGCATGGGCACCAGGCCCTACCCTGCTGGGTCTGGGGGTGGCTGGGAAGTGGTGTTGAGTTGAGCCCCTTCATCCTCACACCTCCAACAGCAAAGTGGCCTGGATTGTGAGGTTGGTGTGAAGCTGGAGGTGCAGCAGGGGGACGGCATGTGGTGGGGACGTGGTGTTTGCAGCAGGCAGCAAGCAACCCACACCAGGATTGAGGACGGAGAGAAGAGGGCGGCCCCCATCCAGGGTGCACCAAGATGCATTCTGACCTGCCAGGGCTCTGAGGGTCTCCAGGGGTCTCATCCTAGGGCTAAATCCCCAGTGAGGGGTGGAAGGTGAATTTGTCAAGATCCTTGGGGAAGAGGAAGGACCCAGGCATCATGAGCATTGGGTTGGAACTGTGTGTGGGCAGGGACTATTCTAGCAACTCAACAGCACTGACCTACTTCAAAGATGCAGGTCCTGCCTGGCTGGAGAGCTGTCTAGGCGTGGCCAGACCCCAGGGTTTCATCCTGTCCCTTCCCGTCCCCTCCTCCTCTTCTGTATTGGGGAGAGGGGGACAGGAACAGAAAGCGGAGCATGTGATGGAAACAGACAGCGGGATAATTTAATGGCTCCTGCTCTGGATTCCTCAGGCTGGGGGAGACAGACTGGGGTGTTGATGGGGGGAGGGTCAAAGTTTGGGAGGTGGGAGGGCCGGGCATGCAGGAAGCAGAGGGTGAGATGGGGGTGGGGTTGCATCTCAGAGCAGCAAAGGATGCTGGGAATATCCCGTGCAGCAGGTTGACGGAGGAGGCCCAGCGGGTGCTGCGCTGCTCACGGCTCCCAGTACATCCAAACCCAGCAGCAGAAAAGGCACAGGAGCTGCAAATACAGGGGACTGAATGGGGCTAGGATAGGGCTGCTGAGGGAGCCCTGATGACCGTGGGGAGATGCCTGGCAGACCGTCTCCTAGCGACTGGCTTCCCACTGCCCTGTGCGGGCCCCTTGCTCTGGGCACTGCCCACCCCTGACACTGGCTGTGAGCACTTTTCACTGCTGTTCTGCATGAATAAATGCCAGGCCTCTTGCCAATTGTCCCCTCATAAAAGGCAGCCCTGGCAAAAGACCTTTTCAAGTGGGATCGTGCAGTGCCACCCAGGCTGGGTGGGTGTTTTTGAGAGCTGGGGTCTGGCTCGGTGGCCAGGGTCTGGGGGCTGCACAAGCCTGGCATTGGAGGCTTCATGCAGACAGCCAGTGATCCTGTTTGTTAATCTGCAAAAATTGCACCCTTGTCTTCACGGGAGAGATTGAGTGAAAATGATGTCTTTTGAGGAGCATCCTTTGAAGGCTCAGTCCTGGGTCCCTTATTATTCTGATTGTAAAGGGCGTCGAAAGCTTGCAGGTAGCCAGGGGCACCCAGAAGCCCCCACAGCTGGGGAGGAGGCTGCAGTTTAGGATGTGCCGCTGGCTGGTGGGAGGCTGGGCAGGTGCCCGGCTGCGGCAGGCAAGGATGAGTATTGGTCCGGGTGCAGGAAAGGGGTCTGCCTGAGTGTACATTTGCACACACACCCCCACCCAAACACAGCCAGGCCCCAGTCGATGCCTGGAAAATGGTCTGTTTCAGACCAGGAAAAATCAAGAAGGATGGATGAGCAGGAGCCCAGAATCCAGGAACACTGAGGCATACCCAGGACTCCTGGACCACAGGGGAGGGGACACGGGGGGCTCCCCTCCCATCATATCCCATTAGTCCCATGTCTAGCTTGCACCTATCACCGGACCCTCTCTTGGGCTCTCCCAGGGCGGGGGGTGCCTCGAGGAACCCAGCCCAGGGAAGACAGTGTCCCTGAGAGGTGGAAGGGGGGCTCCTCTGGGCTGAGAGGCTCCCCCAGCCACCCCTGGAGGCAGCCTGCCCCCAAGGGCTCTATCTGCACAGTCAGCCCTGCCCTATGTACCGAAGAGCTTGCAGCTGAAACATGCTGGGGGTTGCTTATGGCGACCCAGGGCTGGGGTTGGTTTGTGGAGTTCATTCTCTCCTCTCTGTTCCCACAGATGTTTGCCGTTTTCTGTAGCGATTACTTAAAAGCATTTGAATCACGATTTCTTATAAAGCTGAGCCTTTGTCAGCCAGTACCCAGCAAACACTCCCCAGTGTCCCCACCCAGGAGAAACAAGTGCAGACCTCGGCGCGCACCTTCTGTGCACACGGGGCTCCTGGCAAACTCATCCATCACAGCCCCGCACTGAGCCCCCACACGTCCATCAGCACGCGGACCGGGGAGATCCGTACAACAAAACATTACTCAGCAAGGGAAAAGGACAAGCCACACATACACACGACACTGAGGAATCTGGAAAACATGTGGAGCCGAAGCCAGACACATGAGAATGCACGACGTGAATCCACGTAACGAAGTTCAGCGTCCTAACGTCCAGTGATCGAATCGTTGACCAGGAAGGGCACGAGGGACCTTTTAGGAGTGATGGAAATATTCTGCATCTCGGTCCAGGTGGTGGTGACGTAGGTGTCTACACATATATACGTTGAATCGTCCCATAAAATCTGGCTGTTTCACTGCATGTACGTGACTTTTTAAAAATCGATGAATTCTGCTGGGAAGATGTGGGGAGGAAGGCGGCAGGCAGACCAGCAGCCTGTGGTACTGATGACGACGACCTGTCGTACCAGGAGAAACGACGGTTCAGTCCCCATCATGTACTGTGTGACCATGGGCAAGTTACACCCCCTCTCTGTCTCTCCTCCTGCATCAGGGGGTGGCGAGGTGAGATGACACCGTCAGACACTTGGCCTGGGGTGACACACACAGACCTGCCTGGTAAGCCCCGGCCCCTGCTCTGCCACTGCCCGGGGCCAGCATTTCCCCTGCTTTTCACAGCTAGTCTGGTTTCCCAGACCTCCCCATGTGTCCCAGTGGTGTGTGCCTCGCTCTGTCTCTGGGCCTCGTGAGGTTCCTGAGGCCCTCTGCATGCTGCTGGGGTCCAGTGGGGGAGACGTGGACATGTGCTGGCCAGCAGGATCCAGCGAGAGCCTGGCTCTACTGAGTCCTGCCGAGGCTGCGGTCCACACCAGCCACCTAATCCCTTTGAAGCTAATCTGTCCCCAGACCGCCAGACACCCCTGGAGGTGACAGGTACATCATGTCCATGGCAGGGAGAGTAGCTGGTGCTGGGGTGCTGATCGAATCCATAGTAGAGTCACAGCTGGTGGGGGTCCCTAAGCACTAACCTGAAATCAGGTGGCCTCTGAAAGGAAGGGGAGACATGCAGAGGTAAGTGTGTCTTGAGCTGGAGGCACTCTGTGCAAGGAGAAGATTGGATTCCCCCTTCCCTGCACCGAGGCCCAGTGCGACAGCTGTCCTCTTTGCCTCCCTTGGGGAGCCTGCCAGCTGGTAGGACACCAGGTGGCTTAAATGACAGCTAAAGGTAAAGTTACTCCGATCAGTCTGTTCTGAGTTGGGGAGTGGCCCGAGGGGGAGGAACGGTGAGGTGCAAAAGCAGGCAGCATGTAAGTGTCCCAGGGACAGAAACACCCATGCAAAGGCCCTGGGGCAGCCCATGGCATGGCTCACTAGATCCAAAGGGGGAGAAGGGGATGGAGAGGCTGGAGAGCTTGTGACAGGGAAGGAGGGTGGCCTTTCAGGTGGCAGTGGGAGTCACAGCTGGCAGCAGTGACCTGGCCTGAATTCCCCGGGACTGCCTGTCTGAGCCCCATCCTCTTGTGCTGTCCCCGAGCCATAGGGCAGGAGAGACTGGCAGGCTGTCCACACTGCAGGGCCCGCCCACAGCCTCTGCCCTTCCTCGGGCCTGGGAAAGACAGCTGCTTCTGCTGCCCTCCCCGAGAGGGCCGGGAGGGCGCAGGGCCAGGGAGGAGAGCTGTGGGAAAGAGCAGAGTCCCCAGGGCTCAGCCTGACTCCCTGCAGCCTCTGGCACCAGATAAAGATGCTGCGTCCCCACCGAGCCACGGCCCCTCCCAGGACCCTCCACCATGGGGGCAGCAGCAGAGCAGTGCAGGAAACAACCTCTGTGGATCAACCAACCAGGGAGACAGAGGCGACAGTAACCCTCTCAGGTCACAGAACAATGCAGGGATGAGCGTGGATTTAGGTCCGGGTCCCTTGGCTCCTAAAAGGGATGTTTTCTCCCACAGCTGAGAAGCCCAGCAGCGGGAGATGCTCACGGTTCAATCCGTATTCACACATCTGCTTGACCCCGTTTCCTCCGTCACCCCCTCTAGACTGGGGACTCCATGAGGGCAGGATCTCTAACAGAAGGCCAGGTGCGCCTCTGCACTGCTGCACAGTGGGGTCCACAGTGCGCAGGAGCCAAGGTGCTGGAGGAGGAGGTGGCCGGCCGGTGGCCGCCCCATCTGGGAGGGCAGACGACCAGAGCCCGTGCGTGAGCAAGGGAGAAGGGTGGGTCATCCATCCTCCCCCTCCAAGATCTGATGCTGACAGTGGCATCCCAGGTCCCCTCCTTCTCACTGCAGACAGCAGGGCTCCAGGTGGCCAAGGACAGTGCCCTCAGTGACAGAATCTTCCAGAGCAGGTCTGGGTCCCAGGGATGGAAAGCAGGATCAAGACAGCAAGAGACCCCACAGACGGCCCCCAGGCCTTCTGTGTTCCTCCCGGGGGCCCCGCTGCACCCCCTGCCCGGCCTCCTGGCTCCTCAGCCCCTTGTGATCGTGCTCCGGGCCCCCACTCCTTCCTCCAGCCCAGGGGCCTCCTGCCCAGACCCCACCTAGCAGAGCCCCTGTCTGGCCCTAAGGCCCAAGGGTCCATGCTTCCTGAGGGCCACCTCTCTTCCTCCAGGGAAGCCCAGAAATTTCATTCTCGGAAGGTGCTCAGGGGCAAAACAAAGACTCTCCTGAACGTCTTCTCAGAAGCCTGCACAAGCCAGCACTCCCCACGCAAAGAAACCTCAGAACACAGGACAAGCGTGCCTCTGCCTTAGTGCTCCTGCCTTGTGGTCCTTCGGGAGTGTTCTGTTGCAGCAAGGGACACTTAGGCTACCTCAGAGGTTCTTAACTGGGGGGACTGTACCCCAGGGGATACCCAGCCATGTCCGGAGACATTTTTGGCTGCCACAACTCAGGGGAGGGGCGGGGGTGCCACTGGCATCCTGAGGGCAGAGGCCACAGGTGTGGCTACACATCCCACAGGTCACAAGCATGACATAGTCCCAAATGTCCACAGTGCCAAGGCCGAGAATCTCTGGCCTGGTCCCAGAGTGCACCTGCCAGTTGGGGGACAGGGAAGGCACCAGCCGATTTGCAGCCTCTTGTTCTGAGGATTTTCTCTTAGACAGATGCCCTCAGGTGAAAGGTGACCACAGGGCCAGTCTAGAGAAGGAGGGTGTATTAGTCTGTTTTGTGTTGCTATAACAGAAATACTCGAGACTGGGTGATTTACAGAGAAAACAAAATTTATTGCTTACAGTTTCTGAGGCTGGGAAGTCCAAAGTCCATCTGGTGGTGGTGACAGTGACCCAGGGGTCTCTCATTGCAAAATGGTGGAAGCAGAGAGAGCAGAGAGAGAGACAGACAGACTCTCCTCTTCTTGTAAAGCCCTCAGAACCACACCCCTGACCACCATTGTTAATCCATTCACTACTGCACGGTCCTACAATCCAATCACCTCTTCAAGGCTCCACCTTTCAGTTACCATAATAGGATTTCCCACCCTCTTAAACAGTCACAGTGGGAGCCAAGTTTCCAATACATAAAACTTGGGGGACACAATTCAAGCTTCAAGGAGTTTTGGGGGGACATAATTCAATCCACTACAGAGGGGGGGCCAGGTTTCCCTTCTATTTTGGGGGCTGACTGACCCACTCTGGTGCAAAAGGCATATCATCTGCTTGTGGGACCCCAGTGTGAACCTGCCCCCAAAGCTGCATCCAATCCAGGCAGGTGTAAGGGACAACACTGTCCCGCCAGGAGTCACTGATGGAACGAGCTAGCTGCCATCATTTCTTTTTTTTCTGTTCTTGTCACCATCTGCCTCCATTTTTACATCCTAGAAGAGAAGGTCCAGAGAGCCCCTTCAAGAGCGATGGCCACCCTTGGCTTTTAGAGGCTGGGCACAGGGACATTGCTCCCCCCAGGGTCCAGGGCTGGTGGCTTTGGGTCCACAAAGGGGTTCATTCTGGAGCTGCGATTCGAAGACAGGACAGTGGGCACCGGGTGTAGACAGGATGCCTGACATGTGGCTCCCCCCTTCCTGCATCCCTGCTTGTCTCCCGCCAGTCTCATCTTCTTCCCGCCAGGACCTGACCCACCCAGCAAAGCCCACCCCTCTGAGAAGCTGTCCTCCAGCCCCTCCGCAGACCCCCTCTGTGGGCGTTTGTTGGAGGGTGAACAACTCGTGCTGTGATACCACCACCCCCCACAGCCGCCTGGGGACCTGGCAGATGGGGGCAGAAGACGCTCCCATGGCCTGGCGCGGAGCAGCAGAGCAGCGCGCGGCTCCCGAGAGACTGCTCTCCCCCCTCCTGACCACGCAGATAGATGGGACACCGTCCCTGCCCCTGGGGCTCCTGGCCAGGAGATTCAACCCTACCGCCTGCGTTAGAGTGTCCCCGGCCACCAGTGAGCTTGGGCAGAGTGCTCGAGGGGCCGGATGAAGGAGGCTGGGGTCAGAGAAGGTGCTGGAATGAGACGGAGGCAGCCCCCAGAGCCCTTGCTGGCCCGCACGGCACGTTTGTGTGAATTTTAAGAAGGTGCCTGTGATGGGCTGAATTGTGTCCCCCTAGACATTGCATGTTGACATTGTAACCCCGGCACCTCAACATTTGAAGACAGAACCTTTCAAGAGGTAATTAAGTTAAAAAGAGGTCAGTAGGGTGGGCCCTCATCCCACAGGACCGGTGTCTTTATAAGAGGAGACTAGGACACACACACAGAGGGACAACCATGTGAGGACACAGGCAGAAGATGCCATCGACAGGAGAGGCCTCAGAAGGAAGCAGCCCTGCGACACCTGGATCTCAGACGTCCAGCTTGCAGAATGCGAGACAATAAATGTCTGTTGAGACAACAAATGTCTGTGGTTTAGGCCGCCCAATTTGGGGTGCTTTGTGTGGCAACCCCAGGGACCAGTATGGCACTCACGCCTCTGGGTCACAGACCCAGGCAGGCCGAGAGCAGCCCACAGCTCTCCCGGGGAGATGGGTGCGGGGCTTGACCTAGGGGAAGGCGAAGAGTCGGAGATGGCCCGACGTCAGGCTCTCCTGCTCAGGCACGGCCGTGCTGCCACCCAAATATTTTGATGAGGGTGAAAAAATGACACACACAGCCTATGTAACATGCATAACAGAGAAGACGTAAATCTCAGCCATCTTCGACCCACGCTGGGCCCTCCCTCCTTCCTCCATCTTTGTAGCAACCATGTATTGAGCACCTGCTGTATGCCAGGCTACAGGAATACGCTGGTGACTCAAAACATACATGGTCCCTTCCCAGATGAAGAAAAAAGACACTAGTCAAACATTAAATAGAAAATGCTAATAAATACAAAATGTCAACGTGGACGAGTCCTGGAAAGCAAGGGCGCTAGAGAGTAGGTTTGTCTGGTGGGAAGGCTTGTCCCCGAGTTTGTGGCTCTGGAGCTAAGATCTGAAGCAGGAGGAGGAAGGAATGAGCGGATTCATCCGGCGCAGAAGCCTTGTGGTAGGAGAAGACATGGTTCATTGAAGGAACTGCCAGAGGGACCAGTGTTAGAGGGGAGAGAGGGTGTGACCACAGAGGGACAGGTAGACCCTGATGACGAGCCATGCCCCTAGGTCCAGACGAGCCATGTCCCTAGCTACATCCTGGCTAGGGTGGTAGCCAGGACAATGACAGGGTCTCATTTCTTGCTCACATACTTGCCCCTGGCCACAGTTAGACTTGTCCCCTGGGGTAAGGATGGCTGTAGACCCCCACCGTCCCTGTCATTGTGACGTGGCTGGCTCAGAATGTCTCCTCTGGATCCCCGTTCAGGATTTCCCCTAGGATCTCCCCTCAGCGTTTCCTCTCAGAAGCAGGTTGTGTCCAGTTGGCTACGTCCGCTGTCCCCGTTGCTAGGCCTGGCTTAAAGGGACTCGCAAGTGATGGAAACGGCCACCACGTTAGGCAGAGATGGGGGATGTGAGAAGGAAGAGACCAGGGCAGGAGGGAGGAGGCAGAACCCAGGGAGGACAAGTCCGGCTGAGGATGGCTGGGGCTGAAGGGCCATAGAGCCGGGGGGATGCCTGGAGCTCGGGGCGGGTCATGGCATGCAGGGGCTTCCGCAGGGTCTAGGGTGGGGGTGGGACATGGGGGAGCAAGGAGGATGTGGCTGGATGGTGACGGGGCAGGGGTGCTGGCGGTGGGGTGTGTGGCAAAGGCTGATGCAGGGACCCCTCGGCACTGGTGGCCGTGCCAGGCAGCCACCCCGCCTGCCCTTCACGGGCCCACGAAGGCTCAGTATGGACAATGCCAAGTTGCGCTCGTGTGCCACACTCAGACGTCTAAATTACGGGGTGGATGCACTCTTCCGTCCTCCCTCCCACCGCCCGGCATTCCTGAGGCTGGGCCTGGGTTTTGGTTACCAGGCAGCAAAGGAACTGCAGGGCACCCACCCCGCATGTTGGCATGGGCTTGAAACTGCTGACGGCGCTTTTTCTCCAGCAGCAATTAAGCAAGTTCCAACTGGTGACTCTGGTTAGCAGCAAGAAAAGTGGAAAATACTCACCACCATGGACTGCTTTGGGGTAATGTGAGTGTACGTGTGTGTAGGTGTATTTGCGCACCTGTGAGTCTGCCTGTGCAGGTGTGTGTGTCAGTCAAGGGCATCCATGGGAGTTCATGGATGTGCATACATGCACGTGAGCATGCACACATTTGCCTGGGCACACCCTGGTGTGTGCCCATGCTCACAGGGTATGTGCCTCCATTTACCTGACAGCTGCAGCTTGGTGTGGGTCTGAGCTCACACACCTGGGCACCTGTCAGGGCACAGATATCTCTCTGTATACCTGGGAACATATGTGTGTGCATGTGTCTCTGCATGGACACACGGGCATGTGACCTGTCTAGGCATTTGTGCATGGGTGTGGTCTGTATGCTTGTGTCTAAGCATGCATGAACATCTGAGTGTGCTTCTACGTGATTCCATGTATATGTCTGAGGAATTACCCCATTTTAACCAGAGTCCCAGCATATAGCACAGGACTGAGCACACAGAGGAGACATAAGAGGCACTAAGATAGGAAGGGGTGGCTGGTGTTATTAGTCAGCGTTCTCCAGAGAAACAGAACTAATAAGATGTGTGTACATAAAGAGATTTATTATAAAAATTTGACTCACGCAATTATGGAGGTTGACAAGTCCCAAGATCTGCAGTTGGCAAAATGGAGACCCAGGAGAGCCAATGGTGTAGTTATAATCTGAAAGCCAGTAGGCTCAAGACCCAGGAAGAGCTGATATTTCAGTCTGAGTCTGAAAGCAGGAAAAGACCAATGTCTCAGATCAAGGCAGTCAGGCAGGAGAATTTTCTCTTACTTGGAGGAGGGATGATTTTTGAACTATACAGGCCCTCAGTGGATTGGATGAGGCCCACCCACATTATCAAGGGCAAACTGCTTTATTCAGTTTACTGATTCAAATGTTAATCTCATCCAGAAACACCCTCACAAATACACCCAGACCAAATATCCAGGCACCCTGCTGCCCAGTCAAGTTGACACATAAAATTAAGATGGATGGATGGGAGGGTGGGTGGATGGGTGGATGGATGATGGATGTGTGGGTAGTGGATGGATAGATGGGGATGGATGGATAGTTGGGTAGATGGATGGACAGACGATGAATGGATGGATGGATGAGGGTGGATGGACAGATTGATGATGGAGGGATGGAGGGGTGGATGGGTAGGTGGGTGGGTGGGTGAATGGATGAGGGCAGATGACTGGGAGATGGGAGAGGGATGAAGGGAGAGTCAGAGGCAGTTTGAGGGAGACCTGTACCCACTGGACTCCCCGAGGCACACGAGTGATGGCAAGAGGGAAGAACAGGCCCATCTGGGGAATGCAAGAGGAATTTGCCCTATTTACATTCTGAGAATATTCTAGGTTCCCATGACATGGTCCATAGCTCACCCCATGTAGCAAGGAAAAGACCACAAATGCTGCCTCCTTCCCAAAGACTGAGCTGCATGATGCAGCCACCTCTCACCCGGTCCCCAAACCCTGCCCACAGGACCCTCGAGCCCACTGAGCTTCCTCCAGCTCCCCCAGCAGCTGAAGCTCCTGACTCTCAGAACTTTGCACACTTGGTGCCCTCCATCAGGTGCCACGTCCCTTTCCCTGGCTGCTCCCCCCGATCCTCTGGATTGTAGCTGAAGCACTCCCTCTGGAAGCCTCTCTGACCCCAGTTCCCACGCTTCCCTGTACCTCCTCCCACAAGACAGGATCGCAAAAGGGCCAAGAGCCCAGACCCCAGGCCCATTCCACCACACGCCAGACAAGCAACATGTGGCGAGGCATAGCCCCAGGCCTCCACAGCCTTGTTGGTGAACTGCAGATGATAACAGCTAGTCTCTGGAAGGGATTCTGTGGGGATTGCCTGGATCAGCTTGGGAAATGTACTTAGCAGCCTAGCACTGAGCGAGGTCTGGAAACGCCAGCAATGCCACTGTCATGCACGGGGTCCTTACCACACTGAATTTCAATAGAATGCAAGGAGCCATTGCCTCCAGGCCTGGTACAGCTTGGCACCTTCTCTCACTATGAATTTGCCTCTTCTTGGTACCTCATATGAGTGAAATTATGCAAGATTAATCCTTCTGTGTCTGGCTTATTTCACTTAGCATATTGTCTTCAAGGTCCATCCGTGTTGTAGCATGAACTAAAATTTCATTTATTTTTATAGCCAAATAGTATTTCATGTATAGACAGACCATATTTTGCTTATCCAGTCACCTACTGATAAACACTTGGGTTGTTTCCACCTTTTGCCTATTGTAAATCGTGCTGCTATGAACATTGGTGAACAGATACCTGTCTGAGTCCCTGCTTTCAATTCTATTGAGTATATATCTAGGAGTGAAATTGCTGGGTCATATGTAGCTCCATGCTTAAATTTTTTAAAAAAAACCACCAAACTGTTTTCCGCTGTGGTTGCTTTATTTTACATTTCTACCAGCAGCATACAGGTGTTCTAGTTTCTCCACATCCTGTCTGACACCTGCTATTTTCCTTTTTTTTTTTTTTTAATTAATAGCCACACTAGTAGGTATGAGTTGGTAGCTCATTGTGATTTTGATTTGCATCTTCCTAATGACGGATGATGACACATATCTTTTTATGTGTTTGTTGGCCATTCGTATAACTTCTTTGAAGAAATGTCTATTCAGGTCCTTTGCCTGTTTTTGAATTATTCTATTCATTTTGCTATTGTTGAGTTGTAGGAATTCTTTATATATTCTGCATACTGATCTCTTTTCAGATATATGACTTACAAATATTTTGCCCCATTCTGTAGGTTGTCTTTTTGCCTCCTTGATAGCTTCCTTTGATGCACAAAAATTCTTGATTTTCATGAAGTCAAATTTATCTTTTTTTTTTCTTTGTTGCCCATGCTTTTGGTGTCATATCCATGAAATTGTTACAAAACCCAATGCCATGAAGATTTTTCCCTATGTTTTCTTCTTGAGAGTTGTATAGTTTTAGCTCTTAAGTTTAGGTCTTTGATCCATTTTGAGTTAACTTTTGTATATGGTGTTAGGTAAGGTTCCAACTTCATTTTTTTGTATGTGGGTATCCAGTTTTCCCAGCACCATTTGTTGAAAAGACTGTCCTTCCATGCATTGAATGGCCTTGACACCCTTACTAAAAATCAATTGACCACATATGTGAGGGTTTATTTCTGGGCTCTCTATTCTATTCCATTGGTCTATATGTCTGTCCTTATATCAGTACCATACTGTTTTAATTATTGTAGGTTTGTAGTAAGCTTTGAAATTGGGAAGTGTGAGTTCTCCAACTTTATTTTTATTTTTCAAGATTGTTTTGGCTATTTGCCCCGCGCCCCCTGCAACTCATATGAATCTGAGGACTGGTTTTTCCATTTCTCTGAAAAGAACTCTTGGAATTTTGATGGGAATTGTGTTGTATCTGTAGATCACTTGGGGTAGTATTGGCAGCTTAAGAATGTTAAATCTTTCTATCCATGAATATGGATTGTCTTTCCATTTACTCAGATCTTTTTTCATTTCCCTCAGCAGTGTTCTATAGTTCTTAGCATGCAAGTCTTTCATCTCCTTAGTTTGATTTATTGCTAAGTATTTAATTTTTTAGATACTATTGTCAATAGAATTGCTTTCTTAATTTTCTTTTCAGATTGCTCATTGCTGGTGTATAGAAACACAACTGACTTTTGTGTGCCGATATGCCATGAAGCTCTGCCAAATTTGTTTATTAGCTCTGGTGGCTTTTTTGTTTGTTTTTTCATTGGAATTTTCTATGTGTAGGATCATGTCAGAGGAGCCAAGGGAAGCCCCCTCCACCCAGGAGCAGGCAAAAGATAATGCTGAAAACACCACTTGTGCACAGCCACAGCTGCTGCAAAAGCATCTCAACACCATGGCAGTAGCCAAAGCCACCATTCAGGCAGCCAGCTGCTCATTCAACTGCATTGACACAAGAAGAGTCACCAGCAGAGCCTGAGGGGAAAAAAAAAGAGGAGGAAGTCTCTCTCCTCAAAGCACACTGTAGAGTAATAGAAGAAACAACTGCTCTATCAGGTGACCAGACATCAACACAGAGATACTAGAAATATGAAAACCCAAGAAAACATGACACCACCAAAAGAATACAGTAATTCTCAAACACCAGACCCTATAGAGCATGAAACCCTTGAAATGATGGAAAAGGAATTCCAAGCAATAATCTTAAGGACACTCACTGAGATATGAGAAGATTCCATTAGACAACATAATGAAATGAGAAAAAAAAAAATCCAGGAGGAAATTTACAAAGAAATTAATACCTTAAAAAAGAATGTAGCAGAACTCATGGAACTGAAAGATTCACTCAACAAAATAAAAAGCACAACTGAGAGCTTAATCAGCAGGCTATATAACAAGCAGAAGAAAGAATTTCTGATCTTGAAGACAGTCTTTTTAAAATAACCCAGGTGAACAAAAAAAGAATTTAAAGAAGTGAAGAAAATCTAGGAGAACTAGCAGACAACCTTAAGTGCACAAACATTTGAATCATGGGTGTTCCAGAAGGGGAGGAGAAAGGAAAAGGCATGGAAAAACCTATTAAACAAAATAATGACAGAATACATCTCAGGTATAGGGAGAGACATGGACCTTCAGATCTAGGAGGCTCAAAGATCCGCAAACAGATTTAACCCAAAAAGATTCTCTGCAAGACACATTACAGTCAAACTGGCAAAGCTCAAAGACAAAGAGAAAATCTCAAAAAAAGGAAGAGAAAAGCATCAAGTTACCTATAAGGGAGCCCCTATTAGACTAACAGCAGATTTCTCAACAGAAACTCTATAGGCCAGAAGAAAATGGGATGATATATTCAAAATACTAAAAGAAAAAAACTGCCAGCCAAGAATACTATACCCAACAAGGCTATCCTTCTGAAATGAGGGTAAAACAGTGTATTTTCCAGACAAGGAAAAACTGCAAGAGTTCACCACCACACAACCAGCCCTAAAAGAAATCCTCAAGGAAGTCCTGCATCTGGAATCCCCAAAATGGTAATCACTACAGTGAATATGCAAGAAAGAACAAAACCCACTGGTAGAACAAAAATGAAAACAAGAAAGAAAAATAAACTACATCTTACCACCACAAAAACCATAATGACAATGTAATAATGCCCCTGCTTTATTTCTGATTTTAGTAATTTTAATCTTCTCTCTTTTTTCTCAGTCAGTCTAGATAAACTTTTGCAAATTTTGTTGATCTTTTTAAAGGATCATCTTTTGATTTTGTTGATTGTCTCTATTATTTTTTAATTCCCTATTTCAGGTATTTCTGTTGTAATCTTTATTTCCTACTTATATTTGCTTTTGGTTTAGTTTGCTCTTCTTTTTCTATTTTCTTAAGATAGAAATTTACATTACTGATTTGAAATTTTTCTTATTTTTAATATAGGTATTCACAAGTACAAATTTTCTTCTAAGCACTGCATGAGCCCTGCATCTTATAAATTTTGATATGTCTTGCTTTCATTTTTATCTCAAAGTACTCTCTAATTTCCCTGTGATTTTTTCCTTTACCCATTGTTTATTTAGGAGAGTGTTGCTTAATTTTCACTCATTTGTGAATTTTCTAAATTTCCTTCTGTTACTGTGGACAGGGAACATATTTTCTATGATCTGAGTCTTTTTTAAATGTATTGAGACTTGTTTTGTGGCCAAAAATTAACAAATGTGTCTCTACTATACAATCCAGCAATCCCACTACTGAGTATATATTCAAAGGAAATATAATCAGTATTTAAAAAAAATATCTGCACTCCCATGTTTATTGCAGCACTATTCATAATAGCCAAAATATAGAATTGGCCTAAATGCCCATCAACTGATAAATGGACAAAGAAAATGTGGTATATATACACAATGAAATACTTTTTAGTCATAAAAAAAATAAATAAAAGCCTGTCATTTGTGACAACATAGATGAGGCTGGGGTGCATTATGTTAAGTGAAATAAGACAGGAACAGAAAAAAAAAGTACTATATAATCACACATGTATATATCATAGAAGTTGAGAGTAGAATAGTGGTTACCAGAGTATGGGGAGAATAGGAAAAGAGAGAGATATGGAGAAGGTTATCAACAGGTGCAGTGTCACAGTTATATGCGAGGAATAGGGCTGGCACTCTACTGCATTGTAGGGTGACTTTAGCTAACAATAATGCATTGTATGTTCAAATAGCTAGAAAAGAGGATTTTGAATATTCTCACAACTGCCCGCCCCAGAAAAGATTAAAAACAAAAGAATCATGTCATCTGCAAATAAAGATAGTTTTACCACCTCCTTTCCAATTTGGGTGGTTTTATTTCTTTTTCTTGCTTAATAGCTCTTGCTAGGATTTCTAGTACAATGTTGGATAGAATTGGTGGAAGTGAACATCTTTGTGTACTGCCTGATCTTAGGAGGAAGACTTTCAGTATTGCACCATTTAGTATGACATTAGCTGTGGGTTTTCTATAAATACTGTTCATCATGTTGAGAAATTTTCCCTCTATTCCTAGTTTTCTTCTAGTTTTTATTATGAAAGAGTTGGATTTTGTCAAATGCCTTTTCCGTATCAACTGAGGTGCTCATGTGGGGACTTTTCCCCCTTCATTTTTTTCATGTGATGCATTACATTGATTGTCTTTTTTTATGTTGAATCACCTTGCATTTCTGGGATAAATCACAGTGGTGAGTAATGATGAGTAACCCTTTCAACATGCTGCTGGTTTGATTTGCTAATATTTTGTAGAGGAGTTTTGCACCTCTTTTCATAAGGGAGATTGATCTCTAGTTTTCTTTTCTTATGATGTCTCATCTGGCTTTAGAAATCAGAATAATGCTGGCCTCATAGAATGAATTAGAAAGTGTTCTGTTCTCTTCAATTTTTGGAAGCGTTTGAGAAGGATCGGTGTTAACTCTTCTTTAAATGTTTGGGAGAATTTACCTATGAAGCCACCAGGCCCAAGCTTTTCTCTGCTGGGAGATTTTTGATTACTAATTCAATCTCCTTACTGATTACAAGCCGATTAGATTTCTATTTATTCTTGTGTCAGTTTAAGTAATTTTTGTGTTTCAAATAATTTGCTCATTTCTTCTACATTATCCAATTTGTTGGCATTCAATTGTTCATAGTATTTATTATCTAACAAGTCTTTGAGCTCCATGAGATTGATAGTATTATTCCCACTTTCCTTTTTGGTTTTAGTTATTTGCATTCTGATAAATCCACCCTTTTTCTGGAAAGAAATAACTTGGACTTTACCCACTGATGCAGCTGGAAACACAGTTCTCCCCTGAACCAGCTGAGTGAAGCTTGTTCATGTCGGACACCTGCCCGTGTCTGCCATTGCTGGTTTCTGTTTCTGTTTCCCCACCAGACTGGGCACCCCTGACAGTATTTGTGGGGTGACCTTGGGAAGAACATGCCCCATTTGGACCCCTATTTGCCCCACTGAGGGGTGGGGACCCTATTCCAAGATAGAAGCTGGTGCCTTATTCCTGGGGAGGCCCGTCCTATGGAAGGGGAGAGAGAAACTCTCTTCCTGAGTGGGGGAGGCACACACCCTGATTGCAGCTCCCAGAACTGTCCCCACCCAGCATGTCCTCCCGCAGTGTCCCTTTGCAAAGCCCTGCCATGTTGTTGGGTGTGTGGGGATCATCCAAGCAGAATCCACCCTCCCCAGGCAGTCAGCTCTCCCTGGGGACAGACCTGTGGGACCTCTGGGGTGGGGGTGGGGCAAAAATAAAATGCTTGTTCTTTTCAGGAATTACTACACATAGTTCAAATCACCCAGAACACAAGAACCGGGATTATAGCCTCATCGGCTCCATCGGCTTTCCCGGCTGGGCTAAAAGCCATGTATTTCCAGATGTACAACCTGTAAGATAGGTACCCCTGGAGGCCAAGGGCACCTCCTCATGCACCCAGGGCCCATTCCTGTCTCTCCTTGCCCATCTCCCTCTCCCCACCACGGCACCTTAGGTGGGGTCTCCCATGGAACCTGGCAAAATGCCCTGGAACAGTGCCTGTTGTACATATACTAATTCAGCGTGTTGTGAAGGCAATATTTCAAATCTGCAGGGAAGGTTAAGTGATTTAATAAAGCAGCTGAGATGCATTAAGGTGAAGTCCCGGTCTCATCACTAAATCCAGAATAAATGCCCAGGGCCCTTGCCCGCACAGGCTAACTGCCTGGAACACTGACCCCTGACCATTGCGTGACTCAATTATTGCAGCCAGGCCCTTCCTCAAATGTCATTGACTGCACAGAGACATCCCCTTCACCCCCCTCCCCTCATGTCTAAAATGTCCCACATCCCAACCGGGTCTGTCCATGGCCTGGCTTCAACACCCTCCCTGCTGGCTGAGCTTATATTATCACCATTGCTTGATTCTTCTCCAGCTCTCACATTCGTCCATTACTGAACCACTATGAATGAATGAATGAATGAACAAATGGACACAGGGACACATGAATAATTGCAAAATATAGAACCATATAAGAGTTAGAAGAAATGTTTCCTGTGTGTCCCCAGGACCCGCCTGTTCATAGATATAAAAGAGGCCACAGGTGAGTGTGCACCTAAATTCCACTGACCAGCCACGCTCCCACTCACGCCAGCCCTCCAGCCCCAACCAAAGCCTCTAGCCCCCAGGTGTCTCCCACAGGGCATAAAGAGTGTTCTCTGGTTCCACTGCCGCAGCTAACTGTCTGGGTGACATCACATCTGCAGGGCCTGGGGAGGTCTGGACATTGCCAAGGCTACAGCCTTCTTTGTCCAAGTGGTATCCCAGGGTCCTCGGAACTATCAGGCCACAGCATCCATGCAGTGGCTGCTGAGCTGGGCCATCTTCTGAGGAGAAGTGGGGAGGGCACCCCTCTCTCCACAGGCTCAGCCTGTCCCCAGTTAAGCAGGTACATGCCCGGGGGTGGAGGGTCACTACTTCTCCCTACACCAAAAAACTCCAAATTCCAGGTGAGGTGTTGCTGGGTCCCTGCTGCAGAAAAGAGAAATGTAAAGTCAACCCACAGCTAACTAAGAAAGACCTTTCTGAGCTTAAAAAAGAAAAAATATATAGTGACCACAAAGAAGCCGTTTGAGACATTTGACTGCACACAAATTCTTTTATATTAAGAGAAATATAATAAATTGATTACTCCAAAGACACTGAGAAGATATCACACCACATAAAACAAAAGATTAATTGTATATTAATTCTTAATATACAAAAAGCACTCACAAATCAATAAGATCAACAAGTCAGTAGATCACTCACTGGCTAAAAGTCAAATAGGAATTTCACAAGTGAAATACAAACGGCCAGTAATCCTGTAGAAAGGTGTTCATTCTCACTAGTAAGCAAAGAAATGCCGTTTGCAGCCATCACGGACAGAAGATATGTTACTCTGCAGCGCTGGTGGCGGTACTGTCTTACAACGCTGGTGGGAACATAATTGCTACCAGCTTTGTGGAGTACAGTTGGCAACATCCAGCTTCTAGGAATTCACCCTAAGAAAACCCTCCCATGTGTGTGCAAAGACTCGTGCACAAAGATGGACATCACAGCATTGTGTGTAATACTCAAAAGCTGGAAATGGCAAAAACAGATTATTAAACAATCTGCTCTATAAAATATTATTCAGCCATTAAAAGTCATATTTTCAGAAACTGCTTAGCGCCATGGGGAAGTAATCATGATCTGTTCAGTGAAAAAGCAAGAGAGGAAACTGGAAGCTCAATATGATGCTAATTATGTAAGATGAGACGTCTGCACACGCATGCCAGTGAGACTGGAGAGAGGCAGGCCAGCACGGGAACAGGGACACCGAGTCTGGGAGTGTTTTCTAATGCTCCAGATTTCCCAAGTTTTCTACAATGAGCATAAGTTACAAGAGAAAGTTTGTATTCGTTGTCTTTTCAAAGGCTGTTTAACAGCATAGGGCTCGGCTTATGACGTTTAATGCAACAAGTGTTATATGAGTTAGATACACAAATAGATTGACCAATTGCTTTTGTTAGCATATTTTGGTGTGGAGAAACAGGCCATTTCAATTTTTTTCATGGTACTTCTCTGTACTTTCTGGATTTCCTACATTGAAATGTATTACTTTTTTTTTTTTTATTGGTGATAGAGTGAATCTACATTTATTTTAATCTTTTGCCATTGCGAGGTTTTTAAGCAAATTCTAACATGGAATTGGTATTTTCTAACTACCCATTTTTTTTTTTCTTAATTTTATTTTGTCGATATACAATGTGGTTGATTATTGTGGCCCATTCCTGAAACCCCCTACCTCCTCCCTCTCCCCCCTCCCTCCCAACAATGTTTGTTCTGTTTGCTTGTCGTATCAACTTCAAGGAACTGTAGCTGTTATGTCTTCTTCTCCGCTCCCCCCCCCCGCCCGGTTTTGTGTGTGTGTGTGAATTTATTTATTTTTAGCTCCCACCAATAAGTGAGAACATGTGGTATTTCTCTTTCTGTGCCTGACTTGTTTCATTTAATATAATTCTCTCAAGGTCCATCCATGTTGTTGCAAATGGCAGTATTTCATTCGTTTTTATAGCTGAGTAGTATTCTATTGTGTAGATGTACCACATTTTCCGTATCCACTCATCCGATGATGGACATTTGGGCTGGTTCCAACTCTTGGCTATTGTAAAGAGTGCTGCGATGAATATTGGGGAACAGGTATAACTTCGACTTGATGATTTCCATTCCTCTGGGTATATTCCAAGCAGTGGGATAGCTGGGTCATATGGTAGATCTATCTGCAATTGTTTGAGGAATCTCCATACCATTTTCCATAGAGGCTGCACCATTTTGCAGTCCCACCAACAATGTATGAGAGTTCCTTTTTCTCCACAACCTCGCCAGCATTTACCGTTCAGAGTCTTTTGGATTTTAGACATCCTAACTGGGGTGAGATGGTATCTCAGTGTAGTTTTGATTTGCATTTCCCGGATGCTGAGTGATATTGAGCATTTTTTCATATGTCTGTTGGCCATTTGTATATCTTCCTTAGAGAAATACCTACTTAGCTCTTTTGCCCATTTTTTGATTGGGTTGCTTGTTTTTTTCTTGTAAAGTTGTTTGAGTTCCTTGTATATTCTGGATGTTAATCCTTTGTCAGATGTATATTTTGCAAATATTTTCTCCCACTCTGTTGGTTGTCTTTTAACTCTGTTAATTGTTTCTTTTGCTGTGCAGAAGCTCTTTAGTTTGATATAATCCCATTTGTTTATTTTTCCTTTGGTTGCCTGTGCTTTGGGGGTTGTATTCATGAAGTCTGTGTCCAGTCCTATTTCCTGAAGTATCTCTCCTATGTTTTCTTTAAGAAGTTTTATTGTTTCAGGGTTTATATTTAATTCTTTAATCCATTTTGAGTTGACTTTAGTGTACGGTGAAAGGTATGGGTCTAGTTTCATTCTCCTGCATATTGATATCCAGTTCTCCCAGCACCATTTGCTAAAGAGGCAGTCTCTTCCCCAGTGTATAGGCTTGGTGCCTTTGTCAAAAATCAGATGGCTGTAGGTGTGTGGGTTGATTTCTGGATTCTCTATTCTATTCCATTGATCAGTGTGTCTGTTTTTATGCCAGTACCATATTGTTTTGGTTATTATAGCTTTGTAGTATAGTTTAAAGTCAGGTAGTGTTATGCCTCCAGCTTTATTTTTTTTTGCTCAGCGTTGCTTTGGCTATGCGTGGTCTTTTATTATTCCATATAAATGTCTGGATAGTTCTTTCCATTTCTGAGAGAAATGTCATTGGAATTTTGATGGGGATTGCATTGAATTTGTATATCACTTTGGGTAGTATGGACATTTTCACTATGTTGATTCTTCCAATCCAAGAGCATGGGATATCTTTCCATCTTCTTGTATCCTCTCTAATTTCTCTCAGCAGTGGTTTGTAGTTCTCATTATAGAGATTTTTCACATCCTTGGTTAACTCAATTCCTAAGTATTTTATTTTTTTGGTGGCTATTGTAAATGGACAGGCTTTCTTGATTTCTCGTTCTGCATGTTCACTATTGGAGCAAAGAAATGCTACTGATTTTTGTGTGTTGATTTTGTATCCTGCTACTGTGCTGAACTCATTTATCACCTCCAAGAGGTTTTTGTAGAGGCTTTAGGCTGTTCGATATATAGGATCATGTCATCTGCAAACAGGGACAGTTTGACTTCATCTTTTCCAATCTGGATGCCCTTTATTTCCTTCTCTTCTCTGATTGCTCTGGCTAGTACTTCCAACACTATGTTGAATAGGAGTGGTGAGAGTGGGCATCCTTGTCTAGTTCCTGTTCTTAAAGGAAAAGCTTTCAGCTTTTCCCCATTCAGGATGATATTGGCAGTGGGTTTGTCATATATGGCTTTAATTATGTTGAGATACTTTCCATCTATACCTAACTTATAGAGGGTCTTTGTCATGAATGAGTGTTGAATTTTGTAGAAATGTATTACTTTTATAATCGGTTCAAGAAAAAAGATTTTCAATAAAGAAGAGGATACCTACTGAACTCATCAAGAACCCCGTGGTGCAATATTAACAATCTGCCCTCTTGCCTTTTTCAAAAACACAGAGGCACTTCAGGAAAATACAGCTGAACAATCCTGTATTTTAAACAACATGTTTATATCTTCATATGTTTCGATGCATTAAAGACTGGAAGGACAGTGGGGAAAATTTTTAAAGAGATCATTTTGTGGGGATGGGCATTTTAAAGTATACTTATGCTTTCTATTGCTTTTTACAACATATTGCTTTTTATAACATGATAAAGCTACTTTAAGAAGATGTTAACTTCTTTAAAGAAAAAAGCCATGATTCAATCAAATTTAGACTCAACAAAACAATGTAGAGCCACTTTCAGGGGAAGCGGGTGGGGAAGTGGAGAAAGGGAACCTCTAGCCCTCTGGGGGCTGACGAGCCAGGAGCGAGACACTGGCCCCTTGCTGTCCGCTGGCGTGGCTTGTCACTCGGCCATGCCTGTCACACCATTGGCTGGCCTTGCACCTGCCCAGAGCAGACCAGCAGCTCCTTCCACAGTGACAACCTGAGGCCCAGGGGGTGTGTGACCCCAAGTCAGAGCTCCCTCAGCAACCCTGCTTGGCTCCGAACCCTCAATCTCACAGCACCCGCTCATGACAAAGCCAAGCGGTCCCCTCCCTGTACCTGCCTGGAGGTGATGGAACACATTGACACCTGGATTTTGGGACACTGGGCTTTTATTTATTTATTTATTTATTTAATGTATTCTGTAATTCCCTCTTCTGGTGACTACGCCTTGAGGTCCCTCCTCTCTGTCTCTGTATCACTGTCTCTCTCTGTCTCTGTCACACACACCCCATCACCCACTTATGCAGGAGTGTGGTTAAAAGCACAGCCTGGAGTCCCACCACTGGTGTCTGAATTCTAGCTGCACCTTAGCTGCGTGGATTTGGGCAAACCACATAAGCCTCATTTTCTCATCTGAAAAGTATGATAATGGCAGTGCCCACCCGTGGGCTGTTGCAAACAAGGAGAAATAAAATACGATATGTGTTTGTTCACCACTGTACCCCCAGTGCCTAGAGCAGAGCCTGGCATGCAGTAGGTGCATAATACAGAGAAAGAAGCCGGCCCCCTGCCTGCCCACGTGCCCACGAGGGTGCCCGTCAGCCCGTGTGCCTCACATTCTCATTCCCTGTTCATTGCCTCCTCGGCAGCCTTCCCCACCACCCCTGGGTGCCTGACCCTGGGGACACCCATGGGGCTTCTGGGGAGGAGGACATCTGAAGCCCCACATCCTGCCCCAGGATGAGCTGGCCTTGTGGATTCCAGAACTTTCCGCAGTGGCTGGCCAGGAAGCGGAAGGTGCAGAAATAGAAACGCACAGAGAGGCAGTTGCTCCTTTCGCCCTGGGAGGAGGGGAAGCGGGGCGGGAGGGAAGGGAGGAAGCTGGGTGGCAAAGGAGGGTGCGGGGAGAAGGCCGAGGAGCCTGAGGACCTGGAGCCAGCCTGCCCTCAGCCCCTGCCCTCAGCCCCTGCCCACACCCTCTGGTGGGCTCCAGGGCCCCGCTGGGCTGTGAACTAAAAGGGGTCTAAATTCAGGATGTCCCTTGGGTGTTGTTAGTATCAGAGAGCCAGACTCATATGCCTGCTGTGTGGCTTTGGATAAGTGAAACAACCTCTCTGAGCCTCACTTCCCTGGTCATAGACACACCTGCCTCTCTCAGAGGCCAGCTTAAGGCTCCAGTTCTCAAACAGAGATGAAGATTTAAAAGACCTGGGGGTTAGATGATTTCCTTACACTAAAGCTTGGGTGGTTTACTGGTTCCAATCTCCACTCAGATGCCCCTGTCTCTCCACCGCCACCCCCTGCCCCATGCTGGAGCCTCTGAGACTCCATCACGGCCCATGGAACAGCTGAAATGATGCCCCAGTTTCTGTGCTTCCTGGTGATTGCTCCACCTGCAATTTCACCATAGCTTCCGGAGGGCACAGGCTTTGCTCCCAACCACCCTGTGACCCCAGTACCCCAAACAATTTGGTACCTAGAGGGTGGTAATTAACAGTCATTGTTTGGCTGAATGAGTGAGTGAGTTGTGGTCAGTCCTATACCCCCAGCAAAGCCACAAGTGTCCAGGGCGGGGATCCCACCTGCTGGCTATGCCCCTAGACAGCCACGGGCGTGGGAAAGTGCTCAGGAATAAGGCCTGGCCCCTCTCACCTCTGCCTCAACCCCAGGTCATCCATGACATCACTGTCCTCCAACCCCAGGTTTCTCCAGCCAAACGTGGGGTGATGCTCCAAACCCACACATCCCACAGGGCGCCAGTGGGACCTGGCCTGTGCCTGGCCACTGAGACCTGCAGTTTTCTTGTATTTGCTCACGAGGAGTATAGCATGAGACCCCTGAGATGCCACCGAGCCCAGCTCGCTGCAGCCAGCCCACCCGCTCTGCCTCTAAAAAAGACTGGGGTGGGCAGGGGCCAGTCAGCAGGGCCACCGCCCTCACAGGGGACTGACCTCCCCAGGCTATCATGCCAGCCGATCTGGTAACTTTGGAAAAGGGCCGCCTTCCCAGGCTGAGGGAGCCCCTTCCAGCTCACATCCCAGTGGGGCCCAGGAGCCCCCCAGAGGGGGCTAGCAGGGGCTCCTTCCAGGCAGGGACCCAGATGCCCTCTACCCTGCCTTGGAAAGCCTGGCTATAGAGGTCTCTGAGGGCAGGGGCCATGGCGGGGACCTCCCTCCTCCCCTGTGCTGTGGTCCTGGGCCAGGCCTGGCCCTCCTGCACAGCCACTCTCATGGTGGGGGGCAGACAGGATCCCTGGCCCCTCAGCATGACACAGCATCCACTCCAGGGCCTTCCTGCCAGCAGCCGGCAGCCAGCAGCCTGGTGCTGGCGGGAGGCTGGTGTGTACAGGCTGGGGCCGCTAGGGGCAGGGAGCGTGGGCCTGCCCTTAACAAGCCCCCATTTCCTGCTCTCACTCTGGGGAGGAAAAGGAAGGTGACAGGGAAAAAAGTGCCTGTCTAGGGGCCACCAAAACACATCTGAAGACCATGTCCGGGGGCCGTCCTGGAGCAGCCCAGGACCCATCTCCATCCCAGCAACCTTGACCTGCACTGCAGGCCCTCCAGACCTTCAGGCTGTGGAGACCCTCCCCAGAAGAGGGTGACATGGGCCCTGTGACAGCAGCGGGAAAGATAGACAGGGCCCTTCAGGCAGTGATTCAGCAGGGGGCCTGGTCACCCTCTTCAGGGTCAACCATGGACCAACTGTGGCCTACAAGCTGCAGGAAGCAGAGGCCCTCTCTCCTCGGGGTCCAAGAGGAGAGGAGATGACAGCAGGGGACAGCTCATCCTCTTAACATGCAGACCACAGCCTGTTCCTCCAAGCCATGACCAAGCACACGCTCTCTCCCAATTAGGTGCCATGCCCAGCTAATTTTCCTGAATGTCTTCTTTTTGCTAGGGAATGCTAAAAAAGAAAAAAAAAATGATGTGTCTTTTTAAATAGCACATACTTTTCTGCTGATCAGGAAAAGTGGAGCTTACGTGCCAGTGAAATGATGTGATTTTCCCCCTTATTTTATTGTGCAGAGAACCCGAGGCGGCCTGCAGCATGCAGAAGCAGGAGGTGCGTGGACGTTCAAAACTAGCCTCTCCGGGGCTCCCCGTCAGATGCCAGCGTGGAAACAAACTCGGCCTTGGACCACATCTTCCTCCTCAGGGTCTCAGGGGGTTTATTAGCAAGAGTTTTATTTTTATGGCCTTGTTTTTCCTGTAAGTTAAAGAGCAGGGTTTGATTTCACCTCGGCAGGGCCCTGAGGGTCTGGGTCCTGGGTGGGCCCCTTTACCTCCCCACAGGGCTGGCCCGGGCCCCCCTGCCCTGCTCAACGTACCAGCTTGAGAAAACCCCCACGAGCCGAGCCGGCTGCAGGTGATTTATAGAACCCATGCCTGTCGGGTGGTGATGATTCATGGGCCTTCATTAAACCTGAACCCAGCCGCTTCCTCTGCACCCGCCGCCGGAGACGGGCCACCTTCCCTCCCGGCCACTGGCCCCCTCGGAGCCCCAGACAAAAGGGCCTCTCAGCTGCTGACATGTTTTCCCACATGTGAGCCAGCAATTGGAAACTTCCTCCCGATAACTGCAAACTGCAGGATTGGAATTTATGAGAAGGGGCTTTGGGTGACGTTGCCGACGGCAAGGCACACCCAGGCACACAAGGCAGGCCTTTCACGAGGAGCTGCCGGGCGGCCTGTTGGAGTCGAACAAGAAGTGTCCCCAAGGCCCACCTGCAGATCCGTGGGGGCCGGCTGCCATCCAGGCAGGAAAGGGGTCTCAGCAGGGCAGTGGTCTGATAGCAGGAGCGACACTGTGAGCCATCCACTGCATGGGTTTTGGGGGGCCATAGAGACACCCCAGTGCCTGGGCCACGTGCTGGGGGCCCTGTTAGAATTCTCGCAGGGACACGCCTGCCTGTGGCTGGCTACCTGGGTTAGTACCTCTCCTGCCTGGGAGAGAGGTGGGGGGCGTGGGAACCCGCTCGCTGAGGTCCCATCTCCTTGCTGTGGGACTGGGGATGTTGCAGGGTTGTGACTCCCAATAGGGCAGCCACTGGCCCTGTGTGGTCTCTGAGAACTTGAGACATGGCTGGTCTGCAGCAAGATGTGCTGAAAGAACAGGACACGCCGGATTTTGAAGATTTAGTAGGAAAAAGGGGATATAAAGGATTTCACTAACAACAGCAATGCAATGGTGGTTGTGCGTCGTCATGATATGTTGGATATGTTGAGTTAAATCAAATATATTATTGAAATGTAGTTCACTTGTTCTTTTTACTTTTTAAAATGTGACCACTAGAAAGTTTAAAATTACATACGAGGCCGGCATGATCTTTTATTTCACAACACTGGTCCGAGGGCAGCCACGACAGGCTGGGGTCCTGGGCTGTCCTGCACCCTGGCTCCCAGGGCAGGTCCAGCTCTCCCAGGGCAGAGGGGGCCTGTCTGCTGCAGGGGGCGACTGGGAGAGGGAGGCCTGGCACACACTGAGGGCTCTATACACGTCGGGCACCGGGCTGGGCGCTCTCCCCAGATGGCCTTACTTAACTTACGTAACCTGTAAGGCTAGTACAGTAAGGTGCTCCCATTTTACTGACAAAGGAGATTGAGGCTTGTCTAGGTGAACCAACTTGCCCACAGGCGTGGACTCTCCCCCCAGGCAGTCTGGCCTGAACTTTTGCTTGACCACCACGCCACACTCCCCCAGTACCCACTGGCCTCTTACAATAAATACCACCTTCCCCAAACAGGGTGTGGGGTACCTGAAGCGTGGAGGGGCAGTGGTGGGTGTCTCTTTGAGGGCATCCCGCCCCAGGCATCCAAGGTAGACTCCCCTTCATGGCTCACTGGGATAGACCATCCACCTTGTTTTGTTGACTGGACACTTATATCCGAGGCACTCGATTCAGTGTTGAGGTAGAGTCTGCTCCCAAGAGGTTGTCACGCCCTCATCCACAGCTCCAGCACACAGTAGGTCTTCAACTGATACAGCATGAAGGGATGACCCTTACCCACAGCTCCACACACAGTGGATCTTCAACTGATATGGCATGAAGGATTGGCCCTCTCCCATAGCCCTGCACATAGTAGGTCTTCAACTGATACGGCATGAAGGAATGACCCTCACCCACAACTCCAAACACAGTGGATCTTCAACTGATATGGCATGAAGGATTGGCCCTCTCCCATAGCCCTGCACACAGTAGGTCTTCAACTAATATGGCATGAAGGATTGGCCCTCACCCACAGCTCCACACACAGTGGATCATCAACTGATATGGCATGAAGGAATGACCCTCACCCCACAGTTCTACACACAGTGGATCTTCAACTGATATGGCATGAAGGATTGGCCCTCTCCCATAGCCCCGCACACAGTGGGTCTTCAACTGATATGGCATGAAGGACTGGCCCTCATCCCTAGCCCTGCACAGAGTGGGACTTCAACTGATAATGGCATGAAGGAGTAGTTCTCAATGTTGGAAGTTCTTCTTTGTGTTAAATCAAACTTGGGCTCTTTCATTATTCAGGGTATCATTCAGGGTATCACTTTAGTTGGGTTCCAGGTCACAGGCACAGCTCTAGACATGGGAGCAGGGGTCACACTGGGCACTGCCTGCAGGGCGAGCTGGCACAACAGCTTTGGACCCTGCCAGAATCCCTGAAGGAGGCAGACAAGGACCTGAAGGTGTGGGTGGAGATCGGAGCAGCAGCATCTCTTAGACTTAAGTGGGGACCAGGCCATTTTTCAGGCCTCTGGTACGTTTAAAAAAAAAAAAAATCCTAAGCAGGGTCACAGCACACATGCCTGCATTTAGCAAATCAGTACTTTAAATGCACACATCCCCTGCTTAAAGAACACAGTTCTAGGGGAGGAATCAGAATTTTTGTGGCAAAATCACTCCACCTTGAACAAAGACAGTTTGATGCCCCTTATGTGTTCAGTGATATAATCCCATGTCCCTCCTAATCCACGGGCTTCATTCTGTGTCTAACCTGCTACAAGACATCCATGCACCACCTACGATGCATATGACACGTGTAGGTTACTCACAGAATGTTCGGAGCAGATTGCTTTGTGGTGCACAGCGGGCGGTGGTACAGTTCTGGGTCTACAGTTCTGGGATGGCCCCTGCATGCCTGGATGTCATGCGAGGGTCTCTGAGATGGGAAGAGTCTCCGCGCATACTTCCTGATCATGCGCTCTGGGCGGACACTGCTGTCCCACATGCAGCCTGCGCTATCTCAGCCCGGACTCACACCTCCCTGGGGCTTGCTTTATCCCTCGTCACAGTCGCCGACACTGAGACACTGACCGCCAGGGCCAGGTGCTGGGGATCTCAGAGCAGCCGTCTGCGTCTGAGGCAGCCCTGCCTCCCACACCGTCTGTCTGTGGCAACCTCAGGTTCTCTGTGACTGGGAGCCCCTGCCAGGACAGCCTGAAAAATGGGAAGGAGCCTGCCCGCTTTTGGGGGATCACCCACCGAAGGCTTTGGAAAAATTTGTCAAGCACTGGATTCCTGATCTCATGTTCCCCAGCAGCCTCCCCGCCTTGGTCATCAAAACTGGCAGCACTTTCTAGAAGCTAAACCCAAAGGATGTCTTTTGTCAAAGGGCAAAGAGGTGTAGCTGTTGGGATAAAAGAATACACACACACGCACATTTATACATATACACACATATGTATGTATTTATGTACATATACATGCATATGCATGTATGTATGCCTCTCTATGTAGACATGTCTAGGTGGCCTGTTTGTACATATTCCTGTACAGATATTCAGGAAACTGATAACACTGGTTGTCTGTGAGGAGGAAAACTGGGGGACTGGTGGCTGGGGTAGGACATTTTTTTTTTTCACTATATATTCTTTCATACTTTTTGAATTCTAAAACATATAAATGAATTATTAAATTGTTAAAAAATTCTTGCATTCCTGAGAAAATTCAGAAATATATAAAAGAGCCAGCTCTAAGCCCCTGTCTTCAGACATGGAGACCGTGGTGCCCGAGGGCCTGCCCTGATGGTGCACCTCCTTCTTCTCAGCTCTGCAAGGCAGTGATCCTGGGCCAGTGGAGCTGGACCTGCTGCAGTGCCAAAGCCTGCCTCTGTGGAACCAGCCCTGGAATCTCAAAAATGTCCTGTGGTCAGGCCTGAGCCTGGGTAGTGACTCAGCAGAAAGGACCTGCCCCGGCCAGGCCAGCTCCAACCTGGGAGTGCAGGCACGGGCTTCCAGAGCCTGAGCAGAGGCCTGTGGGAACCTGGGCCCAGCAGGCAAGTGGCCGCTGTCCAGGCCCCGTGTCCTGGCAAGGCCTCGAGGGCTGGCAGGACTTGCTGCCTGGGGAGTCTCTGGACGGGCCGGAGCCCAGCTGCAGGCTCAGCTGTGCCTTGACTCACTGGCTGACCTCAGGCAGGTCCCTGCTCCTCTGGGCCTCAGTTTCCCCATCCACAGGAGAAAGCAGACTGCATGTAACCAGAATCCTGATTTTAATAAACCATTCTGTTGCCTGCTGGTGTACTCCTCAAGAGTGAAACCACAGGAAGACCATCGGCCTTCAGGCTGTGGGGCCACAGGCAGTGTCGGAGCCCCCGTTTATCCTCCATAAAATGGGACAAAAGATAGTCCCAGGACTGAGTTAGCCTTAAAAAGAACTTACCAAAGCCAAAAAACAGAGACCTCAAGGTTTGCAACCATGCTGGTAAAACGGCAGGCAGAGGGGGCATAATTTGCTAATTCAATCGTGACAAATTGGTGTTAAGGTTTACTTATGGCTTCCTTTCTTACTGTGTAATTTTACAAATCCCAGGTAAAATCAGCGAACGCAATAAGGAGCTGTTACCTACATTAACGTTAACAAATTATGTTTTAACATGAGAAAATCCAAAGCCAGTGAGGATGTGGTGAGATGGAGACTCACTGGGGTACCACACGAGGTAAGAGGATGTGCGCTCGGGAAGGGTGGCCAGTCTTGTCGTTACGCAGCACCGGCGGCAAGTATACGCTGGAGCAGTCCATGTGGAAAACCACACAGAAATAGATGACATGCATGCCAGGGCCGTGGAAACACACCCAGCCCCAACGCTAATACTTCTACACGTGAACACGTATCCCAAACAAACAGCCTCCCCCCATGTAAAGGGACACCAGCCGAGACTCAGATGTGCAGGCTGTCACTGTCATTGTCCTGTTGCTTGAATTCCCATCCTTGCTCACCTTGCCACTGGAATGACTGCACTTCTTGACCAGTCCAGCTCCCACCTTGGGGGTTTTGCATTTTCCTGAAGCATCTCCCCAACCCTGGTGTCCACATGGCTCCTCACGGAGTCCCTCCATCTCTGCTCAGATGTCCCCTCCTCAGAGAGGACATCACTGGCCATGGCGTCCATGTGGCCCTGCCCCCAAGCCCCAGCACCCTGTCTCCTTTGCCTACATCATTTTTCTCCAGAGCCCTACCATGGTCCACATCGTTTCTTGGTTAATTACTGTGTATCTGGTTCATCTCCTGAACTACAGAATGTCAGTGCCCAAGGGCCGGGACGTTTCTTGCTCACTACTGTATCCCCAGAGCCCAAAAGAGAATCTGGCAGGCAGGAAATGCTCAGTGGGCATTTGTTGAATGAATGAATGATGCTAATGATGGAAAGAATCCAAACATCTAAACCAAGTTAGGGTGCAGATGCTCAACCCGCTACACAGAAATATGAAGCATCGCAGAGGGAAAGCAAGGTGTGCGGCAGTACGCCAGTGGTGACTAATGGAGGCTCTGGAAATGTGTTTACAGCTGGGGCCAGCAAGGAGCACAGGTAAAGGGCAGTGGCTTGACGTAGGCGAGAGAGGACAGTGGACACGTTTTCCCTCCCTCTCGCTGAGATCTGGAAAGGCAAAGGCAAAACCAAACCATCCATGTGGCAAAACTATAAAGTAAAACCAAGTCACCTAGAAGCTGCATTGGGCTGTCCCCTTGCTGAAGGGAGGGATGGGACGGGGCAGGCCTGTCTCTGGTCAGCCACCTTCAGCAGGACCCTGCCAGCAGCCCACTACATGTCGCTGCCTCCTGGGTCCCAGGCAGGTCTGTCTCTCATGGTGCATCGGTCCCTGGTCCGGCTGGATGGCATCCCAATATTTTCCATTTCTAGCCAGGTTTGTCTGCGTAGACGCCCTCTTTTGAGTTGAGCCGTCCAGCCAGGGTGAGATGGAGGTTGTGGGGAGGGCTGGCCCATTCCATCTGTGAGTTGGAAGCAGAGGGGAGTCCTAGAGTGAATCCAGCCCTAGAGTGAGTCCTTTAACGAAGGCACAAAATGGGTCGGGGCCACAAGAATAGTGATGCGATGGTCAAGGTCCTTCAGGGGTAACTGCTATAGACACCTGGTCAGGGGCTAGAGCAGAGTGCGGGGTCATGTGCAGAATGGAGGTTGTGACTCTCTGCTCTCCAGCACGCGTGCTAGCTTCAGGTGTCTTTGTGGTGATGCTGGGGACGGCACCTTTGGAATGTTATTGTGAGGCCTGAAGAAAATAACACACGTGGGTGTCAGACCCACACTAGGACTGTATGACTGCTTTGGTGTAGTGAGATCATTGTTATTATTGCCACGACCACTATTATCATCTCCATTATCAAGGTTATCCTTCTTGACCCCACTGGACACTTGAGTCTCATCATCTAACTGTGGGCTTTGGGCCAAGAGGATAGAGTGGGGTGGTCCCCTCTGGAGGCCTTTCTTCATATAAATGGAGAGTGAATTCTCCTTGCATCTCTCTTATTCACTCTCAGAATATTCCAGAATGCTGAAGCCAATGTGGCAAGGTCAAGGAGAGTCCCTCGAGGGCCTGAATGCCCCAACTTTAAGGTCCTCACAGCTCCTTGGAGTTGAGGAAATCCACTGACTTATGAACACACAAAAAACCTGTGCACAGGGCCGAGCCCGTGGCGCACTCAGGAGAGTGCGGCGCTGGGAGCGCAGTGACGCTCCCGCCGCGGGTTCGGATCCTATATAGGAATGGCCAGTGCACTCACTGGCTGAGTGCTGGTCACGAAAAAGACAAAAAACAAACAAACAAACAAAAAAAAACCTGTGCACAAATGTATATGGCAGTGTTATTCATAATCCTCCCCCAAGGTGGAAGCAACCCAAACGTCTTTCCACTGGGGAATTGTGAACCAACTGTGGTACATCCCTTCAGTGGAATACTACTCAGCAATGAAAAGGAACAAGACACAGATGACCCTTGCTTGCATCATGCTAAGTGAAAGAAGCTGGACTCAAAGGCTACATACTGTATAATCCCATTTATGTGATGTTCTGCAAAGGGCAAGAGTAGAGGGGCTGGAGACAAATCAGTGTTTTCAGGAGCTGGGGTGGGGGGAAGTTTAACTCACGGGTGCAGGGTGAAGAGATTTTTGTGGCACTGTTCTGCATCTTGATTGTGGTGGTGGTTACACAACTGTGCTTGTCAAATTCACATAATTGTGCACTTTGAAAGGGTGAATTTCATTGTATGTAAATTTTACCCTAATAAAAATGCTTAAAATGGTCTACTGTATTTTATAATAATGATATGCATATGAATTTGTTGACATAGATAGAAAAAGATCCATGTAGAAACATTTGTCTTAGGAGTTTGGGTTGCAAATGACAGAAACCCCCACCCTTGAGGAAAACTAGGAAAGTACTGGTTCATGTATAACTAGATAGCCCAGTGGTAGATTCTGGGCAAGACATGACCGAGGGGTGCCAGGGAGGTCATCAGGACACTGTCTCTTTCCTTCCATCTGTTGGTCTGCTCTCTGTGTGTTGACTTTATTCTCAGGCAAGTCCCCTCCCAGGAGTTTAGTAATTCCGGTGGCAAAGGGAAACTTATGTCCAGACCACTCTGGCAAAAGTCCCAAGTAGAGCTCTTCTGGGTCCAGCTTGGATCATGTGGCCATGCCTGAGCCAATCGGTGTGGCCAGAGGGAAGACGTCCTCTCATTGGCCAGGCCAGCGTTATGTGCATGTATCTGAAGCTGGAGTGGGGTCAAAACCATGGAGACGTGACAGGATCAGTGGTTGCCAGGGGTTAGGAGGCAGGGAGGGGTGAACAGGCAGAGCACGGAGGACTTTTAGGGCAGTGAAACTCTTCTGTAGGACACTGTGGGGGTGGATACGTGTCATTGCACATTTGTCAAAACCCATAGAATGTAGGACACTGAGAGTGAACCCTCATGCAAATTGTGGACTTTAGTTGATAATAGTGTATCAATATTGGCTCATCGACTGAAACAAATGTGCCATAGGATAACAGGGGAAACTGGGTTGGTGGGATGGAGGCTGGGCAGACAAAGAACCAAAGCTCACTACAAGTGTGCGTGAGAAAGCAGCAGGTTACACACAGGGATCACCACATGCGTGTAAACGCACACACGCGTGCACACACGCGTGCACACACTCACACATGCACGCGCACACACACAACGTATGGGAAGGAAGACTGAGACCCACACCAGCCCTGGAGGGAGGTCATGAGTAGCTGGTAGGTTGCGGGTGATTTTATTCCTTTGGGCCTGTCCCTGATTTCTAAGGCACCTACGCTGACCAGATACTACTTGGACAACTGACATAAATAGTGACCAGCACGCTCGGAGGGAAAGAGCGGTGTCTGGTGTTCCTTTGTTCCAGACATCTGGAATCATCCCAAACTCACAGCAGCCATCCATGATTGAGGTGCAACTGGGACACACAAAGGTAAAAGACAACGTGCTGGTTTTATAATAAGCCTAAACAACATGTTTTCAACATGTTCTTCTCCTCGCTCTGGTAAAAGGGGTGACAACTGTGCTTTGGTTTGGGGCTGGGGAGAGGAGAAGCAGCCAGAGGAGATGCTGAGAATAAACTTTCTTTTCTCTTTTTGGAGGAAAGAATTTCCCCTGGGTTCTGCTTTCAAGTCAACTCTTCCTGAGGCTGGGCGCTGACTTCTGCTGGCCCCAGGCGAGCAGCAGCTTTGGCCCCAGCTGGTCGGCTGGGCACCCACTCCAGGCCTTTCTTCAGCTTGGACAAATCCCCTTGAGTCCCTGGGAAGCAGTGCATGCTAGCTGCCCTGGGAAGCACGTCGGACACGCACGCTGGAATGTGACCCTTTTGCTGCCTGACACCCAGCAAAAATAAACCCCAGGGAAGGGAACGATGCATGAAACTGTAATCCAGAAGAAAGCAGACAGACAGATAACCCCTCGGCCATAGGCCAGCATGCTCAGGACATCCCAGGAAGGAATGGGCAGCCCAGGGTTTGGGTGTAGGACTGTGGTTCCAGGTAATAAAAACACACTGTGTCAAGGCACCCTCGGCACTGTCCTGACCCCCTGCACTCCCTTCCCAAGGACACGCTAAGCAAGGACGGAAGGAACTCCAGCTAGCTGTGGCCGACTGATCAAATCGCGTCTCCCTTGCCAAATCCATGTGTTGGAGTCCTAACCTCCAGTACCAGAGAATGCTACCTTACCGGGAGAAAGCATCTTTATGGGTCCCAATCCAATATAATTGGCGTACTTCCAGAGAGGGGAAATTTGGACACAGATTCACGTGCACACACATGCACACATGGGGAGGACACCAGGTGGACATGAAGACGGCCCATCTATAAGCCAAGGAGAGAGGCCTGGAGCAGCTCCTCCTCCTCCAGCCTCAGAAGGAACCAGCCCTGTCGACCCTCGATTTCGCACTTCTGGCCTCCAGAACTATGGGGTGATAAATTTCCATTGTTTAAGCTGCCCAGTCTGTGGTACTTTGTTATAGCAGCCCCAGAAAACCAATATAGTGGCCAAAACAGAGAGGGCCAGTGGTTTGCTCAAGGGCACGCAGCACACTGTGTTGGGTGGGGTCTTTAACTTACCACCCCAGGACTCCAGCAGGGTGGGGGGGAGCCCTTCAGATATGGGTACAGCCAGATGGCCTGGGTCCAATCCCCAGCTTTGTACATATTACTTAACCTCTCTGCCTCAGTTTTACCAGGCTGTAAAATGGGCATAACAGCACCTGCCTCATAACGTTCTCACAAGTATGAAGTAGGCTGTCTAGAACAGCCCCAGGCACTGTCCCCAGTGCTGGAGTGCTGGTCACAGCACCGTGATCCACCCTCACACCAGCCAGGTGTCGTCACCCCCATTTTACAGAGAAAGACCTGGAGGATCAGGGCGGAGGGCTGTGTCCAAGTTCTCACAGCCAGGAGCCCACATGCTGCAGGTCCCTGAGTGGTCAGCACTGCCCTGGGTGCCGCTGCTGTGTGGTTTAGGAGCAGCTGAGTGGAGGAGCAGGAAGGGATGGCGCCAGCCTGAGGACAGAGCTTACCTACCCCTGCACCAGACTCCCCAAAGGATTGGGCTGTGGTTCTGCTCTGCACAGACCTTGACCCATCGCCCCCTCCTTCACTCACTGAGGTGAGCACGGCATCACAGGTAACCATGAACACGAATTGCCACGGCGAGTCAGACATGGGCCCTGGCCCTAGGATGGAACATGCTGGAAACACATTTTCTCACTCCCTTATTTATTCATTCCATACAGCTTGACTATTTGCCTACCTGGGGCCAGACTCGGGCTCAGAGCCTAGGAGAATGTGGTTGGTAGGAGTCTAAGATGGTCCCCAGCGTCCCCGCCCCCTGATGTGTACACACCTGCATCATCCCCTCCCTGGAGTGTGGCCAGGACTGTGGATACAGGGGATGTCGCTCCTGTGATTGGGTTACATCACCTGGCGAAGGGAGAGGGGGGATTTCTGCAGATATAATTAAGGTCCCTAATCGGTTGACTGTGAGTTAACTAAAACGGAGATTGTCCTGGGTGGGTCTGAGCTAATCAGGTGAATTCTTTTAAAATAGCCTAAATGTCGGAGACTTTCTCCTGCCGGCCTTGGAGACGAGGTCGCCATGAGTCCTACAGCTGCAGGGAAATGATTCTTCCACAGCCACATGAGCTTGGAAGAGGATCCCAAGCCTCAGGAGAGACCCCGGCCCCAGCTGACACCTTGATTGCAGCCTTGTGGAACAGAAGATTCAGCTAAGCTGTGTCCTACTCCTGACCCACCCAAGCTGTAAGACAATAAATATACGCCGTTTTAAACGTATAAGTCAGTGGCAATTTGTTGAGCAGCAATAGAAAACCAACACAGAGAGTGCACGTCCTGAGCAGGCACAGGCTCTGCAGGACAGGAGCGCGCCGCCCGAGCAGAAGAGGAACGAAGCCTTCCTGCGTTCACTCCCACTCGCCAGGCGTCCGACACAGCAGCGGAGCTCCAAGTGGACCGATGTGGACCTGGCCCCAGGAGCTCAGACTGTGGGTGCAGGGAGTCATAAGGACCCCCACGGGGACCCCTGAGGCTGGGACGAGGCAGCATGTGCAGTGGGGGCTCTCAGAAACACCAGGCACACCCCTGCTTTGGCTACAGAGCCCGGGCTAATTCCATTGGAGGCCACTCTGAACTGGTCACCAGGGTGCAGGGCACAGAGCTGTGACCCGGCCTGCTGCCCCTTGTCCACTCAGGTCTGTGTGCAGGGTATCCACTCTCCTAACCAGATTCCATCCCAGGCTTTGGGTTCTCCCCCAAATCATCCCAAGTCCCAGCCCCTCCCCAACGGGTCAGGTCTGCCTCGCTGTCCTCTTAGACTGCCCCCGCATGACTGGTCAGGTGAGTGACCAGGGCCTTGTTATTCTGTCCCAAGACCATCCAAGGGACCGCTCGCCCACGTCATTTGGACAGCCATGTGGCCAGGAGGTACTTTCATGGACTCCCCCGTGTTTAAACATGACCTCTGACCCTGCCTGCTGCACCCAACACATGGAGCCCTTTCGGGGCAGGGGCCACAGCCCCAGCCCCTGCTGTTTTCTGTGGCCTCCCTACTTGTCCAGCTAACTCATGCTCCAAGCAGCTCCCAGACCAGAGGCAGCTCAGGGTTAGTCCCAACATTGCCAGTGCTGGGGGTCCCAAGGCTGCTTCAAGGCTGACACCTCCCAGCCCTCTCTGCTGAGCCCCTTCACCCTTTGCTGGAAGCTTCTGTCAGAGATGTCACACTGGTCCTGGCCACAGCCAGATGAATCAGGCAGATTCACCAGTTCCACTTCACAGAAAAAGAAACTGAGGGTCAGACCCAGGATGCCACTTGCCCAAGGGCACACAGAGAAACAGTGGGAGAGGCCAGACCAGAGCTTGGGTCTCCAGATATCCAGGCCCTGGAATTTTTCCAGTGGCTGAATAACAGTGACTCCCTGGCCTTTGCTCACTCATTCACCTATTGATGGGCATTTGGTTGGTTTCCAGTTTGGGGCTATTTCAAATAAAGCTGCTGTGAACATTTGTGTACAAGATTTTGTGAGGCTGTTTTCTTTAATTTCCCTTTGGTAAATACCCAGGAGTGGAATGACTGAGTCACGCAGCAGGTGTATGTTTAGCTTTTGAAGAAGCTGCCAAAGAGTTTTTAAAGAGTTTATGCCATTTTAGAAGCCAACCAGCAGCGTGGGAGGGTTGTAGCTGCTCTATGTCCTTGCCAACACTGAGTGTGGTCAGTCTTTCCCATTTCAGACATTCCAGTAGGCAGGCCCGGGCTCCACTCACTGGTTCTTCAGGGACTCCAGTTCCCCATGTGTTAGGCTGCTTGCTGCTGTCCCCAAACTCACTGATGTTTTGCTCTTCCTTTTATTTATTTATTTATTTATTTATTTATTTTTTAAATCTTTTTTCCCCTGTACTTTATTTTGGATAATTTATTTTGCTATGTTGTCAAGTTCATTATCCTTTTTCTGCAAAGTCTCATCTGCTGTCAGTCCACCCGTACTGTTTTTATCTTGGACACTGTAGTTTTCCTGGCGAGAAGCTCAGTGTGGGTCTGCTTTAGGCCTCCCATCCACTCTCACCTGGGCAGGTGCAGGCCTCTGGCAGGGCCCTCTGCTTCCACTCACATCCCCTCTTCACTGCTCCCCACGCAGCCCACGGCTGTGTCCTTTTTTTAACCTCATGGAAATCCCTCCAATGGCTCCATATGCATTTTGAATACAATTCAAAGTCTTTATCATGGTCCACAGGGTTTTTACATTCTGGTCTTGGCCCACCTCATTTTCTCTAGACCCCTCCAATTGTGCACTCTCTCGACCCCCAGCACACTGGGTCTCTTTTTCTTCCTAAAGCGTCTCTCACCAGGTCCTCCTGTCTCAGAGCTTTCGCCTGTGCTTAACTCTCTGTGGGAAATGACACACAGATGCACACATTCACGCACATGCATATGCACACACACACGTTCAGGCACAGAAACACACACATTCATGCATGTGCCTGCACAGACACATGCACATGCATGCACGTGCACACTGAGGGACATGTGCACACACAGTGACACATGCACACTCATGCACAATGCATACACAGGAACTCAGACATGTATGCACAAACTCATACAGACATGTGCACATGCACATGCATGCATTTGCACAGACACAGTTGCACCCATATGTGCATGTCCCTTACATGGCAGCTCCTTGTCCTCTTCCAGGTGGCCCCTGGCCATTTTTGTCATTGTACTATTTACTTGCCTGATGAATTTGGATGTTTTTTCTTTCCTCCCCAGTGGAATGCAACCTTCTTGAAAGCAGGGGCTGTTTCTCTTTTGCTCTCTGCTTCATTCAACATCCAGCATAGGGCTGAGCACATAACAGATGCTCCGTGAATGGATAAATGACAGATGCATGGAGGGAGGGAGGGAGAGATGGAGGAAAAGAAGAGTAAATGGCTTTGAATCCTGCCCCTTCTGTCTCTACCCTGAAACTGTTGGCAAGTCGGCTAGCCTCATCAAACCCTGCTTCTCCTTGGTTGAATCAGCGAGTATGCTGTTTATTCTGTCCTTCCCACTGGGCTGCATACCCTTGGGTCCTACCGGTCTTGCCCAGGCTCCGTGTCCTGCACCTGGCAAGGTATCCAACATGTAGCAGCCACTCAATAAATATTTTGTTCGAAGAATGACCATCCTAAAGGCTGAAGTCACCCTGAGAGAGACCTCACTTGCCCAGTGCTCTCTCCCTCGTCACTTCAGCTTCTATTTTGCTCTCACTCTGCAGAAGGCACAAGCCTCGGCCTCCCATGCCCTGGGTGCGGAGCTCAGGGGAACGGAGCCTGCTGCAAGCTGCGGGGCAGGCAGCTCTGTGTGTGCCCTGAGAAGCTAGAAGGAGGAGGCCAGGAGGAAGGTGTGACTTGGAGGAGCCCCGAGCTGCTGGTGGCTGGCGGGGAGCCACTGGGTAGCCCCGCACTAGCTGCTCGTGGCCAGGAAAGCTGTGCGAGCCCCCTTGGGCCCTTTGAGCCATGGCAGTCCCTGGAGGGCTCCACTATGCTTCTTAGCAGGCCCCCAGGAGAGACAGGCCCTGCCCTAGCCTTCCAGTATAAGGCTTATCCACCTGCCCTCAGAGCTAGGCACTGCCTGGAACGGGGGCTGCAGGGTTGGGATGGGAGGCCATGGGGGGCAGTGAGCAGGGCTGATCCACTCGGCTCTGCTGCTCACAGCCGGGCACCCCCAGGGTTGGGGGAAGTGGTTTCTCCCTGTGTGTCCCTGGAGGGGCTCTGGTCTCTGCCTCTTATGTTGGAGTAGCTTCCACCCAACTCCCCTCTCTCACTAATAGAGACCACCCTTTGCCTCATCTCTTTGAAGTCCCATCATGCTGTGTCAAGGTGGTGGCAGTGGCAAGGCTGGGATCTGTAGAGGTGGACACTCGGTCTGCCGATGATGTCCCAAGAGTGGACATGGACGGAGAGAAGTAGGCAGGACGTGGAGGTTTCTGGAGGGAGCTGGGGGTGCCTGGGAAAGGACTGGGGAGAAAACTCCAGAAGTCCAGCTTGGACATGATCTGTTTGACATGCCTGGGAGACCCCAAAGGGAGATGTCAAGTGAACGGCCGGATATGTGGGCCCGGAGTTCAGAGGAGAGGTCGTGGCTGGAGAGACAAATTTGGAAGTCCTCGGCTTAAGGATATTTCAGTCCATGGGAACTCATGAGGTCATCCAGGGAGAAGAACAGAGAGAGAAGAGGAGAAACCAAGGAACCCCCAAATCCCACAAGACCAGAAGCCCCAGGAGGTCAGGGATCCTGGTGATTCAGGCAGGGGTTTCAGGACCGAGTCTGAGCATGAGGAAAAGGTGGGAGATGAGGCCAGGCTGAGGCTGCCCCCATGGCCCTCATTTGACAAACAGGGAGCCTGAGGCTTGGGGAGGTACAGGGGCTGCCCAGGCCACACAGCCAATGACAGGAGTGGGAATTTGCTCCCAGGCAGCTAAGGCCAAAGCCCGGAGGCTCCACCTCCATGGACGACGTCCACGGACGACGTCCACGGAAATGCAAGGATCTGCTGAGACTCCCTAAAGTTCACTTTCTTTTCTCTATTCTTGAAATTAAAATAAAATGCTCAGATCTGGTAAGGAAGCTGCAAAACAGGTCCAGATCCCTACGGACTCTTCGCCTCCTGGCCTGCATCTCCCCACCCCAGGCCTGCCCCATTCTAGGTCTGCCTTTCTACCAGCTTCTGCATCCAGGTCCTGGGGAGGGAGGGCCCAGGTCTGAATTCCTAGGGCCTGATGGAGCGGGGTGGGAAGACCCCCCTCTTGGGAGGTCACTGGTTCATGACTGGAAGGATCCTCCCAGCAGAGGTGAAACCTGAGACCTGCGAGAAAAGGCCAAAGCTGCTGTGAAACCCAAGGCCAGACAAAAGCGGCCAGCAGGAGGCCTGGCTCAGGAACGTGGAGAAGCTGGGGGCTGCAGGGAGGGTGGGCTGGCCAGGCTTGAGGGGAAGGGCCGGAGCCAGCCCCACATGCTCGCAGATCTTGGATGCCCAACCTCGTGGGCTGCCGGGCCCAAGTGCACTCTTCACAGAACTCCCCAGAGTAAGGGGCAGAGAGCAGACCCCACCCCACAAGTCAGGACCTGGGGCCTGGTAGCCACAGGGATCACACCTCAGAGGCTGGAGACTTGCACTGAATGGGCGGCTTCCATGTAGTTGCCACAAAGACCAGAGACTTTCTCAGGCAGGCATCTCCATCCTGCCTGCGATCTAGCAGGGAACGTGGGCTCGGGCACTACCACTGCTGCAGTGTGACTGTGGGCAACTCACTCCGCATCTCTGAGCCTGCGTGTCCTGTCTGCAGACCTGAGATTCCAGGAGCAGACGTCGTCAGCACGAGTGCTTAGCACCTAGCAAGGACACGCTCCCTTAACTAGCTGCCCATATCCTTATCCTGGGCCAGATGTTAGGAATTTGAGCTGCAGGCACAGGTCAGGGGTCGCCTCCCACTTCCCCCTTGCACCTTGCAGAGCCCCCTTGCAGAAATCCGCTCAGGGTGGGCAGTGGGGCGGGAGGGTCTGTCCAGGAGCAAATTGCATTCTTGAAGGTTCTTTTTACAGACTGCCCTCTTGTCCTTCCCTTTTGTGCCGGTCTCTTTCTTCTTCTGTCGCTCTTTCCCGAGGCTTTTCGGGCCTTGGAATTAGCTAAACACTGGGTAACGGCGGCGTATGGAAACACACAAGCCAACTTTAATTTGATCCTCCACATTCGGAGAAGAGGCAAGTCCTTTGTCCCCCAGGCACCGCCGCCGTGTTCAGAAGCCTTCAAACAGCCCCAAATTCTCTGGCAAGCCCCTTTTGCATAATCCACTGGAATCTGCCAAACAAAGGCTGCTTGGAAGTTAATTTGGGCAATAGGTAAGGAGTGAGGGCAGGTGTCCTGGCCAGAAGGAACTAGCTGAAGCTGCTGACTTGAGACGGACGTCCGCGGGTTATCTGAAGTGTCAGGTCATGCCGAGCAGAGCCAGAGCTCACATTTGGGCTCCGGAGCCCAAACCAGCAGCAACATTAAGGAAAACCTGGGGCCCAGCCTCCCTGTTGCCCTGCAGCCTCTGGATTCTTCTAGGTATGGAGCTGTTTGGCTTCCAGGCAGCCTTCCCCCTGGATCACGGAGCTGGATCCAACCTGTGGAATGGCAGGAATAAGGTGCAGGGCTGTGGCAGCACAGATGGCCAGAGCTCTGGCTGCCCACCGCACAGAGTGGCCAAGTGTTCCCCCAGGCAGGTGACACACCTGTGTCTTCCCTGGCCATTTGCACCTGCATGTTGTATCGTGGATTCATTAGCCATTCAGCAACGATCTGTGAATGACCGATGCCAGCCAGCACCCTGGGAATCGTGGATAGGATGGGGATGGTGACAAAGACCCTGTCCTCCTGGGGCTTACATTCTAGCAGAGGAGACAGACCATGACAAGTAGACAAGACGTACCTAGTACAGAACCTGAGAGAGCCAAGTGCTCGAGGAAGCACAATGCGGGAAGGGCTGTGGGCTGAATTGTGGGCCCCCCCCAATAAAGTTCATTTGTTAGGTCTTAACCCCAGTTCCTCAGGGTGTGACCTTATTTGGAGACAGCCGAGGCAGAGGTCATAGAGGTAAAATGAGGCCATTAGGATGGGCCCTAATCCAGTGTGACTGGTGTCCTTAAGAAAAGGGGAAATTTGGACACAGACATGCGCCCAGGGAAGATGATGTGCTGAGACAGACACGGGCCACCAACAAGCCAAGGACAGAGGCCTGGACCAGCTCCTTCTTGCACAGCCCGGGAGGCTCCTACTCAGCTGACAGTTGCGCTTGGACTTCCAGCCTCCAGGACTGCGAGGCAGTGACTTACCATTGTGTGAGCTGCCTGGTCTGTGGTCCTTTGCTATGGCAGCCCCTGCAAATTAACCCAGAAGGCGATAGAGTGAGATGGGGTGTGGACTTTAATAGGGTGGTCTGGGATGGCCTCCCTGATGAGACCTAAGTGCAGAAGGAAGGGAAGGTGCTGAGATGTGGAAGAGTTTGGCATGTCCCCAATGCACGCAGAAGCCAGCAAGGACAGAGCAGGGTGACGCGGGCAGGCTGGCAGGCGGCACCAGGCCACACCGGCCTTGCAGAGATTGGGCACTGACCCTGGGTGCCCACACATCTGGCCTTTGATTCTTCTGGCTTGCTAGACTCTGGGGACAGTGGTTTCCCTCCCCTCGACCCTGCAGCTGACCCCCACCCAGCAGTTTTGTTAGGCCCACCCTGGGCCCTCGTGCCCTTCCCTCTGAGCCCCTCGGTGCCTCCCGGTTCCCAGGGCCACAGCATTCACTGTTAATTAACCAGGGGAAAGCCCTGGACCAGGTGCCCTGGCGAGGGCCTGATGCTGAGGCTCTGCACTTAGAGCAGTTTGGAGGGACAGCAAGAAAGAGGGACAGAGAGGACAGAGACAGACAGGAACAGGGAGACAGAGACAGGGACACGGAGATGGAGACAGAGAGAGAACCTTCAACCCAGATATTCTGCTCCAGTTTCAAGCCCAGCTGGGAGGGTCCCCTGGTAAGGGGAGGGGTTCTAGCCCCCCATGTGTCTGCTTCTTCAGCGAATGATCCCCCAAAGCCTCGAGAGAATTGTGGGTGCTTCCCCCAGCCGCCCCATCTTGTCAGGACCTTTGCTGATTGAATTACTGGCTTTTCTGATTAGGTCTCAGGACAGACAGAGACAGAGAGAAACGGCAAGTCAGAGAGGGCATGGGGTCTGGGGCAGAGAGGAAGGTCACAGCCTTCCTTTGAAGGCAGGGGCGGAGGGGGAAGGGCAGAGGCTTCCCTCTGAACACCTTGACCGATCCTCCCCCGCTGCACTGGGGTCCAGCGGTTGCCTTTCCTTATACATCCAGATGGTATGACCTGCTCCACCAGAGATAGCCTGGGGGACGGGTAGGGGTGGGGGTTCTGGCTGCAAGGGAGACCTTCCAGGAAAGAGTGACTGTCTGCAGGGGACTCCAGCCCCAGAGTTTAGGTCAGAGCTCTAGCCCAAAATGCAGGGTCTGGTCACAGTGGGGGCCCCAAGCAGGTTGGACTAGTAAGGACACACTTCTCACTTATTTCTTCCACCAACTCTTCAAAGAAGGCAGGTATTTCCATTTCATAGATGAGGAAACTGAGTCATGAGAGATTAAAAGACAAACTCCTTCCTCAGTACATCCTGGCATGCAGCAGAGGTTCAGAATACAAAATGAGGACCGAACCAAGATGTCCCTTATGCTTCTGGGTGGGTGAGGAGGGAAGTCAGCCCTGGTGATACCAGAGAGAGTCAGAGACTGCGAGAATCAGCTCAGCTCCCGAAGACTTAGGCGTGGCCCGATGGGAAACCTTGACCTTCGCAGAACCCAGGCACCGAGGGCCATTCTCACACCCTGAGCAGCCGGAAATTAGCTCCAGGGATCTGGAAGGGTCTGGATGTCAGGGTGGCCCCACCCATGGCCCTGACATCCCCTAACGTCCTAGGCAGGGGATGGGGGTAGGGGCAGGTATGCAGGGCTTGGTGAGTACTCTCAGGATAGGACAGATGTGGGGAGTGTGGGTGCTCCCAGGAGGTCCTGGCAGTGGTGCCAGTGCAGACCAGACCTGGGGACAAAGCAGAGTGTGCAATGCTGCCAGCCCTCAGACACTCTGCCAAGGCCAGGTGAACTGGGCACAGCGTCTGGGGAAGTCCCACACCCCTCTTTCTTTGGGAACACAGCGAGGCAGACAAACCACATTTCATGCCATGTTCTGCATGGACATCTTCAGATGCCCCCAGGGTCCTCCCAGGGACCACCCCAAGGTTCCAGCTCCCCCTGCACTCCTTGCAGGTCACGCATTTACACGCTTTCCCAGAACAGCTCTGCATTCCTGGACCTTGTCCTGCAGGGAACTCTCTCACTCCCAGTCCTGCAACTCCGGCTGGCTCCCGCTGTCTGCGGGACAAAGCTCTCACACCCCCACATCTGGCCAGTCCAGCCTCTTCCTGAGGCACTCGGTCCTCCACCCCCCCACATCCCCTCCACCAGACTTCCCATCTTTCCCCTGGACACCCCACACCCATCAAGGCCCCGCATCCTACCTGGACTTCCCTTCCTCCCACAATGATTCACCTCAAGACCCAAGTCAGCACCCCCTCCTCCAGGAAGCCTTCCAGTTGTTCCAGGAGGTGGCTTCTGCCTTTCTCCTTCCTCCCAGAGCCCTGTGATGGCTGAAGGCTGCACCCCCAACCCAAAAGCTATGCCCACAGGGAAGCTGCAAATGTGGCCTTCCTTGCAAACGGGGTCTTTGCACATGCAGTTAAGACAAGGATCTCAAGATGAAATCATCCTGGACTACGATGGGCCCCAAATCCAATGACAAGTGCCCTTATAAGAAGTGGCGAGGACAAAAAGAGACTGGGGAGGATCTGTTGCACAAAGCTGGCTTTGCTGCCGAGCAAGGAGCCAGTGACCTGGTGTGCACTTTTGATTTTGACCAGGGCCCAGGGTTCACTGCCCGCACCTCTTGTGCTCCTCAGACAGACACACAAAGAACAAGGCCACGTGAAGACGGAGGCAGAGCTTGGAGTGGCGATTTGTACGGCAGCTCCAGGACAAGGACACAAGCTCTTCTTCTACATCCTTCTCCTCCCCGTCAGCTGTGACCTCATATTCCTCCCCTGGATTCTAATTTCTGGCAATGACATCTGCTTTAGTCCATTTTGTCTTGCTATAACAGAAATACCTGAGACTGGGTAATTTATAAGGAAAAGAGGTTTATTTGGCTTATGATTCTGGGACAGCTGCATCTGGCATGGGCCTCAGGCTGCTTCTACTCATGGTGGGAGGTGGCAGGCAGCCGGCGGGTACAAGCAGGTCACATGGAGAGAGGAAGCAAGAGAGAGAGAGAGAAGAGGTGCCAGGGTCTTTTAAAGCAACGAGCTCTCGAGTTAACTAATACAGCGAGAACTCACTCATTACCCCCTCTCCCCCAGGGAGAGCATTAATCCATTCATGAGGGATCCGCCCCCATGACTCAATCAGTTTCCAACACTGCCACATTGGGGATCAAATTTCCACATGAGTTTTGGAGGGCACAACACAACCAAAATCCATCATTCCACCCCTGGCCCCCCAAAACTCATGTTCCTCTCACATACAAAATACAATCATTCCATCCCAACAGTCCCAAAAGTCTTAGCTTGTCCCAGCACCAACTTAAAAAGTCCAAAAAGTCTCCTCTGAGACCAAAAGCAAAAGTCCTTCCAGCTTTGAACCTGTAAAAGTCAAAACCAAATTTATCTACTGCCAAGATACAATGGTGGAACAGACGTTGGGTACATATTCCCATTCCAAAAGGGAGGAATAGGCCAGAAGAAAGGAAAAACAGGCCCTAAACAAGTCCGAAACGCAACAGGGCAGACATTATATCTTAAAGCTCCAAAATAATGTTCTTTGACTCCAAGTCCTGCATCCTGGGCACAATTGGGCATCTGGGCCCCCAAAGCATCAGGCAGCCTTGTTCCCACAGCTCTGCCAGGTGCAGCCCAGTGGGCTATGCTGGTACCTGCAACTTTTCCAGGCTAGTGTTCCACTCTGGTAGCTCCATAAGTCTGGGGTCTCCATGGTGGTCCTGCTGCATTGGCTCTACTAGACATTTCCCTGGTAGGGGCTCCCTGTGGAGGCTCCAACCCCGTTTTCCGGCTCAACATTGCTCTAGCAGATGGCCTCAGCAGTGGCTCCGCCCCTGCAGCAGGTCTCTTCCTAGGCCCCCAGGCTTTTCCATACATCCTCTGGAATCTGGGTGGAGGCTGCCATGCCTCCACTACTCTCACATCCTTCTGGCCTGCAGACTTAACACAATGTGGACTCCACCGAGGTTTCGGGCCTCTACTCTCCAGGGCTGTTGCATGAACCACACTTGGGGCTGCTCCAGCTGAAGCAGCTGGGATGTAGGGAGCAGGATCCTGAGGGCATCTGTACCCCAGGTCTGTCCTCCAGGATAACTCAGTCCTTCTAGGCCTCAGGGCCTGTGATGGGTGGGGCACCCTTCCAGACTTCTGAAATGGCTGCAGGGCTTCCCTCTCATTTTCTCTGCTATTAGCATCTGGCTGCCTCACCACCAACATAATGTCCTTAGCAACCAGTTTATCTGCTTCACCCTTGCATTGTTCTCCAGCTCTCCGTTTCTTTACAGCATGGCCAGGCTGCAAATTTTCCAAATCTGTATGCTCTGCTTCCCTTTTAAATTCTGGCTTTATATCATGCCTTTGCTGCCATAACTCAGAGTAGGCTGTTAGAAGTAGCCATGCAGCGTCCTTAATGCTTTGCTGCTTAGAAATTTCTTCTGCCAAATGTTCTGGTTCACAACTCTTAAGTTCCAACTTCCACAAAGTCCAAGGGCATGAACACAATGCAGCCAGGTTCCTTGCTATGGTGTAGCAAGGGTTATCTTTTGTCCAATTCCCAATAAGTCCCTCATTTCTATCTGAGACCTCACCATCCACATGGTCTTTACTGTCCACATTTCTATCGGCATTCTGCTTGCTACCACATAAGTCTCTAAGACATTCTAAACTTTCCCTCATCTTTTTCTCTTCTTCTAAGTCTCCAAACTCCTCCAAACTTTGCCCATTACCCAGTTCCAAAGCTGCATCCACATTTTCAGGTATTTGTATAGCAACACCCCACTCCTCAGTACCAATTTTCTGTTTGAGTCTGTTTTGTGTTGCTATAACAGAAATACCTGAGACTGGGTAATTTATAAAGGAAAGAGGTTTATGTGGCTTACGATTCTGGGACAGCTGCATCTGGCACGGGCCTCAGGCTGCTCCTACTCATGGTGGAAAGTGGTAGGCAGCTGGTGGGTACAAGCAGATCACATGGTGAGAGGAAGCAAGAGAGAGGAAGCAAGAGAGAGGGAGAGGAGGTGCCAGGGTCTTTTTAAGCAACGAGCTCTCGTGGTAACTAATAAAGCGAGAACTCACTCATTACTCCCCCTCCCCCAGGAAGAGCATGAATCCATTCATGAGGGATCCGCCCCCATGACTCAATCACTTTCCAACACTGCCACATCCCTCTCCTCCCCATCAGCTGTGACCTTATATTCCTCCCCTGGACTCTAATTTATGGCAATGACATCTCAGTAAACAAATGTCAAATCCGCTGGTCACTGGGAGCTACCAGCTGACAGCTCAACCCTCCCAGCATTCCTCCAACTTCTTGCAAACGTAATAAAAGCAGAAAGCCCAGGGCTTGGGCCAAAGTGTACAAAAATGATGAATCATGATGCAGACTAGGTCAAGATGAGAGACCCCAAAAGATAGTAGCATAAACCAGGTGGTCAATTTCTCTCCCATAGGTGGGCGGCCCAGGACTAGTACATCAGCATGACACTGGTGACCCAGCTCCCTCACCTGGAGGGTGCCCTCGTCTGCAAGGTCTGAGCTGACGCAGGCCCTGTCTATATCCCAGCATGAGGAAGGGGCGTGGAAGGGGAGCAGTCCCTGCTTGGAGGCAGGACGTGGCCACTGCCCACAACACCTCCACTCACAGCCGTCATGCATGCACGCCCAGGCGTCTCCTTTCACGTGTGTTCCATGTGGGTGACACCCCTGAAACCCCCTGAGGACAGCCACAGCCCACCAGCCAGGGCATCACGTGGCCGGACCTAGCCACGAGGAAGGGAAACAACACTGTAACCAGGCAGCTGCCACCCAGCTCCACTTCTCCTGTGGACTAAAAGAGCGGTTCTCAAAGTGTGGTTTCAGGAGGTCTGAGAGGCCAAAATTGTTTTCATGAAAACATGAAGACATCAATTGCCTCTCTTCATTTCCTTCCCTCCTGAGCGTACAGCGGAGTTTTCCAGAGTCTATGTGACATGTGAAGACATCGTCACTGTGACAGCTAATGGATCTGTGCTTGTAGAGTCATGTGTCTTCCGTGTTTCTATGTTTTCATTTCTGACACAGTAAATATCTGTATTAGCCCATTTCCATTGCTCATAACAGAATACCTGAAACTGAGTAATTTATAAAGAAATGAAACTTATATCTCACAGTTTTGGAGGCTGAGAAGTCAAAGGAACACATCTGGTGAGGGCCTTGTTCTTGGTGGTGACTCTGCACAACAACTCAGGGTATCACATGGTGAGAACGGGCTGAGCAAGAGAGAGTTGACCTGCCCACTGCCCTCCTTATAAAGCCATCAGAGCCACGTCCATGACTCCGTGAATGGATCAGTCCAGTCACAAGGGCACAGTCCTCACAATCTAATCACCTCTTAAAGGCCCCACCTTTCGATTACCATAATTGGATTTCTGACGCTCTTAACACAGTCACAATGGAGATCAAGTTTCCAATACATGAACTTTTGGGAGACACATTTGACCCATATCAATATCAATAGATAAAATCAACATCAACAAAATCTCTTTGGGGTCCTAGATAACTTTGTAGGCACAAATGGGCCCCCAGACCAAGAACTGTATGGACTGCTGAACTAGAAGATAAAAACAGATATTGGGCAGACTCTGGCAGAAATAGATGCTGCAACTGGAAACCTACAAGAATTTATCAGGCCCTGCCCTGAATGCACACTCATGGCCTTGTGCAACTCCCTGAGAGGCTGGAGTCTGGCTCTTAGAAATTGGAGAACAGATACGTTTCTCACCAGTTCTGATCTTAATCTCTGGAGCAATGATTCGATGATTTGGTGCTGAGCCTGGCACCTGATCCACCTGTATTTTGTTATTGAGGCCTCACCCTAGTCCCTATGGCCCAGTGGCTGTATACGTTGCCTCTAGCATAAGGCAGAGCTAGGTTCGAGTCCTCGGCTTACCACTCCCAAACTGTGGGACCCTTTGCAGATTACTCTGAACCTCAGTTTTCTCATCTTTAAGATGGGGCTAATGCCTCAGGGGCTCATCAAGAGGAATAGCCATCACAGAAAGTGAGTTGCACAGTCCTAATGCAGAAGTTCCATAAAGGCTCAGCCCTAGCCATGGACAGGGCAGGTGGACTGGCAGAGAAGTCCCTGCCAGGGGAGAGTCACTTCTCCATTCACCATGTCACCAACCTTCCGTGCTGCCCAGGGCGTTGACGTGTCTCTTCACTTTTGTAGTCAAGACTCGCCCCATCCTGGCCTCAGCCCACCTTGCAAGAGAGGTTTCTGCACAGCTTCTGGATTCTAGATTATGGGGGAGCTGATTTTCCAGAGCAAGGGGGTCTGCCCGTTTCAAGCGGGCCCTGCTCTGTCAGCCACACAAAATCACTGCATCTGGAGAGGGGAGGCGGAAGTGGGCCCATTAAGCATGCTCTCCCCAAAGAGCATTTGTAAACACATGCCTTCTTTATAACATCAGCAAACAGAACACGTTTTCCTACTTAAAAGGAAATGCAGCCGAATGACTGGGTTCCGACACAGGGGTCCAGCCCTCACATGCACGTGGCATATGAAGCTGGGCCAAGGCCAGTGACAAAGGGGACGAGGGTGACCAAGCCCTTCTGGGTTGCAGGAGAAGTTACCAACAGTTTGCAGGAGTCAGGAGCCCCATGCCCTGGCCAATAAGGGGCCGCCCTTTCTCCCATCCCCTTCTTTGTCCCCAGCAGCAGCGCTGCTGGCTCATGCTGGAGGGCTGCAGTTCTGTGCTTGGAACTGAAGCTAGTCCAGGCTATAGGCAAAGAAACGTATTTCTAACCATGTAAGCGCTTTTAATGTCACAACATCTTGAATGTCAACTCTGACCATGCAGGGAAGCCCAAGTGCTATTGTCAGGAGCTGCAGCCAAGCCTCAGAATGACACAATCGCACCAGAGCCTTCAGTGGTCTGGGGAATTAAACACACACACACACACACACACACACACACACACACGCACACATGCACGCACGCACGCACGCACACACACCCGAAAACCGTCCCCTGTCCCTGGGGCGGGGCTTGCACGGTGGGCGGCTGCAGGCGGCAGATCAGGCTGCCGGGAGGGCGAGGCCCCACGCGGAGACAGGCGGCTGCAGCCGCTGATGGGGCCGCGCGCCCGGGGCTCCGCCAATCTGCGCTCTGGAAGCGGGGCCATTCATGAGACCGAGCCGGGGCGGGGCGTCGGGGGCCGGTGCCTCTCCGTCCCCCATGGAGGCCGCTGGGCCTTCCGTCCCGGCCACCCCGGGCTGTGCCCCAGTGGCCCCTCGTGGGGAAGACCCCAGCCAGAGGCTGCTGAGGAGGCCGGGCTTTCTGAAAACGCCTCCCAGGCAGGGCCTGGCCGCCAAACGCTGCCTCCTTTAGTCAACTGTGGCCATGAAGTCATTCCTTACCCTGCTGATTGAAATCATCTGGTTTCAGTTCCCTGACAAATTCATTGAGTTCCCTCTGAGCTGGGGCCCCTCGGCTGCTGAGTCTCAGCCTATAGCTGTGGTCCAGACCCATGCAATTTCATCTGCTTGGATTTACCCGGGCTCTGGTTTCCAGAGACCCCCATGAAAGATGCATTTGTGTGGGTGAGGGTCCTGGGCACCTGCAGCCCTCCCACGGGCGAGGAAGCTTCCACGGCGGCTGTTGACCACTGCTGATCCCCGAACCCTGGCTCTTGGCTCTTCAGACTCCTGGGGCCGCAGAGAAGTGCATGGCCAGGAAGGCCCAGAATCCCACACATCTGCTCTCCGAAAGGGGAAATGGCCAAGTGGAATGCTGGCCTCCTATCCCTGCAGGACGAGCCCCTCGTTTCCTCTCGCTGTACAGGGCCCTGTCCAGTTGTATTCCGGGAGTGGCCCTTCAGTGCCTGTGGGGGGCAGGGAGGTGTCTGCTTTTGCACACCCCAGCGTGGTGTGGGGTAGGACGCTGCCTGGTGCTCTGACTCCACAGCCTTGCTCCTCTCTGAGCCTCAGCGTTCTCCTCTGTGCAATGCGCATGAGAACCTCTAGCCCTCGGTCACCATGGGTATCCATAAGGCAACCAGTGCAGGGGCTCAGCACAGTGCCTGGCACATGGCGAGAACATAGTCTCCAACATCGGTTGGTGGTGGTGAAGCCAGCAGTGCCATAGAGGACAAAAGAGTGTCCAGTTCCACGTCCAGGCTCCAGGAGCACAGCACAGAGCCAGCAGGGAGCAGTGGGCTCAGGAGCCCTGGGGACCCACCTTCTCAAGCCACTGCCACCCCCAACGGCACACTGGAGCCACTGGGAAAATGAGTGCGAGGGGAATTTTTCTCAATGGGAAGATTTCCTCACAGCAAGGGTTTCGCAAACCCTCCTGGACTGTTAGTGGTGAGTCTCGGCTTCTTGACTTCCTAGTGTATTACGTAAGCCTAAGAGGTTGGTCAAAAAAAAAGAAAGTATGTGGCTAGAGATAGTGGGCGGGCGGGCTCTGCAGCTGTTCCAACTTTTGGCCACCTTGCCAGGCCATGAGGACTCCCTGCTCTCGGGCCTGTAGGAACCGTGCTAGGGAATGTGAGGTATGAGATCCTGGAGGAGGTTCCCAAGAAGCCCTGGCTGCAGGGAGGCAGTGGGCGGGACCCTCTCCCCACAGACCTTTCCAAGCCTCCAGCACCCCTCCCCCAGGCAGAACCCAGATTCCACCCCAACAGCCTCTGTGTTTGGGGTGGTAGAGAAGGGCTCCCCAACCCTGGGCTCTGCAGCACCCATGCAGTCAGGGTGATGGCTGCCCTCCATGGCTGGTCCCCACACAGGCCACATGAGGCTGGGAGGTGGGGGCCTCTAAGCACAAATAAAGGAAGCAGAGAGGGGAGCTGGGCCAAGTGGGAAAGCATGATCCCACCACTTCCCACTTCTGCTCTGAGCTGAATGGCTTCTCTTTTCATCTGTTTTCTTAAACTAAAGGTGGTGGGGGCAGACAGGCCCGTGGGTTTCTCAGTCTGCCTCTGCATTCTGGCTTCAGCAATGCAGATAAAACTTAAAAATGCTCAGTGACCCATTTTAATGTGGGGTCAGAGGCATGGAGAAGCCCTAGGTAACTTCTGACTGGTCACTTACCTCCCTGGGCCTTCCTTTCCTGTGTGCAAAATGGTGACCATGATGGAGGCTGCACACCCAGCCAGTGGAAACAGGTTGGGAGAGTTTTACATGCCGTGCAGCTATAGCACGTCTTAAGATGTTATATAGCATTATATGCGACATGGCATCCAGAAGTCGTGGGCATAATTAAAAAGTGTATCAGTCAGAATGGGCTAGATCATGTTACAGTAACAAATAGTCCCCCAGATCTCAGTGGCTTAAAGTAGGTTCGTCAGATTTTTCTTTGTAAAGGGGCAGATAGAAAATATTTTAGGCTTTGTGGGCCATACGATCTCTGTTGAGACCCCACAACTCTGTCATTGTAAGCACAAAAGCAGCTACAGACAGTACATAAATGAATGAGCTGTGTGAATGAATGAATAGAACTTTATTGACAAAAACAGGTGATGAGCCAAATTTGGCCCACAGGCTGGAGTTTGCTGACCCCTGGCTTAAGGTAACAAAGATTTATTTTTCATGTGTGCCAGACATTTAAGGAGGAGTCGGGACCTGCTCTGCTCAATGCTTGCTCCCGGGACCAAGGTTGATAAAGGATTCATCTCCAAACATGCTTCCACCACCACGGGGACCAGACTCCTGTGCTCATTCTTCGAGCTTCTGCTCACGTGGCCCGCACCCCTTCCACGCACATTTCAGGGGTCAAGCCAGTCATGTAGCCACACCTGCCTTCAAGGGAGGCGAGAAGAACAGGCCCACTACCTGCCCAGGAAGCAGAGAGCTGGGAGTATCTGTCAACTGTCTTTAGTCTTTGACCTCTCAAGCTAGAAGACCTCATTTCTGGGTCCCTCCTTTGCCACCAACTGACTTCATGACCTTGATAGGTCCCCACAACTGGCCTTTAGTTCCCTACCTATAACAGGTGTTGAGCAGCGTGTTCTCCATGGTCCGTCCAGGCCTCACAGCAGCACCACCATCATGAATGACACTTTTCCTACCAGGGGACAATGAGTTTTTCCCACCACTCACTCATGGAGCAAGGACAAGGTGTCCTTCGGGCTAGGGCAGGTCATATCAGAACCCAGCATCTGGAGCGTCTTCCAAACTCCCCAAGTTTTGAGACTCCATATTCAACTGTCACCCTGGACATGGCATGGTGGGCACAGCTGCTGCTTCTGCTGGCCAAGCGTGGCTTTTAGAAGCTGGATGCAGGTGTGGTTCGGCTAGGGCTGGACGGGACTCTGGCTAGGGAAGGATAGGAGGGAAGTTCAGTTAATGATGACACTGAGAAAATGGGCTCTGGCGCGGCTGCTCTGGCCACACGTCCCGGCCCACGCGACCACCAGGAGCTGGAGTGCGGGGCAGGTGCAATCGGAGGAATCCCGTCCTCCTCGCTGTTCCTGGAACTGCTCAGACGTTTTGGTGCCGCAGGGCCTGTGCACGTTCTGTGCCTTCCCCCAGCTGTCCCTGCGCCTCCCTCCCTCCCCTTCAGACCTTTGTCAACTGCTGCTTTCCTGGCTGCCCTTTTCAAAATTGCAAGCCCAGCGCTCCTGATGCCTCCACCACAGGTTATGTCCCCATAGCTCTGAGAATGACTTGCGGATTTTATTTATTTTGACTAATATGCCTCCACTCTCTAGAATATAAGCTCCTTCGGGGCAGGAGCTTTTGTCTATTTTGTCCTCTGCATCCCTACCCCCTGCATGTAGGCGCCTGGCGCACAGTAGGTACTCTGTATGTCTGCCGAGTGAGTGAATTTATGTCAGTGCAGCAAGGCAGCCACCTGCTCCCTCTGCTTCAGCTTTTAAAGGAAGAAATCAACAAGAGACCCCAGGCCCGGGCGCCCAGCCCCTGCCTTAGAAGCATCACGGCTGCTCAGAGAAGCCAACGGCACTGCTCAGGTGTGTGAAGGCTTTGCACGCTGCCGTCAAGTCTCCTTGCAGCTCACCCAGAAGGCACCCAGCTGAGGTCTGGCAGGCCTCCCCTCCCTTCACTTCCGACGGAGAAGTCTCTGGCTTCACAGGTTTGCAAACCCCTGCGGGCATTCTTTAGCTGGGCCCTGAGAAAACTCCCAAACCACTTTTCAGTCCCCCTGAGAGATAGAATCATAGAAAAGCAACTCACAGTTCAAAAGGAAGAACATGATAGAGGAAGATCCCTTGCTGGGTCTGAAGAGACTTCTATTTTGTGGGGGAAATCTGGATTTGGGAGGTAGGGTGTGGGGAAAGCACAAAAATCAGGACTTCTGCTGGGTCTGCTGACGATCCTTTGCAAGTGAAGAGTGGAGATTCTAAACAGAGAACCCAGAAAGTGGGCAAGTGAAAAACGCTCCCTCGCTTTCCTTCAACCCTCACCGTTTCACCCCCATCTCTACTCTGTCTCTTCTGCCCCTGACTTCCGGGGTTTGGGGGTGAAGTGTGTTTTGGGGAGAGGGTTGGAATGTATGGGAGTGGTGAGAACATAGGAGCTGTATCTTATTTGGAACAACTGCATCCAAAATTGCAATCTGACCCATCCAGCCCGTGTGCACCCAGGTGTGGGGCCCCTCAGTACAGGCGCCCAGGCTGGCAGGCAGGTGGCTCATCTGGGCCTCTGGGGGACCAGGAAGCATTGGGCTGCATCTATGCCCAGGAAGATGGGGCTAGGCAAGCTCTGCTCAGAGGAGAAAGGCCCAGCCACCCTCTGCTATCCTTTCATTGGGCTCTGAAAGGCCTGGCCCATGTCCTTGAGCCCCGTGTGTCACTATCTATGGACATTGAGAGAGGGCCTGCCTCCAGCCCAAACTGGGTTTGTGGCTTTCGGGAACAGTGGGGCCTGCCATGCACCCAGCACAAAGATCCCAGTACAATGGGCGACAGAGGAAATACCCTGAAGACTGGGAAAATGCCCGGCCAACCCAAGGTTATTCCACATTGATCGTGTGGTCTCTGTTCCAGGCTGCCCAACCCAGGCCCAGCTTGGTTCAAGGGGAGGCCGAGCCTCTGTCCCCAGCCCCACCCGCCAGTGGAGGCGGAATTAGGCAGAATTCTGCGTGCCTCCAAGTCAGGCGTTTCCGATGGCTCTTCCTGCCGGAGTCACAGGGCAGGACGGGATGGGGTCATCTGAGCCCTGCCTCTGAAGGCTTGCCTCTAAAAATAGCCCCTCTTCCTGTGTTCAGGCCTCTACCATGGGCCCTGCAGGAAAATGTACGTCTCCAAGGCGGACGGAGCATCTGGAAGCTCCAACTGGCCACACGCTCATGGGCAGGCCACCTCTAAGTGTCACTGGGATCTTGGGGGCACCATCTGGTCCTTACTTCCTTGTGGCTTCTGTCCTCTTCATTGAGTAAATCACACACATGTTTGGAGCCTGAGTCACTGCGGGTCCAGCAAGCGTGCTGGGGCCTAGCAGGTGTGCATCCCAGAGACACTGAGGCCAACCTACCAGAACTTTCTCTTCCCGCTGTTCCAGGAGCCTGTGGCCAAGCGGCCCAGCCACGGGAGCCAGGGGAGCCACAACCCTGGGAAGGCTGTCCCCGAGCTGCAGTGCGTCCCCACTGCGGAGGCTGGTCCTGCTGCCTGGGCGTGAGTCATGGGCCTGCCCTGCGGATTCAGAAGCTCTGCCGTTTCCTGCAGATAAGCGATAAGCACAGAGGAAACCTGCCCGGGGGACAGCCACACTGCCAGATAGCGCTTCCTTCAAAGCCCCGCAAGCACTAATTAGCCATTCCAAGCATACTTTCAACAGCAAGTAGGGATTTCCTCATCAAAGTAAACTTCCTCCCATGCTGTCTTCATTTTTGGCATCTGATAGAATCCTTTTTTGTCTTATTTATTTTCTTTCGCTCCAAGATTCAGGGTGGACACACTTAGCCTTGCTGAGGGCGGATGGGCAGGTGAGGACACAGGAATGGCAGCCGCCTGGTGAGCCCACCTCACATGGGGGCTGCCTCTGCCTCGCTTTCCGTGGAAAGTTGTGCCTTTCGGCCCCATCTCTGCTCTGAAGGCGGCTGTGGGGAAGGCCTGGTTCGGTGATGAGGATAAACTGCCAACGGCTCCACCTCACCTCCCCCTAACTCCCCTGACTGGGGGTCAGGCTCACCCTTCCAGGCCCAGGCTCCCCGATCCTCATTCACCCACAGTCCCCCCGCAATTCCCTGCGATACCACGCCTCGGGGCTCACAGGCTCACAGGGTCAACTTCAGCTGGAACTGGCCAAGAGGCCACTCCAGACAAAGGAGTCTTAGGGTATATCTTGGCAAGGTCAGAGACCAGGAGAGGGGACTTCCACTTGGCCCCAATGGGATTGTTGAGCAGTTCAGAGCATGAGATAAAAAGTTGAACAGGGAAGCTTGTTCATTTGCAACTTCCTTCTGGAAAGGAGCCCTTTGGTGGTGCCTGTGGGTTTGAGACTCCCTTGAGTTCTGCTTTGTGTACCGAGTCTCCAGGCATCCCAGCCCCCGTTGCTTCCTCTGGCTCTGCACACGCCTTGGAGGGCAAATTTTAGCCACAATAGGTGATTTCCTGAAAGATCTGCTGATGCCTGGAGTTGACAGGCCTCTCTGAGATGGAATTAGATAAGGCAAGTTTTGTTTAGGGCTGGACAATTTGTCAGGAAATGAGGTAGAGGTTGGTAATGGAAATAATGTCATTGAGGGTTATTTTGGGGAAAAGTGTCCCTAGAAGGCCCCCATTAGCCCTCTGAACACAACCAAGCAGGGACCACACGGCCTTACTTCTGGGAGGAATAGGACGCCTGCTCCAGGAGGTGCTCCTAATGCCAGCGGCGGGGCATTTGGGGCCTTCTTTCAAAGGACGGTTGTCCAGGCCAGACCCAGCTGATGCGGGGTGGAGGGAGGGGATGGGGGGCATTTCACCATGGAGCAAGGAGATTGTGTCCTCATCTCAAGGCTGGCTGGTTGGAGCCAAGCTCCAGGGATCACGGCCCAGCAAGGGGCTGGGCCATCAGGAGCCAAATGAAAAAAGGGAGAAAGGAATCGGCAGATGAATGGATGGATAGATGGGTGGATGAATGGATGGATGGAAGGATGGATGAGTAGATAGATGGAAGGATGGAAGGATAGATGGACGGATGGATGGATGGATGGATGGGAGATGGAAGGATGGACAGAGGGATGGACAGATGGGTGGTTGGGTGGGTGGGTGGAAGGAAGGAGGAAGGAAAGATGACAGAAAGCACCAAATTAGTCTTAACCGTATAGTTTTTAAAGGCACTTCCTATCCTTTTTGTGAGAGAAGAAACAAACTAAATAAAAGTAAATTCTAGACCCCCTTTGATGGCCTGTTTCTCAGGCACCTGGGGTGGTCATCCCATCCTGAGAGGCTGAGGCTGCAGGAAGGAGTCCGCACTGCTGTTCTCTGCCTCTGCCTCCTGGAAGACCGTGGTCCCACCTCCCAGGCCTTATCTCAGCCCATTGCAGCTTCTCTGACCAGCCCCATCTGCAAGCCTGAGCCCCAGCCCACCTCAGGCCCCTCAACACAACCCCAGCAATGATGATAGTAATAGACCCCGTGTGTGGAACGCTCGCTCCGTGCCAGACCTTGGGCCGAAACTTACAGGCAGCGTCTCATTTCCTCCTTCTACTATTATTGTCCAGAGGAGGCCAGCGAGGGCCAGTGATGTCTCGCATGACCAGTGGTTGCAGAGCTGGGACTGGAACTGTCAGAGACTCCGGACCCAGGAGGACAATCCAGAGGCAGGAAAGAAAAGCAAGAAGAGGAAGGGAACCAGGGCAGGAAGTAGAGGCCTGCAGGGCCTGGGGGAGCAGGGAGGGGGCAGGCATGGAGAGGGAAGCTGCTCTTTGCTGAGCAACTCTGAGGGGAAGGGACCATTTAAAAGGGATCGTGAAGGCATTTTTTGTGTCATGTTCAATCTCACCCTTTCCTCATTACTTAATAAAACCTACATGAGAAACTGAGGCAGATATTACTAATTGCCTACCCTATGTTCCTCTCTGTACTAACGGAACAGAGAGGTTGTTCAGGACAACATGGTGACCAGCTAAAACACCCTATTTCCCAGCCTCCCTGCAGTCAGGGGTGGCCCTGCAGCTCAGCTTTGGCCAGCGAAACGCAGAAGGCTGCTGGGGTTCCTGGGAAAGGGTTTACGTCCCTCATCTAGCACTGCTCCTTGCTCCATCTGCAGTTTTCCTCCTGTTAGGAACACTGAAGTGATGCCTGAAGCACAGCAGCCATCTTGCAACCATGAGGACAAAAGTCACATGCCCAGGATGGTGAATCAGAGAGGCAGGTGGAACCTGGACTGGTGGAGGCATGGAGCTGCCACACCAGTCCTGAACTGCCAGTCCTGGTCAGACAAATAATCCACCTGTGTGAGCTGCTGTGGTGTGGCTTCCTGTTACCCGCATCCAAATGCAGCCCTGTATGGTGCGACCATCAACAAAAAGCCAAAGGCACAGTTAAGACTTCTCCAAACAAACCAGGGTGAGGCCACCCCAAAGTCACAGAGGCCTTGGGGGTGGGCCCTTCTCCCCAGCAGCCCCAATTGACAGGGGTCCACAGGTAAGGCCAGAGGCAGGGATGCCCAATGGGAATCCCTCTGCATTCCCCATATCTTTTGGCCTTCCTCTCTGTCCCCACACCTTGCTTACCCATTGGATTCAGCAAGAACGGCCTCTTTGGTTGGCCCTGGGCCAGGTTGGTACCCACCCTTTGGTCTATGTGCCCACTGAGTCTTCTGCCACAGCCAGCCTGGGACCTAGGAGTCAGTTCCAGAGTTAGCCCTTGACTGGGTCTCCACAAGGGCAGCTCCAGTAATGCCAACAGGGTCTGCAGACCCCGGGAGCCCCTGATGGGGACTGTACGCATCAGGGTTCTCCAAAGAAACACAACTGATGGGGTGTGTCGGGGGTGGGAGTGGTGGGGGGATTGATTTTAAGGAATTTGCTATGCTATTGTGGAGGCTGCAAGTCCGAAATCTGCAGGGCAGGCTGGAGACCCAGGAAAGAGCTGATGCTGCAGCTCGAGTCTGAAGGCCACCTCTCAACAGAGGTCCTTCCTTTTTGGAGAACGTTAGTCTTTTCCTCTGAAAGCTTTCCATGGATTGCATGAGGGCCTCCCGCATTATGGAGGGTCATATGTTTTACTCAAAGTCTACTCATCTGAAAAATACCTTCACAGAGACCTGTAGACCTGTGTTTCACCAAAAACTGGGTACCACGGTCTAAGCAAGTTGACACATTCAATTAACCAGCACAAAGACCCTCCCAGGCTGTGTTTGTTCCCACGAGGTCTGCTGTTTTATCTGGAACCACAGAATTAGTTTCTAAGTTTCATGTGACCCTGGAAGTCATCTGGTGCAGTCGCCTGCTTAAGGCACGAATGTCCCCTCCCTGGAGACTCATAACCAGATGCATGGGGATTCTCAGCTCTCCTTCCTGACTTTCCCAACAACCCTTTGAAGCTACACTCATGTGTACACGTGCGCACATGCACATACGTGCACACGGACATGCACATGCATGTGCACACTTATACAAATGCACTCATGCACACACATGTGCACGTACATACACACAAACACACAAGCACACACATGCACGCACACATCCCTCAGACAACTCAGTCCCACCTGGGACAAAGGTTTCTGCAACCAGGACAAAGCAATTGCCAAACTGCAACAGGGAGTGTGAGCCTCCTTTGTCAAGGGACATTATTTACATGCAAATTGTGCTGCCCGAGTCCTTTAAAAATGCATAAATGCATTCTCTTGAGGAATTCACCGTCTTTTGCAGTTTATACACTGCTGACTTTCTGAGCAGATGTTCACCCCTAGAGGAAAGGAACTTTCAGCCCACCCTGGCTGAAGGATCTCACTCCCTGGTGAGTGAGCCTGAACTGGTTTCATAAAGCTTTGGGGTTCACAGTGCCACAGCCCCACAAGGTAATGACCCGTTTACTCCACTGGCACTTTGTGGGGACAGCAGTTGGGGGGTTAGTACAGCACTGCTCCAATTCAAATCCCCTGGGGATGCCGTCCACATAGGAGATTCCGATGCATTGGGTCTGGGTTCTATCTTTCCAATGAACTCTCAGGTGACACTCCCGCTGCTGGCCTGGAACCCTACTTTGAGTAGCCAAGTGTGGAGACAACGTCTTGCCCACAGTTTGCCATCGGCTAATGCAGGAATAGAAGGTGAGCCCTATCCGTAGATGCCTTCAGAGCAGGGTGGGTCTCACCCATCTCCATTTAAGCACAGCGTGGCCTGGCATGGAGAAGTGACCACTCAGTGTCAGTTCACGGACATCAACATTGATTGGGGTAGGTGGGCCACTCTAAGACCAAGGGCACCCCTCAGCCAGTCAGAAGGGCATTCCCAGGGGTCCTGTTCACAGGTGCCCCAGGAGGGAGCATTGGAGAGGAGGCTGGTATCCCTGGGCCTACCATGGCAACATGAGGTGGTGGGACAGACCCCTTCCATGCATTTTCCCAGGAGAGGAGCCAATCTCAGCAGACCCCATGAGCTGATGGATCTCACAATCTTTGATTCTTAACAAAGCCAGACACATGCACACAAACCACTTGACCATTCCTGAGGTGGAAAGAAAACTTTCCTGAGAGCTGGGATCTCGGACACCTGGTCCCGTATCCTAAATGAATGGCCCACAGGTTTCAGGCAGGGAGAGAATCCCTCAAACCCACCACCAACTCTCCTTTGAGACCATGGAGTTGAGAGAAGGGCAGGGATGCGGGTGTCTAATTTGTCTACGTGGAGGCTGGAGCCAAAATCAGCACTGGTCCTCTTCCGCTGGTCTGGGCCTCGTGCTACACAAACGGGGTGTTTGCACTGGGGAGCAGGCCAGAAACTGGGGAATGCTGGTTGCCTTGTTTCTCTGGGAGGCTTGCAAGGAAGCCGGGCCAGCCCAGAGACTTGAGCTCCAATTCCAGCCCCCTTACTAGCCTGGGGACGTGGCATGGATGAAGGAGTCACTCTGTGCCTCAGTTTCCTATCCTGTGATATGAGAATAGGACAGCCTTGTTCTGAGTGTTGGAGATAATGGCATGTTGAGTACAACACAAAATAAGTGACATGTGTCCACACCCCCAAAGTCAGAGTTCTCCAAACTTGTCCGATCATAAGAAACTCCCAAGAGACCCCAGCATACCCGCAGTGTGGCACCAAGTCCTCAGATCACCCATTCCAGCATATGAGTGAAAAGGGCAGCTTAGCTTCGGGCTGTTCCAAGGGTGTGGTGAGGGGAAAGTGGGCCTGGCAGCCTGGCGGCCTCTGCTTACAACCCGGTCCTGTAACTCACAGCCGTGTACCTTGGGCATGTCCTGGGCCCTCTCACCCCAAAGTGCAGCCCTTAGGCCAGCAGTATCTACATCGCCAGGGGCTTGTTAGACATGCAGGATCCCAGACCCTACCCTAGAACTACTGAGTCAGAATGTGCATTTTAGCAAGATCTCCAGGGGATCCTTATGTACTTGAAAGTTGCAGAAGTATTGTGTTCTCCTCTCTGAGCTTCGACATCCTCAGCTGCAAAATGGGGAAATACTATATGTCAGTAGAATGCCTACAGCTCCAAGTAACAAAGCCTGTTTCAAAGTGACCTAAACAATCAAGACATTCTGGCTGCTATAACTGGCAGTCTGGGGCCAGGTGGGCATCAGGATCAGTCCAGGGTACCATGTCTACTCTGGAGGCATCCCGGATCTGCCCTACTCCAGCTGTCGTTTCAGTGTTCGTCTGGGCAGAAGACAGCTACAGCCACCACCCTTCTCATCTGCACAAGGCCATGTTTGGGGGGGGCGCTGACTGCTCCCAAGGCTCTCTTTTAAGAGATAGGACTTATTTTCCCCCAGAAACCTCTAGGAACCCTTTCTCTTGCAGCTCACTGCCCACACCAATCTGTGGTCAGTCATTGAACTGACTTGGGCCTGGGTTCCTGGACCAGATTCTTGCATAAGGGACAGGATCACACTCAGGTCCAGCCATACAGCTGAGGATGGGGTTGCCTGCCATGTCTCATATAAGCAGCACGACCCCAAATCAGGACACCATAGAGGAGGAGGGAAGCCAGTGCTGGGTAGATACCCGATGCTCACTGCGAGATGGCCGTATCTCGTGGGGTGGTTGCCCACTTAACACAATCCCTGAAACACAGTAAATACTCTTAAAAGAGCACCAATTTCTAATCTTACTATTAAGCAGTTCTGGCAGACTGGATTTTTCAAATACGGCCACAGGTATATTTCTGGCTTTGCCCTATGTTCTTCCACTGCTGTTAGGAGGTAGAGTCTATTTTTCCCTCCCTTGAAACTGGGTGGGACTTCTTGACTGCCTGGACAAATAGGGTGCAGCAGACAAGATGCTGCCTGATTTCCAAGGCCAGGTCACCAACAGTGCTGCAGCTTCCTCCTGGTTCTCTCTGTTGGAATCGTCACCATTGGCACCCAGCCACCAGGTTGTAAGGAAGCCCAGGCCACATGGGGAGGCAGCCTGCGGGATCCCAGCCAACTAAATCTCAGCCAAGAGCCCACACAACTGCCAGACGTGTGAGCAAATGCACTGTCAGCTGATTTCAGCTCCCAGGCTTGGAATCTTCCAGCCGAGGTCCCAGATATCACAGCATAACAATAAACCTTCCCCACTGTGCCCAACAGGATTCTTGACCCACAGAATCAATGAGCGTAAAAATATTATAGTTTTATGTCATTGTGGTTGGCAGATTAATGACCCTCCAAAATGTCCACTTCCCAATCCCCACTACCTGTGGATATCTGACCTTATGTGGCAAAAGGGGCTTTGCAGACATGATTAAGCTAAGGATCTTGAGATTGGAGGGTTATCCTGGGTTAAACAGGTGAACACATTGTAATCAAAAGGGCCTTCATAAGAGACAGGCAGGAGGATTAGAGTCAGTAGAAGGAGATGTGATGACAGAAGCGAGAAGTTGGAGTGATGTGAGGAAAAGGCCCTAGGCCAAGGAATGCAGATTGCCTCTAGAAGTTGAAAAATCCTGAAGCTTCCAGAAGGAACACAGCCCTGTGGACAACTTCATTTTAAACTGTCCTCCAGACATAAGAGAATAAATTTGTTTTGCTTGAAGCCACTAAGTTGGTGGTAATCTGTTACAGCACCAATAAGAATGTAGAACGTTTTTGATAATAAATTCATTTTTTAAAAAATGGATGTAGGACTCTTCACATTTTCTATTTCTTCTTGTGTCAGTTTTGGTATTTTTTTTTTGAGATTTTAAAAATTCCATCATAGTTGTCATTTTTTGGCAGAAAATTGTTCATAATATTCTCTATGTATTATCTTTTTCATGTCTGTAGGATCTGTAATGATAGCTCCTCTTTTCATTCTTGACATTGGTGATTTGTGTTCTCTTCTTTTCTTTTCTTTCTTGATCAATTTTGTTAATTTTTTCAAGGAAACAGCTTTTAGCTTTGTCAATTTTTTCTTTTCTTTCTTTTTCTTTTTCTTTTTCTTTTTTGGCAGCTGTCCTATACAGGGACCAAACCCTGGACCTTGGAGTTGTCAACACCATACTCTAACCAATTGAACTAACCAGCCAGCCCTGTCAACTTTTTCTATTGTCTCTCTGCTTTGTGTTTCATTGGTTTCTGCTCTTACATTTATTACCTCCTTCCTTTTGCTTACATTGGATTTATTTTGCTCTTTCTTTTATAGCTTCATATGGTGAAATCTTAGGTCATTGATTCTAGACCTATCTTCTTTTCAAATGTAAGCATTTAAAAGTATATATTTCCCTTTAAGCAATACTTTAACTGCATCCAGCATATGTTGATACATTCTTGTTATCAGTCAGGATTTCAATACTTTTACATTTATTGAGACTTATTTTATGGACCAGCATATGATCTACCTAGGTGAATGCACCATGTGCACTTGAAGAGAATGTTTACTCTGTAATTTTTAAAAGCAGTTTTTATAAATATCAATGTATAGTTTAGGATATATAATAGTGCTTTTCAAATCTCCTACATATTTACTGATTTTTTTTTTTTTTGGTCTAGTTCTATCAATTGCTGAGAGGGGGGAGTGAGGACTCTACTATGATTGTGAAGTTGTTTATTTGTCTCTTTAGTTCTGTCAATCTTTGCTCATGCATTTTGAGGTTCTACTATTAAGTGCACCACATTTAAAATTGTTGAGACCTCCTGATGAGTTGTACTTTTCATTATTATAAAATGTCCCTTTTATCTCAATTATTATACTTTGCTTTGAAATCTATTTTATTTGATATTAATATAGCCACTCTAGCCTTCTTATGCTTACTGCTTGCATGATATACACTTTTCCATCCATTTACTTTCAACTTATGTCTTTATGTTTAAAGTGCATCTCTTGGAGGCATATAGTTGAATGTGGCTTTTTTATTTAGCTAACCTCTTCCTTTTAATAAAATGTTAATCTATTAATATTTAGTGTAAATATTGATATGGTTGGATTTAGGTCTACCATTTTATTATTTGTTTTCTATTTGTCCCCTCTGTTGTTTATTCTTCCATTTCCCCCTTCCTGCCTTTTTTTGGACTATTTGAATTTTTTTTTCATATTACAATTAAAACATTTCCTTTTGGTTCATTCTTATATTTCTTACTTCTCTACTGATATTTAAATTCTTTTTCATTCATTTTTGGTGTTTTTTGTTTGTTTGTTTTACATAATTGACCATAATTATAATAATTCTTTTTAAAGTCCTTGTCTGATAATTCCAATATATGGGTCATTTGGAGTTGGCATCTGTTGATTATGAATGGGTCACATTTTCCTGATTCTTTGTATGTCAAGTAATTTTGAATTATATCCTAGATATTGTAACTATTATGTTGCATTGACTCTGGGTTTTATTACATTCCACAGAAGCATCTTTGAAGTTTTTGTTTTAGCTAGGAATTAACCTGGTTAGACTCACACTGTAAGCTCTACCTCACTTTCTGTGTATGGGGGTTGAAATCTCAGTTCAATTCTTTAAGCCTTTGCTATGCTATTGGGTCTGTCCTATGCATGTGATTCTGACTCAGCCTGAGACGTGTGCTGTGCATATGCAGAATCAGGACACCCCCTTTTGTCTCCCCTCTGGATTTTCCCCTTCACTCTCCAGTGGCAGCCATGGCTGCCTGGGCTCATTTTCCTGGTTCTTCCAGCCAGAAAGACGGTGGCATTTCTCTTGGCACCTCAGCCACTAGCCCATGCCACATTGTTCTGAGACTGCAGACCACCCTGGAGGCAAAGCCATGAACAGCAAAGAATTCACCTCCATGCCATCACTACTCCAAGTGTGACTCCCTTCAAACACCTTTCTGCTTTTGTTTACTTTTCAGAATCCTTGGGTGGTTTTATTTTTTGTCCAAAGTTCACACTTGTTATCAGTGAGGAATTTGGTCTATAGAGGAGTCCAACCATAAGCCAACTCCCTAGGCAAAGGGTTGGCAGTGCTGGCAGACTTCTTGTTGCTTAAGATAAAAGTGAGAGAACAGAGACAAACTGGTATGAATTGAATGTGTCCCCCAAAGGTCCATGTATGAGAAGCTTGATCCTCACTGTGACGGTGTTCAGACGGTGGGAAATCCTATTATGGCAACTGAAAGGTGGGGTTTTGAAGATGTGAATAGATCATGAGTATCATGTCCTAGTGAATGGATTAATCCATTGATGGTTTAATGGTGGCCATGGGCATGATTCTGATGGCTTCAAAAAGCAAACATGTGAGAAGCTCTCTCTTGGTCAGCCACTCACCATGTGACACCTTGTGTCACCGTGTAGAGTCATCATCAACAAGGCCCTCATCAGATGTGGCCCTGGACTTTGGACTTCCCAGCCCCTGAAACTGTAAGCAATAAATATCATTTCTTTATAAATGACCCAGTTTCAGGTATTTCTGTTATAAGCACAGAAATGGACTAATACACAAGCCAAAGAAAGAACTGTTAAATACAAAGGAGTCAAGATGTGCTGAGTTTGAAAATCAAACTGTTTCTCATTCCCAACTTCTCTGATATTCCTGGATTAAGAAAAGGTTTCAGAGCAAAGATCAAATTCAAGCTAAAATCATACGAGCCTTTGTTACGATCTCAGAAAGGTCTAAGGTGTGCTGTTCTGTAGTGTTCAGCAAACAAAAGTCCCTCTAAAGATCCTAAATGCATACCTCACAGGTCCTCTCCATTAAATGAAAGCCTCTTTATGAATCTTAAGAGCAATTTTCCATGGCGTTCTCACAGGAAGCCCAAAGTAAAGAAGAACTTATCTTGAACAGATTTGTGGCCAAGCTCTTGTCTAGTAGAGTGAATTATAAATTGATGCATTCAACAAAACAAAACAAAAATACCCCCCAAAATCCCACCACAACATATTTTAAAGAACTGCATCAGCTTGGACTAAAAGAGACAGAGATAGCACAAAGTTTAAAAGGGTCTTTGGACCCTCAAACTTCTATGGGCAGGAAGCTGGCTGAGAAATGACTCACCTGCAAACATGGGCTTCTTATTACGGTGACTCAGAGGGTGGAACCAGGAGCCCAGAGGCCAAAGCCAAAATCCACCGAGCTGCATTCTCAGGCCTCAGGAGTAAGCACCAAACAGGGGACTGGCGCCCACCTGGATATCAGAACTGCTATGGACTGACTGCTCCTGTGCGCTTGCTGTCTTCACACATTCTGGATTGGTGTGTCTATGGTGGTTTTCCTCCGCCTGTCCCACCTCTGTATTTGGGTGTGAGAGGCAGATAACTTGTTTCTGGTTCACAGTTGCTCAGATCAAGAGGAACTCTACTTGAGGAGCTGTACGGAGGAGCCGTGCTCAAGAAACGACATCCGAAGACTGTCATTCACCTGGAGCTGATGGAGAGGACAAGACCCTGCACTTTGAGCCTGATGACATGGTGGGATGAGAGTTGAGGGGAGGGGGTGCTTTGCAGATAAAAGGAGGAGTGTATCCTGCATGCAGTAGGGATGGGCATTACACGCCCGGGGGGGCAGCCTCTGGCATATCGGATTTTCCAAAAATGGCCAGAACGGTATTTCCAGGCCCATGCACTCTTTCAGAACCCTGCCACTCCCCATCAAGAGATAGAGTCTATTTCTTTGCCCCTGGAACTTGAGCAGGACTTTGTCACTGTCTTGATGAATAGATCGTGGCAGAAGTGGAGCTGTGTGACCTTCAAGGGGGCTGTGACTTCCACCCCAATCTCTCTCTCTCTCTCCACCCCCCAACTTTCCCCTCTTAATTCTCACCCTTGAAATCCAGCCACCATGTTGTGAGGAAGCCCAGGTCCCATGAAGAGGCCGTGAGTCGGTGATGTTGCCAAGAGCCCACATCAACTGCCAGGCCTGGGAGGCAGGGAGACTTCCCTGTATGCCCCATCCAAATTCCTGAGCCACAGAACCCATGGGCATAACAAACAGTGGTTTCATGCCTCTAGGCTTGAAGTCACTTGTTTACAACCACTGTAACTGGAATAATGGGTTTGCAACAGGCTTCCAGAGGCAACACAGACCCCAAGTCATACTTCCCTCATTGGAAGAGGAACTGGTCCTCAGAATAAAGAGCCTGGGTCACTGTAGGAGAAGGATGATTCCTTCCCAGCCCTCAGCTGGCCCAACCCTCCCCAAGTCATCAGAAGGGAGTGAATGTTTTCAGGGGAACAAACCTCACCCTCTGTTCCTCTCCCTTGCACCAACTGGAGTCTGGAAATGCAGGGAAGGAGCAGAGTTCAGCAAATTTCTGGAGCGGTGGAAGAGAATGGGCTGCAGCTCTCTGTAGACTCCCCATTCTTCAGCAGGGGATGGAAAAACACCTCCTGCCCCCATCCAATCAAAATTCGAGCCTTGGCTCTGGTTCCTGGTTTCTCGCATTCTTCCTCTTGCATTCTCTTCCCCTCTGTGTCATTATTTCAGTGCCGTCTGCACCTGCTGCTACCGCTGTGCTCCTCCAACCAGCAGTGCCGGCATAGCCTGGGAACTGGTTACAGAGGTAGGATCCAAGGCTAGCCCCAAACCTGCTGAGTCAATTTACAGACTCCCCAGGTGACTCACAGGTGCAGAGTTTGAGAAAGGCTGCTCAACTCCCTGGCGGGTCCACCTGGCTGGAAGAGCAGAGGGGCACTCAGCCCCAGGGGAGGCCAGAGCCTGTGTAACCTGCACAGCATGGCTACTGCCAATTGGAACAGGCACTAGCTCCACACACACCTGGAGGTTGAGTACCATCTGTGGACACGAGGGCTGAGGGGCTCCACACACAGCACCTGGCACAGGGGTGGCAAAGGGTTTGCCTCATATGCACATCTGGTCAACGGGTGTCAGCTAGGATTTGCTAGGCTGAGGGTGATTCGGGCAGGAGAGCTGGACTCTGCAGGAAAGAGTGCTGTGATCGGTTAGTGGTGTCTGCTGCTGCATGTGGGGGCAGTGGTGCCTGTGTGTGTGTATGCTGTTTGCTCCTCTTGCCTAGATTGTGCAGAATTTGTTTTGTGCCACTTAAAAGCCTCTTCCTTCCCTCCCTCCTGGAAGATTTTCTGAGACATGTTACAGCTCTTAAGTCCATCTCTACATGTGCCAGTCAACCATCAACACTCCTGGATCATGGGGACGGGACTATTGTGGGACCAAAGGTGTCTGGCCAGGGCCTGGCTTCCAGCCCACCATGGCCACCCTGGTAGCTCAGGGGCCGAGGATTCTTCCATGGGACATCCCTAGCCTCTCAGAAAGGGCAGCTGTTGTGACTTCACAACTCCTGAGCTCAGACCTTCTCACCTGACCCCAAGCTGGGCAAGGAATGCTGTTCCCATGTGACAGACAAGCAAACTGAGGCTCCGAGAGGGCATGGAGAATTGTCGGTCTCACCAGCAATCAGAGGCACCGCCGGGGTGGCCTAGCAGGGGCAGTGCTGCCCGCGTCCTGCACACGCCGAGCGCTCCGCAGGGCATCTCTTGAGTTTGCTCGCACCCAAAGCCAGCAGCAGGGCTGGGAGCAGGCAGCGTGGCTGGCGGGGAGCCTCCCCAGCCCCCTGTAAGAAGCACATTGGCCCTGGACCCTCCCACAGAAGCTCTTTTGGAAGCAAACCTGATGACCTCAGCACATTTTTTCCAAACACACCCTTTCTCCCTCTCCCAAAATCTCAGTGTCTTTGGACCATTTCCCTGAGGGGAGGCCAAGGCAGCTCTGAGGGCCCTAGAAAGGGACTCCCTCCCTGAGGCAGCTCGACAGCCCCCACCTCTCTCTCCCCAGCCACTGTCCTGGACTGCTCCGCTAGGACACTCGACAGAGAAACCACAAAAAATCGAGCTGTTTAGGAGAACATCAGTCTGGGTTTCCACAGCAACAGCCTCTGGAGCCAGCTGTCCCGGCAGCTGACAAGGCAGGGCCAGCCAGTCTCCAGTCTCCAGTCGGAGCGGAGGAAATGGGTCCACTCTGGCTTCTGGGATTTCAGGCTGGGACCTGAGGGCCTCTGTGATGCAGAGGCCGGTGGGGCATCTTAGAAACCCGCTGGTCGTGGGGCAAGGAGGGGAAGCCTAGGAGACTGAAGTCGGAGATCCCCAGAGCAAACCCCACCTTCCAAATCATCATGCCCCAGCCAGCTGTGGGGTGCGGGCACCGCACTGAGGGCTTTACCCCCACTTCCTGCCTGAGTCTCGCCACCCTGCAGGCAGGTGGGGAAACAGAGGCCCAGCGGGAGTCAATGACTGGCCCCAGGACACAGTGGGGGCTGGTTCCAGAGCCCGTGTCTGCTCATCTCTCAGCACCCCAGGGTCACCGGCCAGGCAGGCCTCTTGGGAGCAGAGGGGCTTCTGGCCCCAGGGGACTGCTGAGGAAAACAGAGGCTCATGTCTGCTGGGCCTGGTTTTCTGAGGTTCATGTGCCCTTTCTCTTTCCCTCCCTATGGGGCATCTGCTCTTCTTCCCCATTTTGCTTGTGAAAAAAGGAGGCACAGGAGGGTTAGTCACCCAGAGTCACACAGCTCTTTAGTGGGGGGGCCCCGGTGCATGCCAGGCTGGACCATAACCTGAGCCAAAAACAACCTAAAGGAGGCACCATGGACACTGTCGCGACTCGCATGCTGACTCCCAGGAACACCTCCCTTGATGCCAGGAGTGACCCAGGCCACCCACAGGCCCCCACCCAGAACAGGACAGAACTTTGGGGGATGTGACCTCTCAGAGATTCAGAGCCTGGGAGCAGGTCCTGCAGCCCTCAGAGTCTGTGGGCCACGGGAGGCCGGGCCAGGCCAGGGGAAGGCAGGTCTGTGGGATGTGTGCAGGAAGTGGCAGCCTGAGCAGCTGGCGGGTGTGGCTGGAGCGTGTGTGGCATCCAAAGAGAGAAGAACCAATGCCTCGGCATGTACGGACCAGCCAGAGGAAAAGGAGCCTATGTCTTTCACTTATTTCTGTCTTCATGTCCCTACTTTGTCACAAAAAGAGGATTTGAGGTGGCTTACAAAACTATACACAATACAATGTGATTTTCAGTAGGTAAGGAAAACACGGGAAGAAACATAAGATACAGCAGAAGTCAAAACATACACCAGAAGGCCCTCAATGCATGTTGTTTGGTGTAGTGGCAAAATTAACTCTGAGTTCCCTAGCAGCCAATGCAAAAAGGAAAACACACCCTGTCATTCCATTTACAGGGAGCACAGGATAAAACAAACAAGCTGCTGAGAGACACTGGGCTACAGCTACTGCTGAAAAAGAACTTCTTATCAGGATCATCTTGACAGTGTCTGCATGAATAGCAGCTGGATGATGGCCCTGCACAGATGCGGCGATGCCTCTGGCCAACATTTCCTCGCAGCATCCCTGGGGATAGGAGTATGGCTCAGGGACCCTGTAAGGGATGAGCTGAGGCAGATGGGTGATCAGCAAGCTGGTGGCTGGGCTTAGAAGAAGCTTGAGCACAGCTCCTCACCGCGGGTGGAGCTCATCAGAATCCAAACCTCTCAACTTCTCACATCCACAAGATTCTGCAAACTCCGGCCCCACTGACAGATGGGACCCAGTTATAGCAACACGAACACCAACCTGTAGCCTGGTGCTCAAACTTGGCTGCACACTGCAATCACCTGGGAGTTTATCTGGTCCCTGGGCTCCACCCTCAGTTCTGATCTAATCTATGCAGGGTGTGGTCCAGGCATGAGGCATTTTTAAAGCATCCCAGGTGATTCTCAGGTGCAGCCAAGTTTGAGAACCTTGGCTCCAGGTGAGCTGAATTAGCTGTCATCTGTGCAGAGCTCAGGACTCACAGTTTGGCAAGGTTCCAGCAGCAAGGAATTCACGTGGCTCCTTAAGGAGGCTGGTCCCCAGGTGTGGTGGGGAGGAAGGTGCCCTGACAGGCCATAGCACTGGTGGGAAGCCACCCACCTCACAGTGGGGATTATCCAACGACCATGGGGGTCCTCAAAAAATAATTTGGGTTCTGCTTCTAAGCCCTGATCAAACGGGCCATCAGGACCCCTAATTTTACTCCTTAGATGAGCTTCTCCCAAAGGGCATCGCTCTGCACAGCGCTTGTTTCATGGTGTGCTAGTCAGTGATGCACGGGGAGGTGTCCCGTGGCCACAGAGAATTCACAGTATCTGAAGCTAAGCAGGTTCCCCACATGCGGCTTGTCACAGCCAGCAATGCTGACCCCTTCGTCACATTCCCAACCGCACATGCAGGTTTCCCCAAACTCTCTGACCACGAAACCCTATTTTCCTAGTGTTTTTCAGGAACTGGTTTCACAGACCAGTATTCTAAGCATATTCACTGAACAAAGCTGCTGTAATAATTTCAGCTAAACCCTGATATTTTTTTAAAAACCCTTTACGAAAGAACTCTCAGGGCCAGGCACAAGGAGCACACCAAGCTTTGAGTACTGAAACTTCCTGGAGAACCCTTGGAGGTAAAGTAGTTGAAACATGTACCCACAGGTCACCCAACAAGCCCAGGCAGACTTGTTAGTGCGAAGTCACTGAAACGTGGAAAAAGGTGAGCTAGAAATGACCGTCGGGTTTTAGAACAACTGGATCCATGCCATTCTTTCTGGAAGTAGTTAAATACTAGGACCAGTTACCATTTTAAGGAGATTTCCATCTGGTGACAGTCACATCATTAGAAGGGTTAATATTTTTAATATAAGAACTGCAAGAAATGAATAAGAAAAAGATACTATAAATCAACAGAAAATAACAAGGGACAAGAAAAAACAAATGAAAAGCTAAGAAACCCAGGCAGCCAGCAGGTGCCTGATGAACAGGCTGGGTTACGCCGCAGTAACGAACACCCCCGAAACCTGAGTGTCTTCAACTACAGAAGGTTATTTCCTGCTTAAACTCCACAAGTGGGAGTCAGCAGGGATTTCCGCTCATCTGTCAGTCAAGAATCCAGGTTTTTGGAAGCTCATTCTTGACATAGGCTTCTAAGATCGCTGGGGGAAGTGGAAGGGTGAACATACTCTGGCTCCTTAAATCCCATCCAGAAGCCGCACACGCTGCTTCCAGGGCACCTCCGTGGCCAACAGGAGTCACGTGGTCACACCCTTCTTCAAAGAGGGAAGGGGGTGCAATCCTGCCTTGAGCTTAGGAGGAGAAGCCAAATACGTGCAAACAGTCCCAAAGACCATACCAAAGGAAAAAAATGCTCAACCTCATTGTCAACTAAAAAAATGTAAATCAGAACGACCAGGAGGCATCGTGCAATTGTTTGCTAAAGATTACAAAAACAAAAGCAAAAGTGAAAGAAACCACCGCCCTTAGGCAAATGCTTATCTTTTCTAGCCTTTAGGTAGAAGGGAGAGAGAGGCCAGGGAACAGGGTGACCGTGGTGGACTTCCTGCTCAGCACCAGGAAAGACATCAGGGTCTCAAGGTAAAGTGGACAAGTCAGTAAAGGGTAGGACAGCACATCCCTCGTGGCTGCACTAGAAGATGATTCATGAGCCACGCTTTTCACGGGAGGATTAGGGCACATATTTTCTAGAAGCACCCTTTGCCTTGCAGCTCAGCCTGCAACCCTTGCTCATGCAGACGACCAAAGCCATGGGAAGGTCAGGAAAGCAGCAAACCCTCATCTGAGCCCTCCTGTGTTCACTACAGGATGATGGGATAATAGCCAATAACAGGAAACATAACCAAGACCACCTGTCCCCCGTAGGGTACTGACCCAAGAACAAACACGCAGTGTGTATCGAGAAACGGCAGCCATTGCTTGGATCATCACTGGTCTAGGAAGCCACAGACCTACAGTGAGTGGGGTGGGGCAGGGTTAGGGCGTGGAGGACTGCAGGTTAAGACAATGAGATTGATAGGCCTCTAGTCCCATCAGAGGGGCCCTGGCTGTAGTGCTAGCAAGGCAAGATCAGTAGGAGGCAGCCTTCAGTGATGCCTGTTGAATAAAAATTGTAGGAGGACAATGTTTTGGACTAAGCTCCTGTACTAGGCTCCAACAGACCAGACCAAAAATCAAAATGGAGTCACCCCTGCTAAAGTTCCAATGTCACCAAATGCAATCTAAGTTGTGGTCTGCTCTTCCGAGAAATCAGGAGGAAAGGATAAGCCAATTTCCCAAACAGGTTGATTTAAATCTTCAATTGGCATGATAATGAAGTTCCCTCTGCTTTGGTCCTTTCACAAAAAGGATAACCTGAAGCATCCTGATGTTAAATAATCGGGTATTTTTCCATTGTTTGGTCTCCCTGTCCTCACCCTACAAAAAAAGTAATTTGGAAATGACCAATCTGCTTTTTGTTCTCTGTTTCTGCTTTCTTCGGCCCTTTTTCTGTCCATAAAGTCACTCTTTTGCTCAGCTCTTTGGAACACTTACTCTAGTTGATGGAAGGAAGTGCCTCCTGATTCTAGAATTGCAATAAAAGCCAACTGAGATCTTTGAGCTAAGTGTATTGTAATGTCGTTCTTTGACATGCCCTTGAAGTGTCCCAGAGGCTGGGCTGTGTAATCCCCTGTGGGAGCACTGGCAGGACCCAGATGGAGAGACACCTGGGACATGCAGTTGCTCTCAGCTCCTAGACCTGGAAGAAGGCGTCAGCGGCCAACCTTACTTCTCAGACTCTTACTCTGCCTGCGTACTAGAACATTTAGCCAAACCCAGAATCTTGAGAAGGAGAGAGGCTGAGAAGAAACAGGCAGGACTGGGGAAGGATGCTGCCCAGCAAACGATGCGGGGGGAGGTTCAAGAAGGCAGCGGTGCCTTCAGGGCAGAAGCAGCCTTGTCCAGAGAAAAATGGGCAACAAGGTGAGACGAGGAGATGCTCGTGACCTCAGCAGCAAGGGCTCCCGGGAGCATCCAAGAAAGGGGCACATAACTCCTCACGGCAAGGGCAGTTGTATGGATTCATCAACAGGTTATTCAACACGCATTGACTGGCATTTGTCACTGGCCACGCGCTGTGCTAGGTATTGGGCAAGTGGTTCATTCATTCATTCATTCATTCATTCATTCATTCATTCAAGTGTTTTCTGAGTGTCTACTGTGGGCGAGGCACTGATGTAAGTGCTGGGAATACAGCAGCAAATGGGGTAGGTAAGGTGTCTGCACACAGGGCTGACAACAGGAAGCACTTAGACAGAGAGTGGAAAATGCATAGAAAAAATAAGACCTGGAAATGGGCCACAAGGCGGCGGGCAGGAAGGGGGAAGCAGTTAGCATTCACCAAGCACAGGCTCAGAACCCTGCACCTGTTAATGCCATTTCACAGAGGGAAATGTCATTATTATTATCCCCATTCTACAGATGAAGAGACCAAGGCACAGAGAGCCAAGATGACACACCCGGGTCCCACAGCTGTCAAGGGCAGCCCTGGAATTTGAAGCCAGGCGGGCTGGCTGCAGAGTCCCTGCTGGAACCTCAGACGAGGCTGTTTTGTTGGGGCTGAGGCCTCAGGCACGAGAAGACGGCTTCTCCAGAGGTTCTGGGTGACCAAGTCCTGCTGGAGGGTGGGACCAAGCTTGGCCAGATGGAGAGAGATGCCATTGATGCCCCTCTCTGAGGTGGAAGCAGAGAAGTTCAGCAGGAGCCGGAGGGCTTTGGGGTCAAGGCCATGGTTTAGGATGGCTGTGGGTGTGACTGGTAAGTCACCTGGTGATTGGTGTGCGACGTAGGTTCCTGGGACCCCTTCCAGAGAGGCTGTCTCAGCAGGTCCGGGCAGGGGCTCCAGGGCAGCCTTTCAACCCTCTCACCCATGCTCACCCCCCACCATGATCTGATCCCACTGGATGCACCTGCACACAGCCCTGTCCCAGGAACCGAAACTCCTATGGGCACCCGGGTGAGTTCCTGAGAGCCACCCCCACAGAGGACAGTTGAGCTGCTCCCTGATGGAAGAAACTTCCAGAACATGTGAAGATGGGGCTGAGAATTCCAAGCCAAGGAAAAAATATGAAGAAAGTCCTGGAGGCAGAAATCCCAGAGCAGGAATAAGAACGAGGGGGCACAGAGAGAGTGAGGGGGAGATGAATCTGGGAAGTAAGTCAGGCACGGCCACAGACGCCCAAGGAGGGGCTGCAGGAGCGGTGCAGACTCCTGTCTGGCTAATCAGCTCGGGTCCTTCTGCGACGTGTGTCATAATAACAGTATTAACTGAGTGTGCGCCAGGCCAGGTACTGAACGAATCCCGAGCGTTAATTGCACCTGACCCTACAACAGCCCTATAACGAGGTGCAATTATCACCTCTGTTTTACAGCTAGAACTATTGGGGCTCAAGCAGGACCACATGGGTCGTCCCTAGCAGAGGCTACATTTGACTTAAAGCTGAGGGGAGACAGTGGTAGCGTCCTGCATGGGGGCACTTCAAAAAGTTCGCGGCACTATACAACTAAAGGATAAATCGAATCTTTCCATGAACTTTTTGAAGTGCCCTCATGTATATTTGAGAGATTAGGGGATTGGGGTGGGAGGCAGGGGGACACAGAAGACTGACAGAGATGTGGCACCGGGGACCGAGCTGCAGACAGTGAAAACAGCCGTGCTGACGGTGATGCAAACCCGCATCACTTACCCAAATTCTGTGATCCAAAAGCCTCTGAATCCCAGATCTTCCTCGTAAGTTACTTGTCATCGAAACCTGAGTGACCTGACCTGGAATTTTTGGCAGCAGAGCTTCAGCTGGATTGCTGTCTCTGTTTGTCCCCTTCAGGGTGAACATGCCTATGTCTTCTGGATTTGAATGGGGGACATCACTCCGGCCCCCACTGGAGGGTCCCCATAATATATGGTGACACACCCAGTCACCTTTCTGAAATCCAAACAGCCCTATCTTTTGGCACAAGGGTGGTCTTTGGCCCTTCTGAGGAGACCCTGCTGTCAGTCGGGGGGTCAGGAGACCCCAGTTCCAGGTCCAGCCCTGCCACTCCTGTCAATGTGGCATCAAGCAGGTAATGAAGGTCTCTCCTGCGGAAGACGGGCAGCATCTCCCTGGGTGATGCTGCCGGGAAGGTACACAAGATCCCACTTCCGGAACCCACAGCCTTTCAGGGAGGGTTGGTCTCAGTAGCCTGTGGGAAGTAGGTTTGGATCCAGAAGGTCCTAGTCCTGGTCAGCTCCACCACCAAACTGCTGTGTGACCCCGAGCAGGTCTCTACCCCTCTGGACCTCATCTTCCTCTTTGTAAAGGGTGGCGCTGGGGCAATAACCAGCAGGCCCCTCCGTTGGCTCGGCCCACCTTGGACGCACCGAGCCAGACACACTCAGCCTTTTCTCAGGCCCCCCCAAGATCCCCGGGTCCCAGGACGGCTCTGAGCACCTCATTCTTTCGCTGATGGGTGGGCAGGCTTGCCGTTCTCATTTTCCATGTCATATTCCTGCTTTTCGGGGTGGAGATCAGAAGCCTTTCCAGAGGCTCGATTCCCACGGGCGGGGGCCTGCGGGGAGGCCGCAGCGGGTGCCGAGCAGGACGGGGCCGTGCAGCCCCTGCGCCCCCCGCGCCCGCCCGCCGTCCAGGAGGCCCGGAGCCGGCCGCGGGCAGCGAGGGCCGCGGGGCCCCGTGCTCAGTGTCTGCCCACTCAAACCCCAGGGTGGGGAGGGATTTCCATGGGGCTTAGGGTGATTTATAATGGGAAACCTCCGCTTTCCCCAGACATTGTTCTCCCTGACAGAGCAAAGAAAGAAGGCACTAAATCTCCTCTCATCATAAGTAATGATGAAGCCCGCGGCGCCCCGGCCCCATCCAACGCCCTCGACGACAACAAAGTGCTCTATTGTGACCTGTTACATTTTTCTCAAAAAACCTTCAGCCGCATACAAGGCCAGCGCCATATCCTGAACTGGGTCTTCCTCATTGTCCCCGCCGAAGGAAATGGAATGTGTCAGCCTGCGTCATGCCCCTTTAATACTTCTCAGGAGCCTGCTCGGGGCTCGGTCGGGATAAAGCCACCCCCACGCTTTCTCAGGCCCCTCCAGCCCAGGATGAAAGCTGGCCTGCGCCGGCGGGTGACGGACAGCCACCGCGCCACCTGGCCCCTGGGATGCCGAGAACTAGGCTGGGCAGGGCTGGTGGCTGGCCCCTCGGCCCCCGTCTCCCGGGGGTTACAATAGGGGCAGGAGGGCTCGGACAGGGTGGGCAGGGGAGATGGGGGAGCCCGGCCTGCAGGAGCTGGGGGGAAAGCAGGGGACTCATAGGAGTCATGAGGAAGCAGATGGAGGCCCTGCCCTGGCCCCAGCCCTGACCCTGCTGGTGACCAGGAAACAGCAACTCCTGAATTGCAGAGCCCTTTAAAGGAGCGGTTCCCTGACCTCTGTGTGCATGGTATTTGAAATCACATCCAGCTAACTGCTGTTGTCATTCATTCATTCATTCCTGCTCTGCCCAGTGCTTTATGAGTGGCATGGGGGGCTGCTACCTGTGCCTTCCAGGCAGTGAAGGCAGAGGCTGGGGGCTAAGAGGGCCTGACTGCCTGCAGCCTGGATCCCACCTGACACTGTGCTCACAAGCGGGGCCAGCTACTTAAATTGCGGGGCCCAGTGCAAAATTAAAATGTAGGCCCCTGTTCAAAACCAGTGAAGAGCTTTCCCCGGGGACAGCACAGCATTGCAGACACAGGGTCCTGCTGAGAGCTGGCCCTGTGTGCCCGCACAGTTGCCAACTGCGACACTGGCCCTGCTGTCAGCGCTGGGGCCCAGCCCCCATGTGAAGGCAACCACCTCAGGGTAGGGGGAGTCACAGACTGTGAGCGAGTGCAGCCTCCCTCCTTCTGGCCAGGTGAGGCTGGACTCACACACGCACACTTGACACCTCTTGGAGACCAAGGCTTCAGCCAGATAACCTCAAAGCATGCCCAGCACAGCTCCAGCACATCGAGCAATGTCTAATCCCCAAAGCTGTGGCTCTTGCTGTTCAGTCCCTCATCTGCAGTGCATCCCAGTGCCTTGGAGATCACTTCATCCAACCACTTTGTTGTCTGGGGAAACTGAGGCCCCCTGTCAGCCCCCCATCCCCACGTGGCCAGCTGCCTGCCCTCCTGAGCCTCATCTCCCAGGAGCAGCAGGCTGGGAGAAGGCAGGCCCCATCTCTCCTCCTGTTGGTCCCCAGCAGCTGGGCCAGAGCCGAACTGACCCTGAACCAGCCTCAACCGTGGAGGTGCACATGGTCTCCAGGGCCCTGCAGTCACCACTCACTGCACCCTGAGGAAGAGCAAGGCCAGTCTGCCAGTCAGCCAAGTCCCAAAGGACCCAATGAGAGGAGCCTGTCTCCTGCCCAGCCCAGGCACCCTCCTCGTGAGGGAACCTGAGACCCCACATCAGGACCTTTGGCTGGGGTGGGGCCCGAGCCTTGGCAACAGACCATGGCCTTCTCACAGGGCTTCATGCCTGCCCACCTTGGCCTGGGGACAGACAGGTACTAGCAGGACCGGATCCCTGAGGCCCTGAGCAGACTGGGAGGTGCAGGCAAGAGGGCAGGTACTGTGGCAGGTGGGAGCTCCCCCAGACTGGCCCCTTCTCCTGGAAATCTTTTGTACTTCTGTGGTGGTTTGAGTACAGCACCCCACCCACCCACGCCTTCTGCAGTGGGACTTTGCAGCGTGTCTCATCTGCAAGGGGAATATGCCTCCCCACCCCTGAATCTCTACTAGCTCAGTGATGGACTTTGGCCAACAGAATACAGTGCAAGTGACAGAGTGCTGGTTCTAGCCTAGGCTTCTGGGGACTTTGCATGCTGCCATAGTCTCTCACACCTCTGACATGGCCCTGGCAGCCTGTGAGAGAATGATGGGCTTGTGGGGCAGAGCCAAGTGGCCCAGACATCCCAGCCAGAACCTAGAGGTGGGAGGGGTCCAGGCAACATCAGCAAAGCCATCTACCCAACTGCAGCTGGCAGTGGACATGTGAGCGAGCCCAGCCAACACCAGAAAACCACCACACTGAGCCCAGCCTCCTTTGCCACACTGCAGACTCAGTCACTGTTCAAGTTCTGTGCTTTGGGACCGTTTGTTACACAGCAATTGACTACATTACAGGCCCAGGCAGCAGAGGGGCTGCTGTCTTTCCTTCTTTTCTCCAGAGCCTATTCTGTTCCCATAGGAACTCAGCTCAAGCACCCCTACCCCAGAGTCTGTCCTGGCCACACCAAGCTGTGGAGCAGAGGCAGAGAGGTATAATGAGGGAGTCTACCCTGCAGGCAGGCAGTGCAAATCCTGCTCTACCGTGGCTTTCACTCATCCCCCAAGATCTATGCAGGGGAGGCCCCTGGGCAGGCAGGGATCTGGTCGTCACACAGCTGCTAGTGCAGCAGCAGAGACAGACTAGGAGACAGACAAGGGCCATGCACAAACTGAGTCTCCCCTGCTCAAACTGGTGAGTCCATAGAATGCAAAAGCTGCCCGAGGAAAACAGGGGGCCCTTACCTGAGCCCGTGTGCCTGGCAACGTCTCCCCTCGACCGACTGCTCACCCTGCTCTGCCAATTCCCTACTCACTGTGGACTTCGGGCCCCACTGGATTGGAAAGACAGACAGACAAGGGGAGTGTATTTCCTCTGTATCCCATGTGCACACAGGGCCCAGGCTAGCCCCTGGGTGCAGGCTAGCCTGCCACCCCTCAGAGGTACTCAGGAAACAGATAGGACTATATGAGACGGAGTTGCACTGAATTGAATTAACTGAACTGAACTGAAATGAACTAAATTTAAAATCAAATAAACAGCACTGGGCTGTATCATTTGGTGGCAGCACGACCTCATCTACAACAGTGTCTTTGGGATGGGGACCATTTTTTGCTCCCTCTGGGTCTCCCCCCAAGAGAGCACAGAGCTGGGAAGTGGGCCAAGGCTCAGGGATGCTTGGCTGACATGGGTTAACCATATTTGTAAAGATGGCCTTTCTTCTCGGCCAGAAAACTCCAGAATAGGAATTGTCCCCTCATCTCCTCCATCTGTTTATTCAATTTTTTTTTCTTTTTTTTTTTGTGGAGGGGAGAGGGCACCTCCTGGGTTCCTGAAATGTTGCTGGGCCCTGGGGGTGAGAAGGTCAATAAGGTGCTGACCTTCAAGATGACCTTTAGCATCTAGCAGACAAGATGGGCACAAATCTGTCTAAACGGTAGATAGAGAGACGAGCAGGTGCCAGGCTCCAGGTAAAGAGGGGTGCTCCAGGAGCACAGGGGGAGCCCCAGGTGGGCATGTGGGGTCCAGGAAGTCCTCCTGGATAAGGGGACCGTGGGCGGGAAGGATAAGCAGGATTTGGCAGGGCAGCGGTGCTAGAGAACGTGGGAGCTGCTGTGAGAAGACAGAGGCCTGAAGCCAGGCCTGGGGATGGCATGGCCAAGGCTTGTCCGTGGGGAGCAGCCAGGATGGGACTTTGGCAGCAGGAGGACATCAGGCCAGATCACAGGAACCTTCCTTGCCTAGCTGAGGAGTTGGCAGTGTGTCCTGGAAGCAGACGGGATAAACAGAGGGTGCAGTGGTAGGAGGCACCATGGCTCCTGGTTGTCCGTGCCCTTTGCCATGAGATTTATGCTTCTCCACCTGAGGCAGAGCCTACCTCTCTGCCCCCGTGTGACGTGAGCAGTGGTGTCAGGAGCGGAGGTTTGAGATGTCCTTGCGTGGACCTTCTGCTGACACCGTGAGAAGGTGCCCCGGTGGTCCAGCTCCACAGAACCCCGGCCCCTCGCCCCCAGCCACGGCTTCCTGGACACACCCCTACACCTAGAGTTGTCTTTGTCGGTTCAGACTGCTAAGACCAGATACCATAGACCAGGTGGCTTTCCCAACACACGTTTATTTCTCACAGTTCTGGAGGCTGAAGTCCAAGATCAAGGCACTGGCAGACCAAGTGTCAACAGCCATCTTCATGGGGTAGAGAGCAGGGAGAGGACTGGATCTTATGAGGGCGCTAATCCCCACCCTCACGACCCAGTCACCCCCAGATACCGTGACAACAGGTGTTACGGCTTCAACATATGAGTTCAGAGGGGACACGAACATTCAGTTCATAGCAAGCACATAGACTCATATCCTCACCTCAGGCTCAGTTGCTGGGAAAATCCAACTGAACAAAGCAGCCACCAGCGGCAAAGCCTGGAGAGTGTGCGGGGCCCCTGGGTGAGGACCCGTCTCGGGGCTCAGTGGCTGGTCCCAGGGCTTGTCTCCTCAGCTGTCCCTCCTCAGCCCCGTGGCCTAGAACATGGGCATGGTGGTCCTGACCCTGGAGGTCGAGGGAAGGACTAAATGAGGTCATACTCGTCACGTGCCTGGCAGCTGATAGGGGCTCAGATGCCACGGTTAGCATGCCACAGCCCAAACTGGCAAAGGCGTCTCAGCAATTTTAGGCAAGAGCCAGCCAAGGTGCTTCCACTCTCCCCTGCCCTGGCCAGGAGAGGGTGGCTGCACCCTGCCTGGTGGTCAGATTGCCCAGAGCCAGCCCCTCGGCTCCCACCAGACCCAGAGTCCCCACGCAGCCCTGGAGCTGGCAGGAAACAGATTCTTGCTGGTGGGTGCTGGGCACGTGCCCCGGGGGAGCAGCCTCCAGGCTTTTCACTGATCTAATCAATACCTTGCACCTCCCTGGACCCCGATGGCGATGGCAGGCCTCCCCACTGTCCCCAGAGCGGGGTCTGGCTGCAGCCCCTCCTTCATCCCATGGCCACCGCCTCTCCCTCCCCTCCCCCAGACCGCCGGGCAGGCCTCTGGGAAGAAGTCCGTCTCTGATGTGGACACTCCGTACAGGGGGCCGTGGGCCTGTCACATTGGGTCACCCGAATCAAGGGTGATGATAAAACCTGTCCCTCCAAATTAGGCCAGAGCCCCCAGAGCCCCGATGATTACAGCCCGAGCACCGCACACAAAGGCGCAAAAGGAGCCTCGAGGGTCATTAACATGGATCCAGGCCCATTGTTTTCTCAAATGAGGCCATGGGGAGTGCGTCTCAGGGAAACACACGCAGGCCGTCGGCATGTCAGAGGGGTCCAGGGAGGCTGTGAGGACGGGGCCAGGCCATTCCCAGGCTTGAGGCGTGGGTGCAGGGGCAAGGCTGGGCCAGGTGGGCTCCCCCAGCTCACCTGAAGAGCATACTGGAGAAATGAAAATGTCCCTCTGAGTGGCCATGGGACCAGGTGGGAAAGTTTCACTCTTTGCTCTTTGCTTTGGGTCTGCAATGCCTCTCAATCCCGCCTCAGCCCTGGCGGTGCACAGGGCAGGTGCACTCGCTCCCAATTTACAGGCGGGAAAATGAGGCTCCGGGAGGGTCAGTAGCACCTCCAGTGGCCGCCCAGTAGGCTCACGAGCCCAAACACAGGAACCCCTTCTTTCAGATCACGTGATGCCCATATCACTGTGGGACCCACTGCCCATGTTAGAGAACAAAGATGGCCTGAGTACGTCACACGGACTGTAACCATGATGACAGTCATGGGATAAACATGTGCAGACCTCTGGATTTTACAAAACATTGCCCTCTACATCATGTTGTCTGACTCCTAGCCCAGTAGCCCTGGGCTTCCCTGGGTCCTCCTGGACCCTTGCTCATGGGGTCACAGCCCTTTACAGTTTATAATGCATCTTTCAACCACTATTTCAAGTGAGCTCAAACAGATTTTTTTTTTCAGATGAAGTTCAATGGCTTGCCCAAGATCACACAACATATTCAAGGCACATTGAGCCCAGAACGCAGGTCTTCTGACGACCCCAACTTCCCCACAGGTGATGTCTCCTCTACCCCAGGGAGAAGAGGCTCAGGTAGCCAACGAGCCCTCACCAGCTGCCACAACCAGGGGCCCATCTCCCAGAGCTCCAGAACCACCATGCCCGAGACCCCGCTCCAGGAGAGGACCACATGGACTTAACTCACACCAGTGGGTTCATGGTAAAGAGCAGAAGTCAGAGTTGGAGGGAAGAAGCCCCCAACCCTGCCTTCACCCAGCTGACAGTGCTGAGGTCGGAAAGACCTGTAGCCGGCTGCCCCAGCACCCAGCGTGATGAAACCTGGCTCAGGAGAGGGACGGGCCCCACAGCACGCCCCGAGGAGAGAGGCAGGATGCGGGAGCGGCACGGCAGCTACATCGTTTGTGGGGCCCCGTGAAAACTGCAAACACAGGGCCCTTGTTCCCGACGGTGAGAGCATTAAAGCAAGTGCAGGGCCCTTCCATGCATGTGGCCCCAGGTGTGCACAGTGGGAGTGGGGTGAGGCACGATCACTCGGCTCCTGCTGGGCACTGTGCTGGGCCTGACAGACATAACTCTTCCCTCCATGGAGCACTCCTTTGATGGGGTTCGGGGAGGGGCTGGTAAATAAGTAGCAAGACTGTTATAGATCGTGCCACTGCTCTGTGGGGACAACCTGGGGGTGCTGCTGTGGATGGGGACATCAGATAAACTGAGACTCCAAAAATGACAAGCAGGACAGGAGTGCTAAGGCTGCTCTTCCATCCTGCCAGCTCCCTGCACAGACTCTGGGGGTGGCATCAGAGCACCTGTGCCCGGGGAGGCTCTGCACCCCGGCCCCCTCCCCTACACTGAGCCCAGAGCCTTGGTGACTCTCTGGGGCCACCTGTCCCACCCTAACGGCTTCCCTCGTCCAATCTCACTCACTCTTCTGCATTGGGCCGGTTGAGATCTTCCCTTCCCAGATGGCAGGATATCGTAATAAGTTCCTACGTGAAAAGACAAAGTTAGAAAGCGGTACAGACGGTCCCCGACTTAGGATGGTTCGACTTAATGGTATTTTTGACTTTGTGATGGGTTTATCAGGATGTGACCTGATCATAAGTCAAGGAGCATCTGGACCGTGACATGATTTCAAAAAACGAACAGGAATTGTGTACGTGGGAGAATAGAAAGACTAGAAGGATGGTTATCTCTGGGCAGCATCGCTTGGGGATTCCCCAATTAATACCCCTCTATGATTTCTGATTGTTTTTGCAATAAACATATCGTGTTTTTATGACTGGAAAGATGCCATGCCATGCACATTTGGGATAAGAAGAGGGTGCCGAGGGGTAGGAGAAGACCAGAGGTGGAGGAGGCAGGTTCTCCCACCTTTCTTCTCTGACCCCCTCCCTCCACTGACCCACCTTTGCCCACTGCACCCCCACCACACCCCGCCCTGCCTGCCTTGGAGGGTGCTGTCTGCCTGGTGGGGGCATCTTCCTAGCCTGGGGGCCCTGCTCGGAAGCCACCTTTTCCAGGAAACCTCCTCAGATCCCTCGGCCCTGGAGACCTCACCTCTCCCCAAGCCCCCATGCCGCCCCCTCTGGCGTCTTGGGTGAGCAGCCACGCTGTCCCTGGAGTCTGGGCACTAGGTGTGGCCATCTTGGCTTTGAGGGCTCAGTCTACAACTGATTCCTGTCCCCAACTGATTCAGCTCTGCACACAGCAATGGATGCTTAGTAAACATTTACTAACATCAGTCTCCTTTGTGCAAAGGAGGTGATGGGGTGAAGCTCACTTGGCTAAAAAAGCAGTCTGAATGCCAACTTCTACTGAACCAACGGCTTTATCCGAGTGCCCTGGGCACCGGACAAAGGTGTCCCCTGGCTACCTGAGCCTCTGTTCCCTCCTGGGGTGGGCAGCAGGGAGGCAAGGGGACTGGAAGGTGACGTGGCATGCCTGGGCCACACAGCAAGCCCAGGATGCAACCAGCAGCCGGTTCCCACCGCTGGCTCAGGCTTTCCGCAGGCCTGACCCTGAGCACATCCCAGGACCTTGTTGGCTTCCCAGGGAGAGTTCCCAGGACTCTGCGCAGGCCTGGAGAGGAGCTCAGGGTGTGCAACCGTCATCCCCACAGGCACCCGGAGCCCTGGCTGGGGTCAATGTCATCACCCTCTTGCTGGAAAACAGTCCCTTGGACAGGGCTGCAGGGCTCCTCTCAGAGCCTTTGTTTCCTCTTCTAGGAATCTCTGAATCTTAGGGAAGTTGAGAAGTCATCTGAGAGCTTCCTTCCTCTCACCATTCCCACCCTCAGGATTGAGTTGGGGCAGAGTCCATACCCCTAAACCTGCTTCATCATGACACAGATAGAAAAGAGTGTGCGACCGTCACCCTGAATCGATTCCTCGTCCCTACATGAGTCAGTGACCAGAGTGTTCGGGTCACCACAGTGATGACTCCCAGCACTGAGCTGGTGCTGGGGAAAGCAGCACCTGACGGATCCTAAAGCATCCCAGACTGGGGCCTCTCTGACCCCATTTTACAGGAGAGGCTTGGAGAGGTCAGGGGTTGCTGAAGACCCACAGGCAATGCCGCGTGACGAGGGCAGTCCGGAGCAGCAAGAGCTTCTGATTCCCAAGGGGACCCTCAGCTGAACCCCAGTGCCACCCAGCCCAGGAGAAGGGCTGTGCTTGAGCACACGGTACACTAGCAACTGTGCGCCGGGAGCCAGGCACCTACGGTGCGCAGGACAGGGCTGGGGTGCCGGCTGTGCTGGCAACACTACAAACACACGTGCAGCGTGTCTGCAACTGCACATGGCCCCAAGCTCGTTACCAGCCTCCCCTCATTCAACCTTCAGAGCTACCGCAGAGACAGCCAGTATTGTTAGATTCCCATCTTACAGACAGGTAAACTGAGGCACCCGGAGGCTGTGTCATTCACCTAAGGCCACACTGCACTCCAGGATCCAGCTGTCCGTGCTGTGCTGCCATTGAGAATGGGGCTTGTGATGGTTCTTCCACCCCACTCAGTTTGGGGCCCTCCACCGGAAGCTCTGAAGTCACACCCTGGGACATCTGAGCATGTCCCAGGCAAGAGGCTGGGGCTGGAAGGATGAAAGAAGAAGAATCCAGGCCATGCCCTAAGCTCTCCTAGGCAAGAGGGACCAGAGCTCCTGCTCCATGCCATGGACCCAGCAGTCACCCCAAGAGGGCTCCTCTGACAGTCCCGTCCAATGCAGCTGACCACGGTGAAGGACCTTCTCTGAAGCAGACCTCGTGCAGGCTGTGGGGTCCACAGTAGAGGCGCACTTAGCCCTCAGAGAATTCTAACGCTTGTGGCAGGAACAGACACTGGAGCTCCTGCCATGTCACTAGTGCCGTGTGACAAGTGCCATCCCATGGAGGGTAACCAAGCTCAATGGACACCCCATGACAAGAGAAATGAACTCTGCAGGGTGGCAGGCAGCCGTGTCAGCACTGAGCCCCTGTTACATAGGGGCTCGGATGGAGGCTGTGGGGCCACCTGCGAGATCCCTGTGCAAAGGGCTGGCCCGGACACCATCCACACTAGCTCGAAGATTCCATAGGGAGGGAGGAAAGTGCGTGGATGGCGGGTGAATGCACGAGTAGATGGAGAAGTGGAAGGAAGGAAGGAAGGTTGACTTACATAGTTTGTGTCAACACTGTCAAAAGAGGCAAATTGGTTGATGCCTAAAACATAGTATGTACTTAATAAACTTTGGTCAATGAATAAATCCCTTCGTCTGCCAAATCATATCTGCAACAAAAAACTATGAATATCGACAGGCCACCTGTCTAAAGAACTAAGGACATACTTGCTTATATATTTTTTGTCTTCGTATCGTATAGAGAACTGCTGTTAACTAAAGTCTGCTCAAGCGACCATCTGAATGGACCTGAAAACATGCCCCACCCAGAAGAACCCCAGGCTGCCCTCACCCCCGCCTGCCCCGAGCTGTCCTCTCAGTCCCACGTGTTCCTAAAGAGAGTGCATCGCTTACGGTCTTAGTTGCCCGTGGCTGCCCTAGCACAAAGCACCACACACTGGGTGCGGAGTCTATCGTCTCACGTTCTGGAGGCTGGAAGTCCGAGATCCAGGTGTGGCAGGCCTGGCTCCTACTGAAGCTTCTCCCCTTGGCTTGTAAATGGCGTCTTCTCCCTGTGTCCTCATGTGGTCATCCCTCTGTGCATGTCTGTGTCCTAATCTCCTCTTATAAGGACACCAGTCCTTTTGGACTCGGGCCTACCCTGCTGACCTTATTTTAACTTGATTACATCCATAGAGACCCAATCTCCAAATAAGGTCACATTCTGAGGTACTGGGGGTTAAGACCTCAACATATGAATTTTGGAGGGACCACAATTGAACCCATAACACGTAGCTATCACAAACCCTTCCGAGAGCCATGGAAGGAGAAAGCATTGGTGCCCCTTGCTTCCAGGAGGCCCAGCCACCGCACTGCCCAGCTTCAGGAGAGTGCCCTGGGAGAACAGCCATTTGCCTGGCCACAGTTTGGAGACCCCTTCATTCACTCATCAGCCCTCCGGGCGGTCTGTCCCATCCACCCCTTTCCCAAGCTTCTCTCTGGCCAGGATGCACAGGGTCTGGGGTGGAATCCCAAGTTCTCTACTCATTAGCTGTGTGTCCTTGGGCCCGCTACATAACCTCTCTGTGCCTCAGCTTCCTTCCCTATAAAGTGGGATTATTATAAAGGGATGATAGTCCCTACCTCGTAGGTTTTTGTGAGGATAAAATGCGGAGCATCTGTTAGGCGTGGGGACAGTGTTGGCCTCTAGCAAGCGCTAGGCCGGTGTTTGCTAAATAAATGAACTGTCTCCATAATAAGGTTCTTGCTCTTCAGGAACAACTCAGGAGGCTGAACACAGATGGCCTTGAACTTCTCTGTGGCCTTGGATCGCAGAGGCCTGCGGCTCCAGAGGAAGGGAAGAGCTGGCTGTGGCTAGATCTGGGTTCAGAGGGGGCTTCTGCCTGGCAGAGGCTGCTCAGCAGGCAGCCCCAGCCGCACCCCATTTTATGCATATTAGGGAGAAATCCAAGCGTGATGGTCTGCAATTGTTCCGTTTGTTTACAGCATTTGCTCAAGCATGTTCCTGGCAAGGAAGCTGACAATAAACCAAGGCCCGGCCTGGCTGGCGGGGAAGCAAACGAAGACAGCTGCTGAGGCGGGTGCCTCCCGGTGGGCCGGGCCCAAAACCAGGGGCTCTGTCTGAGTGCGTCAAAGAAGGGCCTTTGTCTGGGACAGCCCAGCCCAGGGCCCTGCGGGGGCAGGCAGGCGGGGGCAGGCGGGCTGGGGCTCCTAGTGAAGCCCCATTTGCCCGGCGACCCCACAAAGGCAACTGCCTCTCTCTGGGCCTCAGTTTCCCCAATACAAAGCAAGGGAACACTAGGGACACACGTGCATGCTGTGAGCCCCCGATTTGGCTCCAGGGAAAGAAGGCTCCTCTCCGGGTGCCTCCTGATGCCCCAAGGCCTGTATTCTGCAGCCTTAGGTGTAGAGAGCCAAGTCTCAAAATGATGCCGCCCTTAATCATGGCCTCCAGACCAGGCCCGCACCCCTCCCTTGCACCCAGAACCCCATGCACCAACTTCTTGTCCACTCCCAGAAGGGTTTTCCCTCCGTACATCCTCGTTGAGTGACCAGTACACGAGTGGGTGAGTGACCAGTACATGATCAAACACAGTAGCAAAGCAGTAGATCCGCCACTGGCTCAGGCAGCTGAGCGGTGCTGGGAGGCATGTGGCTGGGCGGGGTCCCAGGGCTCCTGGGGTCTCTTCAGTCTGTGCTCTGCATTATTCTTGTGCTGCTGAGTCAAACCCTGCACTCAGGGCCACCTGAGGGCCACCTGCTCCATGAAGCCATCCACAGCACTGAGGGCTCCGCGGGCTCCCTCATTCTCTCCAAGTCTGGAGAATCTTCTAGTGTGTGATTTTCAATTATTGGTGTACAGGCCTTATCTCCTATGGCTGACCAGAAGCTCCTTGGGAAAAGCTTGTGCTCAGATCCCTGCACCACCCCCCACCCCACCCCCACCTGAGCAAGCTGAGCCCTGGGCACAAGGGCATGGCGGGCGGCGAGGACAAACTGGTCCTCTGGGTCAGGCTTTTTGCACACTGAGTCTTCCCTGACCTCCAAGAAGGTAGCTGACATGGGGTCGGGTCCACAGATGAGGAGACAGAGGGTCAGAGAGGTGAAGGGTCTCTTCCAAGGGCACACATGATGGAACCAAGAATGGGACCCAGACCCTTAAGGTTTCAAGGACTCCGTCCCCTCTGTCAAGGTCAGCCAGGTGAGAGAATGAACGGCTGGGAGCTGGGGATTCCTGGAGTCAGGGCTGGGGACGCTGTTGACCTGGATGGACTTAATGTTCATTGACAGATATTTATCCCAGATGCCGGGAGAGCCAGAGAGGCTCTGCCCTCACCCTGGGTCCCTGTCCAGGAGCTGGCAGTGATGCTGCAGATGACGTGGGACCCTCGGAGGGTCTGTGGGCTAGAGGAGCAAACTTTGGCCTGCTGCAGGGGTGTCCCCTGTCAAACCAGGGGAGCATGGGGGCAGGGGATGGCCCCGGCAGGCACCTCCGCTGGGGTGACTCAACAACAGACTGACCGGCGCCTGCTGCCTGGCCGGCACCGCTGACCCCTGTGCCTGCCCGAGCCAATATTTGAGGTCAGGATGCAAGCACAGTGTCTCTGAGCAGGCCGTGGGGCCAGCCCCCTCCTGCCAGTCTGCTGCCTGAAGCCAGGAGGCCTGGCCCAGGAGCTGCTTCTCTAGCCTCTCCCAGCATCCTTAGCTGCAGCAGGGAACTTGCCAGGCAGGAGGGGAGTGGACATCTCTCGTCAGGGCCCATCGGCACTCCTGCAACAGGGTGGGGATGTCTGATGTCCTGAGGCTTCAGGGCCTCTCCTCTGGGGACCCATTCTTAGCCACACAGGCAGGACAGTGACAGTCTTCCCACATGGCAAATGGGGAAATCGAGGCCCAGAGAGACAGAGAGGTTTGCCCAGAGTGATGCAGCCTGGACCTCCCAGGCCAAGGTCCGGGCCTTACCCCAGGCACATAGGTCCCACAGTAACCACTGGGTAACCTTGGCCCTGCACTGGAACCCAGTGTCTGTACCATGGCCAGCATCCCCAAAGGCTCAGGTGATGACACAGCTTTGGGAGGAAGAAATAGTGCCCAAGGTGGGGCCCATGCCTGACCCCACTCAGACCATCTCAGCATCAGTGGCTGCCTGGGGCAGCAGCCGAGGGCCGGGTCTCCCATCTGCCTGCCAGGGCCTCCCACTGTTTCCGAGCTTGACCTGTGGTTCTGGAGCCAGGCGATGGCACAAGACAGCCTCGTGGGGCTCCCAGGCTGACGATCGCTCTAGCGGAGGCTTAGGGCCCTGGGAGCCCAGAGCAGTGCCCATCCTTTCCAGGCTGTCCTGGGAAGGCTTTCTGAAAGAGGTGCCGTCTGCATGGAGACCGAGGATAAGGAGGGAAGGGACAGCTGGTGGGGACAGGGGCAGGGGCTGCTCCCAGGCTGGGGGTCACCCTCGGGGAAGGCCCAGCCCATCTGAAGAGTTCCCCAGGTCCCTCCCCCCATGATGGATGGAAGGCCTGGGGCTCCATGGCAGGGCTCCGAACTCCCAGGCAGCCCTGGGACCCCTGCCCCTGCCTGCTGTCCCCTGAGCTGGCAGCTGCGCAGGCAGGAAAATGTGAATGTCAGCACTGAGCCGCCACATTCCTGAGGTCCCCTCCTGGCCCTGGAGCCGCCTGCCTCCTCCTTTGCGCTAACCCGAAAAGCCGCACTGGGGGGTCCTTCCTGCCCCGCCGCCTCTGAGCTCCCTGCAGCCCCCCTCCCTGGAACCCTGGGCCAGCCCCAGCCAGCGGCCCAGCCAAGCCTTTCAAGTGCCTTCCCAGGGGGCCAGGGCAGCCGCTGCCTCTGCCTCCGCCTCCTGCGGCTGGGTATTTTGGGGGCGTCCCTTAAATGAAAACAGGGCAGGAATGTTGTGTCCCCAAGGCTTGGGTGCGGCACTTGGAGCTGGCAAAGACTAGAAAAAGGGGAGGGCAGAGGATGGGAGGAGAGAGGGAGCGGAGGAGCCCCGGGAGCCAGGCGGGTGGATGGGACGGCTGCGGGAAGGAAGGTCAGGCATCAGAAAGTCGCTCATGGCACGAGGACGGAGACTGAGTCTGTGGCCGTCCCTCTGCGAAGCCAGTGGCCTGTGAAGCGGGAGGTGATGTTCTGAGGCCCACACGAGGAGGACCAGAGGGAGGCCGAGGGGTGTGGGCTTGGCCGCAGACTTGTCCTTGGAAGGGGTCGCGTGGCGTCCATGTGTGCCGGCCCTGGTGGTCCCCTTAGGGTCTTGTTGACCTCAGTCACGGCCCCAAGCTTATCCACAGCCAATTTCTCGTGGGGCATGGAATTCTCAGCATGCCTGGAGAGGATCCACGTAGCTCAGGAGAAGCCAGAACAGAAATCCAGGTCCACAGGGAATCTTGTCCGAGGGCTCCCAGCCCCTTCTCCACAGCAACAGCCTGGCAAACAGCTGTGTCCCTTGTCCTCCTAGGTTCCTACTAAGGTCCGCTTTAGACATCACCATTCTGCACAGGGGGAAACTGAGGCTTGACCATAGAGGGAGTTAACCCCATACCTCAAGGCCTCCCAGGCCAAGACTCCAGCCCTGGCCCAGTGGCAGGGGGAGGGTCTCTTTGCTTCCTGGCCCCCTGCCCTGTTAATGCTGCAAGCACAGCGCAGGCTTCTGCCCTCCACTCCCCTGGCCTGGTCCTGCCCTAGCGGGCCCTGTGGCAGGAGCTTCCATCCCACCTCTCCCACCGACACTGTGAGTGTCAACACGCATCAAGGGCCCCATCCTCCAGGCCACGGAGGGCTTCCCTGAGCACCTGCGACAGCCCCACACCAAGATCTCATGCAAGGACTGCGACTGTGCTTCTTGGCTGGGGTGGGAGGGGGGCACATATCAAGACCCACCTGCCCGAGGTCACTGGCTGCTCCCCAGCTGCTCCTCTGAGCCCCGGAGGTGGGCATCACACCCACAGCCTCCTGCAGGGCAACAGGAGGGCACAGAGAAGGGGCCTTTGTCCAGGCCTACAGAAGGGCCTGGAGACCTTGCAGAGCTGTGGTATTGTCACATGGCACCAATGCCCCCTGGGCCACCTGGGCAGAAGCAGTTAATGAGCCGGCCCTGGGTGGGCCCAATACAATGGCATGTTGTGCAGCCTGTCGGGGCGATCACCGTGCTCACCCATCAGGCTCTGTCTCTGGAACGCACTGCTAATGGGTGCAAACCCATGGTGGCTGCCTGCGGCGGGCCAACCCCAGGGCAGGAGACTCAGTCCTCGGAGTCCCAGGGGCCATGGCCTCCCATCCGAGAACACAGTGCCTGCCAGTCACTGGCGAGGCACAGGCGAGGCCCAGGGGGCTCTGGGCATGGGGAACGGGCACGAGAGGGGGCACCATGGACACCCGGGGCTTGGCTGAGATGCCCAGCCTGGCCCTTTATGGCTTATGCCCTTGAGCTGCACCTCACGTTTCTGGGCCTCGGTTTTCACATCTCCACAATGCGGCTATGAGCCCTGAATTGTGGAGAGAGCACGTGAAATAAGGAAGAAAAAGCTCGGGGGAACACTACGGTGCAGGGAGAAGACAGGACTTGACCTAAGAAGCCCACTTAGTGCCTCCACACCACACTTCCAGCCTCCAAATGCCCCTCATAGAGAGGGGTCAGCCCAGGGGTCTCCCCATCGTGGACCACCATGAGACTTTGGGGAACTCACTTCCCCGCTTGGAGCCGGTTTCTCCAAAACCAAAATGAAGGAGGTCAGGACCCCCAGGCTCTTCCAGCCTCCCCAGACGCTGATGGCCACTGCAGTTGGAGCCGCGGGCCTCAGAAATGGATAGCAGGCCCCACCGTGGGCCTGGGGGCTCAGCAGTGCAGAGGGGCACCCTCCCTGCCCCAGGGGCTCACAGGGACCCCGAGCCTTGAGCACTAAACTGACCAAAATAGTCCGGGGCAGCTTTCCCACAGGCCATAACGTGCTATTTTTAGCCCTGGAGTCTGAGCTGGGCTTGTTAAGAATAGCCTCCGGCAGTGGGAAAGTGCGCAGCCATGGGGGTGGTTGCACCCGCTCAGGGCTCCCACACGTCGGTCATGGGTGATCTGGGGGCCTCAGAGGCAGCCACATGTCATTGCCTCCCCCACAGGGCCAGGGACGAGTCTCACTTAAAAATCAAAAAGGCAAAATCAAACACGAGGTGGGGGGTGCGGGGGTGGCCATGGCCTCCCAGTGGATGGCAGGTTGGAGCTGGCTTTCCACCTCGGCCCTCTGGGGCCCCCAGCTCTTTCTCCAAGGGTGACCAGGGTGTGCTTCTAGGGCCAGGCTGGCCCACCAGTGGGTGCCATTCCCAGGACACCCAGCTGGGGCCTGGTGCCACATAGGCCAGCTCTTGCACTCTAAGGGTGTCAGATAATTCTGCCCCAACGAGATTATCTGCCCCAGCATGGGTCAGAAGGGGGCCTGGAGTTTCACCTGTGGATTCAGTCTAGGCCCCAGGGATGGAGTGAAGCTGCCACGCCACCATCCCAGAAACATCTGGGGAGGGAAAGCTCCATCCCCAGTTCAGCCTTGTTCACACAGGTTCCACGGCCGGCCCTGCCAACTGGCCTTTCGTCCCAGAGCTGAGACCTCGTGAGGGCAGTACTGTAAGGCTGCCAGCCTGCTGAAGCATGGGCAGGATATGGGTGTACAGCTGGAGCTCAGCAAAGACAAAGAAGCCAAGGACAGGTCAAGATTGACAGGGACGGCCATGTGTGCAGTTCCTTCTCTGCTCTAAAACCTTCTACGGCTCCCCAGTTCCTGCAGCAGCTAGAGATACTGTTAGTTGATGAATCCTTATTTCCACCCAGATGAAAACTCATCTAGAAGCATAAAGAAATTGAAGCAGATAATAGCAGAGAGATCTCAAATGCAGGTGAGGCGGGGGCCTGAGGCCAGCTGGAAATCTGCTTCCCAGGGCAGGGTGGCACCTGTGGGCACTCTGGGAGCACAGCCTGCAGGACAGAGTCCAGACACCGCAGCCAGGCCCGTGGTGGCCATTCGTGTTAAAGCCTAATTCTACCACTCATGAGGGATGCGGCCTTGGTCAGTGGGAAGCTGGGCACCCAGCTGATGGGTTTGTTGGGAGATCCAAACTGTGGATGCCTGCACGGGCCTCGGAGCACAGCCAGGGCTCAGGCAGTACACCAGTATCCTTGCCTTACCCCCGCCTCCCTTTCCAGACTGATACCAAGAGACTCCACAGCCCTCCTTGGGCTGGGAACAAGGGGCCTCTGCCTGCCCCTCACCGGCCCCTCCGACTCTGCCCCAGCTGAGCCTCTCCCTAGAATTCATTCATTTATCAACTCATTATGCAGCCAGCCAGCCAGCCGTTTTTTAATCCGCGTTTTCTGAGCACCTGCTGTGCGCCAGCTGCTTGAGACATGAAGACATCGAAGACCCCGGGCCCTGACCTCCAGGAGCCCCCAGTTTGGTAGAAGATACCAACGGGAGACGGAGACCTGTCCTGGTGAGGGTGGACATTAAAGACAGAATAGAAGAGCAGCAGGTTAATTACTTGAGGTGGGAGTCAGGGGGCTGGGACACATCGTCAGGAGGTGATGCCTGGGTGGATATTTGCAGGATACAGGTTGGGGAGGATCAGCTAATAGCACAGCCAGGACCATTCCCTCCTGCATCTCCACCTTGAACTTGGACTCTTTAAAAACATCTGATTCATCCCAGCATCTGCAGCCCCTGGACCAGCCCTCGGTAACATTCGCTGAGCAAATGAATGAACAAATGGTTTGCTCCAAAGGCTCCTTAATGGTGAAGCTGGCCCAGGGGAAGTCGTGGGGTGAGAGAGTAGAGAGGGGATTCTGACCTCCCGCTGAGCTGTGGCGGGGTCTCCTGACTCTGCCTGGAGCCGCCTCTGGGCCCCTGGCACAAAGACCCCCGGAGGCACACCCAGCTGGTTGCTTTGCTCCTCTTCCTCCCCGCTGCCTCTGCAGCCCCCACCGCCTGCTCGTTCATACACACACTCCATGAATCTCCACCGAGCCCCACTACAGCCGGGGACTGCTCTGTTAGTAAACAGAGCGGACGGAATCCCTGCCTGTGGTGCTGCGTTAGTGTGGGAGACAGACAAGAAAGTAAACAAGTAAACGACGGGGGCTGTTCAACAGTGGCAAGTGGTGTGAGACGGAGCAGAGCCGGGGATGCCAAGTCAGGGACAGTGACTTGGGCAGATACCGGGAAAGGATGCCCAGGAGGAGGGGGCAGCCGTGCAAAGGCCCCGAGGCAGGAGAGTGTCTGGCATGTTGGAGGAACAGCAGGAGGCCCATGGGCTGGACTGGAGGGAGCCAGGAGGACAGACAGATGAGTTTTGGGCCTCATCAGCCATTGAAAGGACTTTCATTTGAATCTGAGACAGGACAGGAACCACTGGAGGACTTGGTTGCACATTTTCAGGATCAGCCCGGCTGCTGGGTTGAGATAGACTGGAAAGGGGCAAGGATAGGAGCTGGGAGACTAACGAGGAGGCCAGGGTAGTCCTTCGGGGAGACACGATGGAGGCTTGATCTACAGTGGTGACAGCGGGGTTAAGCTATGGGGTTTCCTGACCGATCAGATGTGAAGTGTGAGAGCAGGGGCGGTGAGGTCAGCAGAATCACACCTCCCCCAAAGATGGCGCCTCCTGATCCCTGGAACCTGTGACTATGGCCTCCTGCATGGCAAAGGGGACTTTGCTGACACAGTTAAGGTTGAGGACCGGGGATGGGGAGATGACCCTGGACAGTCCGGATGGCCCAGTATGGTCACGAGGGTCCTAGAGGTGGAAGAGGAGGCGGGAGGATCACAAGTGTGAGGACAGAAGCAGAGGTGGAGGGAGGCGCTGCTGGCTTTGAGATGGGGCAGGGGCCGCGAGCCGAGGACACGGGTGGCCTCTGGGAGCTGGTAAAGGTGAGGAGACGGGCTCTCCCCGGAGCCTCCAGAGGGAACCCGTCCTGTTGACGCCTCGGTTTTAGTCCAGTGAGGTCCACCACAGAGTTCTGTCCTCCAGAATAAATGTGTTGCTTTAAGCCACTGTGATGGTGTTAATTTGCGACAGCAGCAGGAAACCGCACAGGGATCAAGGGTGATGTGCTGACCTTCATGCTCGCACTGAGACATCCTCCTCGAGCCATGGGGGCATAGTCCAGGGAAGGGAAAACTGCATCCGTCAGGGAGGCCCAGCAGCGTGACAGTCGCGAAGAGTCCCCAGCTTTAACACAGGAGGAGGAAGCAGGTCGCAGCGTGGACCCCGCCCCCCACATGGCTGATCAGTTCCTCAGTCCCCTTCAGACGGCACTTTGGCGAGACACCCCGGCCACACCTATCATTTCAACGGGAATTGCCTTGTGTGTGATTGGTCCACTTGTTTTGGTTCTAGGACTGCAAGCATAAAAACTTATCCTAATTTTTTGTTGGCACTATTTCCATAACGTGAAAATCAGAGGGATTTCAGCAAACACCAGGAATCTTTGGGAATCTTCTTTTCAAAGGGTCGATACCAGACCGAGCCTAAGGAAGGCTGTTGTTGGTGGTAGAACCTGGAGGATCTGAAGCAGCTGAGAGGTGCACTCAGATTCACTTTTTTTTTTTTTTTTTTAATAATTAACAGACTATTTCTTAGAGTGACTTAGGTTCACTACACAATTGAACAGAACGTACAAAGTTCCCATATCCCACCTTCCCAAATACACACAGTTTTCCTTATTGTGGACATCTTGCATTAGTACAGCAGGTGCCTTTGTAACAGTGCATGGACCTACACTGGCATGGCATTATCACCTAAGCCCACAGTTCACATCAGGGTTCACTCTTGGTGCTGTCCATTCAGTGGGTTTGGAGAGACGTGCAATGACACGCATCCACTACTGTAGTGTCGGGCAGGACAGTCCACTGCCCTAAGAATCCTGTGTCCCGCCTCTTCATCCCTCCCTCCCCCACCAACCCCTGGCAAACACGGATCTTTGTTCTGTCTCCATAGTCCTGCCTTTTCCAGAATGTTCCAGCGTAGGCAGCAGACAGTACGTAGCCTTTTCAGACTGGCTTCTTTCACTTAGCAAAATGCATTTGCGGTTCCTCCCTGTCTTTCCCTGACTTGCGGCTCATTTCTTTTTAGTGCTGAATACCGTTCCGTTGTCTAGATGGACTGTAGCTTATTTACTCACTCACCCACTGAAGGGCATCTGGGTTGCTGCCACTTTGGGGTGATTATAAATAAAGCTGCAATGAACATGCTTAGAGCACGGCTATGTACTGCCCTGACGGCATGTGCAGGGGCTTAAAGAAGACATTAGAGGGAGTTTGTGCAGAGGAGGAGTTAGGGGGCCTCAGGGCTCCCGGGCAGCATGAGCCCCAGGGGGTGGGGAGAGATTTTTGGAAAGTGAGATATCCAGCAGTGGGGGGACAGGGGTGGCTGAGGACACCCCAAGAGACGCATCTCATCCTCCTTCACGAGGTTCAAGCAGAAGCCAGGGAAACCAGACAGGGACAGGGGAGTTCTCTGTTCTGGGGAGAAGGCTGGAGACCCCTATGTCCCAGGACTTTGGGACACTCTCTGCCTATGGTTGTCACCTGAGTGCTGTGACTCTAATGGCCAGTCCAAGGGCAGGGAGAGAGGATCCTTCATACCTGTCCCCGTTCCCCATGCTGGGATCCACAGAGCACTGGCTCGGAGCAGGTGCCCCTCGGCCACTCCTCGAGCCCATTGGCTTTGCCCTCTGACCCCTGCCCTGCATGGAGAGAAGCAGGAGACAGCACAGATGGGCTTGGAGCTGAAGCCACCGGGCCCTGGTTGGCCACCGCACATGCTGAAGGACCGTCCTCGGCAGCATTATCAGTGCCCATCTGAGCCACCCATGCACAAAAACAGGAAGTGCTGGGACAAGATCCTTCACCTTCCTTCGATTGTCACCATCCGATTGTTCTCTGCACGGAGACGCCATCCGCTGCTTCTCTGATGTTCCTCTGTAGCCAGGACAGGCGCAGCCCCACAGAGGAGGCCAGGGAGACAGAGGCCCGGCCTTTCTGCAGAGCCCAGGGCCCAGGGCCCAGCCCCAGCCATGAGCCACGTGGATGTTGAATGTACAGAAAGACCTTGACCACAACCTGGTCTTTCAGGGCAAACCCAAGGGGCTTCCCGAGGCTATCCAGGGGAGCTGGCCCTGACATGGGGATAGCCCTCTCAAAATGCCTCCAACGTGCAGTGACAGAGGAAAGCCCTGACGGAGAACCCAAGTGCCCCGCTGAATGCTGGCTGACCTTGGGCAAGAGGGGGCCCACTTGGAGCAAAATAGCCATAAGACCCTCAGAATTCCCCTGGAGTCACACCTCCAGCAGGAAAGAGTGGACAGGAGTCTCAGAGGGCTGGATCCTCAGGAGATCTGGGGGGGGAAGGTGACTCAACCTGTGGCACTTCTGTGGAAAATTTTCTAATGTATTATGGTATCCATGCAGGATTTGCCATGACCCCCGGGACTGGTAGAAGCCAGGCATTTCCACGGGAGGTCTGAAGTAAGGAGGAAGGAAACAGAGGTGCCCTGGGAGGCCTGGCCCAGAGCCCGGAAGGTGGAGGAAGCTGTCCACACCTCGCCTCCCCTGCTGGACACTCACGCACTCACACATGGGGCACACGCATACACACACACATGCACAAGCACAGGCTGCTTGGGAATGTGAATATGTCCTTGCTCCTGTAGAATTCTTGGGACCAACTGGGACCAGCTGGGCTTTGTGCAACCTTCCCACCTGCAAAGGTGACCTCCAAGGTTCTGGTGACACCTAGATGTTCCCAAAGTGCATCCAGTGGGATGTCATGCACCAAGCATCTTCTCCTAGGGCCTCACAGGCTCTGTGCTGGTTAATTTAGTTTAGTTATTCCTAAATCAATTTGACTGGATTAAGGAATAACTAGAAACCTGGTAGAGGATTATTTTGGGGTGTTTCCAGAGGAGATTGGTGTGAGTCTGAGCGGACTGGGTGGGAAGATCTGCCTTCAGATCTTGGACGGGCACTGTCCAATCAGCCACGGGCCTGGGGAGAATGAAAACACAAAAGGTGAACGTGCCAGCCTGTCTGCTGCACCTGGGACACTCCTCCTCTGCTGTGCTTGGACAACGGGACTCCAGGCTCCCCGGCCTTTGGACTCTGGGACTGACACCAGCAGCTCACCGGGTTGTCAGGCCTTTAGCCTCAAGCTGAGAGAGTTCCCTGGTTCAGAGGCCTTCTGACTTGGACTGAGCCACACGGCTGGCATCCCAGGGTTTCCAGCTTGTAAACAGTCTGCTGTGGGATTTCTCAGCCTCCATGATTGCTAAGCCGATTGCCTTAATAAACCCCTCTCATATCTATGCATCTATGTGTCATCTCCTACTGGTTCTGTCTCTCTGGGGAACCCTGAATAATACAGGCTCCAAGGTCATGCAACGTGAACACACAGACAGGAGGGAACATGGGCCTTGCTGATCCTAGAGCCCAAACATCCATGGAGGAAACTGAGGCATGAAAGATGTCAGCTTGAGTCCCAACTCCAGGACATCAGTCCTCTCCTCTCTGCACCTGCCACATGGGCATAAGGACCCCGGTCCTGAGCACGTCTGGGGTGAAAAGAGAAGGCAGGGCTTGGTGGCAGGAGCCCTTGGGGCAGGCAGAAGAGCATGGGGTGGGATACCTTGCCTCCTCTCTCCCAGGGCTCTGACAGTGTGCAGCAAGCTCGACTGAGTTGCATGGCCAGGAGGTCCCAAGCCCTTACAGCATCAGGTGACTCTTCTACTGACTGACCAAGAGAGGCTAAGAAGGGGCAGCAGCACACTGCCGGGTGGAGAAGCTGGGCTCATCCAGAACCTTCCAGCTGTAACTGACAGAAAGCCAACTGAAACTGGCCAGGGCCAGGAGAGAGTTAATTGAGGTGAACACCTCAGGCATGGCTGGTTCCAGGAGCCCATCGCCAGGACTTGTTTCCCTCCCTCCACCCCAGCTCCGCTTTCTGCTGGGTTGGTGTCATTCTCAGGCAGATTCTCCCTCTCTCCTTTCCTGCTGGTCCAAGCAAACAGGAGTTTCTCACTCCCAAGAGTCTGAATCCAAGTCCTGGGGCTGGCACTCACTGGCCCTTTGTGCCCTGGTTTGGAAGCTCAGGGCAGATTCAGCCCTGTTGAACTCTAGAACTGGCTGCCCCCGGGACAACCAGAGTGCTGTGGCCAGAAGCAGCTGGAATGGACATCGGGCAGGCCAGCATCACGGATGTCCACGGCTGCAGGCATGTCCAAAGGGTGGACAGTGAGTGGTGGAGCATTCCAGAAGCACAATGGAGTAGGACTCGGGTCTCACTGTCCGTATTTGTGACTTGGACAAGTCCCCGAGTATCTCTGCCAAAGCAAGACCAGGGGACCTGCCCCAGCCACCCTGGGCTTGCTGTGAGAGCCGTTCTGAGACCTATTGCCATGTAACACTCCACCCCAAACTTAGTGGGGCCATTTCATTATCCTCATGAGCACTGGGTTGGGAACGAGGACAGAGTACAGCAGCGCTGGCTTGATTCTGTCCCACGATCTTTGGGCCTCAGCTGGGCGTGAAGCCTGCTATTTCACTCACATGTCTGGTGCCCAGATGGCGATGACCTCCAGGAGGAGCTCAGCTGGGACTGTGATCTGGGACGCCTGCCATGGCCTCTCTTCGTGGCTTGGGCTTCCTCACAGCGTGGCTGCCCGGCGGCGTCAGCTCAGGAATCTAAGAGTGCGCGAAGTTGAAGCCTCGTGTGCGGCCTCTCACGACTCAGCCTCAGAAATCACACAGTGCCACTTCCACCATCCTTTATAGGTTGAAGTGGGCACGAGCCCACCCACGTGCAGGGAACGAGGACGTGATCCTCACCTCGTGATAGACAGCATCAGAGAGTTCACAACCATCTTTCAAAACCACCACAGGCTCAAATCACATAATCCAGTGGTTCTTAGCCGGGCTGCCTGCACCCCCAGGGAACATTTGGCAACGGCTGGGGACATTTTTGCTTGTCACCACCAGGTGAGAGAGGGTGCTACTGGCATCCAAAGGGTGGAGCAGGGAGGCTGCCAAACGTCCTGCAGGGCATGGGACAGATTTTCCAAATACAAACATCAATGGTGCCACAGTGGAGAAACCCTAGGATAAGGGATGTGGACTTCCAGGTGATGTCATTCTTGCAGCCGCAGTGGGCTCTCTGGGGTTGTCCCTAAGGCTGTGATGCAGGATGGCTGTCCCAAGGAACAGGGGTCACCACCAGGGCTGAGGCCACAAGCGCTTCGGGAGACAGCAGCGGTCGAGCAGGGGGTGGGAGGCAGGAGTCGGGGACCCATCCCCACTCTGCTCCGATGAGTCACTCCTGATCTGGGAGCTGGAGAGCCGTTCGAAGGCCTTGGACGATGGCCAGTGCCTGTGTAGACTCGGCCGGCGCAGTTTGCTTGACCTTGCTGCGTCCTCACCATGGACCGAGCGGCCAAGGAGTGCAGGCTTGTTCCCAGGCTGGCTGGGTGTTCTCCGTTTCCTCTCTTTTCTCTCTGCACCCCAAACCCTCCCCACCCCACCCCACCCCAGGTTTCCATTGAAATGCCAGCTAAAGGGACAGCTACAAAGGCAGTCCCAGACCACAGCCTTCCAGGGCCCTGCTCTGAGCAGCTGCCTGCACGTCCCAGGCCGGGCGTACATTGTTCCATTTTTGGAATTCTTCAGGAGTGAGAGCAGCCTCGGCTGTCAACAGAGCTCTGTTCACAGAGGCCAGCCCAGCCGAAGAGAGAGGGCCAGCTATTGTCCAGTGCTGGGCTGCAGGCCGCAGGAATGTGCTGGAATGCTGGCCCACATGGCACAGACCCAGAGCAGGGCCTTTGTGTGCAAACACCACCGGGCAGCCCGGCCACCCCACAGATAACAATGACCTCACTTCTAGGGGCTGGACCTGCCTCCAGATATCAGGACACTGTCACAGGATGGGGTGGGCATGGGGGACCTGCCACCAGAAGGGAGACCACAGGGCGGGCACATCCTTCCCCGTGGAGAGCTTGGGCGGCAGCCTCCATGCAGGAGTGCCTGCCTGAGCGGGGCTGCTTGTCCACGGGAAGGTTGCTTTGAGTGTTTGGGGCCAACTGACATCTCAGAGCACCTGAAACCCCAGCATCAGGGCTTGGGACCTCAATCCCAAAAGGCCATGATGAAAAAGCAAATGCAGATACAGACGGAGGGATGGCAAGCCCTGGGCCTGCACACCCCCAGGAGGGTGACATCCAGGTGACCTTCAGTGGTCATTTAACCTCTGTGAGCTGCGCTGTCTTCATCAGTAAAAATGGGACCACAGGGCAGAAATTCACAGATGCCCCAGCCTGGTGCTCAAGGGCCACGTCGCAGTGATGAGGCCTGTTGATAGTGTAGACCTTTGATGGGACTTGATGAGAAGAGCCCCAGCCTCGGTCTCATCATTAGATCAACGTCAGACAAGTCCCAACTAGGGGACATCCCACAAAACATCTGACCGTCCTCCTCCGAACAGTCCAGGTCATCAAAAACAAGGAGAGTCCGAGAAACTCACAGCCAAGAGGAGCCCAAGGAGACAGGACGACTAAATGTCACGTGGGATCCTGGATGGGGTCTTGGGACAGAAAAGGGAATCATTAGGCAAAAGCTCAGGAAAGCCGCAAAAAGTGTGGGCTTTAATTAACAATCATGTATTGCTGTTGGTTCATTAATTGTGACAATTATTCCGTACTGATAGTAGATGTTAGTAGTAGGGAAAGCCGGGCACAGGGTGTGTGGGAGCTCTCTGTGCTGTGTGCACAGCTCTTCTGTGAGTCTGAGACTGTTCTAAAGTTAAAAGTGTATATTACATCTCACACACGTTAAGGACCTGGATCACCTGCAAACACATAGCAGGTGCTCAGTCAACAGTAGCTCTGATTCCAGGACAAACATAACCAACTCAGAGGGGGCCTCTTTGCTTTAATCCGTACAATGGGTGACACTAATTTATTATGAGGATTAGGTGAAAGAAGGATGCAGGAGTGCATTGCGGGGAGAGCAGAGGATTCAGAACCTGTCACTTCCTGAGAGTTCCTCGGATGAGTGGAAGCCTTCTCTCTCTCCGGGGTGACAGTGCCTGCCTCTCAGGGCTGCTGTGGGGCGACGGGCAGGCCCCTCGGGGTCGTAGTGCTGGGCATGCCTGCTCCACCCCTGCAACCAGAGACCATTCAACTCTGGCTGAATCCGGAGGTTTCTCTGAGCCTTCCCTGCCAGCCCCAGCTCCCCTGTCCTCTGCTCCTTCCTGGGCCAACCTCGAAGGAAGCCTTTTCAGCAGGCACTACTATCCCATTTTACAGGACAGGGCACTGAGGATCAGCAGGGCTAACCACTCAACCGAGATCACAGCCAGGATTTAAACCCACAAGTTGAAACCCGTGCTTTCTTTTAAACATTGCATCCAGTTGGCCGTGACATCTCCCCAGAGAGCACAGTGACCACCCCAGGGCCATGCAGCTCACAGGTGCAGAGTCAGCCAGCACAGGGGCAAGCCCTGCCCACAGAGGACCCCTTCGTGCAGCCATAGGAGATGGAGGGCCCATGCCTGGCAGGGCTGGGAAATCCAGGAGGGCACGCTGGTGCCCCGTCTGCTCTGTCCCCACCCCGACCCCCACCCTGTGCCTGCCCCAGACCCCAAGGATCCAGAGAGGCCCCAAGCAGTCCTCACATGTGCATCTCTCGTTCCTGTGCGTGTGGTGGGGGGCGAGGCACAGGCACCTCTTCATCTGCCCCAGCTTGTGTCCAGCCTCACAGCCCATCCTCCCACCTGGCCCTGCCCCTAACCAGCGCTCCAACCAGACGGAACTCCCTGGGCCCCCCCTCACTCGCCACCCGTGGTTCAACGTGTTTTCTGTGCTGCAGACATGCTTCCCACCCCCTTGTCACCCTCCGGCTCCTGCTCATTCCTTCCCTCCCCAGCTTGGGTGGGGTGTCCCTGCTCACCCAAACCTGGGCCAGCGCCCCTCCCCTGGGCTCCATGGCACCTGGGTGGGCATCACCCTGGGGGGAATGTCCATGCTTCCTTGTCTGTCATTCTAGCCAGACGAGAGCAAATGGAGGGCTGAGGCTGGGGCTTAGCCCCCTTGGCCGCCCCAGGTTCTGACACTGCCTGGCATACGGTGGGAACTCAGCAAGGATCTGCTGGATGGAAAGAAAGACAGGAGGAAGATTAGATGAATGGAAGGATGTAAGGAAGGGCAGACAGGAAGGAGAGTAGAAAAGTGGATAGATAGGGAATGGGTGGGGGTGGGCAGGTGTAGGGAGCGGGTGGAGATGGGGTGGATGGGTGCGTTTGTTGGGTCCAGGAGAGTGGGGCTGGGTGGGAGCTGTTCATACTACACTCAGATCGTGTCCTCCCTTGACACATGAGATGAGCTCTGATCACCTACCAAGCCCAGGGCACTGGTGTTTACCAGAATTGAGTTACCCCACCCCAGGGAGGGGAGGATTATTGTAAAGACCCAACTGACCCCCACCTGATGCCGTCAACACTGGCAACTGGATTGCTCACCAAAACAGGACAGTCCATGTCCCCGTGCACTCTGAAATCCCCTGCAAGTGTGGAAAGCACCAGAATCCTGGGGACTTTTCTAGAGTGGGACTTTATTTTGCCAACGAGAAGGAATCACAATTATACACAAGTGGTCAGAGGAGAATTTCCAAAGCAGAGGTGACCTGCTGAACTGAGAGCTCCTTCCGATCCCCATGCCAGCCATTGCCATGCCCAGACTGACCAACCGTGCTGTCCAGCAGAGCCTCCATCCCCCAACAGGGCCGTGCTTCGTGTCGAGGACAGCACTGCCCCTGAAACAGCCCTTATTTAGCAAGGGGCTTCGACGTCCAGCTGTGGCCTGCCTGTCTACAGACGCAGCCACCTGGGAAGTCACATCAACTGAGCGTCAAATGACAGGACCCTTGAGAGCTCTGAGCCCTGACCACTCACCCCAACCCCACCTTACCGTCCTTACCCCACTCCCTAGGCCTTCTGTTCCTAGCCTGGGCCCCAGAGTCCGGGGTGAGAGATATGCATCGTACACCTCCTCCACCACATTGAGACACGAAAAGCAGGAGGTATACACACTGTCAAGTGGAGATGCCAGGTTACAAAATGGCATGTGAAGCATAATCCCGATTTTGTACATACACATCCACACGCATGCAAACAAAGACCAGAAGACCGTAGTTGTCAGATCTCCTAAGCAACCCCACCCACCTGACCCCCACCAAACAGACGTCCACACAGCCAGCTGGCCAGTTAACCCACACACTCCGCTAGGCTGCAGGTGACCCCGCCAATGCCCACGTGTGGGGACCACTCGCAGGTGGCACCTGCTCTCCAAGACGCCCCTGCCGAGCTCAGCCGGGTTCACAAGTCTGCTAGTGCCTCTGGCTCATAATCACAACCATGTAACTGAAACGACTTCATTCACTAGTACATAAGGCAATAAAATCCAAGTGCAACAAGATGGTTAGGTATCAATCCTATGAAAGCGAAAACATGCAAACCAATAAGTCGGTTTTTAAGAAAAGCTTCACCCTAGTAAGGGTGAGGCAGCTGGAAACAACTGCGGTGAACATTCATATAATTCTAGAAAACTCCTGAATTTGGATTGCCAGGTGTCTCTAGGCTTTCCCCTCATCTTGAAGAAACAGAAACTGGAAGCGAGCGTGGCCTGTGCTTAAAGACGACGCAGAGTCCTGGGCGGCCGCGCCATCCGGTGAATGTGCATTTGTTCTACTTGAGGTTAAAGTAACACGTTGGCCATGAGCACGCGTCCCGTTGCTGTTCCTTCCTGCTTTGAGTGGCCTGTGCCTTCCGTCAGCCTCTGCGGGCCCTGACCGTGGTGGAGAAGGCAGCTTCTACTTGCCAAAATGTTCATCCCAGGCTCCGCCAGCGCTGCAGGTGATTTTAATTGTCTTCTTTGTATTTTTCCGCATTCTCCAAATTTTCTCCAACAAGCATGTATCACTTTTATAAGCAGAAAACGAAATTAATGGGCTTTTAACCAGCGTCAGCACGTGAGGAGAAATGCTGTGCCCAGGCGGCTTCTGCCAGGCTCTGTGCCTGTCCCTACCTGGGATAAGATGGGGCGCCTCAACCACGGCACTGTGGACATTTCGGGCTGATCATTCCTTGTGGGGGAGGCGCCGAGTCTGCTCTGTGCGCTGTAGGATGTCTACCCTCATCTCTGGCCTCTTCCCACAAGAGGCTGGTGGCCCCTCCCCATTGTGACAAAGGAACATGCCTCCAGACATTGCCAAATGTCCCCAGGAGAAAAAATCACGACAGGTTGAGAACCACTTGTCTACATAACAGACCCCACCCGGGGACCCCAGCCTCCTCACCGTTTCCGGCCAGGTGCCCATCACTGACGATCAGACAGGCGAAACTTCAGGTGCTTTCAATTATCCGGATGGGTCGGCTTTTCAGAGCCAAGCCCTGGGCCACTGGAAATAAGAGTGTGTCTAGATCCCATCTTTACATTTTTACCGCTGCTGCCGCAGGGGACAGCCGCCAGTCACCTCCCCCTACAAAGCACAAAGGAAGCAACAGGCAGTAAGCCCCCCAGTGAAACTCTCTTCTTAAGCATCCCTTTTCATTTCTCCATTCCTGGAAAGATTGCCTTTTTCTGAGCCTGTACAAGCCCTCCAAGAACCCAGCTGAGGTTAGAAGCACGAGGCTCCACACGGTCCTCAGTGCCAGGGCCCCCTCATCTGGGGGTAGACACTGCCACATCTCCTGCCCCCCTCCACCTTCAGCCGTGTGCTCCGGGTGAGGGTGGCTAGGGACCCTGATCCTCCGCTTCCCACAAAGTGGTGGCCTTGGGCAGCTTGGTGGCTTTGTCCAAGAGTGGGCCCCTCGAGCCCTGGGAATCTGGGGCACCTAGCTACCCACGAAGCCTTTCTATCAGGGGCCACTCATTTTGACCTTGGAGGTGCCAGGGATGGAGGTGAGTGGGTGAGGAGCAGGCTGGGAAGGTTCTGGAACTTCTGGGATCCTTCCCTGTGGGGTGCACACAGGAGAGAGGGAGGGCAGCCCACACAGCCCAAGGGCCTGGATGCCAGGCTGAGCATGGGCTGTGCTGGCAGACGACATGCCAAGTGACAAGATCGGCCACCGGGGGAGGGAAGAAATGTAGACATTGTTCTTTTCTTTTGTTAGTTCTGGCTTTTGTTTTTTGGTGTCACCAGCATCGCACTCTACCAACCAAGCCAACTGGCTTGCCCCTCCTTTTTCTCGTTTTCATAGACCGTTTTTTAAATAACAGCTTGACCCACCACGAATGCCATACAATCCATTTAAAGTGCAAAATTCAGTGGTTTTGAATACATTCACAGAGTTGTGCAACCATCACTGCTACCTAATTTCAGATCATCTCACCACCCCCCAAAAGAAACCCCATTCTCATTAGCAGGGATTCCACGTCCGTCTCCTCGCTCCAGCCGTGCAACCACGAATCTGCATTCCGACTCTACGAATTTGCCCATTCCGGGTATTTCATAGAAATGGAATCGTACAGTATGTGGACTTTGGTAACTGGCCTGTTTGCAGGGTCCATCCATGTGGTAGCAGGTGCCAGTGCTTCATTCCTCTTACCGCTGAACGACGTCCCCTCGTATGTCTACACCACAGTTGGTTTATCCATCCTTCAGTCGATGGGATTTTGGGTTGTTTCCACTTTTGGGCTCTTGCACTGCTATGAATATTCACGTACAAGTATCCGTGTGGATGCATGCTTTCCTTTCTCTAGCAGGTACCAAGAGTAGAGTCGTTGGATCGTATGGTAACTCTATGTTTAACATTTTGAAAAACTGCCAAACTGTTTTCCAAACTGGGCGTACCAGTTTGCATTCCCACCAGCAACGAGGGAAAGTCTCAAACTCTCCACAGCCTCACCAACACATGCAATCATCTGCCTTTCTCTTTGAACTGTCCGAGTGGCTGTGGAGTGGTACCTTATCCTGCTTTCGATTGCAATTCCCTAATGACCGAGAATGTCAAGCATCTTGCCATGAGCTTATTGGCCATTTGTACATTTTCTTTGGAGAAATGTTTATTCAAGTCCTTTGCCAATTTTTAATTGGGTTATCTTTTTATTGTTGAGTCGTAAGAGGTGTTTATATATTCTGTATCCTACACCCTTGCTAAATATAAGACTTGCAAATGTTTTCTCCCATTCTGTGGGCTGCATTTTCACTTTCTTGATAGTCCCCTTTGACACGCATGTTTTTAATTTTGATGAAGTCCAATGTATCTATTTTTTCTTTGGTTTCTTGTGGTTTTTGGTGTCATATCTAAGAATCTAAGGTCATGACGATTTAAACCTATGTTTTCTTCTAAGATTTTTATAGTTTAATTTCTTACGTTTAGGTCTTAGATCTATTTTGAGTTAATTTTTGTGTACGGTATGAGGTAGGGGTCCAGGGTCATTCTTTTGCATGTGGAAATCCATTTATCCCAGCACTATTTGTTGAAAAGACTGTTTTTCCCCACTGAGGAGTCTTGACACCCTTCTCAAAAATCAGTTGACCATAGACACTTGAGTTTATATTTGGATTGTTTACTGCTAGTGTATAAAAACACAACCGATTTTTGTATATTGATCTTTTATCCTGAAACCTTGCTGAACTCATTTATTAATGCTAATAGTTGTTTAGTCAATTTCTTAGGATTTTCTACATATAAGATCATCTGCAAATAGATATGGTTTTACTTCTTAAGCATCCTTTCCATTTCTAATCCTGATGCCTTTCATTTATTTTTCTTGCCTAAGTGCCCTGGGTATAACCTCCGGGGCAACATGCAACAGCAGTGGGGACATCTTGTCTTGTTCCTCATCCCAGGGGTGGGCATCTAGTCTTTCACCATCAGGTATGATGTCAGCTGGGGGGTTGTTTTGTGGGTTTCTTGTTTTGGATGCCTTTGAGGAAGTACCCTTCTCACACCCCTTTATTGAGGTATAATTTACATGTAGTGAAATAAAGAAATCTTAACTGTACAAACAAATCTTAAACTTGATGAACTTTTATATGTGTGACATATGCATGTAACCACCACCAAGATCTGGCTGTAGGACGTTTCCTTCCATCTACCCAGAGGGTCCTCTTATACTCCATCCCATGAGGCCTACAAAATTTTGCAAACACCAAACAAACTAGATGCCCAGTTACATATGAATTTAAGATAAATAATTTTGTCGTGCATGTCCTATGGAACATTTGGAGCATATATTAGTACATACTCACACACAAAAAAAATTATTCATTGTTGATCTGAAATTCAGATCATAACTGGGCATCCTGTATTTTACCACTTGCTGACTTCTGTCACCACATATGAAGGTCCCTGCCCTTGAACCTCATGTAAGTGAGACCACAGAGCACAGACTTTTTCTCATATCCTAATGTTGTTTCTTTTTTTTCTTAGTCTACAGCACCTGGTATTCCCAGGTGGTCTCCCATCCAGGTACTAACCAGGCCTGACTCTGCTTAGCTTCTGAGATTAGATGAGATCGGGAGCCTTCAGGGTGGTATGGCCGTAGCTTCATATCCTAATGTTTTTGAGATCCATCTGTATTACTGCCCATCATAGATGCTCTTTTATATTGCCGAGGAGTACTCTGTCATCCCACAGTCTGTGTCTGTTCTCCTGTTGATGGACACCTGAGCTTTCCAGTCAGGGGCTACTGTGAATAAAGCTGACCTGCATGTTCCGGTTGGTGTCATCCTGTATACGTGTGCACTGATTTCTCGTGGATACACACTTGGCGTGGAATTGCTGGGTCATAGGTGGGCATGTGTTAACTCCATTAGAAACTAACACCTCTTCTGCATAATATGTACAAAATACATTAGTTCTTCACACACACACCCCCCCACCAATGGCAACTATGTGAGGTGATAGTGTGTTAAGTAACTTTATTGCGATAATCATTTCACATATTGGGAATTAAGCCCCACCTTCAAACCACAGCAATCACGTTATACACCTTGAATACATACAATTTTAATCTGTCAATCTTAATACATCAATTAAGCTGGGGAAGAAAAGAGTAAAATAAGATTAACAGCACTACACATCCAGAGTGAAATCAATGAGATAATACTCTAAAAAATAATTAAAATAAAACACATTAGCACATTAGCATGTGGGCATAAACTATAAATATATACATAGTCTTATTTTGGGACATGTGGTCAGAAGATCTTGATTGATGGGAGATGTGATCTAAAGAGTTGAGGACCCCTGCAGAGGGGAGACACTGGTGATCTGAGGGCAGGGAGGAGGTGACCTGAGGGCTTTAGGAATAAATCCTAGCTGTGCGTGCAAGGTGCGGAGTCCACAGGGGCAGTGTTGCCACCTAAGAAACAGGACACCAGATAAACAGCAGATGATTTTTTAGTATAAGTATGCACGAGTATGTCCACAATATTACTTGCATAGGACATACTGACACTAAAATACTATCATTGTTTATCTGAAATTTAAATTGATATGAATGAAATTTAAATGTAAATGGGCATCCCATATTTCTACATGCCGAGTGTGGCAAGTCTGCACAGGTGAGCTCACAGAGCCCAGGGAGGAACAGCCGTGGCACCAGGCTGTGGAGCTCTGGTTCTCCAAGGAGACAGGCTGGTGCTACCTACGCGTTCCCCTCCCACGACACATCCCTAACACCTAGTCCCACTGGATGAATGCCTAGGGGAGGACACAGGCAAAGGTGGCTGTGTGCTGTCTCCCTCTATCGATTTGGCACCTGCGGCCACATTGCTCCCCAGTTCCCCAGGGACAGCTGTGCCTACTTTGGCCCAGGCTGACAGGACCAGGTCTTCCAGCACGTGGTGCTGGGGGGGGGGGGAGTTTCTGGCCAGCTCGACGCCCCCAGCCTTGGTCCTCTTCATTTGTTCAATGCTGTGTATTCAGAGCCAGCCGACACCCCAGGGAAAGGCAGAGGACAGCGTCTGGGCAAGTGCTGACAGCATCCCGGGTCCTGGTGAAGGTGGTCAGCGAGGTCAGCCACAGGCACTTGGGTCAGACCCCCTAGTGGCCCCACCTTGCCCACGTCTGCAGGAAACTGAAATAGCCCAACAGACCCACCTTCCCAAGTAGCCCACGTGCAGGGCATCATGCAGCTCAACATACCGAATGCGAGATTCTGGTTTTCAACTGCTTCACAAAATTTTGGCCAACAAGGTCTTGCTACCTGCTATTGGAGCCACCAGCAGCACACTGAGAGAAGAGCCCAGAGTGGCGGGGTGGGCTTTCCCTCCTATGTGTCTGCCTCTGCACTATGAGGCAGGAGCTGGGGACCCAGGCCTGGGGGCTATTTCAGCAGGTGTTGGCAGCTGGGGGAGAGCAGGACCTTCCAGAAATATACGATCACCTTGACCCTGCACACCTGCACTGCCAACATGCCTCAGAGGAAGGTGGGAGCCCCATGGTTAGCATCTCACCTGGACAGATGTGCAAAGCACGCAAAGAGCCCTGGACCCAAGTTCAGATCTGTCTGGGTCACTGAGCTCCCTAACTGCCCCCCTGGAGGGCTCCATTAAACCTGGCTTATGACCGCTGTACCCATCAGATCAGGCCAGACAGGGCTGACTGGTAGGCAGCTCTACCCCACAGCCATCTCCAGCCTGGCTTCCCTGAAGGTCTGGGCATGACAACTTCTCTCCTCTGAAGACACATCTCCGTCTGCTGGCATCATTTGGAGATGCCTCTAGTGTGTCCACCAGGCCCAAGCCACTGGGAAACAGCCACACTGGGAGGGTAGGGACCAAGGAAGCCTTGGGGACAAACAGTGATTGGACTCAGCTCATGAGAAATGGGAGCATTTCTGAGACCTCAGAAATCATCCATCCTGTCCACATGCAGGGGCTGAGGCCAAGGGTCTGAAATTCATCGGCTCTGGTACCTGGACAGGGATGGTGTCTCAGTAGACCTCCCAGGGATAGTAGACAGGGAAGGTAGGTGTTCGGGAGGGAGCCAACGCAGAACAGGGGCTCGAACCCAGGGCCCTGGGTCCTAGCTTGGTTTTTTGGCCTCCCACCGAGAGACTTTGCACAAGCCACTCAGGACACGTGTGGAGTTGGCGTGTGTCCCCTTTTAAATGGAAAAGAAACCAAATCTGTCAAGGTGGAGTTCAATGGAAATATTTAAGTGACACACAGGGCATGCCACGACTCAAAGCGTTTTGTGTAACGTGCGGTTGAAATGACCGCAAAGTAATGTAGTTATTCCATCCGCAACCAAACTCCTGAGGTCGGACTGATGCGTGTCCCATGTGGCTAGAGGATAATCCCGTGAGGTCTTCTGTCCGCCTCCTGCCAAACGGCCTCATGAGATCAATGATGGAGGTGTCTCTCGGTCACCGCAGGGTTGTGTTTATCTGCTCAGGCCTCCGAACCCGAAAGCCAATGCAGGGGAGCCATATGTCTGTTTGGAAATGGTGCCTCATTGCCAGCTTGATGCAGGGGACCTGCCATGGGCCTGACAGTCACCCAGGGGTACTGAGTGCCTCCAAGTGACTGATGCCGGAGGAAGTGTCCATAGCCCTCTGGTCCTTCCCACAGGTCCCAGCAGAAGCCCGGGAAGGCATACCATAACTGTCATCCTATCTCACTAATTTTCCAAGTGTTCTGTTCCCCATCAAGAGGAAAGTCATGCTTGGAATTAGCAAGCCCACCCACCCACCTGTCTGACTTGAAAGACAATCCTTGGCCACTCGAGGGTCCCAGCATAGCTGAGAAACAGGGGCCGAGGACCGGAAGCCAGAGGTCTGGGGCCAACAGGAGGAAGCATGGCCACTGCCCCAAGGCCAGTCTGTTCTGACATCCAGAGGGTGACAGTCGGCCGGGGTGGGGATACAGGAACCTTGCCTTCTCGGCCCAGGGACTGCTCTCATGAGCCGGGGCATTTGGGATCCCCCCAGAACCACAAAGGGGGAGATGGAGGTGGCTTCAAGGGGTCCTGTCGCACCTCGGCACGTCCTCGGATTGGGTTTGCAGTGTGTTTGCCCCTGCGGATCTCCATGTGCACAGGTGCAGGTACCTTGGCCAGCGACGGAAAAAAGCGATTCCCCAAGGGGTGTGGTGAGTGCCCGACAGGTGCGCTTCCTTAATGGCGGTGGCCGAGACTTTGGCTGAGTAGTCAGAAGTGGGGTGTCTTCAATCTGCCTGGCGGCCTCCTAGGTACCCCAAGGGTCCTAAAAACAGCTTGCCTCATGGGCAGGGCTGGGAGACCCCAGAGACCACCCTGGAGTACAGGGACAGATCGGGAAGCCTTGGGAAGGTAGAGACGGGTGGGGAGTCCTTCCCAGGCGGGCTACTTCCTCCAGCCCCTGTGCTCAGACGCTGTCCATGAGCAGCCAACCCAAGAAGGGATGCGTCTTTCAGCTTCGAACTTCTTTTGGGGTCTGTGAGGTTCAGAATCAGAAACTGAACCCAAGACACTGACCCACTCTTTGGAAGCAGCAGGAGGGCCCTCCGTGCCCATGACGCGTCCTTGCTGAGGGTCTGAGCACTCCGGGGCTTGCCCTGGGCCGTCGCCCGCCAACCTTCCCGGGTCAGCGGAGGGGCTGCCATCTCACCACGGGTCTCCATGCGCCCCCGGGCAGAGTATGCAGCTGCCCCTCTGTCCTTCCCTGTGGGCAGCCTCCAGGACAGTCATCCCCAGCTTCCAGGTCCACCCCTGGAAGGTGGCCCTGGCCTCGCCGCTGGGGTGCCTGTCGGCGTCCTGTACACAGGTGGCTCCCAGGGCTGTGGACACACAGCAGCCTTCCCTCCCTTCCTAACAGGCCAGGCTGGGCGGTGGGCAGCTGAGGGGCTGCCGTGAGACCTCCCACCTGGACAGCGCTGGCAGGGCCACTGCCTGCAGGGCCCACGGAGCGTGGCAGCCCGCAAAGCCCAGCCCTGCGTAAGGAGCATCCGGGTCGTGTTTCCGGGAGTCGGGCTTCTCCCCTTCCTTTCCTCTCTCCCTCCTTCCCTTCTTTCCTCCCCCATCTTCCCATCCTCTCCTCCTTCCTTCCTGCCTTCTCCCCTTTCTCTCTTCTCTCCTCCCAGACGGGAGTGAGCCGGGCATAAGGGGGCACGGAGGCCAGGAAAGGAGCCTCGGCCCTGGGGATGGAAGCTCACTGCGTACACAGGCTGGCCACCCCTGTTGGGGACATTCAGTGGTGAGAAAGTTTTCCTCGCCTCGAGCTGAAATCTCACCCACTGGAGCGTCCCTCTGGCCCTGGTCTCCCTCCCTATGACACGAAGCTTGTAAGGTTTGCCCCGCAGCGTCCCTTCCTTGGCGTTTCCTCCAGCCCCAACACCCCAGGTTCTCTGTGCTTCCCTGTTGTGTCTCTTCAGGCCCCAAAGAGCCCCAGATGCTTGCTGACACTGTGAGAAGATCCAGATGTTCTAGAACAGTCGGAAGCCCAGAAGCGCTGCGTGGGGCGGGCACCTGCCTGGCCGGCTGCTGGTTGGCTTTTCGTCTAGACCCTGGACACCGGACGGGCACAACCTCTTATAAGTTACAGAGAAGCCAGAGGAGCCTCTGGGAGGAGGCTGTGGCTCCCTCCACCTCTGCCACACTCTTCCCCGGGCACCCAGTTAGTCCCAGATTAAATTCCTACCAAGACTCATCAGTTGAGGAACGTCCCAGGAGAAAAGGGGCTCAGATCCTGGGCAGCAAAAACACAAGAAGAAGAAAGGAAACAGGGACACCTGTTTGCTGCAGCTGGCCTCACAGCACGTTCGGTCTAGGAGGGTGCAGACATTCACAGCAGGTGTGGGAAGCTCAGTGTGACCAGGGCTTTGGTGGGGACATGGCAGGGGCTGTGGGAGTTTGAGGAGGGGCATGAGCAGCCGTGGAGTGACTCCAGTGAGCCCTCTGAGGAAGGCGAGCCACAGGCCCTGATGCCCGCCACGCAGAGGGGCAAACTGGGGTTCAGAGAGGTTGGGCTACTTGCCTCAGGGTACACAGCCAGGCCTAGGCACTGGGTCTCATAACCCCACAGGTGGCGTCAGCAGCCCATCCTGCCGTGGACAGAGATGGAGCTCCCACCTTACGAATCCGGTGACTCCAGCTGAGCACCTTCCACATGTCAGACCTGCACAGATGCCCTGAGGGGACAGACTCAGCCTGCGCCCTCTGGGATCCAGTTTACCTAAAAACCACAGTTACCACAGCTGTCAGAGTCACCCTGACCTTGGGTCTATAGATCCACCTCCGCAAATCAAGTCAAACAAACCAGCTGTTTAATTTAGGCAAAAAGGGGAGCACATCTGAGCTGCTGGGGGACCCCACCTGACGGTTCCTTTAACAGACGCCACGGGTCGCCGCCTGCCCAGAGGCCTCAGGCAGGGCTCGCTCCTTCAAGACACCTGGCTCCTCTTGGTCTAGTCACAGTGGAGACACAGAGGAGGGAGCCCAGACACCAACCGCGTGGGGAGGAGGGGGGGTGTCGGACTCTTCCTCTAAGCAGCAGCAGCAGCGTCCGGAGGGCAGCGGGCGAGGCCCCCACCGTGCTGGGAACAGCTCGGCTGCGGTCCATGGAGACACAGCGGCATCCTGGCCATCTTTCTGGAAGTCACACCTGACCATGTCACCAAACTGCTTATACCTCTTTAATGGCTGCAGGTGACCACAAAGTGGTGATTAAACATGATGCTGAGTGAAAGTGACAAGGGACCACGTATCATATGTTCCACTCGCATGAAGGTCTAGAACAGGGGAATCCTCACCAGAAACCCAAGTCAACCCGCACCTCCTACCCTCACTGCACACCCTCTCTGTCCACAAACACGCCGTCCTCCCCGTCCTCCAAGATGCCCACTGCTGCTACCCACACGGCCATCGCCCTAGTCCAAGTGTCGATGTCCCTCCCCAGACAACAGCATCCCACTCGGCCTCTATGCTTGGCCCTCCGGTCCTGTCTCTGCTCTGCAGCCAGAGCGATTTTGTCAAATGCAAACCTGATCCTGCCAAGCCCTTTTGTGCCCCTGCTTCTCCTCCAGCCTTTCCTGCAGGCCCTGTCCCTGTCACATGCTCTCCACTCTCCCCAGATCTTGAGCACCGGCCATCTGTGCTTCCTCCTGCCACGGGGCCTTTGCACATCTTGTTCATTCCCGTGCATCATCAAGAGCTCAGCCTGAGACCCTGACCTCCCTGGGTGGTCAACTCCCTACAGCCCCAAGTACATCTCCTTTGCAGAGCTCACCACAATTATACCTTACATTTTTTTTTTCTATCTCTCACAAGGACATGAATTCCACAACAGAGATTGCATCTGGTTTTTTTTGCCACCACACCCTGGGCTACCCAGCATAGCATCTGCGTGGAGACGGCCACCAACCAGCACTCTCTGAAAGAGGGGAGAAATTTGTCTGCACCTAAACCCCGAGCCCGCTGCTTCCTTGGCCATGGCACTCCTGGCTAGGCGAACATGGGCAGGACACCTCCCCAACTGCGACCTCGTCTTCCCGTTGGTGAACTGCAGGATTGCAGCCAGATGGTCTCTGGTCTCCCTGCAAGATCTAAAATTCCCCAGCACTTCCCTGATGTCTTCTTGTGCCTGGTGTGGCTGATGGAAGGTTGAAGCCCATTAGATTAGAGTCTCATTTCCTCGAACGTGACCTGCTTCCACCCTTGGAAGCGTTTAGGCATTTCTAGCCATACTGTCTTGAGATCTCACCCAAATAAATCTTTAATGTGGGGTTGGGGGGAATGAGGAGATGTAGGTCACAGGCTACAAAGCTGCAGTTATGTAGGATAAATAAATCTAGAGACCTAAAGCACAGCATGAGAACTATAGTTAATAATCTTGTATTGATGAATGGAGATTTTCTAAGAGTAGATTTTAGATGCTTTCATCACACATGAAAGTAACTATGTGAAATGAGGGAGATGTTACTTTGCTTACCTGGAGGAATCATGTCACTGTGTGTATTATTTTGAACTTCATATCGCACACCTTGAATGCATACAATAAACGCATTTTCCTCTTTAATGTGAATCATCTTTCAGTTTCCTTTCAGAATCTTTTCCCCTTTCCACAGCTGTCCAGCTGCAATCCAAGACTCACGTCTCACCCCCACTTGGGAAAGTGTCTTCCTGATTTCCTCCATCCTTACCTCTTCTGTTTGCTCGTTTAATTCCTTTGGAAGTTCCTTGAGCAGATGTTGGAACATCTGGCTCTACCTCTTGGTCCTTCCACTCTGGATTCTGGGAGAATTCCCCAGCTTGGAACTCCAGCCCACGAACTGTCCTTCGGTTCTGTCCATGACGCTCTTGAACGCACACGTTGACGGTTCCTTTTTTCTTTTTGACAATCAAACATTTAATCAAATCAATCTGCTCTCTAATCGCTTCTTTTTAAAATGTCTTCCTGCATGGTCTGAAGATAATAACACTTACGTGTGCATATATTTAAAATCCTCTTCTGCTGGCTCTGTTCACTTGACTTCCACAGGCGTCACATTTTTCTGTTTGCTGGGTCCGGTGTTCTCGTTAATCAAATGCCTGGGGGTCTGGTTGCCCGGTCAGTGTGAGGCTGGGACCAACTGACCCTTTGCCCCCTGGAGTCATGAAGCCTGCGCCCCACTGTGGTGCTGGGACAGGGACCCAGCACTTGCACTTGACTTCACGGATATTGGTGGAGCAGATGTCCCTGCTGCTTACTGCCTGAGGACAGCCAGAATGCTGGGGATGGGACACACTTCGTCCTGCTGCTCAGACCCCGGGCTCTGGCGTTGGCTTCCTGTCCCCATGGAAATCTGCAAATGCTTGTGGGCTGTGGCTTTCCTAGAGCTGTTCCTGGCTACTTCCCGCCCTTCAGGAATCCCTGATGTTTCTAATGCACTTTCTTGTGACTCATCCACACATTTCTTTGGACGTCTTGTGGGACTTTGTGAGGACGGTAGCCATCTGCCATCTTGATCAGATCTTTCCAGAAGAATTGGTGAGAACCCATTAGAAAAGGACCCTACCTCTCCACCCCCCCAACGCACACACTGGAGGGTCACTTTGGGCTATGTGCACGGTAGCCAGGGATGGGGAGTTCCCATGGCTTCTGAGTCCTTCCAGTGGAAGGACTGCAGCACGGTTAACTCATTTACAACAGGACTTCCTAATGGCCGTTGTTCCTAATCTCAACAGAATTTAAGAAGTTCAGGTAAGCCACTAGATCACAAGTGATGGCCGTGGGACCCAAATCCAGGTCTTCTGTTTCAAAACCCTCAGCTTCTCCCCCACACCAGGATGCCCACGATCTATCAGGACTCCATTATTAGCATAACCCACCACCTCCTGATTCTAGAACATTCCCATTCCAATCCCACCCTCCATGACTCTGCCTCTTTGGAATCAAAGGCTGACCTGCTCTGCTGACAGGTCACCAGGAGCCTGGAAGAATCCTCTCTGCAGCCCACTCTCTGAGGCTGGTGAACAGGTTACCTGACCTCACCATGCCTCAGTTTCCTGACCTGCAAAAGAGGGTCACGGCCCACTTCACCAAGTCATTGTGAGGACAAATGAGTCAACAGACATAAGAGATCAGCATACAGGAGGAGAATAATAAATGTGTGTTCACTGTCCCACTTCCCTCAAAGCCGTAGTTAAAGGCACTGCAGCTCTTGGGCCACATTCAAGAGCCCCCGTTTCAAGTTGACCCAGAGAGGAGGCAAAATCGACAGCCCCAGCCTACAGCCCAGACAGGCGGATGGCAGGAGCCACCCTTGTTGCAGGTTTGGGTCTCAGTGGAACAGGAGGACTCCTCCCCAGAATGCCCATGGGTGACAGCTGTGTGGTTTGTGTGAGATCTACCCCACCCTGAGTCCCAGAACTGGGCTCCGATTGGTCTAAGCCAGTCATGATAATCTCTACCCTCTTGCCAGTGACATCTTTAGGGATGAGAAATAACTCAGCTAATCAGCACACAGCATTTCCCTGGCCACAGTGATTGGGCCAGGGTGGTCCAAGCAGAGCAAAATTCAAGACTTCTGTTCAATTAATCCCTCTCTCCTGCTCTGACCAGTGAGGGATGCAGCTGCAAAGCCCGGAACTTCTGCAGCTACTTTGTTGCCATCAGACAACCCTGCCTGATGACGGCACCAACACAAAGAGGCAGGCGGAGCAAGAGAATTGCTCAGCTGTGAAGCCAGAGCCCCAGTTAATCAGCACCTGAAGCCCACCTGCCACCAAACTTTCCAGCTGGGGAGCCACTGGGGCATGGGTTTTCTGCCTCCCACAACAAAAGAGCCCAAACTGATAGAGAACCCCAGGGTAGGTTTGCTGCCGGTGTCACTACCAATTCAAGAGCTGGGCCTGGTGATGCATTATAGCTGAGCCCTGTTTACTCAGCATCCCAAGATTTGATCTCGGAAACCCTTTTTCTTCTGAGTCTGTCATATGGCCTGAACCAATCAATGGCTTCTCAGTGGTTTTCCATAAACTATAGCCGAGTAGAAAACCAGGGCCTCGAAAGGAGAATGGACTTGTCCAAGGTCACCCAGATTGTTAGTATCGAATCCAGGACTGAAGCCCAGGCCTTCTGGACTCCAGGCCGTATGGCATTCCTGAACAAAAATCTAGCCAGCTGGCCCTCCCAGCCTGGCCAACTGAACTAGCTGCTAAATTGATACTCTGCAAAACATGCATGTTTCCAATTGCAGAGCGCTGCTGTGACTTTGAAGCAGCGTGCAGCCTGCCCCTGATGTGGTGAAGCACAGAGGTGGCTGGCTTGGTATGGAGAGGGATCTTAGAAAACGCCCCGCAGAAGCCCCGGGGCACCCACAGGCTGGAAGGAGATCAGACAGCAGCCTCTCTCCCGAGGCCACAGGCAGCTAGCTCCCACTTTAAAGGACCCTGTATCAATTTCACTTTTTTTCCCTCCTTGGTGCCTCCCTAATGAGATGGTGCTAGAGTTGAAAATAAATAGTCGTGTGGCTGGGCAAATAGATAAATAGATAAATAAAGCATGGGTTTCTTCCAGGAACGCTGGCCCTCTTTCCCTCCCAGGGGTTGGAGGAGGTGTGGGTTTCTCAGGATGGCCGCTGATCTTCTTGCTAAGGCAGTGGGGCTGGGGCCGGTGACAACCCAGCTACTGGCCACCATTTCCTGAGCACTTAGCGGACGCCGGGCCTGTGCTTGGCTTGACATCTCTCATTCGGTCTTTGCGGTAACTCATGAAATAAGCAGGCTTCACATCCCCATGTTCAGATAAGGCAGCGAAGACAGAAAAAGCAAAGTGATTTGGGCAAGGTCACAGCTAGCGAGTGACAGAGCTGAGATCCGAGATCAGGTCTGTCTGCATCCAAGGACAGGCATTGCTACTATCATGGAAGCCTCAAGGAGTTCACAGTCCACTTGGGACAAACTACTCACTCAGGAAATGACAGTAAAAAACCCAAGATGGAGAATTCCCATCCCTGTGAGGTGTGCTGGAAGGTAAGGACTTGAGAGGTGGGAAGGCAGGGGCTGGGTGGCTGAGGGGAGCTGGCCTTGGAGGAGGGGCTGCCTCCCGAGACCGACTAGGTCCTGGGAAGCACAGAGAGAAAGGCGCCTTAGAGGGCCACAGCTGGGCCTGCCCACCGGGCCTGCCCTCTGCCATCATGCCTGGCCACCCGGTCCCCACGCTTATCTCCACAGTCCTCTCCCCTCTCAGGAGGTAGGAGCTATTCTTGAGCATGTCCTGTGACATGCTTCCAGCAGCTGCCCCATCAGTCAGCATTGCAGCTGGCATTCTGCGGAGCACAAGGGTGACTGTGCAGGCTGTTAGCAAACGCCCCTCCGTCCACAGTGGCTGGCAAGTAGTGCTCCCCGGGGAGTCCCCAAACTCTCTGCCATGATCCCGCAACTGAAGGGTTAGCACCTGGCACAGGGCAGTGGGGACTCCACAACCCACCTGGGGGTCTGGTTGGTCGTGCCCTGCCTGTTAAATATTTTGAAACTCATCCTTGATTAGAATGGATGGGTCCCTGCTAGGGTCTACCAGATGCTCTGTGACTCAGCCTCCTGGAAACTCTCCACCCTGCCCCACTCCAGCCTAGGGCTTCCTGCTATTCCTTGAGAATGCCAAGCATAATCCTGCCCCAGGACATTCGCACCTACAGTTCCTGATGCCAGAACAGACCTCCTTCCAGCTCCCCTCAGGTCTCTGTTCTGCATCGCCCAATGTCGGGGAGTCGGGGAGTTCCCTGCTGACCTGTATCAAAGGGCAGCCCCAGCCCCCACCCCCAGCACTCCCTACTTCTACCCTGTTTTGTTTCTTCCCAACTTCTCTGCACTCAGGCTTGCACGATCTACTTAGTGGGTTACTTCCGTGGTATCCTCTCTCCAGCTACAAGAGCCCCATGCAGGCCACGCCTCGTTCTCTGCCATTCCCCATGCCTAGAAAAGTGCCTGGCACATGCAAAGCAGAGATGTTGAGCTGAATGAGTGAATGAATGAGCAAGCGAATGAATGAATGTACATTTCAACCTGCATGTCCTGATCTCTACTATGTGCAAAGCTCAGCACTCCAGGCTGTGGGGCAGCCAGGCAGGACGGGCCCCTGCACTTCACAAGCTCATGGGGAGCACTGGGATTGAGACAGAAATGGCAGAGAGGGAGAGCTGAGGGGCCCACGTGGGCACACGCCGCCGTGTGGGAGGGAAGAGGCCTGAACAGGTGCAGGTGCAGAGATCCCGGGGAGGGCGGGGCCGGAGTGAGGGAGGCCTCTGTGTTCCGACTTCCAGAAAAGGAGGGGAGACTCCCGGCTCCCCCAGTGCCCCTCAGAGGGATGCCCAGTGTGCGATGGTCATTGTCTGTTAGAAATGGGCTCCTGAGCATTTATTCAATGAGCTTCTGCACATTTATCTGATGCAGGGAGATCAAATTTTCTTGAAAAAAATTCAAAGTACAATTGCGTTCCTTTTTAAATTTAAAAACACCCCCAAATATTTCTGATACAGGTAATGTACATTTGCTTTTTGGAAGTTTTCTGCACTTTCTAAGTTTTTCATAAAATTGTAGTCAGAGAAAAAACAAACACAGGAATTGCTGTTAAATGTTTTTAAAATAAAAACAAGACAGAAAGAAATGGCCACTTGTGTTAAATTCATATAATGAAATATCATGCAGTCTTTAAAATTATATTTATAAAGTGATTTTAATGGCATGGAAAATACTTATGTACGTGGAGAAAAAGCTGGATACTGACTTGCATGCTTTCGGCGACATAAAAGTGCATGTACATACGTACGCATGCACGGGTGTGTGTGCACACACATATATATGCACATGTGAGTGCACACACACAGGTATGCACATACACACACCGTCTGGCAGGGAAAATGCCAACAGATAGTGGTGATCGCTGGGGCGTGGCATTAAGCATTCTTTTCCTTTAAAGTTTTCTATATTTTCCACTTTTCTAATTATTTTAAATTTTATAATTGGAAAATATTTTTATTTCAAATAAGGGTTGAAGTTCAGGTATCAGAGGGGCAAGCGTCCACAGTGTGTCTTGTTTATTAGTCCAACTACTGGCCAGTCCTTGGACGGAATGTGTAGGTGCCCAAAGAGGTCTGCAACATACCGTCTGACCTAATAATCCCCTTCCTAAGAAGACACCCTGAAAAAATAACCCAACAGAAAACAAAAGCTGTTCCATCTGTTAATGTGTAAATTGCAGAGCTGTTGATAAATTAGTGGGAGGAAAACAGAACCGACCCGACATCCAAGGACCGAGTATCATTTGGAAGAGTTACGGCTCATTCATTCAGAAGATGATTACAAAGTAGAAGCTGGAAAAGAGAGAGAGAGAGAGAGAGAGAAAGGCCACAACGATTACAATAATTTCTTGAACGGAGAGAACGGAACTGAGGCCACCAGAGGTGGCAAAGCAGAAGAGGGAGGGGGGACTAGGGAGAAATTGGTAATGGGCCACAAAAAATGTTCACATTGTGTAGTGATAAAATAAAAATAAATGATTACAAATGTGGCCGTCACAAAGCATCATTCGGGAGACATTCTAGAAACAGGAAAAACATTTTGTGTTAAAGGTGAAATAAACCAAGTGAGAATATGTGGGTGGGCCCCAAACCCAGGCAAGGCCAAGACACGAGCGTGTGGACCAGCAGCCGAGCGTGGATTCACTCACTGAGCGTCCAGCAGCCAAGGAGCGCGGCTTACGGGCATCTCTGATGTCCGAGCGTGCTCAAGGCACAGAGAAGACAGCAGCGGACAGGACAGACAGGCTCCTGCCCCCCTGGAGTTCATATTCTAATGAGAGTTGGAGAGTAGACAGATGGTGAGTAAATTCACAGAAAGTCAGGAGGTGGGAAGAGCCGAGGAGAAAACTGAGGTGGCGTGAGGAGAGTGGCAGAGGGGCCACAGGCTGCACTTTTCCTGGGGCTGCTCGCTGGCCAGTGCAGGAGAAGCAGGAGAGAACTCCAAGACCTCGGAGGTGGTGGAGCCATGGGACAGAAGATGCCTGGGTCCCTGAATCACCACCTGGAAGTGAGCCACTCACCAATCAGAATCACCCATGTGAACTTTATGTGAATAAGAAATACATTTCTGTTGTGTCAAGCCATTATATATTTGAGGGATTATTTGGTACAGCAGCTAACCTGCCTGAGAGAAAGGATGGAGAGTGTTTGCAGGGGTCTAGACCCTGCACAGAAGGGGACTCCTGAGCCAGGGAAAGGGAGAGACAAGGCACAGGGGTGGCAGGTGGTGGGCCTGGGGCATGCAGAGGGCAGAGAAGTTGGCAAATCCTAGTCCAGGAGAGCAGATGCCAGACAGGAGGTCAGCCGGCCATTTAGTGGTGGGGACTTGCAGGTGAGACAGTCAACCCAGCTGGTCCCCATCCAGCCCATTCATGCCCAGGTGCAGCAGGGCCAAGGCAGAGGCCACACAGGAGGACACAGAGGAGTGTGCAGAGAAGAAGCCCAGTGCAGAGGTGAGGGGAGAGAGGCAGTGACCGCGGGGGGCTGGGAGGGACAGAGGAGGAGGGGGATTGGGGCATTGGGGTACTAGAGGGAATCTTGACTAGAGGGACGGGGGTGAGAAGGGAGGAGACGGGAGGAGATGAACATTCCAGGAGGCCAGGACCACCCACAGGGATAGGGGAGAACTGGGGCATGAGTAATGCTGGGGGAGTGACAGTGGACCCGGGATAAAAATCCTCCAGGAGCGAGGGACCATCTGGGATCTGCAGATGACCCCAGAGCAGAAATCAGAGTCTGATGGCCCCAGGTCAAACCTGGGGGCTTGGGTCCAAGGGAGATAGAACATTCTGGAAGGAGAGTGAGGTGCAAGGAGGACACCTCCCCCCACTTCCAGGCCCCATGGTGGGGGCTGTGGGAGTGGAAACAGCACTGCAGGGGAAGGGGCAGGCAGCTCAGAAGAGGCAGAAGGTGAGGGGACCCGTCCAAAAGGGGATGCGGGCAGCACCTGATGGCCACCTCGTGCTCCCTCTTCCACCTCTGCCCACTCTGCACCCACCTGCAGCACCCTCTCTGTCTGCTCCTCTGCCTGGGGCTTCTCTGGCTCCATGCATGTGTGGCCCCTGGAGTGGCTCCTGCAGGCATGTGGCACCCATGGCCAGAGAGGGAAGGAGACCGTAGGGGAAGACTGCAGTCCCCCAGCCTCCCCACCTCTGGGGGCAAGTCTGAAGCATGCTCCCCAAGGGTCCCCGTGGAATGGGGCCTCTGGTTCCCAGCACGGTCGCCGTTTGCCAAGGCACCGGCTTTGGGCTTTTCTCTCCTGTCTCACCTGAGATTCCTGGGATCATCTTCTAAATAAACCACCTGCCCCCAAGTCCTTATCTCCGGGTTGGCCCTGAGAGGAACCCAAAGCAAGCCCAGGGATTTGGCCGATGCCTGATGTAAGTTCCAAAGGCCACCGTGGGAACGTTGCAGGAGAGAATGAGGATGGGGACGGTCAAGAAGGGGCAGGTCCTGAGTGGACCAGGAGGCAGGTGAGCACCCAGGCTCGAGGGATGCCAGGTTCCCTGCATGGGGGACAGGGGATGTGACAGGGAACAAGGGGTTGGTGGAACTGGTCCTGCAATCTGAGTGTCACGAGGAGCTGAGGTCTTTCCAGAAGTGCTAGAGAGCCCTCCTCACGCCTGCCGAGGCCAGTGCCAGGCCTTCGGGGAGCACATGGAGCTCTCCAGTCCACACTGCAAAGAAGAGACAGGGTAGTCTGTAATCTGATCCCAGTGGGAAAAAGGGCAAGTCCTTTCTTTCCTATTTTAAAACGCCATCATTACTTTTTAGATTTAAAAAAAAAAGTTTTTTACACCACCAAGCTGCTGCCAGAAGCACCCCGGGCTCCCAAGACAGGGTGGTGGGGGGTCGAAGGCCTCAGCCACGCACCCCCCATGTCCATATCCTGCCCAGCGACGACCACCGAGCCGCCACTGCTGGAACGCTCTGGGGTCCCCTGCCAGAACGAGGGGCATCCCACGGGCCTCGACCATGCCCCCCGTCCTTCCTCCTCCATCCACCCTATCTCCCCCCTTCTCCTCTCCACCTCCCCCGCAACGCTCCACAACAACATCTTAGAATGTAGAAAATAGTAATTAATTAATTTTTTTTAAGTTTCTTTCTTTCTTTTTTTTTTTTTTATTAAAAAGATGACTGGTAAGGGGATCTTAACCCTTGACCTGGTGTTGTCAGCACCACGCTCTCCCGAGTGAGCCACGGGCCGGCCCTTAAAAAAGTTTCTTACAAAGCTTACATAATCCTACGATATGCAAAATCCAGCAACCACACTCCTTGGTATCGACCCAAAGCAGCTGAAAACTTCTGTCCACACGAAAACCTGCGCGTAACTGTCCATAGCAGCTCTGTTCACATTCGCCAAAACGTGGGAGCAACCGAGATGCCCTTCAGCAGGTGAACGGATAAACAAACCTGTACATCCAGATGATGGAATATGATTTCATGATAAAGGGCAGCGAGCTATCAAGCTGGGAAAAGACATGGCCGAACTGTAAATGTATTTTGCTAAGTGAAAGAAGCCGGTCTGGAAAGGCTACAGACTGTACGATTCTACCTCTGAGACATTCTGGAAATGGCAAAACTATGAAGACGGTAAAAAGATCAGCAGTTACGCTGGGTGAGGGGAAGGAGGGGTGAACAGAGGATTTTTAGGGCAGTGGACTGTCCTGTATGACACTCTGATGGTGGAGACATGTCATTACCGAGCATACAACACCAAGAGTGACTCCTAATGCAAACTACTGACTTCGGTTCATAAGAATGCATCAGTATTGGGTCATCCATTGTAACAAATGTGTCACACTAATGCAAGATGTTAATAATGGGGAACTGGGTGTGTTTGGGAAGGTGGGACATAGGAATTCTCTGCTCTCTCTGCTCCTTATTTCTATAAACCAAAAACTGCTCTAAAAAATAGTATCTATTAATTTTTTTAAAACCCTACTAAAATTTGATCCCACGTGACCCACACTGTTGGTGGCAACTGCAGCTGACATTGATCTCTGCAGAGACCACGCGTTGCTCTTGTTGGTCAGAATCCCCCCACCCTCGCCATCCCCAACCCCATTTAGTGCCTTTGGGCAGCCCCAGAAGCTCCCTGGGGCTCGGCAGTGGTCAGGGGGGTGGGGGCAGCTGTCTGCCCATCCTTGGTCCAGGAGTCAGTGGCCAGCCCAGAGGTGAGGCTGTGGCCCTGCTGAGCTTCCTGGGCCACACCCACTGGAGGGGACCCCATTCCACCATCTGTCTCTGGGCCACCCCTGGGCCATCGTGTATCATCTCTGTGCCCATAAACCTCCACCCTGTCTGGCACAAGAAAAAGATGGAGCAGCCCTTGCCACACGGTCCCCCTCCCCTGCTCACCTGGAGAGCAAACAAAGCCTCCCTTGTCACAGGCCTCTCTGAGCCGGAGTCATGCTCCCATGGGACCCACGGACACTGCCTAGTCCCTGCAGCTCAAAAGCAAGTCATTGGTGACCTGACCAGAGGGACACACTGCTCTGTGATCAGCCACCAGCCCGGCTTTGTGGAGGCTTATCAGAGGTGCTCGGGTTACCTGCAGGGAGTGCACTGCCAGTCACCGGGCTCTGTTCTCCCTGCCTGCCCAGGCCTGGCCCAGCCTCACACGTGCTGGGGAGATGCAAGAGAAAATGAGTTTGGAGTGGACATCTGGAGGCTGCCTCGGACTTGATCTGCAGCCCATGAGCCAGCTGGCATGTGAGAAGGGGCACTGGGCTCTGGAGGTGGCCACTTGGGGGACACTGAGGGTGTGTTGGAGCCATGCACATCCCCAACCAGGAACACAGGACCAGGTCCCACCTTGCTCCATCTTCAGAACACTACACGGCCAAGCGTCCAGGACAATGGGGTCCTCAGTGGGGCTGAGCCCCCCTGGTCCAGAGTCCACTGTAACAGGAAAGTCACACTTTTTTTCTTTGGATGCTGCAAATCAATAAAATAAAATCAAGGTAGCTCAGGGCACTTTCTTCGAACATTCATAACATTGCTCATACTAGATGTTTTATTTAAATTTGAGGCGGCTGTGCAGAGGAGATCGATGGAGATCATGGGGTGGGGTGCTAAAGTCCCCCTCCGAGGTTCCAAAGCTCAAGGCCTTGTCCCAGCAGCTACCAGGTGCTGGTAATCATGCAATGTCCCAAATGAAGCTGTGTGAGCCACAGGAGCACTCTGTCCATCCCAGCTGGGGGGGTGGGCGGCCACTGGGGGGCCCTTGGTCACGTGGCTGACACCCTTGCTCCCCAGCGCCACCAGATTCTTCCTATATTGACTCCCAAGTGTAAGGCTCTGTGTCTCTCCTGCTCCCACCTCCTTCCTTTTCCTCCAAAGAAGGGCCCCTCTGTCTCCACATCCCATGATTTCATTTTTGAGGCCACCACAAAGTCAGTTGACATGGCTGTCTCTCCCTTCCAGTCATCCTCCCCCAGAAGAGTGACATGCCACCATCATCACTGTCTCTCCCAAGCACCTGCTCAAGGGAGCCACCCAGTGCCAGCTAGGGCAAGGAAGGAAAGAAGGAAGGAGGGAAGGAAGGGGTAAATGCTTCAGTTCTTGAAGGTACTCAAGGTGTAGAAAGACCACTAGGCTTTTTTTCTGTCAAGGGGAAGATGGGGGTTGGTTAAGGTAATGGGAAAAAACTTTCAAACACTGGTTGAATTAACTGGCATTGGGTTTACTAGAAAGGGGAAGTCTGTGCATGTGCTAAATGCTCCATTTCAGAGTCCAACGGTGAAATCCAATTCCTGCCTAAAAGGACAGATCTGATGTCCCTCGAGGAGATAAATGGCAGCCGGGTCCACACGCCAGGACTCGGGTTGCACCTGGTCACACAAAGATGCCTGGTCAGGGCTGGCACAGCAGCTGCTCAGAGCTGCAGCCCACACCCCATCTTCTCAGCCCACACGCACCACTGTAATGCGGGCATCTGGAAAGCACAGTCCAGCAAGAAAACTCAGCTAGAGGAGGCGGGTTTGGTTAGGGCGCAGTTTCAGGCAGGAAATTCCAGGGCATCAGGATTCCTGCCCATGGGCTAGGCTTGGGGACTGAGGTCTTGGGGGAGGACCAAGAGGCTCCATCCCTGTGGTGGCCACAGGAACCAGACTCTCACTTTCACCAGCAACCAGAATAGTAGCAGGACAATTGACCCTGCGTCACAGGCCACCCGCTGAGAACATGGAGGGGGACCGGAGCCAGGGGACCAGAAAAGCCATCTTTGGACTAGCCTGAGAGAGAAGCCTGAAGGGGTTGCCTCTCAGTTGATCCAGCTCAAGAACCTGCTGCCAATAATGCACCTGCCCACCCCCACCAGAATCCACCACCAGGACCAGCCTGCAGCCCACAGTGTCTGCAAGACTCTAAGGATGCCTAACAGGCGTGAAAAGGGCATAGTACTTGCCGCAATGGTGTAAAGAAAGGAGAGATAGAGAACAGCGTTTGCTGGTGCGTGCAGGTGGCCTCGGCGGGACGGAAGAGTCAAGGGTGGTCACGTGGGGAGGGGAGTGGGTGAGCATGGGGCCCATGGCCTCACTTCGTTGCTTACTTTTAGGTTTTCTAACGATGTGAATCCATTATCTGTTCAAAACATTGAACTTATGAATTTGCAAAATTTGCTCCCAAAGGCCTGGAGGCTCTTTGGGCAGAGACGCTGCAGCTGGGCAGATGGGCTCTGTGTCTGCAGGGGACACCCCTCCACCCTCCGTCTCGGGACCATACCCCTCAGTGCACCAATCCCCCCAACACTGAGACCCCTCCCCGCCACAGACGGACTTCCCTCTCTCAGAAGGGAAGAGATTCTCAGACCGGAATCTCATAGAAGGAACTGGAAATCAGTGTAACTACCCCCTTCCTTCTTTGCAGCTTCCACCCCTGCCCTGTTGAAAGCAGGATATAAACAGTACACAGAATTCATAGGAAAGAGATGCCTCTCTTTGAGAGCTGGAGGCCAGTTTCTTTTCCTTTTCTCCCTCTTCTTCCTCCCCCTCTCCAAGGACATGGCTCTGCTCCTGGGAACACAGCAGCTCACCCAGAAAGGACAAAAGCCCCGCGAGAGCCAAGCACCCACTGTTGCCCCGGCGTGGCCTGCAGAGCCAGGCAGAGCAGGCACCGGAAGTCACTCGCGGCGTTGGCGTTGGCCTTGGCCTTGGCCTGGCAGGAAGGCCCCGCTGCCTGCTGGCCCGGTGTCCTGGGCAGCTCCGTGGGAACTCCCTGGGGGCAGAGCGCACGGCAGGAAGCAGCCACTGGGTGCAGGGCAGGCCTCTCTCATTCCCAGGGACCTGGAGCAAGCTCCCCAGGCAAGCTCGTTTGGGCCTGCAAGTAAGAAAAATACTGCAACGCTCTGCAGATACTGGAGAAATGTCTTCGGGGCCCCACCCCACCCCAACTTCTTGCGCACCCCCTCTTCCCCCTCCTCCCTCCACTTCCTCCTGCACCCCCCTCCTCCACTTCTATCACACACACTCACAGTGTCACTGCTGTTTTCTCTAAGATGAAATGTTGGTGACAACCTTCTGCAGTGCCAAGAGGGAGAACGGGTGGGTGGCTAAGCTTGGCAAAGGGTCAGGGTCTTGGGAACCTTTTCAGTGCCACCCCCACCCACCAAGGTTTCTGCAGGGGAGGAAAAGAGCCGTGCAGGAAGCCACAGCCAGAGGATGAGGCCCTGCCAGGCCAGCCCCTGCCCAACCCCGCACCCAGCCCGAGTGGAACCCCAGAGGGGAAGACCTCGGTCCCATCCTTCATGGCTGATATCCTCCCATGATGACAAGATGTAAACCAGCATGTTGGGTGGAGGTTCATTTGGAGAACCACCCACTGCCCTAAAGCATCTCTTGGGTGCTAAGGTCAGTAGGGGTTGGGTGTGACGCCCCAACCCCTACTGACCTTAACATGGGGACTTGGGTTTATGAGGAGTGCGTCACAGAGCCACCTAAGTAGTGAAAGGAAGGGCCATGCTGCCAGGGCTTTGACTTGGACAAAAATGTTCTACTCTTAGATTCATGGAACAATCACATCAGACTAGACCTCAGAGACCAGCAGGGTCGAGCCTTCATTTTACAGGTGAGGAAACTGAGGCCCAGAGAGGCAAAGTGACTCACAATGGGGCATCCGGGAAGCCAGCGCAAGGCAGACAGGGGACCTGGGTCTCCCAAGGCCCACATGGGAAATACCAGGTGGTGGTGGGAAGGGTGGCTGGGTCTCCAGTAGAATGAGGGCATGAGCCTGAGGCCAGTAGAACCTGAAGAAGGAGGCAGGGGCAGACCCTGAGGTGAAAACAAATAGTTTTTCATACGTCTCCACTTCAGATCCAGAAGCAAGTGAGGCGAGTGAGGCAAAGTGGCCGATCCGTCACATGCAGCTGTCCCCGGAAGCCCCAAGGCCCAAGGGCCACTCAGCTGCCATTCGCTTCCTTTCCTGGAGTGCAGGCACTGCTGTCATGCTGGGTTTCTCTTGCAGCTGTCACTCTGCAGCGGTGATTGCTCGCGACAGCAGGGGAGAGGATGTGCAGACGCCCTGAGCACCCTCCTCAAATTGCAAGACTCCGAATTTCAAGCTGAGCTCAGTCCTTGTGGTGTTCAAGTTCACTCCATGCTGGCAGAAGTCAACTTCCTGTTCACAAGGGGCCAGTGGGGGGGGGGGGGGACAAGGACAGCCTCACGGGACGGTCCAAGGGCGTCTGAGACTCCAGCAAGTGCTTAGGGCGCACGCTGACGAACAGCGTCGGGATGAATCAGAACAGGGGGTGTCTTTTTCCTCGGAACAAACACACCCGGGCTTAATAATTAAACGAGAAATAACTTGGCACGTAGATCTGGGGTTTTGCTGAGCCCAAAACGTTTTGAAAAGATGTTTGGCTCATCCCGTCCCTGGGCGTGGCCCATCCTCTCTGAAAAGGCAGCGAAGGCATTGAACAACCACAGGCCTCATGCTAGGAACCCACAGGCCATTTGCATTCAAAGACTTTCTCCCCTCCTTGAACCTCTAGGAGTCAAGGTCACCTGGGGAAGGGGTTTTTCCCGAATTGCCTCCACTGGGATAGATTTCTTGATTCTCTGGCTCTAGAGCTTCAACAGCATCTACAGGGGCCTGACTCTCCTGGGGGACTTTGAAGAGATATTTTGGATGATTCAATTACTCTCAAGATGAGAAGTCTTTTGATTCTGATTAACAACAACAAAAGATTCCATCAGCAACAGTGCTGTCATTGTGTGAAGGAGGCGTTCGCACTGTTAGGAGCGTTCCAAGAAGGCCCAGAGGGCACGATCCGAAATATCACAGCAGCTTCCAGGAAATCCCCTGCCAGGATCCGCTGCCGGGAGAGAAAGCGCTGCCCTGGTCCCGTTTCTGGGGCAAAGGCAGCGGCCGGCCTCTGCTGGCGTGGGCTGTGGGCGGGCCCTGTGCCTCTGCTCCGAGCCTCCCTAGCAGCCCGCGGGTGGCAGGGACAGTCTGAGCGGCTCCCCGCGCTCTTCTCTGTCCCACCTCTGGGTGCAGGGCGAGGTTTGTGTCACGTTTGGTAAGGCAGGTCGTCGTCACCAGCACACAGGCACAGAGATGCCTACGGGCACCACCTGGCAGGCGTAGGCTGCAGCCCACTATGCACCAGAGACACCTGGATGGGGAAGACACAGTGTGGCCCTGAGCCACGCACAGGAAGGGGCCACCCCGCAGGTCATCACAAACCACTGCGAGCTTCCACCGCCCGCCACCCACCATCCGTCTGACAAATATTTACCTAGATCTCCTTGGCTCCCTGTGGCTGCCGCAACAACATAGCACCCGCTGGGGCCAACACGACGGCAGTTCATTCCCTCAGAGCTCCAGGCCAGAGGGCTGCGGCCAAGGAGCCGGCAGGCCACGCTGTCCCAAAACTCCGGGGTGGGGGGCCCTTCCCTGCCACTCGCTTCTTCTGGTGGTTGCCAGAAATCCTCAGGGGTCCTCAGCTTGCGGACACATCACTTCAGTCTCTACCTCCATGGTCACGTGGCCATCTCCTTGTGTCTCTGTGACCAAATGTCCCTCCTCTTATAAGGCCCCATTGGATTTAGGGTCCACCCCACACCATGATGACCTCATCTCATTACACCCACAATGGCCCTACTTGCAAATGAGGCCACATTCTGAGGTTCTGGGAAGGACATGGATTTTGCGCAGACGTGATCCAACCCAGTAGGAGAATGTTCTAGAAGCAGGCCCTGTTCTGGTCCCTGTCTTCCAGGACCTTGCATTTCTGGTGAGGGAGATGGATTCAACCTAATGGAATGTCCAGTCGAGATCAGCACTACGGAGAGAAGTGCAGCAGAGGAGAGGGCTCCCGGTGATGGGGACGCCATTGTCCGCAGGGAAGCCCAGGAAAGCGTCCTTGAGGAGCTGACTGCTGCACGGGGGGCAGTGCGACCATCCAGGGGATCTGCCTGGAGCAGCCGGAGCAGCCGGCTTGAATCAGGAGTGTGCGGGGACCAGTGTCCAGGGACCAGCAAGGAGGCCGAGCGTCTGCCCTGGAGGAGGAGAAGCTGGTAGGGTGGCCACTGCCAAGACCAGAGCAACGCATCTGTCCTGACCACATGAGGACCTGGGAGGTGAACTGTGGGCATGGGGGTGGGGGGCACGGGGAGTGTGGCCTGGATGAGTCTGGCCTGTTCCAGTCGCCATGGGGAGAGTCAACTGAGGGGCACAAGGGGAGCAGGAGGAGCAGTCCCGGAGGGGCTGGGGCCAGGACAGGTGGGAGACAGGAGGGGGAGGGGTGCCGGATGCTGGACGTAGGTCACAGGTCATGCCAACAGGCTTCACCAAGTTAGCAGGTGTGCATGGGACCAAAAGACAAATATTACAGGCAACTGTGGGGCTTTGGGCCTGAATGGCGAGACTGTTGGCTGACGCGAGGGTGAAAAGACTGCAGATAAAATGCTCTGTGGTCACTCCAGAAAGCATGAGGAACCCCACCCGGAGTCAAGATTCAGGGAGGGGGACTTCTGAGCTGGGTTTTGAAGGATGACTAGGAAAGCCCAGGTGTGCCCTAGGTGAGCAGGTCATTCAGGGAAGGGTTCAGCATGCCCCTGTGTCAAATTCTCTGATTAGGGTGGTTTCCGTTTCCTCTCCTGAGCCTCCCATACCTGAGACGGGTCCTGCCTCGCCCAGCGCAGCAGCGGGCAGGATGAAGGGGCACTGGCTGTGAGGTCTGCACCCTGGCTCTGCTCTTAACTGCAGCACAACCTCAGGCTCTGTGGGAAGTTGAATTGTATCCCCCCAAAAAAATATGTCCACACCCTAACCCCTGGTGCCTGTGAATGTGCCCTTACTGGGAGACAGGGTCTTTGCAGATGTGATCCAGTAGAGGTGAGGTCGTCCTGGGCTGCAGGGGGCCCAGATGCAATGCCTGGTGTCCTCCCAGGGAGAGGGACATTTGGAGACACAGAGACACACACAGAGGGAAGAAGACCATATGAACATGGAGGCAGAGACCAGAAAGATGCCACAAGCCAAGAGCACCAAAGATTGCCAGCAGCCACCAGAATCCAGAGGACGGCCAGGTAACAAGTTTTTCCCTCAGATCTTCTAGAAGAAACCCACCCTACCAATGCCTTGTTTTTGACTTCTGGACTTAGAACCGTGAGATAATTTCTGTTGCTTTAAGCCACACAGTTTTGTGGTACTTTGTTACGGCAGACCCAGGACACTCCTCTAGGCCCCACTACTGTCCTCTATAAGGTAGGGATAGTGGCCCCCATTCAGAATCATCCTAGGGATTGTTTCAAGCTCTGTCCCAAAGGGGCATTACCCTGTGCTCCTCTACCAGTGGGGACACTTGTCTCAGCCCAGAGCCTCAGGAGCTGGGCTACTCAAAGCGTGGTCAGGCAGCCAGCCACCTCAGCATCACCTCGAAGCTGGTTAGAAACACCCTATCTGGACCCGGAGACCCAGAATCTGTTCTGTGACAAGATCCCCAGGGATTTCCTCTGCACAGTAAAAGTTGAGAAGCCCTGGTCTAGAATGCAGAGCCTGAAGCAAGGATTTGGACCCTGGTCCTTTCTGAGGAAGGTGCAAGCTTAGGATGGGGGGAGGGAGTACAAGGGCCATGAAACAAAGCACGATGCCCAGGAATGAGAGAGACAGTGAAGAAACATGCCAGGTGTCTGAGCTGGAACTGCACCTCCAAGAGGTCCCTGGAGAGAAAGGGAGGAGGGGGCGTTTATCAGCCTGGCTGTGACCTCTTGTTTCCCACTGTTAAAGTTGAACCCATGGAGGGGTGGGAGAAGATGGGAGCAATTAACTACTCAATGGGTGTAGGGTCCCCCTTTGAGGGAATTACAATATTTTAGAACTCAGGAGAAGTGGTGAGTGCAGAATGTTGTGAATGCACTAAATGCCACCAAACTGTTCACCTGAAAATGGCTAATTTTATGTTTTGTGAATCTCACCTCAATTTTTAAAAACGTTTTACTCTGTGGGATGTTAACCTCTCCTGCAGTTCTGGGTGGTGAACACCCGATCCTACATGCTGCAGCATGGTGTCTGAGTACCTCCAGGGAGAGGAGAAGAAGGAGATGGAGTCCAAGAAGGCACATGATAAAACCTTGTGTTTGATTATTACTTCTCTTTTGATGTTGTTGTTTTTGTTTGGTCGTTTTTTCATTTTTTGGATTTTTTTGGCTGGCCAGTATAGGGATCGAACCTTGACCTTGGTGCGATCCGCAACTGAGCTCATCGGCCAGCCTTGATTAATCTTACTTTCCTTATTATTCTCTCCAAAGACTGCACTGGCTTTGCAGTTCATCTGGCACAGCTCAGGTGTCCAGGGGCCTTCTCATCAACCCATAGCCAACAAGTGAACCACCCCGAGAAAGAACAATGGAAGAAAAGAATCGTCTTTGCAATTGAGGGGAAAATGCTACATACAATGGTGCTTGTGGGTGCACCAGGATATTATGTACCATTCAACTCCCGGTAGCTGTGTGTCATAGGATGGCCGTTCAGAGATTATCTGCACTGCCCTCGTCAAAGGGAAAGAGCAACCTGAAGGAGGATTGGAGTCGGAACAGACGCAGGATCCCTGTGGATACGAAAAGATTCAGCATGATAAATGAGGGGAAGAACACGGACTTCAGAGTGAGCAGCCCTTGGTTCAAGTCCTCAGTCTGCCACTTCCTGCCAGGAGCCTTAGGCAAGTCACTTAGCCTTTTTGACTTTCAGTTTCCTTATCTATAGAATAGGAGAGATATCCATCTGTGCAGAGCTGCTGGGGGGGGACAAAAGTAGATGCAATGTCAAACCCAGACTCAAAAAATTCCTATAGATAAATTTTCAAGGAAAATGAGCTCACAGTCAAAAATTGCAAAACATTGGAATAAAAGCCTATAGAAATAACAGACAGCAGAATCAAACTCACAAAGACCTCAAAATTGAAATTATGAAAAGTAATAAATAACATAAATATGTTTAATGTGTTTATTTATTTAATTTTTATTATTTATTATTAGCATATTCATTATTACAAATTGTTATATTTCTTTGTGCCCTTTACCCAACCCATCATGACCTGTCACTTCCTAAACCCCCTCCCTCTCTCCACCCCTCACCTCTAGTATCCTTAGGTTTGTTTCTCCTTCTGAAAGATTAATGTATTGTTGTGGTCTTTTCTTCCTTCTTTCTTTCCTTCCTCCTTCCCTCGCTGTTTAATATGTTTAAAAAAATAAAAGTGAAGCTTGAAACATGATCAAATGGGAAAATTTATACATCATGACCAAGAAAGTTTGAAAAATATGATATAAAACTTCTAGAAACAAAAAATATAATTACTAAAATTAAAAACTCACTGGATGTCGAGTGGCTATATTAATTTCAGACAAAGTAGACTTTGGAGCAAAGAAAATACCCAGGATAAAAAGAAACACTACATTATGATAAATAGGATCAATTCACTACTGACACAATAACCCCAAATGCATATCAACTAAGAACAGAGCTTCAAAACACATGAAGCAAAAACTGATGGAAACAAAAAGAGAAATAGACAAATCCACAGTTATAGTTGGAAACCTCCATATTCCCCTCTAATAGGCATTTAGAACATTCTACCCAAAAAACCAGAAAACATACTATTTTTAAGCATACATGGAATATTCAAGATAGACTATATTCTGGGTCATAAAACAAAACTTAACAAAGTTAAAATAATTTAAATCATACTAAATATGTCCTATAATGCAATTAAACTGCAAATTAATAACAGAAAGATAAGAGAAAAATACCCAAGCATTTGAAAATTAAACAACATGCTTTAAAATGATCAGTGAACCAAAGAGGATATCTCAAGGCAAACTAGAAAACATATTGAACTAAACAAAAAATAAAAATACAACATATTCACATTTGTGAGATGCAGCCCCAGCAGTGCTTAAAGGGAAATTCATAGCACTAAATGCTTATAAAAGAAAAGAGTAAAGGTCTTCAATCAATAATCTAAACTTTTTTCTTAAGAAACTAGAAGAGAAAGAGCAAAATAAGCCCAAAGTAAGGAGGAGAGAGGAAATAATAAAGACAAGAACAGAAATCAATGAAGTTGAAAACAACAAAAAATAAAGAGAAAAATCAATAATACCAAAAGTTGGTTCTTTAAAAAGATCAATAAAGTTGATGATGCTTTAACAAGGCTAACAGAGAAAAAAGAAGACCTCATAGACATCAAAAGTCATTTAAACGAATACTATGAACAAATCTATGCAAATAAATTCTGCATCTTACATGAAATGGACAAATTCCTTGAAAGACACAAACTACCAAAATTCACCCAAGATGAAATAGATAATTTGAATAGCTTTTAACTATTAAGTACATTTCACGCATGGTTTTAAATTATTTTCCCCCATGTATAAATAAATTCCCAGCCCCAGATGGTTTTGCTGGCTGATTCTACCAAACATCAAAAGAACAACACAGTCTATTTCAGAAAATACAAGAGCAGAGACTACTTCCCAAAACATTTTATGAGGCTAGCATTGCCCATGGCCAAAACTAGACAAAGACTCTACAAAAAAGGAAAACTACAGACTAATATCCTAGATAAACATAGACACAAAAATCCTCAACAAAATACTAGCAAACAAAGTGCAACAATATATAAAAAGAGTAACATAACACCACTCAGTGGGGTGTATCCCAGGAATGCAAGGCCAGTTCAATACTCAAAAATCAATCAGTGGAGTCTACCATATCAACAGCCTAAAAAGAAAAACCACATGATCATTTCAACTGATATAGAAAAAGCATCTGACAAAATCGAGCATCCATTCATGATTAAGTTCTCAAAAAACTACCCATAGAAGGAAACTTCCTCAATCTGACAAAGGGCGTATGTAAAAAAATCATACTTTATACAGAAAGGCTTTCCCCCAAAGATTGGGAACAAGACAAGGATGTCCAGTCTCACAACTCCTAATCAACATCACAGTAGAAACCTTAGCCCATACAAAAAGGCAAGAAAAAGAAGTAAGAGGCATACAGATTGGAAAGAAATATATAAAACTATCCTTATTCTCAGACAACATGACTATCTACATAGAAAATCCCAAGAAATCTACAAAAAAAAAAAAAATCCTAGAACTAATGAGGACTTTAAAAAGTCATAGGACACAAGGTCACCACACAAAAGCCAACCATATTTTTATACAATGGCAATGCACAACTGGAAACCAAAATTTTAAAAACAACGTGATTTACAATAACACCTAAAAAATGAAATATCTAGGTATAAGTCAAGCAAAACACGTATAGGATCTATCTGCTGAAAACTGTGAAATATTGATAAAAGAAATCAAAGAGAATTTAGGCAATTAGAGAAACACTGTGTTCATGAATTGGAACTCAACATAGTAAAGATGTCAATTGTCCCAAAGTTGGCTTAGACTTCATGCACTTCCAAACAAAATCCTAGCATGACTTTTTGTAGATATAGACAAACTGGTTCTAAAATTTATTTGAAAAGGCAAAGATACTAAGAGCTAAAAACAACTTTGAAAAAAAAGAATAAATTAGACAAATAATACTACCCAATTTTAAGATATATTGTAAAGCTACAACAATCAAGATATTGGCTAAGATGAGAAAAAATACTTGCAAATCATATATCTGACAAAGGACTGGTATCCAGAATTATGTAAAGAACTCTCAAAACTCAATGGTAAGAAAACAACCCAATTTAAAAATGTGCAACAAAAGACTTGAACAGTCACTTCACCAAGAAGAAATGCAGGTGCAAGAAAACTCATGAAAAGCTGCTTAACCTCATTAGCCATTAAGGAAATGAGAATTGAAACCATGACAAGAGACCACCCCCCATCTATTAGTAAGAGCTAAAATAAAAACGACAATACTAAGTGTTGCGAAGGTGTGGAGCAACTGAAACTTTCAGACATTGCTGGAGGGAATGCACAATGATATATCCACTCTGAAAAACAGCTTGGCAGTTCCTTAGAAAGTTAAACATACCCATATCACATGACCCAGCAATCCCATTCTGGGTATTCACGCTAGAGAAATGAAAATTTATGTTCACACAAAACTCACATGCAAATGTTTATAGCAGCGAGATAGGAGGTGCTCAGTTTCCCTGGGTTCAGGTTACAGGACACACCTCTGGGTTTCAAGCCACTCCCCTAGGTCTCAGGCCCTCTCCTCTAGGCCCTCTTCTAGAAAAAATTTAGGGTTTCCAGTTAGACCTATTTTCAGCACCAGCACAGGGAAAATGAGACCACAAGGGTCTGGCTTATGCAAATCCAGTGTCTGGCTTGCTCAGTAAAGTGGAGTTTATCTTCTGAATGACCTTCCACTATCACAAGCCTGGTACATGAGATAGGATTTGACCAATGAACATGCTCCAAAAGGAAACCAACTGAGATGTGCAAGACTACCTCACATAACAGGGAACCACCCCCTTAGTTGAATATTCATTAGGTAGCAAAACTGGAAAAGAGGAATTCCGGGCAAAGGCAGGGCTGTTGCTGAGGCTCTTGGAGCCAGCCCACCCTCTGCCTGTGGAGTGTGGATTGCTTTCTTTTTGTATCAAACTTACTTTCAGCAAAAGGCTGCTCACTCTCTTGAGCCAGCCTGCACTCTCTACTGAGCTTTAAGTGTGTATTTCTTGCTTTTGTGTTAAACTCGGTGTGGGCCCTGCTCAGTCTCCGGAGCTGTGCTGCGCTCTGTGAAATCTGTTTCTCTTATTCATTACATTAAACCTGTTCTCATTTTCTGCTGTGACCCTGCTCTTGAGTTCTTTCCTTTGGGGGAGTAAAGAACCGGGTAAGAGGACAGGGTGGGTCGAGGGTGACTATTCGGCCCCGCACACCCTTCCTTGGGCACCGCAGCTCCATTCATAATTTGCCAAACAACAGACATGTCCATCAATTAGTGAATGGATAAAAAAATAATGAAATATCCATACAATGGACTAGTCAGCAATAAAAATGCAGAACCTGCAACAATTTAAATGACTGTAAAATATAACTATGTTGAGTAAAATAAATAAATCTAAAAAGGTTTCATACTATATGGTTTCATTTATAGGACAGTCTATAAATGACAAAATTACAACAATGGAGAACAGACCAAGTTGAGGAAGGGTCTAACTATAAAGGGGTGGCACAAGGCAACTTTGGGTGCGTGGACGGACTTGTTCTGTATCCTGATTGTGGTGGTGGTTCCATGCACTTATACATGCGTTAAAACTCATAGAACTGTATGTACATCCACCCAATAAATGTCAATTTTTCTGTATGATAACTTTAAAAATAAAAAGATTAATATGGATGGGTGTGCTAAATAGCATATTAGACACAGCTGAAAAAAAGACTTAGTGAAATTATCCAGAACGCAGCCCAGAGAAAGAGGATGCAAAAATATGGACAAGAGGCTGAAAGACACAGAGGATCCAGTGAGACACTGGAGATTTCAGGGAAGGTCATAGAAGTGATGGAGAAGATAAAATAGTCAAAGAGATAATGGCTTTTAAAAAAACAAGAAGAAAGGTAAATATACAATATTAGCTCATCACTGATACGTCATAGTAAAACTTCAGCACAGCAAATTTTAAAAGTATCCAAAAAGGAAAAGATCATTTATAAAGGACAGTAATTATATTAACTACTGTCTTGGCAATGGCAAAAACGAAAGCCAGAAGTGAGTGGAATAATAGCATAAACCAAATAATGGCCCCCAAAGATGTCAAAGTCCGAGTCCCTGTAACCCATGAACATGTCACCTTACATGGCGAAAGGGAGTTGGCAGGTGGGGTTAAGTTCAAGATATTGAGATGCGGAGATTATCCTGGACTTTCTGGGCTGGCCCAGAGTAATCAGAAGTGTCCTTCTGAGAAGGAGACAGAGAGAGATGACAGAAGGGAAGAAGGCCGTGTGGTGACAGAAGCAGAGACTGGAGTGACTGGCCACGAGTCAAGGAATATCAGCAGCCTCTGGCAGCTGGGTCCTCCCCTGGAGCGTCCAGAAGGAATCAGCCTTCTGGACACTTTGATTTTTTAGCCTAGTGAGCCCCTTGTCAGACGTCTGAGCTCCAGAACTGTGAGAATAAATGTGTGCTATTTTAAGCCACTAAAATAATGGACAGCAGCAACAGGAAACTAAGACAAGTATCTTCACTGCATGAAGAGCAAACAGCCATCAGACCGAGAATTCTACACCCAGAGAAACCAACCTGCAAGGGCATGGACTAAGCAAAGACATTTTCGGACAATCAAAAACTGAGAGTTTAAAACCAAGATACTGTCACGGAAGGAAATTTTAAGGATAAACTTCAAACAGAAGAAAAATTATTTCAGAAGTAACGTGAGATACAATAAGAAATGTTGAGCAAATATACTGATAAGTATGTGGGCGAATTCAAGCAAATATTGACTACACAAAACAACAACATCTCCTAACTGGGTGGGGTTAAACTTGATGGAATAAAATTAAAATACTTCACAACAATGACACATAAATTAAAATGGAAGTGAGTGGAGATCCTTGCTTTACTTGGGAGGAAGATAGAAATATTAATTTTCAACTTTATTAATTTAAGTATGCTTGTTAAAATAACTTGCATAAACAATAAAAGAAAATCTATAGAGTGTGTAACGTCCAAATAAGTAGAGGAATGGAGAAATAAAATAATAATTTTAAAAACCCCATAAATCCAAAGGAACAAAATTAGAACTAATTAAAAACAGGTAGTGAGACAGTAGAAATAAAAGCAAATATGTCAGTGATCACAACGCATGTAAATGGACTAAACTCTCCATTTAAAATCCAACTAGATGAACGTTAAACAGTATACACAGTGTACACAGTATATAGTATATATACACAATATTGTATACACAATATTATTGTATACACAATATATATGTACTATATATAATATATATATGTATGCTGTAAATCAAAGACTGGAAAAACATATACCAGGCTATACATGCCAAAAGACAGATGGTGTAATATTAATATCAAACACAATAGACTTTAAAGAAAAAGGCATTATTGAACTAACAAGAGTCATAAGGGGTGGTAAAGATTTAATTTACAGTAGCATATAATATTTCTAAAATTTCATGCACCTAGTAACAGAGCTTGGAAATAATAAAACTAAAATTATTAGGATTTTAAGGAGAAATTGATAAATATTCCAAACAGTGAGAGGTTTTAATATTGTCTCCTAGTAACCAGTAAATCAAGAAGACAAAAATCAGTTAGAATATAGAAAAACTAAAGGACAAATGAAAAGCTTGATCTTGGGGATATTTGAGTGATTTAAAAAAAAAAAAAGATTCCATATCACAAATTATCAGATGCAGTACACACAATACTTAAAAGGACATTTAGAGTCTAAAATAATGAATAATAAATCATACCCCAGTCAGGTGTATCCCAGGAATACAAGACTCGTTTAGAAAATCTATGAATGTAATTCGCCATAGTAACAGATTAAAGGAGAAAAACCGAATTATTGTCTTAATAAATGCAAAAAAAGCATTCAATAAAATTTCATATGCAATCATGGTTTAAAAATCTTAGCAAAGTAGAAATAGAAGGGAACTTCTTTAATCTGATAAAGAGCATCTACCAGAAATATCTACAATAATCATCACATTTGGAGAATGTTAAAAGAATTCCTGTTGAGATCAGATACCAGACACTTCTGTATAACATCAGACTGGAGGCCCTAACCTGTGCAGTAAGACGTGAAAAAGGAATACAAAGGATGAAAGGTACAGAGAAAACTCTTATAAGTTGCAGATTAAAATACTGTTTACATAGAAAACTCAAAAGAACCTAAGGAAAATTATTAACAAGAGAGTTAAATAAGGTGAGTGTATACAAAACCAATATACAAAACTCAATCACATTTTAATAAAGCAGAAACAATTCCAAAACAAAAAAGATATCATTTACAATAGCAGTGACAAGCAAATATGATATATATATATATATATACACACACACACACACACACACATAAATAACCTAGGAATAAATCTAACAAAAATGTATTCAAATGTAGTATGTTTTTGGATAAAAAGACTCAATATAATAATGGTATTTGTTCTCCCCCAAATTGTTTGCAGATTCAGTACAGTTCTAGTCCCCCCCCCCCACAAAAAAGATGCTTTAACTCTTCTTTAATAAGTATTTCCATGAAGTTTAATCATTTTCACCATAAAGGGATTATTACACCCTTGCCCTGTGATCTTGGACAAGGTCTCAGTTTTGTCAGCTGAAAATAAAAGGACTGGAACAGGTGATCTCCACAGTCCCTTCCTGCACTGAAATCCTACGATCTCTGAGACTCTCAGGAAGGGAGGCAGGTAAGGCAGATTTGACACTTCCGTGTGGCTCCTCCTGAGGGTAATGAAATGATAAACCAGGCTGGGGTGGATCTAAGACTCCACCCAAAGATCTTGGCATCCAACAGGAGGTAAAATGTAAAGCAAATCATGACACGTCCCAAACATTATGTAATCACTGTAAATAGCTTTTAAAGGATTACATAAACATGGAAAATATTCACGACATGTTAAGTGGGAAAAAATTGCCTATATGCTATAATTACAATTCTAAACGCAAGGACAAGATTCATGATTCAAGGCTGCCCGAACTCTTAAGTTTCACCTGAAGACATGTTTGGGTTGGCCTGCACTTTACTTTTGGTTTTAGTCGTTGGCTACCGTTAAAAGTCTAGAGATTTCACATAAATATCCAGATCTCTAGATTCTCTGGAGAAACGTGAAGATCGGCTGACACCGGGCCAAATTCCCACACAGCAAACACTGGCAGGACCTGCGCTGAGGCTGCCCCTTAGAAGGGGCCTGAGGCTTTCTTGCTCACCTGTCCCCACCCGTCCTGCTTCTCTCATTCTGGGTGAGTGCGTGACATGCGGATTATAATGCTGTCGCAGTACCTCCACGGTTTGCCCATGCTGTTCCCATCGTCTGGAATGCCTTTCCAGCTTTCTCCCCTGGCAAAGCCTTGACTGTCCTCAAAGCCTCAGCACAAGTATCATTTCTTCCAAGACCTATTGCTGAACCTCCAGATGAGACCAGCTCCTGCACAGCCCTGTCCTGGGGAAGCTCATCGTGGTCTCTTCATCTGCTTGTCCCCTACCCGTGCCAAGCCACGGCTCCAGAATAGGGACTGCATTTTATTCATCCCGGAAGCCCTGGCCTGTCATGCCAAGCTGAGCACTGAGCCGAGAGGGACTCAAGAGGAGGTCACGGGTGAAATGAAACTGTGTCCGATGATGGTGTCAGGAGAGCTTTCTTCTTAAAAACATCCTTTTAATGATGATGTAGTATCGCCAAATGGAAACACAGGAGATGGCATCCGAGGGAAGGCTGGAGCACCTGTCCTGCCTGGGAAAGACCTCTGGGTATGGCCACCCTCTCCCCACAACTGGAGGGGGTCAAGGGCATTGGCAGCCGAACATCAGAACCTGCTCCTGTTTTCTCTTCTGAATCCTCTGGCAGGGAGTCATTATTTGCTTCCTGGAGTGGGCACTGGGACTGCTGGGCATTTTTAGGCCTAGGATTTGGGGTATCCAGGAGCTTCTTTGCAAGGTGCACGTGTCTGGGAGCCCAGAGAGCTCTGCCTTCCTTCCTGGCTCGTGGGACTGCCACCAGATCCTGGTCTGTGTGTCTGCGACACGGCACACTTTCCCAGCCCCCGGGCCTCAGCCCAAGTTCATCCTCCTGGGAGCACGTCCCCTCCCTGATGGCCTCTTCCCTTGTCATGGTTTCTTGCTTACTGTGCTCTATCCTCAGAAGGTAAGAGCCCACAGCAAAGGCTGAGTCTGCCTTATTCAGAGCTGTATCCCCAGCAGCCGTGTCCACAAACGCTTGTCGAATAACCGAACGAACATACAGAAACTGGAGTGCTGGGTGAGAGCAAAAGCTGGGGTTCTGGTGCAAGGCTCTAGACCAAGGCTGGGGGGCTGACCCTAGAAAGCCCCAAGCTCAGCCCCTCATGTCCCAAGCCGGGGCTACTTGGAACTCAGTCAAGGCCAGGTACCTTGGTTTGTGGTTTCTAATTGACAGGAGGAGGTCACCAGGGCCCCACTACGGGGTCCTTACCTTCTGCCCTGACCTTGGGTGAGTCCCCTGGATACTAGGTCCAGACCCTCTGCTCAGGCTGGGAAAGGGGAACCCAGGAGCCCCAGCCCACCCAGGACCCCCTCTCCAGCCCTCAGCGTGGTCCCACCCCTGGTAGACCTGCCCCCAGGTAGCCCGGTCCCTGTTCAAACCTCTGGACCACCTGTTCAGACTCTGCTGCCAGGTCCTACCCCCTCGGGCCCTACTTGATGCCCGCTTGGGAGGCTACGGTCTAGGGGGTCACCACAGGGCTGCCCCAGGGCCCCGAGCACCTGCTCCAACACAGCTCTGCCGGCAGCCCCTGCGTGGTGAGGTTCTGTCATGGTGGAAACAGGTGCACAGCCTGTGCTGACTCGCCGCGTGGCAGGATTTAACCTGAGCAGAGCCTGGCCATGGATACATGGTCACGGTGGCCTGCTGGGGCCGCAGCAGAACAGCCAGGTGCCTGTGCACACGCACGCTGTCATGTGTGTTCTCACCTGTGCCTTTCAACTGTTGGCGAGCAGAAAAGGGCACGTCATCTCCAGTTTTACACAAGGAGCCCGAGGTGCTGGGGGAGTAAGCGGTGGAGCTGCACCTGCACCCGGGCTCCTCGCCCAGCGCAAGAGAGTTCTGAGGTTGACATCTGTGTGCATGACGCTTTCAGGATGCTCAGAGAAGGAAGAGATTTTGAAGAGCAGGCTGGAGAGCCCCTCCTAGCTTCTTCCCTGGGATTCTGGGGGCAAATGTTTGGTCAGATTAGCCCCGCCAACCAGACCACAGGGGTCTGAGAATGAGACTCGGTTTCCCCACGAGCCAGTGTCTCTCGCTGGGCTTGGTGAGCACTGCGAGTCAACTGTGCTCCAGGGAAGGCCACATCACTGGCCCAGAAGCTTCTGTTTTGAAACAGGATCGAGTAGACAGTGCCTGGAGCCAAGGAGGTCAAGGAAGAAGGCTGGGGCCCAGGAGGTGGCATCTGTGTGGCGTTTCTTCCCTGAGCACAAATGGTGCTCCTGAGCTGGAGTGTGAGCCGGCCAGGGTGCAGCTGCATCCACGCCAGCTCTAGTCCTGCCCCAACACTCAGCGGGTCCCACACCACGCCCGCACACAGCATGCCCTCTGCAAATAAGGCAGCCAGGTGCCTTGAGGTGGACGCCCAGGAAGACAAAGTGTCTGACCGTGGTGGTGGTGTGGATGGCCAAGCGCAAATCACTGCACTCCCGGAAAGGCCATCCACAATGCATGGGTCAGAAATGCAGCTGGGGCTCTGAGGTGTGACCATGTACACCCGGAGAGAGGCCTCATTCCCAGTGTTCTGGGAGCCCGCTCCTCCATGCAGCAAGACCCTGGGGCATCTCCAAATCTGCCTGTCAGCCACTTCTCTCCATGTTGGCCTCCACCACGTCCTTCCTGCAGTAGAACTGAAACACCAATCCTCCTTCCACATGAGAGAATTCTCATCACAGCCAGGACTATGGATTTTTTTTTTATAGAAACAACTTTATTAAGATATAATTCACATACAACACAGTTCATGCTCTTGAAGTGTACAGTTCGAAGGCTTTTAGTATAGTCACAGAGCTGCGCATTCACCACCACAGTGAATTTTAGAACATGTTCATTATCCCAAAGAGAAACCCCTGTCCTCTTAGGGGTCACCCTTCAGTCTTCCCATCCTCCCCAGGCCCTGGCCACCATGAATCCACTTTCTGTCCCTATGGATGTGTCTGTCCCGGACATTTCATGTAAATGGAGTCACACCACAGCAGGTGGTCCTGTGTGCGCGCGGCGTCTCACTCAGCACAGTGTTTCCAGGGTTCTTCCACGCTGTGGCATGTGTCAATTCTTCATTCATGTGACACATCACGTTTTGTTTATCCACTCATCACCCGACGGACACTTGGGTTGTGCATTAATTTTCTGTGGCTTATAACAGAATACCTGAAACTGGGTAATTTATAAAGAAATAAAATCTATTTACTACAGTTTTGGGGGCTGGGATTGCAAGGCTCGGGGAGTACATCCGGCGAGGGCCTCCTTCTGGTGAGGACTCTCTGCAGGGTCCCGTGATGACGCAGGGCACACAAAGAAGGCCGGGCAAGAGAGCTTGATTTCATGAGCTCCTTTCTCCCCTCGTAAAGCCACCAGTCCACACCATGATAACCCATTAAACTGTTGACCCATTACTCCATGAGCGGATGAATCCATTCAGGAGAGCACAGCCCTCACGATCCAGCCACCTCTTAAAGCCCCACCTTTCTGCACTGCCACATTGAGAATCAAGCTCCCACATGAGCCACGGGGGGGACACACACTCAGACCACGGCAGGTTGTTTCCACTTTTCGACGGTTGTAAATAATGCTGCTTGAACATTTATGCTCAGGCTTTCTTGTAAACCTATGTTTTCATTTCTGTTGGGCATATACACCTGGGAGTGGAATTGCTGCATCAGATAGTAACCCCATGTGTAACTTTTTGGGAAACCACCGGACTGTTTCCCACAGCAGGTGCACCATTTCACGTGCCCACCAGCAGTACACGAGGGCTCCAGGTTCTCCACATCCCTGACAACACTCGTTATTTGTCTTTATGTCTTTATGGTCATGACCATCCTGGTGGGCATCTCAATATGGTTTTGCCTTGCATGCCCCCGATGGCTAATGAGGCTGCGGAATTCTAAAGCAATAGGTGGGGGGATGATCCTGGCCCCCCATGGCAGAAACGCAGCAGACAGGAGCCACGTGCTTCTTGACAGTGGAAGAGTCAGGAACCTCTAGGTGCTGAGACTGCAGGATGGCTGGCTTAGTCCTTGTCCTCGAGGAATTAATAATCTAGTCAGAAAGATCACTGAGGAAATAAGCAATTGCTGTTGCTGTGGAAGGTGCCCTTCCTCACATGCCACGTACAGTGGTGGCCTCGACCGTGTGGGGAGGGGACGGAAGCGAGAGGTCAGGAAAGGCTTTTCTGAGAAACGAAGCTCCCACTGCCCAGAACTGTCACTTCCCACTGCCTGTCTTCCCCCTGGAGAGGGTTGTCACAGACTAAATGATGTGTCTTTCCAAAATCCACGTGTTGATCCTACCCTGATGTGATAGCAGGACGAGGTGGGGCCTTTGGGAGGTGATTAAGTCAATGGGATTAGTGACCTTATAAAGGGCACCCCAGAGAGCTCTCTCACTGTCTTCCTGCCATGTGAGGAGACTGCGAGGAGACGGTGTCTGCCCCTGGGGATGGGGTCCTTGCCCAGCCGTGCTGCACCCTGATCTCAGACTTCCAGCCTCCAGAACTGTCAGAAATGAGTTTCTGTATTTTAGAAGACACCCAGCCTCTGGTCCTTCATTATAACAGCCTGGACTAAGACAGGGGTGCTCCTGTGAGCTGCGGTTTCCGTCTCCTTTTTTTTCTGCCACTATACTTCTTCCAGGGACTAGAGCAGTTCTGTGGCTTTCGGATAATAAACAGGTGAATGAATGAATGAATGAGAGTTTGCCACCGAAAAATAAAGGAAGAGGGGGCCGCACCAGACAGAGGGAGTTGCCAGTGCTGAGACAAAGGTCAGGCAAGGGACGCGACTGAGGGGACCCGGGGCAGAGGCCTGGAGCAAGCCAAGGAAAGGCTGGGCTAGGGCCCACGTTCAGAGTCAGAGGAGCCCGGGTGCCGGGCTGAGAACTTTATTCATCGCCCCCGAGGCCAGTCGTTTTCAAGCCTGCTTTTAGCCAAGGAACAGTCTTCAGTCAAAATCTCCCCAAGAACACGAGTAACAAAAGAAAAAATAGGTAAGTTGGACTTCATCAAAATTAAAAACTTGTGTTCTTCAAAGCACACCATCAAGAAAGTAAAAAGACAGGCTGCAGAATGGAAGAAAATATTTGCTAATTACATATCTGATAAGGGACTTGAATCTAGAGCACACTGTCAAGAGTTCTTACAACTCAATAATAAAATGACAACCTCATTTAAAAATTGGCAAAGGATCTAAACAGACATTTCTCCAAAGGAGATATACGAATATCAATGAGCACATGAAAACACGCTCAACAGTACTCTGTGAGTCTCGCAAACCTTTTTAAAATCCAACTAGAAAGTTCAGAGTCAAATTCAGAATTTCACGCCGGCAGTATTTGCACAGGGAAGTGGCAGGGGCAGCCCGAAGGCAGCTAAATCAGGCAAAAATTGGTGTCCCGTGAAACATCAGCTGTCAAAGACCCAGCTGACCTGGGAGGGTCACGCTGCTTCCACTGGGCAATGTGCAGATTCCAGGGGGTCACACGCTCTGAGAAGTGATCCTAAAAATGGCCAGGGGATCTACTGACACCCCAAAGCAAGCAGGACAGATCCGTAGGGTGCCAGCCCCTAGACATGCATGAAAAGTGCTCAGGTCTGCTGTTCGGGTCAGGGGAAGTGCTCAAAAGTTGAGCAGAGGACAGTTGGGGACACTTCTCTGTTGCCGGGATCTTCTCCAGGGCTGCCAGTTCTTCCATCATCTGTCCGTGCCCGTTCGATCTGTCTGTGAATTTTCCTGCGTGAGGTGACCGCTCCCAGGACGGGATGGACAAACTCAGGCAGAACATCAGCCGTGTGCTGGAAGAGAGTTTGGAGCTGTGCTAGTCCAGCATCTTCTGAAGGATGTTCTGCAGATGTTCTACTTTTCTAAAGGCTGGTGTGACCTAATATGATCGAAAATCACTAATGCTCCTTTTTTTTTTTCCTTTTTTAAAAAATGCAGGCCTTTTCACTGCAAGTCTACACAGATCCCTGAATATGTGAAACTGCCCTGGGTTTTTCCAAGAGAAGAATTGGCACCTTTTCACACGCTTGCTCACTTTTTGAAGGACCCTTGGGTCTCAAAGCACCATGAGGGACCAGTGTTCTATGACATACATGTTAAGAAACCTTGATCTAGCCCCACCCCTTCATCTGGCAGATGGGGAGACTGAGGCAAGAGGTAGACAGACAACTAAGGCCATGCAGAGAGCTAGGACTAGGGTCCTCGTCCCCAGGTGCCAGCCCCTCAGCTCCTCCCCCTGTTCCTACATCCTTTGCTGAGCCAGTGCAAATGAAATGCAAGGCCCCTGTGCCATGGAGAATGTCAGGTGGCAGCAGAGAGCTGAAGCAAGCGCAGACCTGCCAGAGCACGCACCACCACCCACGCAGCTGCTCCCTGTGCGGCCGGAAGGGCCCTAGTGGACACATCCCTAAGCCAGAAACCAGGACCCCAGGCTGCCCCTTGCCAGTGTAGTCTCCTTGGACACGTCACTCAGCCTCTCTGAGCCTCAGTCTCCGCTCCCTGACAGTGGGGCCGCAATGTCACCTATCTCACTGCCGTGGAGGAGTGTTTGCATGATTGCAAACAGAAATCAGTGCCTGCCTTGTCGAAAAGGAGAAAGGTCTGACCTTGTGCATGGAGGAGGCTAGGCCTGCCCACTTCTTGGATTCTAGAAGCATGAAACCCCACTTGCCTTTGAGGCGGGTGGCTCCGAGCATGCTGAGGGTGGCTGCCACCAGGAGGTGCAGGTGGAGTCACAATGGTACCAGCCTGTGGATGTAGCAAGCGCCTGCAGGTGCCCTCGCTGTGCCCGATACTTTACAATGTCATTTCTCATTCCCAGATGGCAGGACCACCAATGTAGGAGACACGACTCAATTCTGGGTGCACCTCTTCTGAGGGCTCCATCCCTCCTCCCTAGCGGGGGTTAATTTCGAGCTCACTTAAAGCCATAGGCACTAATTAAACCCCATGAGGAAAGCAGAGGGCACATTGCCCCGCATGATAAGGGCTCAAGGCGTGTTGGCTGTTAGTGCTTGTATCGCTCTGATCGTTAGGTGAGGGTGTAAGGCATTATTTGGAAATGGTTACGTGACATAATTCTCTCATCGATTTTCACATTTATCACACTGCAGTTTCATATTCCCACCATAATCATGGGCAAGTTCCTTAACCCCTCTATGCCTCAGTTTCCCCATCTGTGAGATGCAGATAGTGCAAGTACCCATCTTGTAGGGCTGTTGAGCGGATTAAAATGGTTACATGAAAAGCGCTGAGGAGAGCGCTGCATAAAGAAAATGTTTGAACAAATGTCAGCTGCTGTGGTCTGCAGTGACAGATGAAGCTCACTAATACGGCTGTCACAGTTACAGCAGGTCTGCTTGTTTGGATCCCCTGCAACTTGTCATTCCCTAGGCCACCTTAAGAACAAATGACGGCCTTGGATGCGTTGCTCTCTGAGTTCCTGTGGCCACCTGTCTTCAGGAGGGGCCATCCAGGTGCGGGCCCACAGTTCCATGCGGCCCACAGAGACACCCCAGCACGGGTTTGACCGGTTTCCTCCAGTGCTTTCTCGCCTCCTCCTGCAGGTTCAGTGGAAACCCCTCACTTTTCCTTTTCATGTTCTACTCCTGGCCTGTGTTTTAGAAATAATAACCTATTCTCAAACCATAAAGAAGCTACAGGCCACTTGGGCATTTTTCTGTCTTTGTCAAATGATAACTCAGACAAAACCAAGCCTTGCCCTTCCTCCGTTCTCTCTTTCCCATTTCTCCCTGATTTTCTTTCTGCTCCCCCACAGCCTCTCCATCATGACATCTGTCTGTCTGTCATATCATCTACGTTTGGGGATGCTTTTGATCTACAAATTAAATCACATGATAAGAATAAAGGCTTTCTAAAGTGAGTTTATGTCGCGCCTCCCACATGACGCCACATCCTGGAAGTGACGACTCTGGGATTTCTCTCCCTCCAGGGTCCCCTTCAGATCATCCCGGGTCATTGAGTGGGAGGGGTGGGAGAGCAGGGGGAAGGCACGGCAAATGTGCCCGTTTATATGAAAAATTGAACAAAAGAAGACTCAGTTCTCCAATGCCGTAAAGAAGTATTTAAATGCCAGCTGGAGCCAGGAGGCATCATTAGCATATCTAAAGGTTCATTTTTCAGTCTCTGGATATGTCTGGTCAAAAATTACTAACCTGAGCAAGGAGTGGCTGCAGGCTTTTTAGGAGGGCATGCCTGGCATACAAAAGGGGAGATAAAGGCACACAGAACAGCCCCAGAGAGCCAGTCTTTTGTCACGCCCAGTTCCAAGATCAGGACCGTTCCCTACAGAGAAAGCCCAGGGATGGGGGCTGAAGGGACCTTGGAGCCCGCAGCTGAGATGGGCCAGACAGTCTTCTTTGGTTCCCTCCAGAGAAAGTCCCCGTTCAACAGGGCTCACCCTGCTACTCGTGTGCTGTTCTTAGAGATCCTGCCCCGTGTGCCCTCAAAACAGAGTTTTCATATTTTCTCTTCTTATGTTCTGGTTTCGTTTTTTTCTTTTTCTTTTTATTCTGGTGATATCCACATAACAGAAAATGAACCAGTTCAAAGAGAACAATTCACCACCTCTATGTAGTTCCAAAACATTTTCATCACCCTCTCCCCCCAAACCCACACCCATTAGCAGCCACTCCCCCCACCCCTGAAGACCACTAATCTGCTTTCATCTCTATGGATTTGGCTTGTTCTGGACATTTCTTGTAAGTGGAATCATACTATGTATGACCTTTTGTGTCTGGCCTCTTTAATTTACGTTTTCAAGGTCCATCCACATTTTTTTCTTTTTTGTCAGCTGGCTTGTACGGGGATCCAAACCTTGGCATTATAACACTGTGTGTGCTCTAACCAGCCGAGCTAATTGGCCAGCCCCTTGGTCCATCCATGTTGCAGCATGTTTTGACATTTCATTCCTTTTCATGGCTGAGTAATATTCCATCGTGTGGACAGACCACAATCTGTTTATCCACTCATCTATTGATGGACATTTGAGGTCTTTTTCCACCTTTTGGCTGTTGTGAATAGTGCTGTCCTTAGCATTCGTGTACAAGTTTTTGTTTGAGCACCTGTTTTAAACTCTTTGGGGTATATATCTAGGAGTAAAATTGCTGGGTCATATGGTCATTCTGTGCTTAGCTTTGCCTTGTCTTGATTTTTTTTCTTCTCTTCTTTGGCTTCTTAAGATGTTTCTTCTCTAAGTGGGTGACCATGACATGCAGCCACTGGAGTCTAGCTGTGGCATGTGGACTTCTTTGGGGGGACCCCATCTATACCCCCAGGAGGCTGGAGCCACCATTCCTAAAAGGAAACCCCAGGCCCCTGCTGGGTATGTGGTGGAGATGTAGCTGTCCAGAGCGCCTTGTAGTGCTGTTCTCTCTTGGGTCCTCTCACCTTTCACTGTCAGGAAGCAGGTCAGGCCCAGGGAGGGTCTTCTTTCTTGCAGAACCTATGGCCTTTGTGGATCATGATCCAGGACAGTGCCACCTCTGCCATTCAGGGACTATCGCATGGCACCCCCACTCAGCCGAGAAGCATTTGAGTCACTGGGAAGCTCCCTGATTTAAGTGAGACTGTCCGTGTGTCTTTTTGGAGCACTGTCTATTCACTGACTTTATTATCCGGGACATGAAGACAACTCTGGAAATCAAAAGGTCTGGAGTCCATGGGCCTGACCACATTTTTCCTCCAAAGAATAGGACCTCTGCTGACAAATGAACGCTGTTACTACAGGAAAGAAAAAAGGGGATGCTGTGCGCTGAAAGGCTTCCGTGTCCCCACAGTGTCCAGTCGCTTCTGGAGGTGCAGAAAAGAGATGCCAGTGGAATGTCCTACTTAATGTCTCGCTCTGGACGCACCACCGACAGCCCGAGGATTTCAAGTGAAAGGGAAATTGTGGAGGAGTGGGCTGGTGGCTGTGCATCCAAAGCAGGGGCTCTGGGCAAATGGCCCATCCCACGCTGCACTGGGGAGAGGGACCAAAAATAGGGGAGAAGGGAGTGGCACTGGGAAAATAGTTCAAGAGGATAAATGAGCTAGTGGATGCAGGAAATGCCACAGCAGCACCTTCATCTGCAGCCAGTATTTACTGAGCCTCTGCTCTGCTCGAGACACTGAGCTGAGAATACCACCTACAGTGTACTGTTAAGTCCCCACAACAGGCAGGAGCCACATATAGTATCATCCCTATTTTACAGATGGAGAAACTGAGGCTCCAAGAGTTTAAGCCCCTCACCCGAGGGTACATGGAGCCCAAACGCTTATCCACTAGCCACGCTGGCCAAAGCAACCATCAGGACTTCTTTGTTATTAACCATGTGATGACCATTTGATCTCTGGACAAAAGCAATCCAATCTTTTGAAGGGCTGGTTGGCATCACAGATCATTTTAAAACTAGGAATAAGAAAAATATAAAGAGTAGATTTCTCAGCATTTCATAAAGTGTGTGCTTTAAAGAGCAGAGGGGTCCTAGTAAGTGGAGCTGCCAGCACTGCTGGGTGGCGGGGATGCACGTGGCTGGGAGGGCCGGGAAAACACATTCCTTGTCAAACATCCAGAACCCAGAGTGCAAAGTCCAGCCTCACTTCTTAGAGGGACGTCCCCTCTGTCCAAGCTGCTGCTTTCTTCTCTGTAAAAAGGAGATAGTACCTGCAGCAGGTTAAATTGTGTCCACGCCCTAATCCCTGGTACCTGTGAATGTGACTCTGTTTGGAAAAAGGATCTTTGTAGATAACTAAGTGAAGGATCTTGAGATGAGATCATCCTGTCTTAACCAGGTGGGCCCTAAATCCAATGACAAGTGTCCTTTTAAAAAGAGGAGAAACACAGAGGAGCAGATCATGTGGAGGAAGAACCAGAGACTGGAGTGATGGGTCTGCAAGCCAAGGAAATCCAAGCATGGCCGGCAGCCACCAGAAGCTGGGGGAAAGGCCTGGGACAGATTCTCCCCCAGGGCCTCCAGGAGGGACCACCTCTGCCGACACTTTGATTCCAGACTCATGGTCTCCAGAACTGTGAGAAAATAAATTTCCTTTGTTTTTTAAGCCACAAAGTATGTGGTTATTTGTTAGAATAACCACAGGAAAACTAATACACAACCATAGGGCTCACACACACACACCTCATACAAAACAGACTCACACTGGAGTACCTGCCTGTATTTCGAGATCACATTGGTCCAACCTCTCTGTGAGGAGCTTGACGATCTCTGTCCAAAACCTTCGAAAGGGGCAGGTCTTCCCTTTGGCCTAGAACAACTTCTTGCAGGAATTTATTCTATTGCAATCTGTGGATGAGTGTGCAAATATGTGTGTACAAGCTCACCATGGCAGGACTGTTTAAAACAGAAAAACTTGAAAATCACGTAAATACATTGGCTAAATATGTTAGGATGTGTTCATTCAAGGCAAAACTATGAATCCACTTAAATCGATCAGGTAGGTGGATGTATTTTGACATGGAGAGATGTTCAGAGTCTATTATTAAGTAAATGTATGATTCCAATTCTATGATGTTCTGGAAAATGCAAAACTACAGAGACAGTAAATAGATCACTGTTTGCCAAGGGTCAGGGGGTTGGGAGAGATGAATAGGAGGGGCAAGGGGATTTTTAGGGCAGTGGAACTATTCTATATGATACCGTAACGGTAGATACGTGACATTATGCATTCGTCAAAACCCATAGAATGTACAACACCAAGAGTGAAACTTACTGTAAACTATGGACTGTAGTTAATAATAACCAATATTGGTTCATTAATTGTAACAAATGCACCACACTAATGCATGATGTTAATCATAGGGGAAACTGTGTGCTAGGGAGGGAGGTATATGGGAACTCTGTGCTATCTGCTGAAATTTTCTGTGAATCTAAAAATGTTCTAGACCCCAAAAGCACAAGTAAAAAAAGTAAAAATAAACTAATGGAATTGCATCAAACTACAAAGCTTCTGCACAACAAAGGAAACAATACAGTGAAGAGACAACCCATAGATTGCTAGAAAATATTTGCAAAGCATACATCTGATAGGGGGCTAACATCCAACGCATATAAGGAACTCAAAAACTCAATAGCAAGAAAACAAATAACCCAGTCAAAAAATGGGCAAAGGACCTAAATAGGAGCCTCTCAAAAGAAGACATACAGATGGCCAGCAGATATATGAAAAAATGCTCATCATCACTAATCACCAGAGAAATGCAAATTAATACCACGATGAGATATCACCTTGCAGCTGTTAGGATGGCTGTTATCAAAAAGACGAAAGATACCAAGTGTTGGCGAGAATGTGGAGAGAAGGGACCCTTGTGCACTGTTGGACTATAAATTAATGCAGCCATATAGGAAACAGTACGGAGGCTCCTCAGAAAACTAAAATTGCCATATGATCCCGTAATCCCACTTCTGGGTGTATATCCAAAGGAATTGACATCGGTGTGCCGAGGAGACACCTGCACTCCCACGTGCCTATGTGCATTGCAGCACTGCTCGCAATAGCCAAGGCATGGAAGCAACCAAGGTGTCTGTCATTGGATGCGTGGATAAAGAAAATGTGCTATATATATACACAACTGAATACTATTCAGTCTTAAAAGCGGGGGGAAATCCTTCACTGTGGTAACATGGATGGCCTGGAAGACATTATGATAAGTGAAACAAGGCAGACATAGAAAGACAAATACCACATGATCTCAGTTATGCATGAAACCTAAAAAAGTTGAACTCATAGAAGTAGGGAGCAGAAAGGTGGTCACCAGAGGCTGGGGGGAAGGATGGGAGAAAGGAAGATGTTGGCCAAAGGATACAAAGTTTCAGTAAGATGCAAGGAATAAGCTTTAGTGATCTATTACACAGAATGGTGACTATAAAAAATAATTCATTGTACATTTCAAAATTGCTTAAAAGTCTGTTATTAATGCAGCTTACAAAAATCATTGTTTTGTAAGCTGCATTAATAATAGACTATTTTTTTAAAAAAAATATTAACAGACTTTATTTTAGAACATTTTAATTTTAATTTTTAAATTTTATTTTTAGTTGACAATAACTATATATTTATGGGGCACAATGTGATGTTTTGATATATGTTCACAATGTGGAATGATTAAATCAGGCTAGTTAACAAATCCATCACCTCACGTACTTATTTTTCTGTAGTAAAAACACTTCAAATCTATTCTTTTAAGCAATTTTGAAATATAGGATGAATCACTTTTTATTATAGTCACCAGTCCGTGTGCAATACATCACGAAAGCTTATTCCTCGCATCTAACTGAAGCTGGAAGTCTACCGCCCATGTTAAGGCAGCCCACTTCGGAGAGCTAAGATTCCTGACAGCTGTCCCTCTGCCCAATTTTATTTTCTGATCTTTAGTATGGATGACTTGGGTAGTGATTTTGTAAAATGTTTGAAGTTTGGTAACTTTACCCAATGCATGCACGCATAAAATTGGATGAATCAGACACTTTAACTGATTCAAGTTATCAAAAACAAGAAGGAAAGTGGCCACATGCTTAGCCCCTCAGCGGTAGGACTTGCACCCTGGACACGGGAGACCCCAGATCTAGCACTGTGGCCCCAGGCAGACTTGCTTCTGGCTACAGCACTCCCCACCCCTGCCCTAGTCCACCCAGGGCCCCAGGCTGTACGAGGGTTTGCTCTGCTCTCAGAAATGTCAAGAATGTCCACCTGATGCTTAGTCCTGAGGGGCCACGTCCCTCAGCTGAAACTCTTTCCAGGGTGGTGAGCTGGTGCCCGATGGCAGAGGCGTCTGCAGAGATACTCACAGTGGCTAAGAGCCAACGAAGGACTCAGACAGAGAGAGGAGATTTCATTCACGCAGTATAGACTGATGCATGTGTGTGCATATGTATACATCACATGTACAGTTTTCTGTGTGTGTATAATTTTTTTCTTTGGAAAAATATGTGGTGCTCTACAGTGTGGGTGTACCCACTTCTCCACTTTGAGAAAAAGACCAAGCAAAGAGGAACATATGGGAAAACACTTAACAAAAATTTTTTTTAGGTATTACAAAACTTAGTTGATGATTCCTTCTGATTCTCCAGAGCAGTGGTTCTCAACTGGGGACGATTTGGCCCCCCAGGGGATACTTTAGCAATATCTGGAAATGTTTTTGTCCCAACCTGTGGGTGGAGGCTGGGGATGCTGCTAAACGTCTACAGGGCACCCGACAGCCCCCTGCCGAAAAGGTTATCAGACCCAAATGTCAACAGCATGGAAGTTAAAAAACCCCACTTCAGAGGTCTCATAATCTTGATTTCTGTATTAATCCGAGTGTTAGGGTACTTTTTTTACTGCTGATTTCTCACGAAGGCCTCGGCCACCGCATGCTGGGCTCCCTGTGGGCACCTCCACCCCTGGTCTTCCGGCGCCCTCCCACCCCTGCCTTGCCCGGCCTTCCCACGCCCCTCTCCTGACTGCTCTCGGGGAGCGCACACAAACGCACACCTTCCCACGCTCCTGCAGGGACGCTGGGGCCGGGGCAGCCATCGGGCGGGATCCCCAGGAAAGCACCTCCGGCTCACCCCTCCAGCCTCATCTCTGCTCCTCTTTCCTGCCTGGAGCAGGGCCGGGATACGAGCACATAGTAGGAACTCTATAAATATTTGTTGAATGAATGGACAGATGATTGAAAAGTTTCTGGGTCCTTCGTGACACCGTGGGAGGACCACACACTGCTCCTAATGGCTCTCCCTGGGACTCTTGGTTGTGACAGAGAAGAGCCCCTGACCGGCCTCAGCGGCTGGCCGGACCCTCACCTGCAGCAAACGTGCCCAGAGCCAGGCCTCAGTGCGGGCACCACGCTGGCTGCCGCAGGTGTGAGGGTTATTAAGACACAGTGTGACATCCACGAAGAACAGTCTAGTGAGGGGGACAGATAATAAAAAGGGAGCTGTGGACAGTGCAGTGAGAGGGTTATCACGAGACCCCTCCCATCCCCGGCTCCTCCTGTCCATGTACTGTGGACGATGAGCTCTGGGTGACAGTGCTGGCTTTGTGTCATTGCCCCCTCCGAAGCCTAGCCACATGGTAGAGCAGAGGAAGTGACTCGGTGAGCCAACCGGCGGTGGCGGCAGGCTCACGAGTAAATCTGTAGGCCCCTCTGAGCCTTGCTTTACTCGTCCAAAGAGCAGGCACCAGCTTTTCTTCACACAGCCATGGTGAGGTTCACGTGTAAAATGCTCGACACACGTCTGATGTGTACAAAGTACCTACTGTTTCCAGCTTTTATCGTGGTGCAGAGGGGTGGGGGGGAGACTGCCACCAGCCTTCGGGGGCTCCTGCCTCCTGGTGTTTGAGGGCCCCCATTATGCCCCCCAGTGACACACGTGTCTCCCACAAGTCCCCGCCAGCCTCTTCACCAGGATTCCTGCCGGGTACATCCATTTCTCCAACTTCTCCCCACGGGGCCTTTTCCACCTCCCTGCACCCTGCCCTTCCTCTGGCTTGGCTTGTCCTCTCATTTCTCTTGGGCTTAGATAGCCTATGAGTCCCCCAGGCTTCCCTCCAGCCCCCTGGGTCTTCTCTGACGACGGGGACAGTCCCTGCAACCTATAACACAACATTTGGTACTGGAGGATAGTGTCATGTGTCTGTCCTGGGAGTGAGTCACAAGCTACTGGAATGCAGGGAGCTTCTCAAATCCTCTTCTGTACCCTGCGGGAACCGAGCCCAGGTCACATTCCCCAGGGAGACCCCTTAGTCAGTGGGACTTACTGACGCAAAGATAAAAAAGAACTGTGGGTCCGGCCACTAGGCTGGCTACAAGCCTAGCACACGCACATCCGTGCTCATCTCCAGTTCTAGAAGCCTTCCGACACCAGCCTTCTGTGAGGCTCTCGGTGCGACAGGGCAAAGCTTTTCAGCTTCATCGAAGAGCCCACCTGACGGCCTAATCCCTGAGACCTGTGAATGTGACCATATTTGGAAAAAGGGTCTTTGCAGATGTGATCAAGTTAAAAGGAGCTCATAGTGGATCGGGTTGGGCCCTAAATTCCATGACTGGTGTCCTCATAAGAAGAAGGGAATTTGGACCCAGAGCTACCAAGGCCCGAGGGAAGACCGCCGGGGAGGACAGAGGGAGAGATGGGAGCACTGCAGCCACAAGAGGATCACCAGCAGCCACCAGGAAGAGCTGGAAGAGGCAAGGAAAAGTCTTCCCCTGGAGCCTTCAGAGGGAGCGCAGCCCTGCTGACACCTGGAGTTTGGACTTCTGGACCCCAGAACTGTGATAGAATACATTTCTGTTGTTTTAAGCAACCCAGTCGGTGGTCATTTGTTACAGCTGCCCCAGGAAATCACACACCATCCAACTAGCACAGCAGGCAGAACCCTGCATTTGCAACAAGTTTTCCGTGAGGTTTCCATGTACCTTTTCCCACTTGCTACACGCTGACTATAGCCCTGGGTCCTCCCAGAGTACCCGGCCCTCCCAGCACAGAATGTGCCACCGGCTTGGGGCTCCCACCTTGATGGTCTCTCTCCCCACTTGGCCTGTGGGATCACAGGTGGCAGGAACCAGGTATCCCCTGTTCTCTGCACCAAGGTTGACAAATCCACTGGAGGTGGGCTTGAAGTGCCCTCACTGTGACAACCTGTGCCAGTGTCCTGCAGAGTCATTTCCAGGCTGTCTTAGGTCGTAGGCTCTGGGCTTGCCTCCTGCCACCTGAGGATGCGAGGGAGCGGGCCACTGGGGAGCCAAGCCTCACACCCCTGCCCCAGGGAGGGGACGCTACAGGGCAGGACAAAGGGCCAAGGTCCAGGCCTCAGCAGGCTGAGGCCACCTATCCCCTGCTATCAGAAGGGAAGCCTTGGGCAGGGCTCCCGGTCAACCTTTGGTGAACAGCAGAGAGATGGCCAGAGAATTCCAGCTCTCCCCACACCCACCTAATCTCCTCTGGCCAAACTCTAAGGACAATTGCCCAGAACTAGAGAAACTCAGCTGCAGGAGATAGTGGCATTGTCCAGCTGACTCTTCGTCAAAAAGTGCTGCTATTCTTTAGTTTGGGGGCATCTGCCCCTTACGAGGGCCACCTCTTTACATTCTCTCATTCCTGGAGGAAAAACAATCCGCACTTCCTAACAACCCCCATTTCCAAAAAAGCTTTTGTTCCAGTTGCCTCATAACTACCAGGGAGCCCTGAGGGGCCATGCGTCCTCCCCGTCCTCCAATGGGGTATCTACTGTCCCATTTCACTTGTGCCTTTTGGAAGTGGGAGTTCCTGTGACAATTTCACCTAGACTAGAGCCCCAGTTGCCTGCAGAGACCAGTCCACTGCTATGGAGTTCAGTAGCTTTGCTGCCAAAAAATTGATCAAAACCCAACAGAGGGCCTGTCTGCCCATCTCATCTCCCCACCCCGTGACTGCTGGTGGTGGCGGTGGTGTGTGCACAGTTAAACCAGCTGAGCCAGGGTCACGTGATGGTGTGAACTATCTGCAAACGCAATGCTCCTGGGATTCCTGGATTTGACTGTTGGGGTGCATGTGTTCATGGGTCTGCCGCTGGGTTTTCCAGCCCACTCCCGATCCCTAGCCTGGAATGTGCTCCTTGGAGAGCAAATCTGCTTTTTTAATGGTGACTTGGCAGTTTGGGGGGTCATTCTGTAGCCAGCCTCCAACAGCCACAGCCAGGCTTATTTTGCAGAGTTAGGCCAAAGGTTTCTGTAACCTGGGAATTCCATCCCTATACTCTATAGCCGGAGCGGCGCTCTAGGGCTTCACTGGACCTGAGAACCCCAGGGAGCTGTGAAAATGCACATTCCCAGGCCAACCCAGAGGTTCTAATTCACTGTGTCTGGGGAAAGGCCAGAAATCTGCATTTCAACAAACTTTTCGTATGATTTTGATCCAAGAAATCTAAGCAACACTGCTCTAGAGAAATAACGTCTAGTAATTTTTTGAGTGTGATCGTCTTTAAACAGACCATGTTCCCAAAGGATCTGTCCTTACTGATGGTGGGTTCAACTTCTTGGTTGTCTTTAGAGTTTTGGCCGTGGGTCTGAGCCAAAGAAGCAACCAATAATGAAGATCTTTTATTTTGTATGATTAATTTCCAAAACCTCATAATGCTTTTGCAAACCAGGTATTTGGTGCCAAGGATTTTACCTGCCTCTTACTGAAGAAAATAAAAATAATAAAAATACAGGCATGTTGGTGGTCTTGTCCAAAGACTCACATCCACAAAACCCTTCATCAAGGAATAAAAACCATGATGAAGGGGGGGGAGGGTTAACTAACTTCATCAGGCCTTTTTTTACATATGATAAAATTTCCCTTTTTGAATGTGCAATGCAGTGGGGTTTCAGTAAATGTATCAAGCCGTGCACCGTAGAGCAGCTGTGGAGCATTTTGCTTACCCAGTAAGTCTCCTCACACCCGCTGTCTGTCAATCCCCATCGCACCCGCCCTCCTCCCCGCTGCCCGCACGACCCCTGGCCACGCCTGCCATCTCTGCAGGCTTACCTTTTCTGGACATCTCGTACGAATGGAACCACACAGCATATGGTGTCTTGCCACCAGCTTCTTCCGGTCTACGGTGTTTTCAAGGTTCGTCCATGCTGCAGCCTGTGTCTACAGATTGTTCCTTTTCATGGCCGAGCAGCATTCCCTCGTGTGGGCAGGCCACATTTTGTTTATCCATTCACGGGATGACAGACATTCAGGTTGTGTCCAATTTCTGAAACCACTCTTTTTTGAATCCTGCCAGCTGGCTGCTTCTCAGAATAGGTTGTATATCCCGATGGCCCATCAGAGGGAAGGGTGACAGTGGCTGTTTGATGATCACACCCATTGGGCTCTCCTGTCTGCACAAGGCACAGTCATCAGGACTGGCAGACCTGGCAGGGTGGCATGTGGTCTGGGCAAGGCCAGGGTCTCTGGACATGGAGCCTGAGGCTGGGGTTGCGGTGCTTGTGGGTTGCTGGGCGGGGGCTCTCAAGAGAAGCCTGCCAGGGACGGAGGGGACCAAGGCTGTGGTCATTGCAAAGTCCAGCCCTGGCCTGGTGCTCAGGGAGGCTCTGGGGCACAGACTGCACTGTACGGCGAGCTCTTTCTGAGGCAGGGGCTGGCCTTTCAGCCCCTATCAGTCAGTCATTGGTGGGGACTGCCCTTTGGTGGGGGGCAATGGGGCTCACATAACTTCCTGGGCAGGGCAGATCCCAACAGCATCGGCCGAAGGGACAGCTGAAGCCACTGGCAGCTGAGGGTCTTGGCAACCAGGCAGTGGGTGCTCCTGGACATAGAAAGGGTCACCAAGAGCATCACGCACAGTCACATGAAGCCTGGGCCCCATGAACCAGTCAGCAGCCGCAGCTGGTCTGGCTGTCTCCTGCACCAGCTGTCCAGCCTCCTGCTGACCAGGGTCAGCATCCCACGAGGTCCAGCTTGTCCCCACCACAGGGCCCTCAAGCGCTACTCTCTCTTCCCCCAACACACGCCTCCCTGTGAACGTGCATACAGCGCCAGTGCGTGTGTGCATGCAAGTGGTCCAGGGCAGAGCACAGGAAAAGGGGGTGACAGCCCTGCCAGCAACCTCCCAGCAGCTCTGAGCTCATGAACTGTCTCAAACACTTCCTAGAATAGGTCATTCATACCCCAGGTGCCCGGTTCATGCAACGTGGAGACCTGGTCACATGAGCAAGGAGAGGAGTTAGGACAGTCATAGGACGTTGCGGGGTTCAGGGGTGGAGAGATATCGAACAGACATACTGAGGGGGGCCTGGACCGTGCCTGTGGTGGATCATGAAGGGCTTCCTGGAGGAGGTGACAGCTGAGGCAGGGCTCAACCCAGTGAGGACCGGGAGCAATGGAACTCAAGATGGAAATCAAGAGATGGAACTCAACTGGTATATGCAAAGGCAAGGCAGAGGAAGACAGCTTGCTTATTTTGGGACCCACAGTTTGCTGGAGCTGGAGCTCAGGGGTGGGGGCTGGGGACAGAGGGTAAGGCTGAAAACCTCATGAGGGGCCTTCTGAGTTTGAGTTTGAGCTCAAGATCAGGGAAAAACCAGGCAGGGCCATGCCCACATTGAGTACGCAATCTGCTCTTCACTCTCATTTTGGGACAAAATTTGACATCCATCATCCTTGTGGCTTGCATGGGGTGACAGAGGGTCTGAGAGGACCCCGACCATCAGAACTCAACCTGGACTCTATTTCACTTCTTCGAGTCTTCCAGTCCCGAGGAGGGGCCCACCCCTGAGATGTTTATGGGCTCTCCCGTCTTCGTATAAAGACGCTTACAATCCTGAGGAATGCAGGAAAGGGGGGCTAGAATTTAGGATGTTTCTCTACCGTCTCCAGCCAGGGAGGCCTCCGAGGCTGGTGCGATGTGTGCTCACTGTCTTAGGCCGCAGAGCTGCCCCACCCAAAGGCTGTGACACCACACGGCGATTCCTCCTGGGACTTCTCTCCTTTGACCACTCTGTCTTTGCCAGGCTATCAGTCAGCTCTTTGTTGCTAGGGCCAGACGGCGCAATTCTGGGTCCTAACCGTGCTAGTGTGTGCACTTGGGAGGAAGGAAAGAAATGACCACGTCACCCACAGAGCCCCCAGCGCTCACGGCCCTCCTCTCCCCAGCCAAGTCTGGTCTCCCTGCCCTCCCCAGCCACTCACCCATGCTGGCTCCGGTCCCTGTCCCCCCAGGGGCAGGAACTCAGGGACTGTGCTCTTCCCATCCAGGCCCTTCCTTCCCAAAGTCAAGGCCATTTCCACGAGTCAAGATGCTTCTTGCACGTTCATTGCTCTGCATGACTCTAGGTGGCCTAGGCCAGATCAAAGCCATTTGAAGTTGGGGACAGGACTTGAACGTGTCTATATCCCTCAGAGGCTTGAGGTGGTGGATGTGACATTGGAGGTGCCCTGTAAAGACCCCTGCCTGGTGGGGCTGGTTTTCCCTGGTTTCTTTCTTGTCTGTCTCTCTCTATGTCTCTCTGTGCTTGTCTCTCTCTGTCCCTGTTTGTGTGTCTCGCTCTTTCAGTCTCTCTCTTTCCCTTTCCATCTCTCTGTCTCCCTCTGTCCCTATGTCTCTCTCTCTCTCTCTCCTTCTCTTTATATCTCTCTGTCTCTTTCTGTTTCTCCCTCTCTTTCTGACTGTCTGTCTCTGTCTCTCTTCCTCTGTGTGTTTCTCAAATACCTCTGCCTCTCCTGTCTCTATCTCTGTCTCTCTCTCCCTCTGTCTTTTTCCTCCCACCCTCACTGAGCTTTCAGACCCTCGTCCAGACTGTGCCTTCTCCCCAACATGTCCCTCACTGCCTGAAGTCTCTGAGGTATGTGGAATAAAGTTCAGCACCACCCAGATGGGTCTCAGGTCCAGGAGAAACCCTGGTGAGAAGGAAGGAATTTATGAACCGCCTGCAGGCTGGCGGCACTAAGAGGCAGGAGACACCGGCTCACGTGGCCGCAGGGTCTCCCTGGGCCTGGTGATCAGGTGCTCGGGGGTAGAAAGATGCTCACCTGAGCACACAGAACTGCTCTTCTTGAGTGGGCAGCCACCAGGCCAGCTGTGGATGGCGCTGGGGGCAGTGGGCTCACAACCTGCCCAGCCCAAGCTCTCGTGGACGTGTGACCCTGGGCCGGTAAGCCATGTCCCAGGCCTTGGAAAGGAGGGAATAGGCTGAATGGCTCGAGGGACTGTCCAGCTACTCTTGCTTCTTATCAGTGCTCGGCAGACTACAGGTGAGGCTCAGAGCCCCACACACAGCCTTCATTTCATTCTCCTTTCCCTTTTCAGACTGGAACAGGCGATCTGCTGGTGTGCAAGCTCCAGAGCAGAGAAGCCAGCCCTGCACACGACAGTTTCAACATGCACAACTGACCCAGGGCCTCTGGGCAGTGCCCATGGACGGCTAGGGCACCCTGACTCCATCCCTTGCCAGGACTGGGCAGCCCGCCCTGTTCGGCCATCACCTGGTGCTTGCATCCAGAGGAACTGGGGAGAGACTGAGCACGGAGCAGCCTAAATCTGATCATCGCTGGCAGAATGAACCCAAGTCCCTTCCTTCCTGTTGCTGGGATGGTTGCAGAATCTCAGAGGACAGAGGCACTGAGTGCAAGCCACCACTGCAGAAATGAGGCCAGCCCTGTATCCAGACACCAAAACTCACACCAGAAAGAAGCTCCTTTAGAGACTCCTGTGCCAAACTCAGCTCAGAGAAGTTGGACACTTCTCTTAGGATTGTTTAGCTGTGCCAGAAAGTAGTTCCCATGACTTTATGATCACACATTGTTTTTGCATGAAAGTGGTTCCCCACCCACCACCCAGCCCAGTAACCCACCTCTCCACCAGAGCCAGCTGCCCCTGCGTGACTGTCCTCAAAGCAGCAGCAACCTCCAGAGATTCCCGGTCACCTCCAGAGATTCCCAACCACCACGAGTGTACTGATAGAAGGCAGCACCATTTTCCCAGAATCTTCCCTTGGAAAAGAGAGACCCACTTTATATCGGAGTCTTTACAAAATCTCTCATATTGCAGGCTTCTCTCTCAACATTTTGTTTTGTAACGAATAGACAATTTTTTGAGCAGTTCTGGGTTTACGGGAAAACCGAGCAGAAAGTACAGAGAATTCCCACGTCCTCCCTCCCGCATGCCCCCTCCGGTTTCCCCTGTCGGTAACATCTTGCATCCACGCAGTGCATTTGCTCCAATTGATGAACCAGTAGTGACACATTATCGTTAAGTAAAGTCCACAGTTTAATGTCAGGGTTCTCTCTTGGTGTTGGACATTCTGTGGATTTTGACAACAGTATAATGACATGCATCTACTGTTACAGGATCATACAGAAGAGTTTCACCGCCCTAAAAATCCTCTGTGCTCTGTCTAGTCACCTCTCCCTCCCCCGAACTTCTGACAACCACTGATCTCCTTACTGTCTCCACGGTTTTGCCTTTTCCAGAATGTCACAGAGTTGGAATCACAGTCTGTGGCCCTTTCAGACTGGCGTCTTTCACTTAGCGATTCGCATTTACGGTTCTGCCATGTCTTTTCCTGGCTCGATAACTCACTGCTTTTTATCACTAAATAGTACTGCATTGTCTGGATGTACCAGTCTGTTCATCCATTCACCTGCTAAAGGACATCTTGGTTGCTTCCAAGTTTTGGCGAATGTGAATAAAGCGGCTATAAACATCTGTGTGCAGGTTTTCGGGTGGACACAAGATTTCAACTCCTTTGGGTCAATACCAATGAGCATGATTGTTGAATCATACGGTAAGAGTATGTTTAGTTTCGTAAGAAACCATCAAACTGTCTTCCAAAGCAGCCGTACCATTTTTTATTTCCAGCAGCAATAAATGAGAGTTCCTGGAGCTCCACACCCTCGCCAGCAGTGGGTGTTTGGAACTTTAACCATTCTAATTGGTATACACTGGTGTCTCATTGTTTTATTTTGCAATTCCCTCATGACATATGACATTGGACATCCTTTCATATATTTACTTGCTATCTTTACATCTTCTTTGAAGAAGTTCAATTTTTTTTTTTTTAAACAGAGGAACAGCTTAAAGACGACACAGAGCAAAGACACCAGCTGCCCACCCGGGATCTATTCTTTCCTCATTCTTGAGTAAGAGAAATGAGAAATCTTATTTGGGGCAGAAACTTACTCTTTTAAAAAACAATCATTCTCCCGGCCTTCCTTTTGGCCAAATGTGGCTACATGGTAGGTTCAGGTCAATGACCCATGAGCAGAAGTGCTGAGTGGGGTTCCAGGGACACTCCTTAAAGGCTGGCAGGTGTGCTCTTTCTGCCCACTCCCTTTCTTGCTTCCATTGCCTGAAACTTGGATGTGATGGCTGAGCTCCAGCAGCCACATTAGACCACGAGGTGCACTAGGACAGCAGAGCAGAAAGACTGACAAAGGCGCTAGGTCCTGGTGACTGCGCAGCCCCCATGGCAGCCTTGGGCTATTTACCTCCAGACTTCTTTTATGAGAAAGGAAAACAAGTTTCTATGCAGTAAAAGACACACTTATTTCGGACTTTCTATTACAGGCAGTCAAAGGTACTCCTATCTGAAAGAGATGAGGTCGCAGAAACAGCTTCGATCTCTGGAGACTCTCTATGCCTGTAAGAGCAGCACTGAGAGAAGGAGAGGGCATTTGACACAGAGTTAGCACTCTTCCTGGGACTGTGGCCTCATAACTGTGAATGTCTAGCATGAGGGGCCCAAGTCTTTTAAAGACCACTTGGTCACGGGGTCTCCACTGCAGAGCTACAAAAGGAATGCGAAAGCACCTGCCCTACCTTTACGTGAATGGCTCCTTGGATGGATGCACAGGTGCCACCCAGCTGAGACAGGAAGGGGACACACTCTGGAAAGTGTGAGGGAGTTGCAATGAAATTGTGTCCTAAAATATAAGACTGGAAAAAAGTAATTCTTCTGCATCAAGCCATTTTGTACAATTCACGATTTTAACTGTGTGTGTGTGTGTGTGTGTGTGTGTGTGTGTGTGTGTGTGTGTGTGTTTGTGTGACTAGGTCAATGAGTTAAACTAAATAAGCAGGTGCTCTGCAATTTCATCGATATCCCTAAAAGTTAATATATTCAAGCTCATTAAAAGTAAATCTTTTTTTAATCTTCTTTTTGGGAAAACATGGGCCCACCACCATCTACTTGGAATCACCAGGTGTATTCAGTGAGTCTGTGCAAAGGCTGTCTTGTAGCGTAGGTGACTGCAAAGACTCTTTTGGTTGAATAAACTAATATATTTGTTTTAAAAAGGAATCACATTATTTTATCGTTAGGAACATTTGATATGTTCTACTTTTGCAGATGACTCTAATAATATAATCTAAGCAGGTGGATGTCCCGTTAACTTTTTCCACGGTATGAGATGCCCCGTGGAAGCATCACTAATTACCCTTCTTACACCTGGATTTTAACCTGACCCCTGCCTCTAATGGGTCATTCATGGGTCTTGGACAGAATGGCCACCGAGCACCCCTTGAAGCAGCCCTGAACTGGGCTCAGATGACTCAGACCCAGCTCTCCAGGCATCTTAAGCCGTGTGCTGTAGGCATTGGCCTGAACCCCAGCATGGCTACAGTGCTGACCCCTGGACCTCTCGGGGATGGAGTCCTTAGGCAAGAGTAGACCTGGCCCCAGCCGGCCTCCCTGACAGTGAAGGACAGGGTGCCTGTCTGTCCCTTAAGTCACTCCCTATGCTACATCTACAGCTCCCTGACCATGAGAGCCTTCCTCACAGAGTCGTGAAGCCTCAGGCTACTGGAGACCCTATGAGATGGTTCCTTTCATTTGAGCCCCTCCAGAGGAAGGCTGTGGCTTCACTAACCGCCTGTGCTCCGTCCACGTGACGAACCAAAGTTACAGAGGTGAAAAAAGGAAGCCCGTAAGTGATTGGTTGTTTAGACCGTTCAACCCGCATGTTGAATTGTGTCTCCACAAAAGATAGTTGAACTTCTAATCCTTGGTATCTGTGAAGGACACCTTTTTTGGAAATAGGGTCTCTGCAGATGTAATTAGTTAAATTAAGATGAGGTTATACTGGAATAGGGTGGGTCCTAATCAAATGACTGGTGACCTCATAAGAAGCGAAAACACATAGACAGAGAGGAAACAGGGTCACACAAAGACCAAGACAGAGATTGGAGCGACGCGTAAAGGAACATCAGGCATTTCCTGCAACCACCAGAAGCTGGAAGAGGCAAGGAAGGACCCTCCCCTGGAGCCTTCACAGGGACGATAACTCCACCAACGCTTTGATTTCAGACTCTAGTCTCCAGAACCATGAGAAAATAAATTCCTGTTGTTTTAGGCCACCGAGTTTGTGTTAATGTGTTACAGCTACCCCAGGAAACTAATAGGGACGGCTGAGACATTTTGAACAACTTCGATGCAAATTTTTTGAAATGTACATGATCCAGGGATACAAACGCCCCTGTAATATTTTCTTTCTTCACTTGATTACCCATAAACTCATTTAATTGGTTTTTCTTTCCATTAGAAACAAAAGCTTTACATATCCTACTTAAATCAAGTTGGTTTAACCATTTTTGGTTTGTGTGTTTCAGAGAGGCCCCTATGATGAAATAACAGTTTTGTTACGAAATGTTTTCCATTTTGAATATTTTTTAAGTTTTTTTCCAAGGGGGGTATAAGTAGAGAACTTAGGATAAGTAGCTCTCTTGAAGACGACAAATCCTAAACGTTGTTGGCCATTGCAAACAGGGTGGTAGAGTTCACTGTACTTAGGGTCATTTAGATGCTGGAAAGAGACCAAACAGGGAAGGAGAACTTCTGCATCGTAGAGACCCATCCACGAGAGACCTAGTCAGCTGGCTTAATCTCTTCTGTTTTCTGGCTGTTGCAAAGATATTATGGAGCAGAAGGACATACAGCCCATGCTACCCGGTATGGAGTTGTAAAGGAAAACCAACCCTCCCTCCTGAAACAATTCCACCCCACCAGGAGATGACACCCGAACTGGCCATGGCAGTACCAACTCCCTGTCTTTGGGGTCATGGCAGGTGGGATTTTGATTTGGATGTTCTATTGATGGAAGTTCCCGGATCACTCCTCATCTGGGAGGCATCTGACCACAGGATGAAGATTCACGGTGACCTGGAAAGATGCTGGCTGACAATGTCTGAGGACCAAGACCTTGCTTGGATCCCATGAGCTGTGCTTGGTGACAATTAGGGATAAACGGAAAGGAAACCATGGTGTGTCTAGGGTGTTTATGACCCTGGACGTGAGTTTGCCAGGAAATGCTGGCTCCACAATTTAATGCTTGATATGTACTTTTAGCCAATTTTTAAAAAACAGTCTTCTTATGAAACCGATATATGTTCAACCTAGAACAATTTTTAAAAAGCAGAAAAAAATATAAAGAAGAAAATATAGAGAGAACACTGATCACCTGCATGTCACTGCAGGGCTATCTCTAAACATGCACAGACACTTTTTAAATTTTTTAAAAAAGGATCATTTTGTATATACTGCCTTCTTAATGTCTGTATTGTTAATTGTGATTAATTGTGATTAAGCTACCTGTGTGATTAAGCTACGCACACAAGTTTTCTTTAACTTATTAATCTAACAGTTTTCACTGAGCATCTGCTACAGCTCAGGCCCTGGGCTGGGGTTGAAAGACAGAGCAGGGACCTTTGTCTGCCTGGCCTGCATAAGGCTCACAGTCTGCGCAGAAGGCAGCCATATGTGTATTATGCAGCTTGAGGTGCGACAGCAAAATCAGCACAAATTTACTTTTCCTTCTTCGCAATTTCAGTTTCAATTAAAAAAAAAGATTTGTTTTTACTATAGATCTTAGCAACCTCAGCATACAATTTTTTTCTTTCCTTTTCTCTTAAAGGAAGCACTTTATGGCTTCTCTTTGGCATATCTGAATTGCCAACATCACTACTCTTGTGCTTTGGAGCCATTTTAAGGAAAATAAGGGTCACTTGAACACAAGAACTGTGATACCAAGGCAATCAGTCTGATAACCCAACTGGCTACTAAGTGACTCACAGGCAGGTGGCAGGTACAGCGTGGAGACGTTGGAGAAAGGGATCGTTTGCCTCCTGGGCAGGACGGAGCAGGAATGCGCAAGATTTCATCATGCTACTCAGAACAGCGAGCAATTTAAAAACTCATGAACTGTTTATTTCTGGAATTTTCCATGTCATATTTTGGGGCCTTGGTTGATCGTGGGTAACTGAAGTCTCAGAAAGCAAAATTGCCAATAAGGGGGGATGACTGTGCTCTCTTAGGTTGCCCATGTGCAGGCATTCGTGTGGACAGTGGCTCTCACTAGGGGGCATCCAGCAGACCCAGAATGCTCCTATGTGCTTCAGATTGTCCTCAAAATGCAAACCCAGAAGGACTCTGCTTTCCCTCTCAGCCTCACCTGGTGACAGGTGATAGGTCTAGCTTTGATCTTAACACACAGAGCAATGAAAGTCACAGTACAGCTTTATGATAGGCCGCCTGTCAGAACTTTGTGTGTCAACAGACAGTCACCTACATCATTTTTAATAATTATAGATATCTCCTGGGTGATGATACTCACAGACAGTGCCCAGCCTCTGAGTGTTGGCATGCCCGCTGACCTCTCAGCACCCCGTCCCCACGTTCCCACCACCAACCCCAAGCCGTGGGGTCAGACTCCCTGATTTACCGCTTGGTAGCTGTGTGTCCTTGAGCAAGTCACTGAACCTGTCTGTGCTTCATTATCTTAACTGTGCTGGGGCTGACGAGAATGTCTACTGCACATGACTTTTAGTAATATCCGTCAATTTGCTTTGGAAATAATACTATTGAATTTTTTTCTTTTTCTTTCTTTCTTTTTTTTTTTAATTGCAAAAGGAACTCTTAAAAATGAATTCAAAAAATCTAAGCAGAAATTTGGTGAAGGACATGAGCAGATAAGTCACACACCCCAAAGAAACGCACTCGGTTAACAAGATCTGGTTGTGGGCGGGGGTGGGGCTGGCCCTCGGCCTCATCTCGGGGACCCCCGGCATCCGGGCTGGCTCCGTTGCTTGCCTGGATGTCATTACAGAATTTTTTAATGTGCAATTCTTTGATACCAATGCAGTCAAATTTTTTTCACATGCGTATTGTCCATTTGTATTTCCTGTTTTGTGTATTGCTGGATTTTCCACTGGGCTGCTGATGTTTTAAAAAAACATTAAATAGACAATAAATATATTAAACATATATGTTCATATATATGAGTTCTTATATATGAACTTATGTGTATGTATGAACTCCTTGTCATGAAAGATACAAATCTTTGATAGACATATTTCAGCTATCTTCCCACCCTATTTTCCTTTTCATATTATTTATGCTATTTCTTGAAGTAGCGGGGATTTTAATCTAACTAGTTAGATCTAGCAATCTTGCCTTCATGATTTCTCTGTCAGTTAGGGCTGTCTCACTCCGAGATTACTGAACTTACTCATCTACAACTTTCGTGGTTTGGGTTTTTGTTTCTTTGCTTTTTCGTTGAATTATTTAATCATCTGGAATTTATTTTGGGGTAGGGCATGAGTATGGATCCGAGTTTATATTTTCCATACACTCGCTATATTGATTTGAAATGTAAACTATACATACTTGCAGCCTGTGTCTGCATTCTCTGTTCCACTCCACTAATTGGTGGGTTGGTTGCTCTATCATATCATATACTATTTCTACATCTGTGCCATGTGTTTTTTGATAATTTCTCCACTTTTCTTGAACATTCATCCTTCTACATGACTTTTAGACTCTCTTTGTCAGCTTCCTCCAAATATCCTCGTGGAATTTTATTGGAATTGTGTTAAATATGTAGATTATTCGGGAAGAGAATTGACATCTTTAAACTCGTAAGTATTCTGGCTGTTAATAGAAAAGTCATCTCTCTGTTATGTGAATCTTCTTTTATGTTCCTGTATTAGTCCGTTTCTGTTGCTTATAACAAAATACACAGAACTGGGTAATTTGTAAGAAGATGGAATGTATTGCTTATAGTTTCTGAGGTTGGGAAGTCCACAGTGCAGGGAACATACCTGGTGAGGGTCTTGGTCGTGGCAACAGTGACCCAGGGGTCTCACACAGCAGAAAATGGCAGAGCAGAGAGAAACATACACTTGCTATTGATTTGAAATATAAACTCAGCTCAGGCACCACGTAATGACTAGGAACTTCCAGGTGGGACCTGATGTGCACTCATGTGCTTTTCTTCTAAAGCCCTCAGAGCCACGCCCCCGATCACCATTTTTAATCCATTCACTACTGCACGGTCCTACAATCCAATCACCTCTTGAAGGCTCCACCTTCCAATCACCATCATAGTTATTTCCCACCCTCCCAACAGTCACAGTGGGATTAAGTTTTGGGAGGGACATTCAATCCAAGGCAGTTCTGTAGTAAAGTTTTATAGTTTTCTTCTTTTACAGTTTTCTTCCTGTGCATTCCTTGTTTGTCTTAGTTCGTTCGGGCTACCATGAGAAAATACCTTAGACTGGGCAATTGATAAATAATGGAAATTTACTTCTCACAGTTCTGGAGGCTGGGAAGCCCAGGACCAAGCTGCCAGCAGGTTCAGTGATGATGAAGGTGCAGTCTCTGCTGGTGGAAGGCGCAGAAGGGACTCGTAGGCTCCCTCAACCTGTTTCTAGGGGCATTAATCCCATTATGCCCTCATGACCCAATCACCTCCTAAAAGGCCCCACCTCTTAACACTATCGTATTTGGGATTAAGCAGTTTTAACATAAATCTTGGAGGGACACAAACATTTAAACCATAGCATTCCACCCCTGACCCCCCAAAATTCATGTCTTTCTCACAAACAAAATACATTCATTCCATCCCAGTCTTTCCCAATGAATGCTCTCATTTTAACAGTAGATACCCTGCAAGGCTGGGGGTTCAACTTTTGTTGTATTTCAGCCAATTGCATAATAAGAACTTGTGGTTGATTTTCAGCAATCTCAGCCCTGCAACTACAGGATACAAGGTTCGCCCTCAGGGCGCACCCAGAAGCTCTAGTCATCACATGGAGCCGGAGCCAGGAGCTCAAACCCCCAAGCTCATCCTTTTCTTTCATGGCGTTGTCCAGTGACATGAGAAGCAACCACCCCACATCATTGTATTCCTTAGTTTTCCACACATGCTCAAAAGTGTCATATACAGAGTCACTAAGTTCCTTGCCTCCGACAAGTGGTTGGTAAGGACTATCCCATGCAATTGTTTTAAGTTTCTCTGTAAAGAGTTCACACCATGGACTATCGGTGCTCTCTGTTCTATCTGGAGCAGAGTCTTTAGCATTTTTAAATCTAATCAGATTAGAGAGTCAGTTGCAGAAGCCCCAACACCAAGTAAGGAAACTCTTCCATAAAATTCTGTTCCTCTGGAGCCAATCTTAACGTCAAAATCTGTATTAGTCCGGGATCTCCAGAGAGACCAAACCAATAGGAGATAGATAGATGGATAGATGGATAGATAGATGGGTTTACTATGGGAACTGGCTCACGTGGTTATGGAGGCGGAGAGGTCCCACTACAGGCCGTCTGCCTGCTAGAGAACCAGGGAGGCTGGTGGTGTGACTCAGTCCAAGTCTGAGGGCTTCAGAACCAGTACAGCCGATGGTGTCACTCTCAGGCTGAGACTGAAGGCCTGAGAACCCAGGAGGATGCTGCTGTAAGTCATGGAATCCAGAGGCCCAAATACCTGGAACTCTGATGTCCAAGTGCAGGACAAGGTATCCCAGCTCCAGGAGAGAAAGCCTTTTTGTTCTGTGCCCTCAGCCAACGGGACAGCACCCCCACCTCTGGGTGAGGGCAGATCTTCCTTTCTCAGTCCGCTGACTCAAATGCCAGTCTCTTCCAGAAACACCTCACAGACACACCCAGAAGGAGTGCTTTACCAGTTCTCTGGGTATCACTTAAACCAGTCGAGGTGACACCTAAAATTAACCATCACATTGTTTTATTTGTTAGTCGGGATTTTATGACTTGGGTTGCTGCTGTGAATAAGGTCTTTGCTTCGCACGACGCTTCCTGTCTGGCTATGGTTGGTGTACGAGAAAGCGATTGAGTTTGTGCAATTACTTTCTGACCATCCGCTCTCTGAACTCCCCTACATTGCAGCCTAGTAAGTTTTTCATGAAGGTTCTGGGATTTATAGATGAACAATCATATTACATATAAATTAGTATATTTTGTCTCCTGCTTACCAAAACTGCACCTCCGTAGGAACTTTTGGGACAATGAGAAGAGTGGCAATATTAATGGGACATTCTGACCTGTCCCTGACTCTCGTGGAAATGTGTCTTGTGTTCAGTCATTGAGTATAAACGAAAGCGGCTGCCGGTTTCAGACGGACCCTGTTATCATGGCAAGGAGGTGCCCTGCTAGTAGTGCTCGCTAAGAATTTCCTTTTCTTTTCAAATCAGAAACAAATATCAAATGTTATCAAATGTCTCTTCAGAAATTATCCAGATGATGGTAGAGATTTTTCCTCTTTTTGACCCATTAATGTGGGGAATTATTAGTAAATAATACTGAGTATTATCATTATTTTATTATTTATCATATTTCTTAATTCTTATTTATTGTACTTATTATTATTATTATTATTTAAATAAAACTGAGTATTGTTTAGTTTAATTAAGTCAAATAATAATTTAATTAAGTCAAATACTGAGCCCCACTTCCCTTCTTTCAATAAAACTTGCCTGGTTATGCTGTATGCTTTAAAATATTCTGTTGGACCTGGTTTGCCATTATTTTATTTGGAATCTTACTTTATGAATATATGTCTACAAATTAGGTATGTCTGCAGTCTTCTTTAGTGTGGATGGGAAGAGCTCCCATCCTCTGTTTTAGTAAGAGTGTTCTACGTTGCGTAGAGCTGACTGGTTACTTGAGGGTTTACAGGAATTCGTCCTTCTTGGAAGACAATTCTTTGAAAACTTTTCAATTTCTCTTATGGGTGATTGTCTTTTCAGGTTTTCAGCCCCTTCTTAATTCAATAATATTTCCATTTATATTTTCCTAGGCAATAGCAGCCACATAATAAGCACCCAGTAAACATGAGCTATGTATTAGCTGTGAGTCTTGCCATATAATTGTGTGAATTGCTGTAATTGTGTGAATTATCCATTTCTGTGGCCACGTCCTTGTACTTATTCCTGTTTGTTCTCTTTTTTAATCCTTAATAGTGAAAGCATTTAATCTGTCTCTAAATTCAACCTGACCACATCCTATAAATTTTGATGTCTGTAATTTCAGTTTTTACTTCTGCTTTGACCTAATTTAGAAGAGTGTTTTTAAAAACCGTGTGGTTGGGTTATAAATTTTTAGTTTTATGGCACTGTAATCACAGAGTATGATTTATGTAAACATAAAAGTGTTACATAAGAGCTAGAAAATGTGCATTCTTAATTTGTAGGGTATAAGATTCAAACACACACACGCACACACACCCTTAAAGATGTTTACTAATTATGCTTATACCTAGTACAATTACAATTATGTTGAATGCTCTATTTTTTTTAAAACCTATTTCATGGGTCAAAGACTGAGAGAGTATGTTAAAAATTTCTTTATTACAGGTCCACAAACACTTATCCAAATTTACTGGAGCAGGCTATATTCAAAACTCAAAACTTTTTAGTTTTTGGAAAGGTAATGCAGGGTATTTTACGTAAAGCCCTCAGACAGGTGGAAGGCAAGACCACATAGTCAAATCAAATCCAATGATATTTTTTCAGTGCAATGCACCAACATTCGCATTAAGTGAGAAAAGATTTTAAATAGCCTCATAACAGTTCAGATCCAGTTTTGTTGCCTAATTGGACTCAGGCTTATAAAAAAGTTTTGCTTTTCAGAGATTTTTGGAAATCAAAAGCTGGAAAAGAGATTTGGGGCCTTGGTGGGTTTCTGCCCATCTCTCCCTATAATTCTAACAGTTTTGGCATTGTGGGGACATAATTATCTATCACCAAAAGATTTATGTCAGCATGTCTTTATTGCGAATTGTAGCATTAATCAAAATAAAATTACCTTCTTTGTTCTGTTTATGCTTTTGCTACTGAATTTTACTGGGCCAATATTAATATTGTGGCCCCCACTTTCTTTTTTTTTTTTTTTTTTTGCCTTTTTTTGGTAGATATTTGCCTATGCATTTCTTTTTACCTTTTGAGCAACTATGTTTTAGGGGTGTCACCTGGAAATGGCATATAATTGAATTGTTTTGTCTAGTTTTAGAGTCTTATTGAGAGAATCTATTCCATTTACATTCATTGTTATGACCATGATATTCAGTCCTGGTTTTGGCTCCTTATTCTGTGATGGTATGTGTGTGTTTCCTGTTTATTTTGTTTTCTGTCTTCGATATATTGAATATATATGAGGGTATTTCGAAAAGTTTGTGTAAAAATAGATTTAAAAGATAAGAATCTTCCCATGAACTTTTTGAAGTACCCTCATTTTAGGTTGAACCTTATGAAATTGCCTGTATTCAACAGTATTAGACTTATAGAAATGGCAGTTTCATAGGGTTTGACCTGATCAGTTTCCTGATTTTTTTTTTTTTTAATCTGGATTCTGCAATAGATGATTTTCAGACTGTGTTCTTTATCTTTTGGATACTGTTGTCTGTTTCTCCTGTTTTGCCTCATATTGGTGACTTTGTTCTTTCTTCTGCTTATTTTTTTGTTTGCTTACTTTTTGTTTATATACTTGCTTGCTTTTTAAAATACCTGAACAGGGCAAGATCTGTAAAGCCACGTTGCCTTTAAATCATCAGTCAAGTCAAGTATGCTCACTGGATTCCTCTTCTCAGATCCCAAATGGAAAGCAAGTGAGGTGCTCGACTCCCAATCCGACGCTTACTTTCTTTGGCCCCTCTTTCCTCAGTGCACCATTCTTTGCCAGGCTGGATTTTTGTCGATTCTTCCCCAGTTTTGACATGAAGCTGTCTGTGGTATCACAGACTTCCACGTTTGGTGTCTGTGGAAGCATTTGATTAGAACTTGGGAGAGAATTATCTCTGGTTGGTTATCGGTACTCGTTAGTCAAATTATTTCCTGCCAACCCACATCGTCGTGTCTCATTTAAGGTTTGGTTCTTTTGAGTCACGCTCTGGACATTTTAACATAAACATGTAAACACAAAATGATGAACTCACAGGGCGCAGAAAGGAACCATTCACAATAACCCAAGGCAGATGGCTTCATCCAGACACATAAACCAGCATTTGATCTCTTGGCCTCACAGTGAGGAAACCTCCCCTGCAACAAGTCAGGGTGATGTACCAGCAAATACTCTGATAATCATGACACTCGTTTCAGCCTTAAAAATAATGTTTATGCATCACAAGTCCAACGTCCTTCGACGGATGAGAAGTCTGATGTGGGGGAAGCTTGGTCGCATTCTCCTTTGAAAGAAGCGCGACTCCTAGAGCTAAGCAGCTCTCTGACAGCTAAGATCAGTCATTCCTGAACATCAGGGCCTCGTCACCATGTTCAGTCCGCACATGGGCTCCCACCGCCACACTTCTGCCTCCGAGCATTCATTACGCACCCAGCAAACACGTACGCCGTTGGGTTCATCAGGATGGGAACCAGGACAATGGGCCAATCTCTACTTAGCCCAGATAAGTCAGTTATAAGCAGCCAGGTGGTGAGTTATAAGAACATTGAGTGTCCCCCAGCTTTTCCACTTGGCTACGGTCACGATGGAGTTTCTAAGATGTAAACCTGATCAAGCCACTCTCCACTTAAGAAACTGCAGGGTTTTCCCCCTGCTGGGACACCGAGGCCAAACTCCATAGTGTAGCCCAAGGAGATCCTCCAGGGAAAGGCCCGCTGGCCTCGGCAGCCCTTCCTGACTACCCCTGAGGTCAGCTGCATCAGAACCACAGCCACCCTCCCTATCCCTGGATATCGTCTGTCCTCTCATGGGCTCTGCTCCTCTGGCAGGCTGGTCCATCTGCTGGGAGGGTCCCTCCCCTTTCTCTTCCTGCCAAAATCCAGCTCATGATGCAGGATCCATTCATGGGCCCAGTGCAGTCTTCCTGATGCCCCAGATAGGCTCAATCTGCCAGCTTGTCTTCAGTGTCTGTTCCCCCTACATGGCATGCACTGTATGCTACACCAAGCCATTGCTTTATGTCCTCAATGGCATCATGACACTGAGCTTCCAAGGACATGCCATGCACCAGTTGTCTTAGAGAGCCAGCATGGCATAGAGCACGGGTTTGAACTCACACTCCCCAGACACACACCCTTGGGCCAGGTCTTCGACCTCTCCATTTTCCTCATCCACAAACTGGGGTCTCAACGGCACCAGCCTTGCACTTCAGACCCAGTGAGAGCACATGTGTGGCATTCCTAGCAGGAGAGCCCAAGACAGAACATGCATCTGCCTTGGCTGCCCCCTGATAGTCTTGCAGTTATCCTCATCACCTTTAGTGCCTGACACGGGATAGGTGTCTGTCCTCGGGGTGCAGAGTCACATTCTCCCACATGCTTTCATCGGATGTTTTTCACCCATCCTTCGCCTTGTCCTTACACTCCGTCTCGCTGGGAGGCGTGGGCAGGGGTAGGGCTTGGGCAAGAGACACGGCTTCCAAAGAGATGGGTCTGAAATTGTCGTGGCCTGAGGGTTTGCATTGTTTTAAAAGCTGTGTGCAAAGCTACACCAAACTATGTATGGGAGATCCCACATCAGATGTCTCACCCTCCACCCCCTCCCTGCCGCGGATATCATCCCAGAGCTGGCACCCAGGCAATTCCCGGCCTCACCCAGGGGTGGTGGCCCATAGGGTATCTCAGGAAACATCTTTGGTATCCTGATCATGGGATTATGTTTTCCTCCAGAAATCTACAAAGCAGCAATAAACACAACTTGATAGAAAAACCTGGCCAAATATTGACTTTAAAAACTTGCAAGTAGTGCCTTTCCCTTCTTGGAGTAACTAACCCAGGACAGACCCACGCTTCCTGGGATCCTACTAAGGAAATGAATCTTGATGATCAGAATTATATGAATCTGTGGTAAGTTTCTGGTCAATGGGAGTTGTGAAGCTGCTGGCATTTTTTCCCCCCAGTCCTGTAAAGAGCTTGTTGGAACTGGACACAGAATTGTTGAGTCAGACTCCTCAGCTCAGCTCTGGGTGTTCAATCGACAAGTTCACGTTCTCTGCATGACCCAAGGCTGAACCGGCTGCACTTTGGCCTCTGCCCAGTAGAGTGGACTTAGATATTGTAGAGTAACTACATAATTTTTACAACAAAGGCCATTCGCCAGGAAGACTCGTGGTAGGGTAACATACCCAATGGGATGGTTAAGGATCCCTAATATATAAAGAGCTCTTAAAAAGCAATGAGAAAGCCCACTGGGGAAATGTAGAAATATATGAGCAGATGATTCACAGGAGGGGAAATCCAATTACCAGTAAAAATATGAAAAGGTGACCATTCTATTGGTTAAGGAAATGGAAATTGAAATAGTATAAGGGTTTTTATTTTAGTTTTTGTTTTTGCTTTGTCTATCAGTTTGGCAAAGACAAAAGATTGAGAACACCCAGTGTCACTGATTGTTGGTGGGGACATCAACTGGTTCAGCCTCCATGGGAGGGGTGGGAACTATATAAACCTAATGATCAAACTTTAAATTGTGGATGCTCTTTGACAGCAATTACACATGTGGGAATTAATCTAACCAAAAAAGTCACGTAGGTTTGCAAAGGTAAATACAAAGGGTATATATTACGGCATTCTTTTTAACGGCTAATTTTAGAACCCCTCCACCCAAAAAAAGAATCAAGCCTGGAAGGTTTCACAGAAAACCACTCCTAAACCTTCCATTCCGATGCTGATTAAACTTTAAAGTGTTTAAAAGTCGAGCATAGAACAAGAGAGAAAACTTGCAAGTTATTTTATAAAGCAGGCGTAACACTGATACCAAAACTTGATGAAAGCTTTAGATGATATCCCTTATAAATATGAAAGGGAAAGGGAGGGATTGGTAAATGAAAATCAACTACATTGTATAATGATAAATAAAAAATAAATTAAAAAAAATACAATGTCTAAGAAAAAAAAATACATATGAAAAGGAAAATCCAAAGTAAAATATAATCCAGAAGCACCTTAAAAGAAGATTACATTAAAACCAAGCGTGGTTCAATACCAGGAAATATGTTAATATATTTGATCATATTAATGGACTGGGGAGGGGGTGGAAATCAAGTGATTTTTTTCCATAGGGAAAAGCATGTGATAAAATTTGTGATAGAGCACTCAGTAAAATAAGAGTAGATGGAAATGTCCTTAATATGACAAAGTATACCATCTCAGCCAGCCTCATGCTTAAAAAGAAAACACTGAAGGTATCACCACTAAATCACCAACAATCATTGTCACCACTGTTATTTAATTATTCCAGTATTACTAGCCATACAACTAGAAAAGACAAAAAAGTTAGAAGTATAAAAATTGAAAAGAAGGAGACAAACTCTTACTATTTGCCGATGAAAACTCCAAATAATACATTGAAGGGCTATTATAAGCAATTAAATAAATTAGTGAGAGAACAGACTATATGAAAAAACCAATAGCTTCCATACACACACACCCACGCATGCACACACACACAATTCTGAAGCTATATAGAAAGAAAAAACCTGATTCTCAGTTAATTTTAAAAAAATAATAAAATACTAGGAATAAGTGTAACAAGAATATTTTAGTTCTACATTTTTAAAAACCTTAAAAACTACTGAAGAACACAAAAAAGACTTGCGCAATTGGAAAGACAACCCAAGTTGTAGAAGCCAATTCTCCATAAGTTATAAAGTTAACTTGATCACAATGAAAATACAGCTCCTTTTTCTCTAAGAACAAGAAAAGGGTTAAATTGTGTCCCCTAAAACTTGTATGTTGAAGTCCTAACTCCCAGTAACTCAGGAGGCAATGCTGAAATTCATGTGGAAAAATAAATAAGATAACCAGGAAAACCCTAAAAAAGATGAGGAATAAAAAGGGAAATTATCCTGGAGATATTAAAAGATATTATAAGGCATCAGTCATTGAAACAGTGTGGTTCCAGAAATTAGTAGACAGCCCAATGACAAGGTATGTGAAGTCCAGATAAACTCAGGATACATATGGGAATTTAGTTTATGAATCAACAGGAAAGAGGAATCAACAACAGGAAAAAGATGGCCGATAAGTAGTGTTGGGACAACTGGGTAGCTCATTGCATATGAGGTACTTCAAAACCATGGAAATATTCATGTTATTTTGTCATTCTATTTTTTCCACAAATTTGTTGAACTACCCTTGTATACCAGGATAAGTTCCAAATGGACCAAAGACTCCAATGAGAAAAGAAAAGAAAAAAATCATAAAAGTCCTACCAGAAAATATAGAAGAATTTTTTTATAACTAGACAATGGGGAAGGCCTTTTAATTATGACTAAAAATATAAAAGAGATTAAAAAAAAGATTTAACTATATAAAAACAAAAATCTTCCACCTGGAGAAAAAGCACCATAAGAAAAATCAAGAGGCAAGAGTAACTGAGTCTTTAGAGAGGGCTCTAATCCGATAGGACTAGTGTCCTTATAAGGAGAGGAGACTGGAATACAGTTGCAATTTATAAAGACTTAACTGTGGTTATCCAACTATCCATAAATGTTATCAATTTTGACAGTTTAAAATTAAAAGCTGGGAAGGGAAAATGGAGAGAGGCATGCTATGGACTGTATGTGTCCTAACAAAATTCCTGACCCCCAGTGTGGCTATATTTGGAGATGGGATCTCTAAGGAATTAATTAAAGTTAAGTGAGGTCATAAGGGTGGGGACCTGATCTGATAGAATTAGTGTCCTTATAAGAAGAGACACCCCAAACCCCAGCCATGTGAGGATGCAGCAAGGAGGTGGCCGTCTGCAAGCCAGGAAGAGAGCCCTCACCAGTAACCAACCCTGCCAGACCTTGGTTTGGGACTTCTAGCCTCCAGAACTGTGAGGCAATAAATTTCTGTCCTTTAAGCCACTCAGTCTGTGGCATTTTGTTATAACAGCTCAAGCTGACAAATGCAGGGCACTTACAGACACATCTCACAAAATGACAAGTGGAGAGACACTGTTATTCCTTGATGCATCCTGATCAGGCAGTACTTCTTGGTCTGATAGATGAGGATACAGTTCCCCCACCTCCTCCTAATACAGCAAAATCAAATTTCATTTCCTCTGTGAGAGACATTTTTAATGAAATGATATAATTGTCCTAAGTGTGTGACAGGTTCTTGGAATTTTAGAACTACGAGAAATGTTAGAAACCATCTGTGGCAACTCCACCAAATTATGCAGATGGGGAGTATCTTGTTGATGGGGAGTGTTAGGGTTGGATTGTGTCCCCCACATTCATGTGTTGAAGTCCTAACCCCTGGGACTTCAGAATGTGACTGCAGTTGGAGACAGGGCCTTTACAGAGTAATTAAGTTAAATGATATCATTAGAACCCTCATCCAATAGAATTGGTGTCCTTACAGAGGTGGAGATTAGGACACAGACAAATGCAGAGAAACAACCATGTGAAGACACGGGAAGAAGATGCCGTCGATAAGTCAAGGAGAGAGGACTCAGAAGAAACCAACCCTGCAACACCCTGATCTCAGACTTTCAGCCTCTAGGACTGTGAGACAATAAATGTCTGTTGTGTAAGTCACCCAGACTGTGGTAGTCGTTGTGGCAGTCTGAGCAGACTAATACAGGGAGTATCTTGCTGATGGGGAGTATCTTGCTGGTGGGGAGTATCTTGCTGGTGGGGAGTATCTTGCTGGTGGGGAGTATCTTACTAATAGGGAGTATCTTTCTCAGGAGGAGTACCTTGCTATGAGCCCATTAGGCTTTCCCACGAGTCTCCCTACAACTCCACAGGAAGCTGCTTCTGTCCCCATAGGCTGCTGTTGGCCCTGCCTGGCCTCTGCCCTGTCTCCTGCTCCTTCACTTTGCATCTTGCATTCTGGACTCCCCACCTCCAGCTCTGTCACCTCCTACCTGGGCAGAACCTTCACACATGACAATTGTTCGGGGTCCCTTTTGGCTCCTTGACTGCCGGCTTCATCAGCCACTCTCAGCTCCGCCTGGTGCCCTGACCCTGACAGCCCAGCCCTCCCCAGATGGAGGGTGCAATCTGCTGCTGCGACCAGAGGGAAGGGAAAGAAAATGCTCCTTCAAGCCATGTCCCGGAGAACAAAAAAGCACCTGTTCTCTGGGTGCTTTCACTGGCTGTGTGTTCCCTCCAAAATTTCTCCAAAAGCATCACATCTTCACAGTCCTGTTGTTCTTTGCACCATCTTAGATTCTCAAGTATTTTGAGAGAAATTTAATCCATATGTTCCAGATTCATTTTTACTGAAATCATCAAAATGCTTTTGTCTGTCTAAGGAGATCTGGGTATTCTTTTTATAAACCCATTTAAGCCATTTTTGCTTTGAATCACATTCCAACAACTATAAATGAACTCAGACAGTCTCCTGCCCCCACTCCTGCCTCCAAAATCCTGCTCTGTGTCATTGTTGGAACAAGTGCTAAATGTGGCCGTCCCTCCTTTACGCACTGAGCCTGCGGGTGCTGCACACGGGGGGGGGGGGGACTTCAGGAGGCCACGCCCACTCCCAGGGCCTGCAGGGCTCAGGCCTCGTGCTGCTTCCTGAGTGTCCCGTGGGCATGGTGTCCCCGGCGTGGACTGTCAACTCTCGACATGGGGACCGCAGCGCAGGCGGCTCCGGAGGCTCCTGGGGCAGTGCTCTCTGAGCGCACATCGATGCAACAGTTTACGCACAGTTTCGGGCTCCTGGTTTCAAACCTCTGTCTAGCCCTGTGCTTCCCAGACATGGCTGCATCGTAGAATCACCTGGAAACTTGAAGCAAATCCAGATGGACTTAGCCTGGGTGGCAGTGGGTGGACCTCATGTCTTCTTTCAAAGCTGCCCCAGTTGAGTCTGCCGTGTAGCCGGGCGAGAGCCACATCCAGCCCGGTTCTGTGTACACAGGGACATGCCTGATGAACACGAGGACACTTCGATGAATGAATTGCTGGCTCCCACGGGAAAGGGTCCGAAGGCGCTCCCCACCCCCAGCCTGCCCCTTCCCTGCTCTGTCCCCAGGGGCCCAAACACATGCTGAAGGGAGCAACCAAAGAGGCTCCTTCCTTCCCGCTGCGGGGCCCCTCCTGGTCCAGCCCTCCTTCCCCAGCCTGGGGGGCAGCTGGGCACCTCCGTTAAGCTTTTCCTCAGTGGGTGGACTCGTAACCCTTTGTTTCCCATGTCTTCGCTTTGTCTCCTCAGCTGGACATAAACTCCCAAAGGCAGGGACCACATCTCCGAGACGTCACCCTCCCCAGGGCCTGTCCAGGAGCAGGGCAAGGAGGCAGCACAGGGACATGGTCACCAGCTCTGCCGGCTCCAGACAAGTCTGTGTTTAAGCCACCTGGCCTGCGGTGCTGTGCGTGGCAGCCCCAGCAGATGCCTCCCACCTCTGCTCACGCCGTGCCCTTTACCTGGGACGCCCTTGCCTCTCCCTCTGCCCAGGCTCCAACCTCCTCCTCCTTCAAGGCGCAGCCAGTGTCGCTCATTCTAGAACTCTCTCTGGTACGCACAAACACACTGCTCGCTCACACACAGTTGCTTCCTTCTGGAAGATGCTGTAGCCTTGACAGCAGCAAAGGGCAACTTGGAGTCTCACCCTGCCCCTCCCTGTCACCGTCTCCCTGTCCCTGTAAAAGACAGTCACCCGGTGGGTGATTGTCACTTGCACTCAGGAGTCTGGCACCCCCCGCCCCTTCTACTGCACTGTGAGCTCCGGCATGACAGCGAGGGTCTTCCTAGTCCTGGGACCAGCACGAAGGCGGCGCCTCAGCACACAGGACATGTTAGTGGCTGAAGGAGTGAGCGGCCTTTGCAAAGTCCCAGCCACCAGCACACACTCGAGGTCAGCACGTCTGCCCCTTCTGACGACGCTTCCTGCCTGAACTCCCAGGACCTCAGGTGTCGTCCTCACATGGGCCCATCAGCTGCACGCACGGGACATTCTGGTCACTTATGGGGCCACTGGGGACTGTGTTGACTCAGGTCTTAACCAGGTTCATCAGAGATTTTTTTTTCTTCTTCTTCAACAGCAAAATGAACCTGATATCGTGTCCCAGTTCTGGAAACAACTGACCCCCGGGGGAGGCAGATTGGGCAATAGAGGCACAACTGGCCACCGCCACCCCCAGTCACCCCTCCAGCCAGGAGCCAGAGTGAGGGGGCAGCCCTCCCTGGCACTCTCTGTTGTGACACCGTCCCGTGCTGGCGCTGGCTGTGTTCTGCTGAGCCTCCTGCTCCCTGTCCTCTGGGGCTGCTGCAGGAAGCAGCTCAGGGACCGGTGAAGACTGGCCAGGGTGAGCCTGACATTGGCCCTCCTGGTGATTGTATGAAGGGGGAGGGGGTGACAACCTCAGGCTACCCACGTCACCCCCAATTTCTGCCACGGCCTCAGATTCAGGATTTGGGCTGCTCAGCCCAGCCACAGGCTCCGGCATGTGACCCTGAGCCATACCTGGCGTGGGTTTTGCTTGCGTGCAAACCAAAGGCACACAGAGAGCCTGCCACGGGGAGGGGGCAGGTGGCAGCCAATATCCAACACCCCTCTCCCAGAAGCTTCCTTCCCACGTGGCTCAGACTCTCCTGCAGCCCTGTGATGGGCCGAGGGATGGGAGACCCGGGAGCGCGGCGTTTCTCCCCACGGGCAGGACGGCAACCCCCATCCTCTGTCCCCACTGGCAGCCTCCCTCAAGGGCTACTCGAACTGCAGGGACACTGCCAGCCCCCATGGGTAGGAGGAGGACTGATCCACAGGATGTAGTAATTTATTCAGGCTGCCACAACAAAGGACCACACACCTAGGGGCCTAAACAATAGAAACTGATTCTCTCACAGCTCTGGAGGCCAGAAGTCCAAGGGCAAGGCGTGGGCGAGGCAGGCTCCTTCTGAGGGCTCTCAGGGAGACTCGGTTCCATGCCTCGCTCTCAGTGGCTGGTGGCCTCAGCATTCCATGGCTTGTCAACAGCTGTCTTCACCCTGTGTCTCCGCATCCTCTTCCTTCCGTGTGTGTCTGTGTCTGCGTCCAAATGTCCCCCTTTTATAAGACACAGTCACATTGGATTAGGGCCCACCCTAATGTCCTCGTCTTAACTCCATCATCTGCAAAGACCCTATTTCCAAGTAAGGTCGCATTCACACTCCCAGGTACAGGGGTTAGGACTCCGATATCTTTTAGGGGGACATGATTCACCCTAACACAAGGTAAGAGAGAGCGACATTCCCTGTTGGCCCGTGGGGAGCCAGGTGCCGAGTGCAGAACATTCAGGGAGCGTCCCCCAGGCTGGCCTGCTGAGATCTCTGGGACTCTGTCTGCTCGGGGTTGAGGAAATGACTGGAATCCTTTTCTATCTTACGGTGGTTCCAAGCAAACGTGATATTGGTGCCAGATATAAGGACCTGACACCATCATCACTGGCCTTTTAAAATAATTTTTCTTACTGTTGTCATTGTTATTGCTGATGCAGCCACCGCTTCATTCAGAAAACATAAGTGGTTGTGAGTTATTGTGACTACCGAGGACTGAGGTCAGTGCAGGTGTCCCCACACTGTGAGCACCTGGTGTGACGTGCCATGCTCACCATGTGCCTGTGTGATCGGGAGGAAGCGACGTTCCCCAGGAATGTGACTAGGGAGATGCAACTGCTTCCTAATGCACATGTCATGTGGGGTCCCCAGTCCCTCCCGGTGGGGAGGAGCCGCTCCACTCCCCTCGCTCCTGCGTCAGGCTGGGGGACTGGAGCAGGCTCCAGCCAGCAGCTCCCACCTTGAGCCTGGGAGGCTCTGGACAGGTGGTTAGTCATCCACTGGGGGGCCACTGGGGGACCAGCGAGCATGTTCACAGGTGAAGTCCATCCCTCTGGTCCAGCCCTGCCCCATGGAGGGGAAAGAGAAGGTATTAGAGACCACAGGGACTTCGGGAAGACACCTGCCACCCACCGGGCTAGAGCATGCAGGAGCCCCTCTACACTCCAGACTCTCTCAGAACTCACCAAATGCCGAAAAGTGAAATGTAGCACATCCCCCCTCTGCCTAGAGAGCTAAGGGGACACCACAGACTCCAGGACTGGGAGCTGGAGTCCTTCAGGACTGGAAAGAGGTGAAGTGGTCCCAGGCTTGGTTGCAGCTTCTGAGAGAAATGCTACTGTGTCCCCCCAGGAAGAAAAGGACCAAGGAGCTGGCTCCTCCAGGCAGAGAGCAGCAGATGGACGGCCCTCGCAGGCTGCTCTTCCTGGTGTGGTGGGTGGGGCAGGGGGTAGCCAGCCTCCTAGACTGCCACATCGTCCTCCTTGTCTCCTGCTATTCACGCCCCGTGCAGGTCCCTCCCACAGTGATCAGGATGCTGTAGGAACGCTGGTGCATGACTTCTGAGGCTGGGTCATATAAGGCATTGTCATTTCTGCCATCCTCTCATGGATCACGTGCTCTGGGAGAAACCTCAGTTTCCCCATCTATAAAATGGGCTAACAGGTCGTGTCTTCATTCCCTGGCTATGCTGTGAGGACCCAGTGAGCTGGCTGTCATTCGTTGTCCCATCTGTATTGCTTGCAGGAAGGTACAGCCCAGGATTACTGTAGAATTTCTTTTTCTTTTTGGCAGCTGGCCAGTAAGGGGATCCAAACCCTTGACCTTGGTGTTATCGACACCGTGCTATCTCAAGTGAGCTAACCAGCCAGCCCAAGATCTATTTTATTTATTTATTTATTTATTTATTTAATGAGCAGATATTAGACTGTAACTGGGGCCAACCAAGGTCTTGCAAGCAGGCACACTCCTCCCACAGACACGGCCGGGCCAGGAAGTGTTTGACAGGCGGATCCTGGTGTCCTGGCGCCAACAGCATTTCACATCCCTGTGTGCGGGCACACCTGTGCTGCCTTCTCACAGGAGCTCATGAAACCAGGTGGACACGAAGTGGAAGAAAGTGGGTGAGAAGAGGAAGGGACAAGCCACCTGCTAGACAGGCTGCCTATCCTGCACCCCCTTACCTTCAGTCCAGAGGAAGTCCCAGAGGTTCTACCTCACCTAGTTCACAATGATTCTGCCACCAACTGAACTGTGTCTCTCTGAAATTCACAGGTGGAAGCCCTGACCTCCATGTGACTGCCTTTGGAGATAAGGCCTTTAGGGAGGTAATTAAGATTAAATGAGGTCATAAGGGCGGTGGGGCCCTAATCTAAGTGTCCTTATAGGAAGAGACACCAGAGAGCTTGTTTTCTCTCTCTCTCTCCACCACATGAGGGACACAGTGAGAAGGTAGCCATCTGAAAGCCAGTAAGGGAGGCCTCACCAGGAACCAAACCCTGCAGGAGCCTTGACCTTAGACTTCCAGCTTCCAGAACTGTGAGAAAATAAAATTCTTCAGTTGACACAAAGAATGATTATGTCTTGCAATGATGAACATGCTAATTATCCTGATTTGATCATCACATATTGTACACAAGTATTGATAGTCAACTCTGTACTCCACAAATACATATAACCAACTACGTTTCAATTTGAAAAAAGAGAGAGAGAGAGAGAGGGAGAAAGAGAAAGAAAGAAAGAAAGTAAAAGAAACTAAATTTCTGTTGTTTAAGCCATCTAGTTGGTGGCATTCTGTTATGGCAGCCTGAGCAGACTCAGACAGCTTTCCTCATTTTGCTAATAATAATTATTTACATGTGTGCAAGGATTCAGGCGTTCAGGAAGCTTCCCTATCCTTACTTCTTGATCCTGACACCCTATGGTGCAGACCATTTGGGTGCAGGAGTTTCAGGACCACAGCTCCGGCCTTGGACTCCAGGCTTAGGACTGTTCTCGATACCCCAAGTTATATATTAGAGCCAGCTGTTACCAACATGCCGGCTCAGTCCACATAGGCACTTGAGAACGCATCCCATTTTCCAGAGCGAGAACTAAGAAAAGCACAGTCAAACAAATGCATAGAAGCCCAAGGAATGTTCCAGATGGGACCCCCAGGTGTCTCCAATGGTCTTCACTTGGTGGAAGGAAGCAGCACTGCCTTCGTGGACATGTCACCCCTTGGCTCTGCAGGGCCCCTTGCTCTGGGCAGTTTTCCCTCAAATATAGGATCCAGGAAAGAGGAACCTGGTCAGTCTGAAGCATCATACCTGCAGCATCCTGCCTGGAGTCTGCTTCCATATATGTATTTACAGCGTGAATAAATGGCTGACTGGGTGCAAAGAAATGGATTAAAGAGGCTGGAGAGGCAGAGAGAATATCCGAGTCCCTGCTGTCCACACGCACTCTGTGGGTCTCTGCAGCCTGCTGGCCACGTTCCCAGGCACCTCCCTCGGTGTTCCCAGCCGGCCACGCACCTCTGCCTCGGGAAACTGGATCCCACGAGACAGCTAAGCCTTCGGATGCCTGTAATTCCTCGGCTAATGCTTAACTTAATTAAGACATCGACTTTAATGGCATTCTCACCAATTACTTTAAGAAACGACAGGTCTGTAAGAGGATATTTCCTGGTGTGCAAAGGTATCACGATGAAATCTCCAAGTCACCGTTTCAACACAGGAAGTTACTGGCTACCTGGGGTGGCGCGGCCCTGTGCACAATTGGCCTGCTGTTGCCAGCGTTATTTAAGAGGCGAGGCATCCATGTTTCCCAGGAGCCAGTCGGGGGAAAAGAAGGATCAATTGAGTATTTGAGCCCCGCGTATAGACCTCCTCGATGCTGGGTTTGCTCTGATGCAAATGGAAAGTCAGCTCTGTACACTCAAACTTGTCACTTTTTCTCTTCCCAACTTCTGTCGTGCCTCAAAGTCAGCTGAAAAAAATAGTCAGCTTGAGTTAGATTAGCATTTCGCCCCTTCTTCCTTTGTCTGTCTTTATGCACTCCCATTTTTAAAATAGATATCATATTTTTATAAAGTTCAAGTATGAGATGGCCAGCCGTTTATCAGTCCTGCACCTTGTCCACGCAAGTTGAACATGAGGCTGAACTCCCCGCTAGATTATAGACGCTCTCACGATCAGTGTCTATCCGGTATGTCAGGTTTATGGGAAGACGAACACCTACTTCTGTAAAGAATTGAATGCATGGTTTCTAGAAAGAGCTCTTTCCAAAGCGAGGGGGTCTACCCCTCTGTAAGATATGGTCCCCTCTTATAACATGCTGCTCTGTTTTCAAAAGCAACTGTGTGATATGAGCAAATCCCTCCTTTGGGAAGGATGGGGCCGTTATGTTCGTACATCCTTAAGCTACCCTATGGGCAGGGGTGGGGACTTTTCTGGGATCTTTCTCCATCATGAAAGCAGAACCAAAGGGGGCAAGATTTAACTTGGGTCAGCACCCCCACCTCCACCCCCTCTCTCCATCCTTGACGCCCTGGATGGATTCAGTAGGACAATGAGTTCATGATTCTAGTGTCCTTCTTTGGCCAACTGGCCGTTTAGGGTCCTAAAGAGTAACCAAGGCCAGTGCCCACAGTGGGAAGGAAGAACCACTGGTAACGGGCAGCCCCAGACCATGTGTACACATCTCACGTGAAACTCATCGACATCGGAGTGCGTGTTTCCCAGCACAGCCCTCACCACGCAAACCCCTCCCTGCCCACAAGCCGGTGCCAGACTCAGACCTCCGAAATCCATGTGTACTTGGGAAATCCAAGCACATTCTCATTCTCCGACATGCAGTGATGGTGGTGATAAAACTGGGAAATCTTCGCCCACACCAGACATAGATGGAGCCAACCGTGCCAGTGTAAACAAGACCACCACCAACGAATTGGGGAAGGAAACAAACCCAGGCGGCATCTATGCTCCCCCTTTGCTCTAAATACCCCCTGGGCTCTATACCCTTCCTCGGACCAGGGAACACGTGCAACTTTTGTGAGAGCAGCTCTGGCTCGGTCTGCACTCTCTGGCCCAGAGCCGGGGCCGTCCCCTCGGCCACCTCTCCACTGGGCAGCCATGTCCTCTGCAGAGATGCACGTCTGCTTATTTATTCGATCCATTTTGACTTATTCATCAGATTCACATGGACTCTTTTTGATAAGAGCCCAAAGAGTGGAAGGGAAAGCAACTCTCTGGATGCAGGGGCTGGTCCACACCTGTTTTCTCTTAATCCCTCTACTAGGTCCCTATGATAGGCAAGACCAGGGCAGAGGGTAGGCAGGGAAGAGAGGCCGTAGGAGACAGGCGTTGCTTCATGCCCAGTTTTGAGGGCCAGCCTGGTCATGGGGAACCCTGAAGGTGGGGACCTGCTGTTCCCACCTCATCCTGGGGCAGATCCACATGTTTGTGAAGAGGGACGGGAACACAGAACTGACCGACACAGGTCAGACAAAAACACCCCTCCTGCAGTCAAAGTCCAGATCCCCAGCCTGGCACTCAAGCCTCTCCAGATCAATGGCTTTCCCGGCATCTCCACCCTCACCGTGCCACTTCAGACCCCTGTGCTCAACCCAGCAGGGCAGCCACTGTCTCGTCCCCAAGCTCACTGTTCATGCCCTGCACAGACCCCGCCTACCGACTTGGCTTCAGAGCATCCCCAGCCTCTGACGTCGGCTGCTAAGGACTCCCAGCCACCTCCTCATCCAAGAATTGCTCACAATGGCACGGGAGCCACCTGGCCCAGAGCATCACATGGGGACCACTGTGCCTAGGAGAGCACAGCCAGTGACCAACTGATCCGGCAGCACAAAAGGCCCTCATGCCTGTAGGTGGGACCAACTCTGTGGTACAAGTCACACTCCAGAGCTCCCTGCGGGGTCAGGCTGAAGCTGGTCCCAGCTGAGACCACCACCTTCCTGGGCTTTACCCCTGCCCCACTCTGCCTCCTGAACTTCCTTTTTCCTGAGAGCCCCCCTCAATAAATCACGGGGACCGGATGCAGCAGCTCTGCATCCAGGAAAGCTGGCCTGAGACCCTGGCCTTTTGTGTATCTCTGGCTTAGCTGCCTCTGTCCCCTCTGTGGAAAGTCCTTCTACCCCTTATTATGGGCTGAATTGTGTCCCCCAAATATTCAAATGTTGAAGTCCTACCCCCAAGACCTCAGAATGCAATCACATTTTGAGATAGGGCCTTTCAAGAGGTAATTAAGTTAAATGAGGCCATTAGGGTGGGCCCTAATCCCATAGGACTATGTCCTTAAAAGAAGAGGAGATTAGGACACAGACACACGCAGAGGGGTGACCACGTGAGGACACAGGGAGAATACGCCATCTACAAGCCAAAGAGAGAAGCCTCAGAAAGAACGAGCTCTGTGACACTTTGATCTCAGACTTCTGGACTCAAAGACATTGAGAAAATAAATTTCTTTTGTTTAAGCTCCCAGTCCATGATGTTCTATTACAGCAGCCCTGAAAGATCAATACACCCTTCACCCACTGACAATGCATTTGTCCTGCAGGGTCCAGCTGGACTAGCACCCATTCTGTAGTGCTCCCCAGGTTCTCCAAGAAGGAATGAATCATTTCTCTGGAACATTCTTGTGCCTCTCTTAACATGCGTGTGTGTGTGTATATATACACACGCACATATACCAACCCCACCTACATTATGTCAGTTACGGACGTTCCTGTCCCCAGCAGAGACTTTGTCTTTTAATTTATCCCATCATTGCATTCCATGCAGAACCTAGCAAATTGTCAATCAGTGTTTGTGGAGTTCAAAACGGGCTTGGATTGAATTCCTTGACTCCCCAGGGCAGGCGTCCTGCCTCCTCCCCAGCAGGCCAAGCTCAGTGGCAACTCAGATGGTATCGCAGGCGGGCACAGGGCAGAACAGGATTGTGCTCAGATCTCAAACACTGGCCCCATTGAGATGACTCTGGGGACAGAGAATAGGGACTTAAATTTCTTTCCATGTGGCTGAAAGTTTCCTAGGAAGTCGCTAACTGAACACACCTCACCAAAAAGATTACAGATGAAACGGGACACCCGAACCCGCCCCAGCTCCCGCAGGACTCCTAATCTGCAGGGCGGCTTCCCCTAAGACCCCCTTCAGAAGCGCGACTGCTGGGAGCCCGCTCACCCGAGAGGTCAATTGTCTGATATCACTGAGCCAAAGCTATCTGTTTAACAGACAACGTATCTGAGTGTCAGAATCAGCAACCATCATCCAAGATGCTGGGGTTTTCTCCTGCGCTGAAATGGATCTTTTGAGAGTCACTCAAGAGGAAAGAATGTGGAAGGACGGAGTGCAGTGGGGTACGTCGGTGAGTGAGGCCCTCCACTAGAAGGGAAACACTGAAAACAGGGAGTTTACTCTTTTATCAGACACTTCCTTCAGTTACCTATAAACCTTGCCGTCAGAGAAGCCACCGTTTGCTTTTCTGAGGAAGGGAAGGCCGGGATGCACCAAGAGCGATGCATGTTTCCTGCAAATGTTCTCGACTGTCAGGAGCAGGTTTTTTTTTTTGAAGTAAATGCACAAGACTCTCCCTGCCCCCACCCTCCATGAGAATCCTAAGGGCTGCTTTGCATAGGCTGCCTGGTGGGCAGGAGGGAGGCAATGCAAATATCATAGGACGGATTATGATCGCTCGGCCCTTGCCTTATGCACAATAGATTTCTAGCCAGACCCAATGTTAGCCACAGCCAGGTTGCATTTTTAAAAGGACTTCTGTGCATTTTTCTCCCTCCTAGGACTTCGAAGTCCCTTAGATGACATCAAAAGGGTTTAGAGCAGATATTCAGAATGAACCCTCCTCCCCCAACCAGTATGGTTGGCTTTGTAGTAACAGTCTTCTCATTTGTTGGATACTTACGTAACTTAAGATGAAAAGACATTTTATAGCCTTCTGGCAAAATGATGGGAAATGAACAGCATACCTGGGGCTCCTTTATGCCTGGGAGGGAGTCAATTTCAGGCCATGGGAAAAGGGCACTTTTCCCTGCTTCTTGGGATCAACCTCTTGCTTTTCAATATTTCCATACAATGACTTTTCATAAAGCCATGTAAGAAATACCTTGGTTAATTGGTCGAGATGAAAGAACATGATAACGCAGTGGTCACGGAGACCCAAGAATTCGTTAAGTAACTGGTTTCCAAGTAGGTTTGTTTAAATGTTCATGTCCCTCTCTGATTTGCAGACATTAAAACAAACCAGGCAGCTGGAGTTGAAGACAAGAAAGTTGGAATCCAAGGTTCTAAGCAAGTCAGCTCATTTTAATGGGCCTCAAATGACCCAACAAAGAAATGGGCCTAATTATACCCACTGCATCAGGTCATTGTGATGTTTAATTAATGCTTGAAAATGTTTTGAAATCCTCAGATGAAAATAGACCACCAAAGTCAAGGGTTCAGATCCCCATCCTGGCCGGCCACCAAAAAAAACCCAAAAACAAAGTCAAACAACAACAACAAAAAGAAAATAGACCGTAAATGCAGAGTGTTATTATAGAATGCAGTTGGATGCCTTCCTCCCCAAATATCCGTTTCTATTGCTTACATCAGAATACCTGAAACTGGGTAATTTGTAAAGAAATATTTATTGCTTACAGTTTCGGAGGCTGGGAAGTCCCAAGTCCAGAGAACGCATCTGGTGAGGGCTTTGTTCTTGTTGGTGACTTTGCTCAGCAACTCAGGGTGTCACATGGTGGTGGCAGAGCAAGAGAGAGAGAGAGAGAGAGAGAGCTACTGGTGCACTCTCCTTTTAAAGCCATCAGAACCATACCCATGACTGCCATTAAACCATCCAATAGATTAATCCATTCACTACGCACGTTCCTACAATCCAATCACCTCTTCAAGGTCCCACCTTCCAATGACCATAATAGGATTTCCCATCTTCCCAACAGTCACAGTGGGGATCAAGCCTCAGTGAATTTGGGGGATGTCCAATCCACATCGCTATACCCCTGGCACCCCAAAACTCATGTCCTTTTCACATAGAAATACATTCATTTCATTCCCAAAGTCTTAACTTGTTTCAACTCAAAAGTCCAAAGTCCAATCTGTGAAATAAAAACAAGTTATCGACTTCCAAGATACAGTGGTGAGACAAACATGGGGTCTAAATTCTCAATCAAAAAGGGAGAAATAGGCCAAAAGAAAGGGGTAACAGGTCCCAAACAAGTTCGAAACCCAGCAGGGCAGGCATCAAATCTCAAAGTGGGTGAATCACATACTTTGACTCCATGTTCAGTGTCCTCTGTGCGCTGGTGGGGGGGTTGGGTCCCCAAGTCCTCAGGCAGCTCTGCTCCTATAGCTTTCCTGGGCTCAGCCCACACTTCGGCTCTTGCAGGCTGGCATCACACGCTGGGAGCTCCACAGCCCTGGGGTCTCCACGGCCTCGGTGGCAGTGCCGCTGTCACAGCTCCACTGGGTATGGCCTGGGTGACGATTCTCTGCTGCAACTCCGACCCCACGTTCCTGCTCGGCAGTGCTTCAGTGAATCACACAAGAGCCATTAGAACCACAGCCTGGCCTCGCAGCCAAGAAGGTTTCTTTTTCTAATGATTGTTTTCTAGGATGTAAACACAGCTTTTCTTCTCCTGCTCCTCCTCCTCCTTCTCTGTTCTATGGGATTCTCCTCTCTGTGCAATATGCTGAAAATGTACATTTGATAAGAAAGATATTTGGAAACCTGGGGCAGGAGGGAAGTTGTGAATTCCCTGCCCACCATCTCAGAAGGGCATGAAAAGTGGGAGGAGCCGGCTGGACTTCTGTGCTGGGGAGTGAAGTGACTCTGCCTGTCTCTGCAGACCTTCCTCATGCCAGCATGCCCTGGAAGTAGGTGCCCGGTGTGCTTGGGCACCAGCCCAGCTGGGGAGCCCTTGTGGCAAGAGGGGAGGGGAAGGACGGACACGCCTGTCCTGAGTACAGTTTGCAGGGTCCCCGGTCGCAGCCCACTCCCACTGCTAAGAAGCAAGCAGCTGCCCACTGGGGATGATGTGGGCTCTGAATGCCCTGACCACGGGCGATCACTTTCCACGTGTCAGGACAAGGCTGTGCACCATGCCAGCTAAAGAGTGAGTGCAGAGACCCCGAGCAGGTCCCCTTCCTCCAGGGCTCACCAGCCTCGTGGGGAACCCCAGCACCCTCAGGGAGGCCGTGCAGCTTAGACAGAAACAGAAACGAAGTCCAGGGAGCCCTGTTTAAGAGATAAGGGCCCTTGGCATGATTTCACCATGGGGGCCTGGGCCTGGGCAGTGAGGGTGAATTGTCATGGCCTCAATGGATCCAGGCAGGCTTCCTGGAGGAGGTGAGGCCCAGCAGAGCTTTGAAGTGTGTGAAACAGTTGGTGAGATGTGACGGTGGGAGGGGGCAGTGAACAGGTACACAGAACTGAGGAAGCCCAGGTGAGCCTGTCCAGTCAGCTGAGTCGATGGCCTGGGGCATATTCTGAGCAGATGGGCCACCACGATTTCTGTATAAGAGATTTAAATTATGTGTTCATTCCAGTGACCACGTCCTCCACCCATCACATAAATATGGAATCATCCAGAATCATCTGGATGCTTCACATCTCAAGACTCGGGTTTGCATTTCTCTTTCCTCTGAACCTTTTCTGGGACGTGTTTTTGGCAGACTTGAAATTCTATGAACCTCCTTCTCAGAATAATACTTATAAATGCAAAACAAAGTATAAGAGATTACAAAGGAAACAAATTACACTTAAATCAGTTAAACTAATATTTTTTTTAAAAATTAATTTGTCGTATAGCAGCTGCCCTGCTTTACTGACACATGCCATCAACCCAGACGCAGGTCTGGGAACTCCTGTGATTCCGAAGGGCGGATCAGCCCAGAGAGCATTGCACGGAATCTGCAACCGCCGTGTGCAGCTTGAAAATATGCGTGATCTCTGTCAGTGACAGAGCCACATGCCCTGCTACGATGACTGGGGCAGTTGCCCACATTCAAAATGCCAAATTGCAGTTAGAGGTGGGTGGAAAGAAAGATGTAACTTTTCCCCACTCTAGGTTCACGGAGCCCAGGTTAGAACCTCTGACTCGGGGGACTATGTGTGGCCCTTCACATGCTGGGAAATGGATGTCTGCCCGCCGTCCTGAGGTGGACGTCTGAGCAGGTGGCTGTGGCAAAATGGTCATCGAGTTCCACGTGCCTTGGTCCTCTGAGTGAACTCCTTTACCAGCTGGAAAAAGGCAGAAACAGAAAGGTGTGTTCACAGGACGTGGTGTCCTGGGACATCGGTCCCTCTCATTGACACTGAGAACTTGCTCCAAGGGAAAGGCACACAGCGAGAGAGACCTGCCCACCTCCCTGGAGAAAGTGCATGTTTTACTGTTTAGGGGAGTGTGATGGTCCTGTGTGGACTAAGGGAGAGGCAGCCCACCCGGCTGGGGCCTGGCCTCCTACCAAAGAGTCAGAGCCCCTTCTGCCCCCAACAGGAGTCCTGCCTTCAGCCCTGTCCACCCCATAACAGGTTTGCCCAGCATAGAACCTCTGGCATGTCCTCAGCATCCCTGAATGACACCCATGCTCCCTGGTCTTGGCCACCCAGCCTCTCTACTCTGGCCAGGCCACTCCATGAAGCTGCTGTCCCTGCCCCCTCCATTACCCCCACCTTCCTCTCTGCGGAACTCTTACCCCCTGCGGGTTCCAACTGCATTGGCTGGGACATCTCCCCCACACCCGAAAACCATACTGCCCTCTCGTCTGGGCCAGCCCCTCTATCTCTTGACCACGTCCAGTCATTGCCCGTTGGCTTGTGATGGTTTGTGCACAGGGTCAAGTCCCCATCTTAGTGGGGAGGGGGAGGGTGGTACCCAACCCAGCCCCGTGCGGGATGCAGAAAGATGCTCTCAGGTGAGTGCCTGGCTAGGGTGCCGGGCCATTGTGGCAGACAGCACAGAAGAGATGGGAGAGGGGCAGGGGGCATCAGAAGCATCCCTTAGAAAGCCACATTTAACTGTGCCTCTTCCAAAGGGCAGACTGAGGGTCTGCAGCAGGTCCGGTCCGTCTGCGAGTGGAAACTTTGCCGAGGAGGGAACGCTGTGGTCTGTTGACCAAAACAAGCCCATTTGCAAATTGGCAGGTGGAATTTGCCCTGTGAAGATAAAAGGCTTGATTTGGGAACATTTAAAAAAGTTGTTTAAATGTTTTTTATTGAGTGCAAAAACAAGAGAGGGAAAAAAATAATTAAGTTAATAAAAATTTTACTGAATTAAGTGAGAAACAATGGCAGTATTTTAAAGCAACCAATTCCATTGGGGTTTTTTAAACAGACTTTTACAAGCTGTTTTGGGGGGAGGAGTTTGGGGTGTTTTTTGTTTTTTTTTTTTCCTTTTTTAATCCTTGCTCAGTGAAAATCCTTCTAAATTACTGCTAATCACATTATTTTCAATTCCTGAGCATGATTTTTCCCTGCACTTGGGGAGACTCTGTTTCCCAATTTATTGATGGGCAGGCCAGCTTCCCTACTGGCGGCTTCTGCAATCAGACTCTAAGATTCGTTAATGAGTCTGCTGTTAACATGAGAGCCATTTAATGGCAACCAAATTCCCGCGGGATCCCAACGCTCTCAGCCCTTGCTAATTTCTCAGGTTCCCCCAACCCTCCCCCCCAAAAAATGAGGAGATGGAGTGGAGAAATTGCAGCGACGAGAACTCTGAGACTAGGAGGCGTGGTGGCCAGAGAGAAAGATGGCATATTTATTGCAAATAACACAGGACTGTTATAAACAGGCAAGAGGAAATGAAGATCTGGCTTTCCAGATGTCATACTGGAAACATTTGGTGAGTTTTGGAAAAAGGTGCACAAATGCACATGATGCTAAACTCATAGGGCTTAACTAAATAATACGATAGACACTGGTGAGCAACTTACATGTGCAGAGGCCAAGGGGTCCCAGAAGCTGACAGGACCCTAGAAACAGACCCAGAAGCTGGCTGCCTCCCACCTCTAGGCCACCTCCCACCCCCATCCTGAATCTCCTGGGACCAGGCAATTGCAAAGGGAAGGTGGGGTCAGGTTGACTCACACCTGCTGAGTGGCTGGGCTGGGCAGGGGACATGGAGGCCTCGGCGGCCTGGACTCTGGACCGGGAGGCCATACCCCGCCAGGAGCCTGGGAAGAGTGTACACGGGGAGCAGCCCAGCACGGTGGAGGAAAGCCACGGACCCCTCAGCACGTCCCGGCTCCAACCCACTCTCAGGCCCAGCTAAAATGAAGTTATGGGGTGTTAGCCCTGCCGAGGGGGGATTTCAGGGTCTTCGGTCTGACCCCTGCCCCCACCTTGGTTTTAACAGGCACAAGCCAGGGAAACTAAGCCCCCGGGGTATGACCCAGCACTCTGGGTCCTCTCCCATCCTGCCCTCCCCAGGGCGGCCCCACAGAAGGCCGAAGCTTCACCCCATCTTCTGTCCTTGGCCTTGCATAAGATCCAGGGTTTATTTGAAAATGGGGTTCTGAATGATGAAACGAGGATGGTCCTACAGAAGTCCCTGAGTGTGGGAAGGGTCCTGCAAACATGACCCGGGGCTGTCTTGTTCCTCCTCTGCAGGCAACACAGGCACCTAAGACACAGATAAACCAGAAACGTGGGGTCTCCACAGCAGGCGTTCTTGCACGCAAAGCACGCTGATATTTGTGGGGCTTATTTGCTCCTGGTGCCTCTGGCAGACAAACCAGAGCTATCTCCAAGGTCTAAAATGCATTCTCAAAGTGCAGGGTCTCTGGCTGGATTCAGCTGCTGACCACTCGCTGGCGAGGCCCCTGAACCGGCCTCCCTGCCGCCCACCGCTCCAGTCCTCCAAACTGCCCACCCGATTCTCCCTCCCGCACATCCACCCGGTCGCACAGCTCTCCAACTTGGACACCTCCAAGTGTCCTGCTGACCAACAGGGCGAATAAAGCCCAGACCCAGCAGCCAGCCCAGAGCCTCTCCATGGGGCCCAGGCTCACCTGTCCCACCCTACCTCCTGACTCTCTCCTCAAACACCCTTGGGACTACCCAGCTGCTCAGATTTTGCTGGGCCACATATTTTTCTAAATCAAATTAAATTTAATTTTGAACCTAAAGAGGAAAGAAATTCATCTTAGGAATAATATTCAGGGCAAGGGGGCCTCCTGGATAACACATGCAAGCACCTGGTGAAATACCTGGTGCACCATGCATGCTCGATGCATGAGTCAGTTCAGCAAACAGGCAGGCAGTGGCTTCCGGGAGCTGGGCACCGTGCGGGCTACAGAGGGATGTGCCATGGTGCCCAGGAGGGGTGGTCAGGGAAAGCCATGCTGAGAATATGACATTTGAAGAGTCAAAGTCCATGAGGGAACCAGTCGTGCAGCTAGGCTAGGGAAGGAGAGTTCTGGGCTAAGGGACAGCCAGTGCAAAGGCCCTGAGGCAGGGGTGGGCCTGACATATCCGAGGGCCAGTTAAGAAGCCAGTGGGCACCCGCAGAGTGAGCAAGGGGGAAATCACAGGGGAGGAGTCAGAGAGAGTGGGGAGGATCAGCAGAGGGAGGGGAGAAATGAGGCAGGACCTCGGGGACATGGAAAGGACTTCGGTTTTTCTCTGAGTGAAATGGGAGACAGCCTGGAGGGGCTGGAGGAGGCACTGGGAGCAGTCACAGATGTCCCGGCTCTGTCTCCTTCCAGACACAATAGATCACACTATCCTCCCCACTGAAGGCCAAAGAAATGTGAGCGAGAGGAACGTCCCGCAAGAAGAAGCTTCAAGAGCCAGTGCATGCTGAGCCATGTCCTCTCTTCCCTCCCACACGGTGGGCAGCGGTGCCTGGGTCCCCGAGCCCCATTGCTGTCTCACAGTGAGTGCCTACCAAGTGGTTTCCAGCCTCTGGGATTGGGATTTTTGTTACCCAAGAGTGACCTAGCCTGGCAGATTTGGGGACAGAGGCAGGGGAGCTGGTCAGAAAGACAGTGCAAGAGATGGTTTCTCAACGAGACCAGCGGAGGAGGCGCCCAGAAGCTCAGGGCCCACACGCAGCTCAAAGGCAGAGCTGGGGCACTTGCTGAAGGACTGGGTGTGGGTGTGGGGAAGTGAGTTGAGGACAACCGTGAGGGTCTGGGACTGAACAGCAGAGAAACAGCATCTCCATCAGCCGAAAAGGGAGGCGGGGGACACGGAGGGGTCCGGACCTCAACTGCGACACGTTTGAGACATCTTGCTAAGGTGCAGTCTGGAATGTGCACCAGGCGGCCAGGGCGGTGTCCCATAAATGAGCGTGGGGACAGGGAGATGTCCAGGTGGGAAATATTAACATGAGGGGGGGACATGTCAAAGTTGAGATGGGATTCAAAGCCCTGAGACAGATGGGCTCACCAGGGGGGTGGAAGAAAGATGGGGTTCAAGGGCAATCCTGGGATGCACAGAAGTTAGCGTTATTCATGTCACACAAGAATTTGGTAGGTTTGTGCAGCTCTGGGGTGGGAGAGAGGTCACTGGTCTTTGGTCTACCCAGGCTGCCAATGAGCTGCCTGCACTGGCTGGCAGATGGGGCTCCATCGTGCCATGCCGGGTGTGGTCACAGAGGTCCTTTACATGAGCCCCACCCAAACTCTCGCCTCCTCTATGCCCCGCCTTAGATTCAGATGCCACCCTATCAGGGACCTGCCGCTTTTCTAGGTGCTGTGGGGGAACAGGGCAGGGTCTTTCCCACTCTTGGAATGCTCCCCTTTAAATAAAGCCCCCATCTGGCCTACCAGGCCCAGCCATATCTGGTTCTGGTCACTCTCTTCAGGCCCTAATGGAAACCCTAGAATCTCCCCTGACCCTTGACAAATTTCAACTCTTTTCTAAAAGAAGAGTGTCCTCACCCTTCCCTGGGGGTCAAAGAAGCCATCATCCCCTCCTTGTCTCAAGGACTTGCTTGCCCTCTGGAAAAAGAGGCAAGAAAGGGAAAAAAATAGCTCTCGTTTTCTTTGGATTCACCTAGAATGGCAAGAACAAGGATTATTATCACAATATATTGACCTCCTGCACATGTTTATCAACCTCACCCAAATCATGGAAAATCTGAACCCTTCCAAGAACAAATAATCCTTCCATTAAATCAACTACTATAAAAATATACAAAGACAGGGGATACCACAGGAGTGTGAAACAAATAGGGTTTTGAATGTAACTGAGAAGAACACTGAAAACTTACAGGCTAGTCTCCATCACGAACACAGACTCGGGAATCCGAACTCAAAGAGGAAAGCTAGCTAAATCCAAAGAAGTCTGGAGTTTTGACAGACACACCGTGGTCAAGTTAAGATGTTAACAATACAAGAAATGGGGTGACGGGTATATGGGAACTCTCTGCACTATTGCAAATTATTCCAAAACAAAAAGTTTATTTTTAAAATTCCAAACACAAGCAGACACTCCCAGTACTTAAAAAAAAAAAAAAAAAAAAACAGTAGCAACCAAGTATTGTTTGTCCCAAGAATACACTGGTGGCATTAAAGCAGGAAAATGATTTACATGGTTTATTGAATTAGCATGAGAAACAATAAAGGTCACTTAAATATCACAATCAGTATCAAGGAGACATTTGGAAAAATTCACTATCTAAAAATTTGTATGACAGGTTTCCTTATAAACATCATAAAGATGATGAATTTAAAATGAAAAGCCAATACTGCTTAAGGAATGGAAAGTTATTAGCATTAAAAATCCGAAATTTCTTGGGCCGAGCCCGTGGCGCACTCGGGAGAGTGCGGCGTTGGGAGCGCCGCGCTGGCGCTGCGACGCTCCCACCGCAGGTTCGGATCCTATATAGGAATGGCTGGTGCACTCCCTGGCTGAGTGCCGGTCACGAAAAAGACAAAAAAAAAAATCCGAAATTTCTTGACATGCCCCCCTTGTCCAGTTAGCACCCCAATTTTAATACTGGTGAAAGCTACCTAATAAGAAAAAAGAAATAACGTATAAATATAGGAATAAAAGACACAAAATGTCAGTTTTGTTATACTCATGATTATAAACCTAGGAAAGAAACCGAAAGAACTAGTAAATTATTTCCAAAAGATATAGTACATAAAAAAATTTTAATCAACTCTGTCTTATATGAATACCCGGCAACCAGAACATGCATATAAAATAAAAGAGATTTCAAGAGCAATAAAAAACTAATTGAGTATCGACTTAATTGGGGACACAAAACTCTTATTCAAAGACCATTATAAGATCCTAATAGGAGAAATAAAGGAAATAAGAAAATAGAACTTTACCTTGCTCCTGTTAGTTAGAAACATAATAAAGATGACAAAATTGTCTCTGCAAGCTGGCAAGAGACTTAAATATTCAGAAAATTTTCGAGCCACTTGGATGGCTTACAGGAGGCCATGGGGTGGGTATTGACACCGCAGAAACCAGCAAATTCCTTGACTCAGGCTTCTCTTCCTGGAGAGCCAGTTATCCTGCACACTATCAAATTTAGCAAAGCCAAGAAGTTTTTTTATTGGTTCTTTCAGGAATGCGATAATTGATGGTAAAATTTCAAAGTTCCTCTTAAAGCAGTAAGAAGAAAGTACCACAAGGGAGAAGTGTGTGTGTGCGTGCACGTGTGTGCACCCCGTGTGCACGTGAGCATACCTGTGCACGGACGCACATGCAGGTGCTGACGTTCGGCTCACCTCATCAGCCTTAAGAACATTATAAAGCCACACTCACTAAATTGTGTGGCTTAGGATTTTAAAGTAGAAAATCCGGCCAGAAGCTGATTCCAGCCGTGGTAGGAACCCAATGCACAGCAAACCGGTAAAACAGTGGGCTGAACTCACCTGCTGTGTGCCGGGGTGGGACAGTGCTCTCCTCTGACCTCTCCTCTGTTAAACGGGAAAGACAATAATGACAGTATCTGATTGACACTGTGATCGGCATGAGCTCAGGTAAGCCACCGCTCTCGGCAAGAGCTCAGAAACTGCCAGGTACCAGACACTTCCAGATGAACTTTAAAATTGAGCATAAATATTCAAAACACTATTATCATAATAGTATCTACTATACTCTTTTAAACTTTTACTTAAAAACTTTTCCAGCTTTGTTGAGGTGTAATTGACACATAAAACTGCATATATTTATGGTGTACAATGTGATGTTTGACATACGTATACAGTGTGAGATGATTACTACTCAAGCTAATTAACTTATCTATCACCTTCTAAAGTTATCTTTTTTCTTTCGTAGTGAGAATATTTAAGCTCTACTGTTTTAGCAATTTTCAAGTATGCTCTATACAAGACATTGTTATTAACTATAGTCGCTGTGCTGTACAATCCAGCTCCAGAACTTATTCATCCCCTAAAAAACACTTTTAACTTGTGTATAAACATTGAGGGAAGTCTGAAGAGATCTAGAAGAAATATTACCAACGCTGTCTGAGTGGGAGATTGCAGGTGTTTTTCCCCCATTTTGGGTTATTTCTCTTCTTTTTTCTATAATAAGCACACATTACTTGAGTGATGAGAAAACAGACTTTTTTTCAGCTTTATTTTAACAAGCCAGAAGAAAATAGAATGGCATTTTTCCCCATCTGTATAAAGGAAATAAATCCTGACCAAAGAAACGGAAACATCTTATTGGAGACAAGATGGAGGGGTTTGAATATGTTTAAGAAATGTAAAACTCTTACATAATCGTATGCATGAAAAGACATAAAAAGAATGACAGCATTGCGAAAATGTGTAATAAACATAAATAAAAAGTTAATGCTCCACATATATGAAGTATTGCTATAAAACATATGCGCTCAATATCCAGTTTCAAGTTAATAAGTGATCACAAAAGAAGAAAATACAATTTATACACCAGAAAATTCAGATAAAAAATCATCACATGGAAAAATGCAAAGCTTCACCAGCAAGTAAAGAAATAAAACTCGAAGTAACACAAAAGGCTCATTAGACACCTGCTAACCAGCTGAAGGAAACAAAACAGTAAGACCCTGTGTTGCGGGGGGCTGAGGAAAACGGTGGATTTCCACAAAGCTGGTGGCGCCTGCCATAATCTGGTCATTTCTGGAGAGTATTCTGACAGCCCTTTTTGTCTTACTGAGGGGAAAAATTGACTATTTATACTTTTTTATATCACTTTGGAAAATATGTCCCAGGGCAGCATTTCCCAAGTAGTATTTCTGGAACACTTCCTAAGGATGTTAACAGATATTATATAACAAGAGTATTCTAATGGCAAACAAGCATGTTTCTGTACTGCAGGACTTTTCAGTGCCTTTTACATGTTAATGTGCATTGTGGATATCCAAAACTGTGTAGTATTTACCCAATTAATGTGACCTTAAGGCCACTGACCTGGGGCCCAGCCAAGGCCCTGAGGCATGGAGCCAGGGAAAGCCAAACCCAGCCACAGCCAAGTAAAGGGCACACCAAAAACACCATTTCCGTGGGGGTGGCCCACCATAGCCACCACAATTGCTATGGCTCCCGCAAAAGTGCAGATAGCACGCCAGACTCTGAACTGCATTGATACAAGGAGAGGCACCAGTGCAGACCAAAAAAAAAAAAAAAAAAGAAGAGGTCCCCTCTCTCCACAAAGCACACTCCAGAGCAATAGAAGAAGCATCTGATTTATGATAATAGGGGAGGACTCGATCACACCCGTCTCGGTACTGGACAGATCATCTAGGCAACAGAACAGCAGAGGAACAGTTCATCTATCAGACGGAGAAAAGAAATCTGTGGTTATTAGAGGGGGGAGAGGGAAGGGGAAGGAAAAGGGGAGAGATTGCATGAGGGGCTTAAAGAATAAGTAGGATTTGCAATAATGAATATGCTAATAAAAAAATTAAAAAATAATAATAATTTGACCTCAGAATCTTTTTTATGGTAACTCTATTAACAGCTCACAAAGCACTAGGCTACCGGTAATCAGACTGAGAATTAGAAAAGTATTTTGTACAGAGATGTTATTGGTAAAAGTGAATGCTTTGAAACAACCCAGGTTTCCCCCAGCAGAGGAAAGTTTATCCAGTTCAGGTGTATTTAGTAACAGTCCCGAGTGTAAGTTCCCTCTCGTTTGCACTTAGGTCAGCAGGCCTGTTAGGCTTCTCACTGAAGTCCCTGAGGGAGCTGAACAGGAGCAGAGCCCTGTGGCTTGTCACTAGAGACCCGCTTCCTCGGCTGCCTTGACCCAGTGGACCCTGTTTGATGGGAAAACCCACCGACTCCATTATCATCTAGATAGAGAGACGTTATCGAAAATCACATGCCCTGCCCAAGTCAAACCGGAAAGTATACTTAGCGCTAGATGTTTGCGTATCTTTGTCAACCTTTAGAAAGGGGAAGAAACCGGAGCCCGGCTCCCCACCAATGGTGTCTGCTCAGCTAACTGACCCTGATTAGATCTTAGTTAAAGTTAGGATCAGGAATGCGCGCGCAGAAAGTCATTCGTGTCTTACCCATTCTCGCATTCTGCGGGCGTGCTTGCCTTTGCCTTCCTAGCGAGCACCGCTGTTTGAAAGCTTCCAGCCTTCTCCCAGCCCAAGGGAGGGCAGGAGGGAATTCACCCCACATCGGTCACGTTGGGGTGTGAGGAGCTGAACCAAAGAAACATCGGTAGAAAACCAGAGCCTCCAAGACTACACAGACGCCCATGTGTAGCCTGTGCTCACGTGGGCAGTGTGGGGAACGCCGATCCAGGGGACCTCGCGGGGACAGAGGGTGGGAACCCGCAGCTGTGGGTACTGACTCCTTCACCCCAACCCATCTCCTTCCTACCCTGATCCTTACTCCACCCTTGCTCACCCATTCTGCCACTCCGACCCCATCCCTCTCAGTTTTCTATGACATTCAAAACACACACACACACACACACACACACACACGAACGCACACACGCGCGTGCACAAACGCGCGTGCACACACATATGCACGCGCACACACACACTCACACTCTTAGAGTTTGGCTTCTCACTGTCTTCTACTCGTGGTGATTTAAGAAACAAGAGAAGTGTATTCAAGTGGTCACTGGCCAGAAAGAAGCCGTGTGTTCCTGGCTCCTGGTGACATTCGAAGGATCCTGACCGTCAGGAAGATCTCTCCGAGCAAGCACCCTACCGGATATGATCGCCACTCTTCAAGCCCAAAACACGTCTTTTAACCGTTCATCCCATCCATCCTTCATTCCTTGCTCCAAGCCACCTGTGCAAAGCCCCTGCAGTGCACAAGACCTCAAGGTAGAATGTGCCTGGTTCTCCTGCCTCAAAATGTCCGTAGTCTAGGACAGTATCCAACACCAATGTCTAGCAAAAATGAAACTCACTAGCGGGGTGCATTTAGAACTAAATGCTAAACAAGACCAGTGACTTTTATTTCCAAATTTCCAAAGCCCGCCTGGCCTGCCCCGACCTCAGAGGCTGAGTGCTTGCAGCCCGGCTTTGAAGGCTGCTCGTGGGGCCTTGTGCTGTGTCTGGTCACACGCAGAGGTCTGCAAGGTTATCACGTTCACTGTGCCTGATCCCTTGCATCCAAATTACAGGCCAAAGCCACAAAATTGTCTCCCAATCAGAGGGCTCTTGCTGAACGCCCCTGCAAACACCAAGTCCCCTTAATCAGAGTCGAGGGGATGTGCCCGCAAACTCTGCAATACGGAGCACGCTGATTTTTCCAATTTTGCAAAGTACCTCGGCAGGCTCCCTCTAATTTTCCTTTTCATGTGCTTTTGAGGAGGTTTTGCGTACTGCAAGTCAGGGTTCTATGGCAGGCAGGACGACAGCGACAGCAAACGCAGCGTGGTCGGAAGCTGCTGCTGAGCCTCTGTCTGGGTAGGGTCTCCTGCGGGTCTGGCTTTCATCTAACCCTGGAGCTCAGTGAGGGCTTCTTATCATGAGGAGCGTGAAGGCCATGACCGCTCTGTGTTTTCACGATATTTAGTGAGCTGCCTTTGCAGACAGGACCCCTGCCACTCGGCACCCCATGTCTGCTTCAGAGCCAGTCCTGCCTTCCCCAAAGAGAAGTCTGCCCTGAGCTGCCAGCCACTTGGGATCCTTCCCTCTCCTGAGCTCCTGGAAAGGCCAGGATGGTCGTGAGAGGGGATGGGTGGCTTAGAAAACAACTTTATCCAGAGCAACATGTACAAATGTCTTCAAGGGGCCTTGGGGAGCCACCGAGGGTGCCTGAGCAGGGAGTGCACCGTGAGTCCTCAGATGTGGCAAGGTGGGTAGGGAAGGGGACCAATTACACACAGAGCAGTTGCACAGTCCTTAAGCTGAGTAAGGATTATAACAGCAGCTAAGACCTTATGTAGCACCTCCTGTGTGCCAGGCATTGGGTCAGGAGGCACTTTATGGGCCTTACCTGGTTAAGTCCTCTCATTTTTGTTATCCCCTCTCTACAGAGAAGTAAAACAAGGCATGTGGAGAAAGTGACTCACCACGGCAATGTGGCCAGCAAGGGGCAGAGCTGAGATTCTAACCCAGCGGGGCTGGCCCCGGAGTCCACTCGGGTCATCTCTGCACTGCCTTACTTGGATAGCTGGTGACCCACCATGCAGAAACAGGGAGGCCTTCATCTGCTTAGAGATGAAAGGACTGATCCTGGATCAGAAACATACCTTTCCTTGTGTGTTAGTTACCTACATGTTGCTGCATAACAAATTACCCCAAAACGTTTAGGTTTAAAACAACACCTGTTTATTATTGCATATGTGATGTGGGTCAGGGATCAAGGTGGGGCCTTTGCTGGGTCCTCTGACTCAGCCTCTCACAAGGCTGCAGTCAAGGTGTCTTCGGCCATCTCAAGGATTGACTTCCAGGCTCATGCACATGGCTGTTGGCCAGAGACACCAGTTCCTTCCCATAGCCCCACCACAGGAGAGCTCATAGCATACCAGCTGACTTCTCCAGGAGCAAGGGCTCCAAGAGAGCCAGCAAGGCAGATGCCACCATCGTTTTGTAACCTGATCTTGGAAGGGACGTCCCATCATTTTTCCTTAGAGGAGTCACAGGTCCCACCCACACTCAAGGGGAGAGTATCACACAAGGGCATGACTATCACGAGGCAGGATCACCAGGGGCCATTTTAGAGACTGTCTGCCACAATTTTAAAAATTAGAGCTTATTCTTAATTTCATTTTTTTTCCTATAAAAATGCATGCTCATCATCAACTAATAGAAAAAACCGAAAAATTAAAAAAATAAATAAATACCTTCCAACTTTTATGTCTCCTCTTTTACCACTAACACTGGTTGGACCTCCATTGTCCCTTACTGCTCATTGCTAATGCCAGCTCCTACTCCCTCCCTTATAACAGGGACTCTTCTCCTCATCTGGGTGCTTTTGCCTCATATAGACCCCACACATTTATGTCCCAGCATTTATGACGACAGACTCTACTGTCTCTTCCCTTAATACAGACAAGCATCCATGCTCCCAGCCAGAGCCAGTCCCTCCACCTGCACACTGGGCACAGCCCCCAGCCCTCTCAAGGACTTTGTCCCAGCAATGTTCACCTCTCCCCTGCATCAGCATTTTCCCTTTCTACATCAACAAACAAGCTTGCTGTTATCTCTACCATTGGAAAGAAAATAGAAACCATGCTTTGACCCCATTTACCTCTCCAACGTCCTTCCCTTTACAGCAAGGCTAATTTATCCCCTAGAAGCTCTGCTCCAGGGCCTTCTGCTTCTCCCTGCAGATCCTGACCCTAAGGGCCACTGTCACTTTGTCATCAATAGTGTTCCTGCCCCTTCACTGTTCTTACTCTTTATTCTGCACATGCTATGGTTTGAATGTGTCCCCCAAATTTTATGTGCTGGAAACTTAATCCCCAAATTCATGTTGATTGGAGGTGGAGCTATGGGGCAATAATTAGATGAGGTCATCAGAGTGGGTCCCCCATGGTGGGACTCATGGCTTTATAAAAAGAGGATGAGAGACCTGGGCTGACACACATGCTCTTGCCCTATTGCCATGTTATGATGCAGCAAGGAGGCCCTCGCCAGATGCTGGCACCATGCTCTTGGACTTCCCAGCCTCCAGAACTGTAAGAATAAATGCTTTTTCTTTATTAAGCACCCAGTCTCAGGTATGCTGTTATAGTAATGCAAAACAGACCAATCCAGCACAACTCAACATTATGTAGAGACCAGGCTGCACTGAGGGCTGGAGACCTAAAGGCATCACAGCACAGGAGAAAATGGTTTAAACTCTAAACCTGGGTTGCTGCCCATCATCCCTGGGGGGCACTGTGGGAAGCCCAGCTCTCCACAGGGTCCCCTTGTCCCTGTGCCCTAGGACCCAGCTTGGACACTTCCAAGTCACCTCCTCTCATCTACAGCACCCCCTTCTTCAAGCCTCTTGCCTGTCCAGTCTCTACCTGGGGAACCTCCTCCATGGCCAACATTGCTAATGCTAAGTGACTTAAACAAGGAATTAGTCTAATTTTTTTTCTCATGTATATGTCTGATGTGCTAGGGTGGCACTACTCTACCATGCTGTAAAGGGTCCACATGGCTCTGACATTCCTCAGCCACATAGCTCAAGGTGGCTCACTGCCATGTTTGTGCTACATCAGGAAGAAGGAAGGGTGAAGTGGAAGACACGACCCCGCCTTTTAATGCCCCAGCCCAGAAGCATCACTCATCACCTGTACTCGCAGCCCATTGGCTAGAATTGGTCACATGGCCATACCCTGCTGCAAGGGAGGCTGGGAAATGTAGTCTTCAAGGGAGTAGCTGGTGCCCAGGTAGAAATTCTATTTGTATGGAAGGAGGGAAATAGAGATAACAGGACACTGAGCCATACCTGCCACGCATCCTCCTCCTGCAGCAGCACCTTTTCCCCAGGACATTCTGCCTCTGTCATGCTCCTGGTGGGAGTCCAGGGGGTGGGGGACTCTCCAGGTCTAGCTTCCTTCAAGGCATCCAGATGTGTCCTAGTGGACAGCTGGCTCAGACACACGCGTGTCTCCAAAGGACCATATGAGTTCTTGGTGATCATGTAGTCAAAGTCCATGGGAAGGAAGAGACAGCTGCCCGACCATGCAGCGGCCACAGTGAAGACAGCACTGCACGGTATGTGGCATCTCTGTCGTTCCTATCTGTGTCTCCTCCTGCTTGCAGCCCATGCCCTGCAGAGCAGGAGGCAGAATCCAGGCCCCCACCCTCCTAAGCTGTCGCCAGGCAGTGATGTGAAGGGCTGGCTTTGCATTTACGGGTGTTGTCTGCCCTGGGAGCAGCTAAATTCCACCTAAACACCAGCCTCCCACTCCTTTGTCTGCTGGAAGGGAGGTCATGTGAGCATTTAGGATCCTCCTGAGCCTGGTAACTGGGGACCGGGTCGAGTGCTTCCCCCTCAGGACAAGCAGACTCTCATGTGGCCACTGCCTGACAAGCCACAGGGGTTGCAGCCAGGTGTTCCCAGGACAGCCAAGCTGCCTGGGGCCTGGAAAATTCCAGGTGTCTTTTGAAGTAGTTTTCTGGTTGGATTCTTTTTTCTGGTTATAAAAGTAGTATTTGCTCATAATAGAATACAGTACATGGAGAGTGCATAGTAGAGCACAGACGGAGGGAAAAAATCACTCCTATCACCCCAAAAGCCCCGGCTCTTACCATTTTGTCACGTGTCCTTCAAGGCAGCTGTGTGCTTCTCCTGCTGAGTTACTGCTGCGTGTGTGAGATTACATCCTGCTGTTCTCACTTAATGTTCCTCCACCTCACAAATACATCATAGTTTCCCATTTTCCTCTTCTTGGACATGAGATTGTTTCCGGGGTGTCTCTCGCAAGTATAATATTCGGCAGGGACGCAGCAGGTCTTTATGCAAGTTGCAAACGTGCTCAATCTGGGTGCCTTGGCATCCTAGCTTTTGGTTGCAAGTGACACAAACCAACACTGGTGGATTTAAGCAGGAAAGGAATACCAGATATAGAAAGTGGGCAGGAACAAGGGAGGCGAGATAGCAAGAATCACAACCAAGTCATGCCCCGGATCCCATCTCGCAAGGGCGCACTGAGCCCACCCCAGGCACACAAGCACCAGACCGTTTAGCCCCACTGCTGAGGCCCAGACCCTGTCACGGGGCCCCAGGACCCTATGACAGCATCACAGACATTGCTGCCCCTGAATCTGGACATCCCTCCCTTCCCCCCGCAATCCTACACTTGAAGGGATTTTCCACCTTCTCTGATTCTTTCCACTACAAGCTCCCAGTTCAAAATCTTGGTCAAAAAAGATGAAATGTATAAATGAAACAATTTATAATGTCAAAATACCAAACACTTAGGAAGAAATCTAACAAAAGATGCACAAAACACATACCACGCACATACGACTGCAGTGAAACCAAGGAAGGCCTAAATAAACAGAGGCACTATCACACCCATGAACAGATTGAATGCCTCAATTTGTAAAGGTATCAATTCTTCCCAAACTATCTACAGATTTAATGAAGTCCCAGTCAAAATCCCAGCAGTGTGTGTGTGTAAACTGATGCTGAAGTGTAGACAGAAACCAAAAGGCCAGGAAGAGCGAGGCAGTCACAAAGGAGAGAGAGCTGGGAGATTTGGACCACCCGACAGCCACAGGGATACACACCTGCAGTCACCGTACCAGGACGAGGACTGGTGGAACAGAAAAGAAAGTCCAGAAACACACCCGCACCCGCACCTGACTGAGTTACCACTCTGATGCTGCAGAGAAAGGACAGTCCTTTCTAGAAATGATGCTGGTTTAGTTGGATGTCCATGTGGAAAAAAATAAACCTTAGCCTTTACGTCAGACCACAGACAAAACTCAGCTCTGGGTAGACCGAGAATCTGAAGGTAGAGGTGAGACACTGGGCCAGGTGCTGGCCCTTCCTCCCGCAACCAGCATGCTCTTCCCACACCTGGGCTCCCTCCGCCTGGAACGCCCACCTGCTCCATCAGTCTGGGTGTGGCCAGCCTCCAGGATGGCCCCGGGGACCCCGGCCTCCCACGGTCATTAACGTCCTTGTGCAGTCCCCTCCTGCCACAGTCTAGGATTGGTCTGTGTGACCGATAGCATGTGCATGTCAGAGTGACAGCAGAGGATTTGGTGCTAAAAGACTGTGGCATCTGTCTTGGACTCTCTTTCTCTTTGAGAGGCAGCTGCCTTGTTGTCTGAGCACCAGGGAAGAGAAGACATATGAGATAAATGCTATTTGTTTTACACAGCTAAGCATTGGAGTAATTTGTTACGCAGCAGTACATAACTAATACACCTGTAAACACCCTTGAAACTGCCTCGTTTCAGCTGGAGGCGTCCCTCCTCCCAGAAGTGTCCCTGATCCTGTAGGCAGAGCCTCCAGGCATCCTCCTTCCTGCTCCTGAGCTACTGCCCACTGCCCTCTTACAGGAGGCACTGCACACCCATTCTGCCCTTCTAGAATGCATGCTTCTTGTGAACAGGGGCCCTGCCTGTTCTAAATAGAAGCCCCAGGAGCTGGCAGGATGGGGCAGACGACAGATTTACTTTATTGGCTCCATGAGGGATGATCTACTCCAACCTCCCCTTAGACAAAAGAGGAGGCTGAGGTCCCCTCCTGGGTAAGGAGCTCTACAGGGCAGGATAGAGAGCAAATTCCTATATCAGCTGAGGCTCAGGAATTTCCTTAACTTCCTGCTGCCCACAGGCCCTGTCTCATTATTGCCTGCTCTCAGACACCAAGGGCTGGGGTGGGGGAGACAAATCAGAAGCCGCTGGTGGACATACCCGACACATGGACACTGTGCTGCCAGCGGAGGAGGCTGAAGTGGCCTCAGCTGCCCCGGGGTTCTGCAGGCCCAGGCTGGGAGAGACGAGGGGGAAATGTCTGCAAACATATCTAAGATTATCTTCTCTTCTTTATGGGCTGAACCCCCTAGGTTACTTCTGGGATGTTAATAGTGCAGGTTCACCTGGTACAAATCAGAGCTGACACAACCCAGATGCTCGTGCCAGTATTGCTGGGAATGTCCCCCTCCTCAATTTTCCTAGTGCCCTGACCTATCCTTTGCTAATTAGTACAATGTGCCAACCTATCAGCAGCTGAAGGTCACAGCAGTCAACGATTTCTTAGGCATATGGTTCCAGACTTCAGGACCTCGCTGTGGAAGTTGGAAGAGAAAGAGACAGAACAGCAGGAAGAAGGGGACACGACAGGCAGCAGGCATGGAAATGGCAGAGAAATCCTCTCGGGAAGTGGCAAGGTTTCTCCCGGGTCCGAGCCCAGAGACCTCCAACCCCCAAGACTCCATGCTCAATCTGAGTCCACACTAAAGACTAAAGACGAGCCCTGCTGCACAAGAGTGAACACAGGTGTCCACCCAAAACCTGGACACCCACGTTCATGGCAGTGTTGTCCCAATAGCCAAAAGGTGGAAACAACCCAAACGTTCTTCAGCGGATGAATGGATAAGCAAAATGTGCCTTGTTCATGCAATGGAATATTATTCAGCCGTAGAAAGGAATGAAGAACCAATACACGCTACAACATGGATGAGCTTTGAAAACACCATGCCAAGTGAAAGAACCCGGACACCAAAGGCCATATCCTGTATGACTCCATTTACACAAAATGTCCAGGACAGGCAGATCGTAGAGACGGAAAGTGGATTAGTGGTTGCCTGGAAAAGTGAGTGACTGCTTATGGGGACAGGGTTTCTTTTTGGGAAAATAAAAATGTTCTCAAATTAGACTGTGGTGATGGTTGTACAATCTGTCAATATACCAGAAACCGTTCAATTGTACATTTTAAATGGGTAAACTTTATAATGTATAGATTATATTTCAATAAAGCTGTTTTTTTCTTTTAAGTGATCCCTGTAATTTCTAGGTGCTCCGTAATTCACTGTCTCTCCCCGTGCGTATTGGAGTCAGAGCTGGATGGCATCTCGGAACTGCCATAGCTGAGCGACCCGTGGGACTCAATTTCCCCGCCGGTGAAATGAGGGTAAGTGGCCCTCCTGGGAGGCTGCTACAGAGATTAAATTAGATAGATCTGCAAAGATGCTGTGCAGGTGGGAGAGCTCTGTACGTAGCTCCTGGTGGGCACGCTGTCAGGTCATGGGCCTTCATTGTGACTCCCTGCCCTGGGAGCAGCCGTTCCCCCTCCCCCCGCCTGCCCACCCTCCTGGCTGTGTGCCTGCCCCCCACCCCTCCAGATACCATCCTTATCTTTCATCTCCTCTTTCCAAACAGCCTCTGTCTATTACCTTGAAGCTCGCATGGGAATTCGCTGGTGGGTGGATTCCGAGCTAGCAAGGGCTGCCTCATTAGCCAGTAACCAAAGGGCAGGCAGGAGCGGTGCGGGAGGCCCAAGGTGGGCAGGACAGGCAGGGGGGCCTCCCAGGTCTGTCTCCTTTTGAAAAAGGCCCGATTCATCTTCCCAGAGAGCCGCTCTGACTTCACCACCATGACAGCCCACCCCACTGTCTGCCCTCAATAGCCTTCCGTGGCTCCCTGCTGACAGCTGTGATTCCCAACTTGGGAGGCTACGAAGGGGATTTCGAGACTAATTTTTTTCGATAACTCAAAAAGAATAGAGGAAACAGTGTATTTACCCAGGACAAGGCAGCTAATGGGAAATCTCAAGATCTGTCCGCCTTCGGCTGGGCGTACAACCAGGTATGACAGTGCTGCGTACCTCGTGTTGATCTCATTGGCAGCTCCATACACCTTTGATTAATGACAATGGGGAGACGAGCTGGTTGTGACTTCATGACATGGCTCCATTTCATGCATACAGTTTTCAAACTGTGGAAGTCATAGTGGGAAGACAGAGAAAGAAGGCGCCTTTGCTACTAATAGCAGCACTCACCATGGGCCCAGATGTACCTACACTGATGTGTTTAACTCTGGTATGACTCTGGGAGGGCAGCACTATCATTATCCCCATATTACAGGTGAGGAAACTGAGGCTAAGGGACGTGAAGGTCACACTGACGGGCAATGGCAGAGCTGGGATGAGAAGCCAGGCATGTTGTTGCCAGAGCCACTCGCAGCCACTGTGCTTTAATGCTAGTGGGAACATCAGAGGGTACCAGCTCAGAGCTCGGACAAGGCACCCTGGAACCCCTGGAGTCCACAGCATCCCTCCACAGGTGCAGCCCCAGCCCTGCCTGGCCTCCAGGGCCTCCCAGCACCCTGTTGATTTCCTCCTCCTATCGCTCTCAGTCAGGAGAGATTAAGTTCTGCTGCAGTAACGAGCAAGCCACACCTCTCTGTGGTTAGCACCGCACCAGCTCCTCCCTGGCTCACACTGCACATCTGTCACAGGTCAGCAAGAGGACCTTCCACATCTAAGGCACTCAGAGCCGGGCTGGGCATGGACCCCAGAGCCTCGCACACCAGCCATTAAATGCTTGCCCAAAAGCCGTGCATGTGACCTGCCCTCATATCTCATCAGCTGGACAAATCTCACAGCCCCTGCCACCACCCACCCACCCACAACAGAGCTAGGAGATGCCGTCCTAGCTTGCAATGGGAAGGGAAGAGAACGGGAGCGCCACGGCAGACAGTAGCACTGCTCAGTACTCCTACCTGCCTACCTCTGGGAGGGAGTGGGGCAGAGAAAGATTGGGGAGTTACCTGCAGAAGGCACCTGCCAATTTGCCATAAGCTCTCATTTTTAAAAGCTTTCTCATGCATTATCTCTCAGGTCCCTAAGGGAAAGCCCTAGAGGATAGAGGCCATACCTCAGTCATGTTTGGGCCCCTGTCCCTCTACCTCTGGGCATCTAACCAGGCCTGCAAATCAAGCCCTTAAGCAAATACAAGGATTTGATCTCTGTTTAAGCTGCTACAAAGCATCTTTCTCTCTTTCTCCAGCTGTAGGGGATTGAATGGTGGCCTTCAAAAAGATGTCCACCTTCTAACCACCGGAGCCTGTGACTAGACCTTATCTGCACAAGTAATCAAGTTCAGGATCTTGAGATGAGATCATCTTGGAATTACCAGGTGGGCCTTAAATCCAATGACAGGTGTCCTTATATGAGACAGAAAAGAAGATACAGACGCAGAGGACAAGTCCACGTGCAGATGGAGGCAGAGACGAGATGACACTGGCATAGGAAGTGGATGCTGGAGCCACCAGAAGCCGAAGGAGACGCAAAAGCCGCTCCCTTTGAGCCTCTGGAGGCAGGGAGGCCCTGCAGACACCTTAATTTCAGATTCCAGCCTCCAGAACTATGAGAGAATAGATCTCTGTTGTTTTAAGCCATCCAGTCTGTGGTTGTTTGTTATAGCAGCCACAGGAAACTCATACGCCACCTGACTCCTGTGGCCAAGCAGGCGTTGAGGCTCACAGTAGGTGGGAGGATCACTCAGCTCACTCACCCCACCCCGCGCCTCCTCTTGGTGCTGGTCAGTCTCCTGCAGACCACGAGGCTGGACTTCAAATCCAGTTCTATCTTTAGGACTTGGCTCTGGACACTGACACCTGCTGGGGACACACACACAGACTTACGTACCCCTGATCACAAACATCATCACGATCTTTATCCCTCACTGCAGTCTCCCAAGGTGCATGATTGTCCAGGAGCCTGTCCCTGCCCCCAATGCCCCGCTAGTGCCTCCAGGGTGGGGACAGCAGCTTCCTTCTCTGTCCTGGCCAGTAACACCCCATCCGTGTCTGCTGCTTCTTGCTGAAGGCCTCCCATGTGCCAAGCACAGCACCAGGGGCAGGCACAGGAGAGGAGAAGACCAGGTCCCTGCTCCCCAGGAGCTCACAGACCATCAACCTGTCAGCCAAGCTGCTAGCACCAACGCCACATCCTGCCTGAAACCTTTCTGGCCAGCGCTTCTGGCTTTGTCTCTGGTTTAGAAGATGGCTAGACTCCTCCGTCCACAGGGGCAACAAAGGATGTCCCCAGAGTCCGGGGGCACGGGGGATGCCCTCCAGGCTGGTGGGCCCAGAAGCCCTCTCTCCCCAAGAGGGCCCAACTGTAGCTAAAAGCTCAAGCCAGCCCCTCCCTGTAGCAAGACACGGAGGGCAGAGGCTGGCCTGGCAGACCACGTCCCAGCCCTGGGCTGCGTGAGCCATCAGCTGGCCGTGGCCTCAGTGGCTTCTTGACAGTGGCACCGTTTTGCTCCCAGCTGTGTCACTCACTGGCCCACACGTTTGGCTAGCTTCACTTGGGACTGCTCCTCTTCCACTGGAGCAGAGGGGCTCCTATTATGCACGGGGGTGACAGGCACTGGGGCCCCATCATCCAGAGACCAGGGTAGAGCCTTTCGCTACTGGGACTCTTTGACGAGCACATACCCTCCCTAATGTTTCTGTCCCTTGTCCTTGCATTGACACTATGCCCTTAATTTATGTGCTCTTTTTAAAAAATCAACTTTGTATTTTTATTTTTATTTTTGGCAGCTGGCTGATAAGGGGATCCAAACCCTTGACCTTGGTGTTAGAACACCATGCTCTAACTAACTGAGCTAACTGGCCAGCCCTTAAATCAACTTTTCTCTTCCTTTTTCAGGGTAAGAAAGTAGAAGAGTCCAGGGAGAAGAAAGAAGGAAAGATTAAATGGTTATATGTATTTTTAATTTAAAAGTATGTTCCATGATTTAAAATCTCACGTTTACAAACAGCTCAGAAGTCAGCAAATCAAAACGAGTTGCTAGATGATAAAGTTGTTTTAAAAATCCCCTGAGTATAAACTGAAATGTTTAATTCCATGTACTCAGGCAGCACACGGCCTCCATTCTGCGTAAGAACGAGCACATGAGAGATAAACTCATCAACCTTGACCTGTGCCAGGCCCTGTGCTAAGTGCTTCACACACCACACCTTCATTACCGTTCACGTGGCCGTGCAAGGGGAACGACCGTACCCCATTTCACAGATGGGGACAGAGTGTGCCCAAGGCCACACAACTACTGGCAGATGTAGGTCTGTGTGTGACACTCTTGTGCAGTTTCATAAATATGGTTGCCACCTTCCTGACATCTTTTTTTTTTTTTTTTAAAGGCACTTGGTTTTGCATGAATTCCTGAAAAAGTAGAGTATATCTTTATCAGCTTCTAAGGAACCTGAATTTGTTCTGACGGTGCCCATGACATGCAGGGAAATGCAGCCTGCTGGGGCTCCCACGGACCATCGCCACTGCCAAGCTGGACAAGGGTTTTGGATTCTCCGTGCCTCAGTTTCCTCACCCTTTAAATATGTTTCCCCAAGATTAAGTGTGTGAAAACGATGGGCTTGCTGAGGGAACACCAAGCAGAAGTGAGGTGAGGGGTGGTGGGTGAAACCTTTTCCTACAAACCACACAGGAGACAGCCTTCACAGCAAACAGCCGTGCTTCCTGTAGACTGGAGGGACTGGAGCAGATCAGGGCTAGAGGCCTGCTTAAGGCGCATGGGATCAACCCAGGCTGCCCCGGGCACTCCAGCAGCCTGTCTTCCCCCGTGAGTGCAGGGGAGCCCTCTGTTCCAGCCCAGATTCAGAAAGATGGCCCAGGAGGGTTTGCAGAATTCCTCCGACCCGTCCAGCCTGGAGTGGGGGGAGTCACAATCTAGCTAGGGTCCCAGTGGGCCCCAATCACCCCTTGATCCCCATGAGGCTGAGGCAGGCATCCTGTTGGTTAATGTCAGTGGCTCAGGACTCAGAGATGCACTGGATTCTTTATCTTAAACTGACCCTCAGAAAAAAGGCCCTCCAGGACTTGTTTTTTTAATAGTCATAGTCAGTTTCGGACATTTTCCTATTTGTTAAGAACCTTCTAGATTGCGCTTCCCAATCACAGTGTGTTGCTCTAAGCCACCGACTGATTTTGAACATTAAGGAAAAGGAGAAGAAAGCCATCAGAAGTCAGCAGCTCCCCTTCTCTCTACCACTGCTGGGAAGGTGCAATGGTCACCGGTCCTGTTCTGTCACGTTCCTCAGATGGACAGTCATGCTATTGCAGATAGCAGTGGGGCCTGAGCACCCTTCTCTTTGTCTTTACAGAAGAACATGTTCTCACGCGAGCATACAACTCTCCTCATTAAGGAAAAAAGCAGCCCCTCTCTATGAGCAGGGAGGGGACCGGTTTGGCACCGCAGAGGGACCGCGCGCCCGCGTTCCGCCTACCTGGAGGTCCGCACGCGCCCAGGAGCCGCAGATGCGCACTTTCTCCAAGCCTTACGGTAAGCGCGGCGCGCAGGGCGACCACGTGGCGGCGGAACCGAGACCCGGCGAGAATGCGCGGAATGCGCGGTGCGGCCTCGCGCGGCCGCCCAGGGTCCCGCGCCGCGAGCGCTCGCCGCAGCCTCCCCTCCCCCGTCCCCAGCCCCGTCACCCGGGGCTCGCTGGGGCAAGTCGAGGCCCGCCCGAACACCCCGGAAGGGCTTGGTGACCCCGCGCTCCTAGAACTGCCCAAGGGATCCAAACCCGCGGCCCCCAGCAGCCCCAAAGTGCGGTTCCGGGGGACCCCGGAGGAAGGGTGCCAGCCCTCCTGCGCACTAGGAAAAACGCCCTCCCCGCCTTTGTAAGTGTCCGGAGACCCAGAGCTCGGGGGTCCCCCGTTCAAATAAAGACCCCGCCGTCCCCGCACCCACTCCAGGGCCAAGGCGAACGACGGAAAACTCTTCTGGAGTTTCACGGGCGTCAAGAAGCGGCTGGCGGGCGCGGGCATGCGGGGCGCTTGCCGCAGACGGTCTCCGGGAACGGGCGGGGTGTGGGGGCGCCGTGGGGGCCCACGAGGGTCTTAGTGCCGTGAGTCCGGTCCCCGCGAGCCCCGCGGGACATGGAGGCCGGACGTGGCCTCCGAGGGCGTGCCCCGTACCCCGCGATTTCCCTGTTCTGGGTGGAGGTGGGTTTCTCCATCTGGGCGCCCACTCCCCACCGCTTGGCCAGAGACCAGCCGGAGGCCGGAGCCGGAAGGCCGGGGAGTTCCTAGCGGACTTCGGGGTTCCTATTGCCCAGGGCACCGGGCGATGCTTTTGAGGGGTGGGCGTCGAGGAGTTCCCAGCTTCTTTCAACCGCACGAGCCGCACCTTCACCCTCGGGACTCCAGATGCGTCCCTGGAGGCAGGGCCCCCTTCCTGCTGGGTTTGCTTTTTAACTCCCGCGCCCTCCTCGCCCGCAGCCTTCAGAGCTGGGGGAGGGGCGTCCCTTCCCCGCAGCTGCCCGGCAGACGACAGGGGCGCTGGGGGTCGGGGGACGCGGCGCCATCGGTGCGTGGCTGAAATTAACTGACCACAGGCGGAAACGCACGTCCACGGCGTGGGGCGCTGGGGGGTGCGGCCGCCCGTGTTCCTAGCGTGTGGCTGTCCCGGGTGGGCACCGGGGACGACTTCGTCCCGGACAGTCCGCACCTTTGGGGCGCCCGGGGTAGGCACCATGTAGCCCGGGCGGAGCTGGCGCAGCACATGAGCCATCGAGGGCGCCCCAAAAGCGTGCAGTGTGGGGGAAGGGGAGCCCGTGTGCCCCCGGAACCCGGGGGCCGGCATTCGGAAGCGTTTTCCCTGGCGACTTAAGTACTTAACAATGGAAAACACGCAGAGCAGGAGCCAAGTCCTTTCAAGTCGCCGCCAGGTATGCGGCTGCAGGTGACCCCACCTGGGCGCGCCTCCCGGGGAAGGGCCGGTGCCGGAGGGCGCCCGCGGGAGGTGGGCAGCGAGCCCCGCACCCCGCTCCGCAGAGCCCCCCGCCGGGCGGCGCGCAGTCGCCGTGCGTCCTGGGGTCTGCGCCGCGGCGCGCCGGTTCCTGAATGAACGCGCGCCCTGCCCCCGCCCGAATGGAGGTTCCCACAGCCAGGGACGGTGGCAAACGCGCGCCGGCGGCGGAATTCACCCGCGGGGGCTGACCGCCCGCTCCCGCCGCGGCCCCCGGGGCGGGGGACCGAGGGGCGAGGAGAGTGACTTAAGTTGCTTTTGGATGCTCTTTTCTACCAATGCAGTTTCCCCTCCGACTGGGCCACTGGCCCTTTGTCTCCAGTGGTCACCAAGAAATAAGCGCAGAGCACTTTAAATGAGTCCAGACCTCGCAGTGCCTGCTTCGGGGTGGGTTTTAAAAAGACAGTGCAAAGTTAAAACTGCAAAAGAAAAGTTTTTACGAGTTACTTTTCTCTTTGGAAGAAAAAATCAAAATCAAAATACTTCCTCTGCGCTTCTTGAAGCAATGGCCCCCAAGGGCCCGGCGCTGTTGGGTCCCTCGGGGACTCCGGGGACCGCCAAGCAGGGTTCCCGGGGGTGGAGGCTGGGCGGCTGGCGCTCCCCGCCGGGCCCCGAATCCCAGCGCCTCCCCCGCCGGTTCCTGGACGGCTCTTCACGCTCGTCTGCTGGGCTTGCACTTTTGCGCCCGTCCCTGAGCCAGGGACTCCAAGAAGTTCCTCGTCGAGATCTGCCCGGCCCGCCTAGTAACAGCGCCTCGCCCCCATTGGCTCATGCTAATTCCAGTTTCCTCCGTCTTCCTCCCGGGCGGGGGGAAGCTCCCTCCGGGGACCCGGAGCCCGTTTGCCGGAGCGGGCGAGCCTCTTCCTGCCCCGCTGCCCCTCGTGGACGCGGGCCCGCCTCGAGCCTCGGGCAGGGCCGGGGCGCCTCCAGGGCTCGGGCCCCCCTCGGCCCCCCGGGACGGGAGCTGCCGGCCGATGGCGCGCGGGCCCATAAATCATCCGGGCGGCCGCCCGGTCGGGATTTTATGAATGAAAAAGCATCCGGGCCGCCCTCGTGCGCTGCGGAGGCTCGGCGGGGTGCGGGGCTGGTGCGAGCGTGGGTGCCCGGGGAGGGGGACGTGGCGGTGGGTGCAGCCTGCTCCGGCCACCCACCGCTTCCCGGACGTGAGCCGGGGGTCATTACCCTCCAGGGCCCCGAATATGAGTGACCCTAATTCCTAGCGGGGGAGGGGGCGCGGCAGGAATCCGCCCCGAAAGGGGGGTGTCGCCTCGCTGCGGGCACCCTGGCGGAGGGGGAGGGGGCTTTTCTAATCCGTTTTCTTTGAACTTTTCCTGTTAGGGGCATACGGTCGTTTGATGACACTAAAGTATATTAAGAAGTAAATAAATGTACAGTTTTCATAATTGGGGGGTAGGTATTGTAAGAAGAAAAAGTGTGAAGACTGGGTAAAATGTCCTTTTATTTTTATGTTTAAAAAAAAAAAACCACCAAAGAGGCAGAACCTTTCCTAGAAAACACGACGTCCTTAATTTTGTCTCTTTCTTAAGTTGCAATGATATTGGGGACCCTCGCGTATAACCACGAGCACCCATGGATTTTGTTTGAAGTCGTCAGATCGATGCACCCATTTATTTCACTTGTGATTGTTTTAATTCTTGCCAGCCCCTGCCATCCTCCCCACGCTCAGGAATGCAGCCCGGGGGCAAATCCTAAAGGTGAAGGGGCGTCCACACCCCAACAAAGCCACTTAGCGAGCTCCCGGGGGTCTTGTCCCAAGCGCAGAGACAGCTAATATTTCTAGCGATTTCATTTTTTTTTTTTAATTAAAAAGGGAGTCAGGACAGAGACCCCTGTTTCTCAGCCTTCCCTTCAGAGCTGTGTTTCTCCCGGTTGACTCGCTGGCACGGGTTGGGGGGGGACATTTGGGGACCCCCGCAAGGACGGACTAGTCAAGGTAGGACGACAGCCCTCAGATCCCACGGGCGAGGGCAGGAGGAAGCACCGCCGGCCACCATCTTGGGCTGCTGCTGGAATTTTCGGGCATTTGTTTTATGTTACTTTATTTTTTGAGGGAGCGCATGCCAGGCTGAAATCCCTTTAATGCTGAGGGTTTCCCCCTTAGGCGTTTGCAGCGACCCCCACGTGTGCCGGGATGAAGCCTGCCCCGGGGCTGTGCGCTCTGTCCTGCGTCCCTGCACGTTCAATGGTTCCTGAAGTTTACACGTGTGAATGAAAATGAAAGAAGATGCAGACGCGGAGACGCCTCAGCCGGCTCTTCGCCGAGGGTGCCCTCCTGGCGTCTCGGAAATGCGCCCATTCCCCCGGCTCGGATACAGGGTGCCGCCGCGCCCCTGAGTCCCCCCTCCATGCGGTCCCTCCGGCTGCGTGTGGCCTGCCCGCCCTCCTAGTTGTCCCCCTCTGCAGAGACACCCTGACCCCACTCCCCAAATCCCGGGGGACCCCCTCGGGAAGGACGCTCCCCCGGCACCTCTCTTTCTCCGGAGGCGAGAAGGGCAGCCGCAGGGCGATTTGCATTTCTGTGCAATACGGGCTTGGGGGGCACCTCCGCGGCGGGGCAGGCGTGGCGCCTCCTCGGGGACGGCTTTCGGGCTCTGCCCCCGGCTGCTCCCGGCGCTCGGCGCCCGCGCCCCCTCCCCCTGCGCCCGCCCCCTCGCTCCCATTCTCTGCGCAGCTTTGATCTCTGCTTAACAACAGTAACGTCACACGGGCTACAGGGGAGTTTTGTCGAAGTTGCAAAGTCCTGGAGCCTCCAGAGGGCTGTCGGCGCAGCAGCAGCGAGCAGCAAGAGTCCGCGCGCTCCAGCGAGCGGCAGAAGGGCGCGAGGCAGCGCGGGGCAGCAGGAGCCAGAGCCGAGCGCGGAGCGAGCCCGGACCCGCCGCCCTCCCCAGGCCGCCCAGGCAGAGCCCCAGCCATGGAACACCAGCTCCTGTGCTGCGAGGTGGAGACCATCCGCCGCGCGTACCCCGATGGCAACCTCCTCAACGACCGGGTGCTGCGCGCCATGCTCAAGGCGGAGGAGACCTGCGCGCCCTCCGTGTCCTATTTCAAGTGTGTGCAGAAGGAGATCGTGCCGTCCATGCGGAAGATCGTGGCCACCTGGATGCTGGAGGTGCGGGGCTTCGGGCGGCTCTCGAGACATTCCTGCCACTTGTTGCCCAAACCCACGTTTCTTTGCCCCGTATCTCCCTCCTTTCTCTTCCGCTCCGACTTTGAAGTCTGCCGGGGTGTTGCTAGGAATCTGTATTTTCAAAATAAATAGACATCGTGGGTACTTTTGGAACGAGGAAGGGGTGGGGGCGGGGGTTTAGAAATTCCCTTTCCCGGGGAGGGGGGGTCGGGGAGCGTGCCTTCGGGGGCAGCCAGTGCCGGGGGGCACCCCCATGTGCCCGAGGGTGCGGGCTGGCAGGCGGAGCGCCCTTTGTGGCCCCCGCGTGCGCCCCGGCTCCGCTGCACCTCTCTCCCCGCCGCCGCGGCCCCGAGCCGTCAGCTCCGGGGAGGGGGCATAGGTTTGATTTTTAAATTAATATCCATGGACACGTATGCAAGGGCCGCTCGTGCCAGTATTATGCGCCATCTTTCCTCTTTGATTGCAAAGCAAAAGTGTTTATTAATAATTGGGGGCAGGGTGGGGGTGGGGAGCGGCCGACGGGGTGCTGGGGCCGCCGCGAGGGGCAGCGCGGCTGCCGGGAGCCGGCGGGAGGGGCGCGCGGCGACGGTGCGGGCCGTTTGGGGGGAACCCCACTCGGGAAAGGGGGGGCCCTTTGTTCGAGCTGCAAGTCCCGGGGCGCCCCGCATGGGCAGCCTGGCCCGGAGATCATGCCGGGCTGCAAGGTCGCGTGGCCCCTAAGACGTCAGGGAATGGCCCCTGTCTGCAGGGGTCTTGGCTCAGGGGACACTCTGGGAGCGAGCCGGGGGTCCGAAGCACATTTGCAGGCTTTTGGTGGGGGCCTGAGGGGCCCGCGAGTATTTTTAAATAATTTTTGAAAGTGCGGCGTGGTGCCCTTGCGAGAGGCGAGCGGCGCCCGCGCCCAGGGGGAAGGGGGGCCCTGGAGTTTGAATTCCTGGGGCTCTCCCCGGAGCTTGTAACGAGCTCCCGACCCCCGGCCTGGGTAAAGGGCCTCCCGAGGGTCATTTTCGGGGGTTTTTTACGCGCCCAGTTATTTTTTTTATATTTTTAAATATTTTTTGAAAAGATGACGTCTGGGGAAATGCGGCGCGGCGGCCTGGGACGCCACCTTTGTGTCTCGCAGGCGCGGCGAGCGTGACGCCTCAGCTCGGCGGCCCGCCCCGCGGCCCTGCTCCCCCGTGGGTGCCGACCCCCGGCCGGGCGGACTCCCAAGCTCCAAGGCGGGCCGGGGTCCCCGGGGCCGGCAGCCAGCGCCGCCGCGCACGCCGCCCAGCCGTGCCCGCTCCCGCCCCCACTGTGCCAGCCTCGCTGGGACTTTCCCTTTCAGTTTCGGGGTGGGTGGGTCCTGGGGACACGGGGTGGGGGGCGCGCATCGCGGGACACTCCTGCCGCCCCCTGCCCCACCGCCCCGCGCCCTCCGGGACTGGCAGCCCTGGCGCGAGCGGCGTGGGGTGCGGGGTCGCCGCCGAGGGGGGTCCCGGCGGCGGCGGTCACGGCCCCCTGTGCCCCCGCAGGTCTGCGAGGAGCAGAAGTGCGAGGAGGAGGTCTTCCCGCTGGCCATGAACTACCTGGACCGCTTCCTGTCGCTGGAGCCCCTGAAAAAGAGCCGCCTGCAGCTGCTGGGGGCCACCTGCATGTTCGTGGCCTCGAAGATGAAGGAGACCATCCCCCTGACGGCCGAGAAGTTGTGCATCTACACTGACAACTCCATCCGGCCCGACGAGCTGCTGGTAACCCTGGGACCCCCCGACCCCACTGATGCCCCCCTACCCGACACCCCCATAGCCGCGGGACCCCGGGGCTGAGGGGAGGTGCGGGAGGCCCGGTCCGACGCTGGCGGATCTTCTGCCCCGAAGGAGGGCGGCCACACTGCTCGGGGCCCCTCTGTCGGGGGAGCGGGCGGGATCCCAGCCGCCCCCCATCTCCACGGCCCCGCAGCGCCGCTTCCCACCGACTCCCACCACGTTTGCGCCCCGGAGCGTGGCCCAAAAGTGGGCGGCGCGCGCCCTCTAGCGGCAACGGCGCGCGGGCTCCGCGCTAATTGCTAAGGCCTGTCGGAGTTGAATTCCAGGTGGTGGGAGGTCTTTTTGTCCCCACTGCTAAGCAGTCTGGTCGATAGTGAGAACAGGGGCCTTTTCACACGGCGCCTTTTCTGTTTTGATCTGGAATCGCGTGGTGCCTCCAACACTCCGGACCCCCCAGCTTTCACCATCCCTCCTCCCACCCCAGGACTGCAAACCAAATGCAGAGGCCAGTGACCTGAGGCGGTGTCGGTCTGTCTGTCCAGGCTCCCTTCCACCCTGCCTCACTAGGGCCCCCAGGGTCTGACCGTGCACTTCTTTTGATGCTGCTTCACCCCGTTTTCACAGCAAATGGAGCTGCTCCTGGTGAACAAACTCAAGTGGAACCTGGCGGCAATGACCCCCCACGATTTCATTGAACACTTCCTCTCCAAAATGCCAGAGGCCGAGGAAAACAAACAGATCATCCGCAAACACGCACAGACCTTCGTCGCCCTCTGTGCCACAGGTAGGGTGGCACCTGCCCCAGTCCCTCCCTTATCCAACCAGCCGGCCTCCCTGGGTGACCCTGGCCAATTCCTTGCTCTCTGCCTGGGTCTCCTCATCCAGAGAGATGGCCCCAAGTCTCCAGTTTGGTGAGCAGAGGACTTGGGGGATTTCTTGGAACTAGATGGAGGTAGGGGGGCTGCTCTGTCCCAGCCACGGCCACCATGCAGTGTCATGGGGATCGGTGTGGACGGCCCAGCCTGCCTGTGTGCAGCTCCTGTGGCTTCCTCTCCCCGTGCCAGGCAGCCTGTGGCCACTCTATGCTGAAAGGGGTTTACCTTGGCTGCAGGGCTTGCCTCCTCCCCCCACCCACCTCCAGCCGTTCCCCTGTCCTCAAGGAGCCTGGGCTGCAGGGCCCCCCTCTTGGCCTCTCCTGGGCTGGGCCACCTGCCAGGGGCGCCTACAGGGGTGGGGAGCTCGGCCGGCCGTGCCTGTACCACGTGCTCTTGCGGCCAGCAGCAGCCCCAGTGTGGGGGCGGCCAGCAGAGGAGTGGCGGCCTGAGGCCCCACCAGGGGCGCCACAGCCAGCTCAGCTGAGCCGAGCTCTGGGAGAGGCTGCAGAGCAGCCTGGGCTCAGTCTGCTGCGGTTGGCAGCAGAGAGGCCCTGCCCTCCCTCCTCCGGCACTGCCCTGACTCCAGGCCCCAGGCCCCAGGCCCCAGGCAGCCAGCCTGTCAGAACCTGGTGTGGACAGACACACATGTGCACATGGTGTTGCCTCCTGCCGCCCCCAGCCCTGCCTCAGACCCCCTGCGACTTCTTCCTTCCTCAGCCCAGGAGGCGAAGTGCCCCAATGGGGGTACCTGCACCCCCATCCCGCCCAGCTCTGCTGTGGCCCACCTCTAGCCCTGGTCACGCCTCAGTTGTCACATCTGTTCAGGGGTCACTCTGGGTGACCTGAGGGCCACAAGGCAAGGTGGCATCAAAGGGGCAGTTGGCATCTGCTACCATTCCCCAGAGGGGCAGAGCCCCCCACAGCTGGCATTTCCAGTGCTCCCCTGACATCGGGTATCCCTGGGGGCTGGTATCCCAGAGCAACTTCTGGTTTAGGCAAGAGTTGGGAAGATTCCTCTGGCCTCCCTAGCCCTCTCCACCTGCCCAAGGCGTAAACCCCTCCCCCAGGTCCTTCCAAGTGAGGCATTGGGGGTGGGGGGAGAGCAGATGGACATGCCAAGGACATCATCGGCCTGCACGGCCCTGAGGGGTGGGGGCCGGCCCTGCAGGCGGGCAGGGAGGCGTTCTCTGGCTGGGGCTCCCCAGAGGAGAGAGGCCTCCGGAGGCTCCAGGCAGCCTTTTATGGAGCTGAAAGTGGTTTCAGAGAAACAGCAAAGTTTCCTGGAGATAATGCAAGGAACGGTTCTTGCACAGCCTCCATCCAGGGTGGCTTGGCGGCTGGAGCTCCCTCCCAGGACCCCTGGGTGCTGGCAGAGAGAGGTGCAAGCCAACCTGACCTGCACAGGGCTGCACTGCCGGCACCTCCTCAACCTCCTCTCAGGGGCTGGGCATTAACTCCAGGGTGGGCCGCGGTGGGCCGCTCCCAATCCTGGTCCTTACCTGCCTCCTTGAACGAAACAAGCAGACATCTCACCAGACGGGAGTGACATGAAGACGGCTTAAAGTCAGAAATGGGTGGAGTGAGGTGGCATCAGAAAAAGACTGGCAGGGTGTTTTACCATCCACGGGGGAAGGGTTCCATTTAAAGGCAACATGAGGGGAGTGGCCCCGTCTCCATGCTCCAGCGCCCCCAGACCCAGGTTCCTGAGCACGTGTGCACATGCCGTATACACACAGGATCGGGTGTTTTCTTGATGTGTATAGACACGTGCACACCAGACCCTTTCTTCATGCTGCAGGAGGTTAAGTAGGACATGGTCAGCGCTGCTCACCGTGGACTCATAGCTGAGCCTCACGGAGTCAGCCACTCCACAGAGCTCCGATGACTGCTTTCACGGTGGCCAGCTGGGCCCTTCTGTCCAAGCAGTGAACGGGAACCAGCAGCAGAGCTCCGGCCTTCGTAATTCTCGATTGTTCCTTATCTAACGCACGTGGAGCCCCCACCCCGGCCGCCCACTCTTGAGTAGGGGAGACAAGCTGGGGAAATAAGAATCAGACGGCCCTAGTGATTCTGTCACTCAGGTGCCCTTTCAGACGGGGACTCGGGGTGCGGGGCTGGTCGGAACTTGCCACTCCCTGCAGAAGGGATTTCTGTGTGTGGTTCCGATTTGCCTCAACGAAAAGGTTTTCATTCATGGCTCCAGCATGCAGACTGGGTGGAATTGCTCCCATCTAAAGTCATTGCAGCACCCAGAGGCTGGCTTTGTCCCTTCGGGGTGGCTGCCTTTCCTCCCAGCCCCTCGCCGGTGCCCTTCTCTGTATCAAGGCTGAAGTTGTTTACTCTCAGGATGAGGTTGCGGAGGAGCTGCAGCAGCCCATGGGGGCCCCTCTCCCCTCGAGCTGAGCAGGCTCCCGTTCAGCTCACCCGAGCCCCCTTGTTGCTGGGCACTCAGTGGTGAGAGATGAGGCGACGGAGGACAGGGACACCACATCTGTCCCTTGCTGGCAGCCTGCTCTGCTGGGGGCCTGGTTAACATGCTGGAATGGGTGGCCGCTCTCCAGTTTTTTCTCGAGTGTGACAGGAAGGCAGGGAGACCCAGCTGGGGTGGTGGGAGGCCAGGCTGAGAGGCCGCGTCACACGCTTGCCCACCTTCCAGGATGGGTGTGTGGCAGCCCTGGGTTTATTCCCCACTCTGAAGGGGCTTCCCGAGTGGGGGGCCCTCGCTGGCTGGGATCTCAGGAAAGCCGCTCCTGCCTCGGCCCCAGCTCCCCCAGGCTTCCAGAAGCGTCTCACCCCATGACCAGTGGCCAAAACCATTTGCCTCTTCCCTGACTGGGATGTAGCGAGTCACTGGAATTGGTGGGCTACATCAGGTGGCCAGCAAAGCCTTTTCGTCATTGGCCAGAAGAACGACAGTGTCGTGGGCAGAGGGCCTGGCGTGGAGTTGGGTTTTACCGGTCCATCTTCTGAAGGTCACTGTGAAGTTCCACTGGAGGAGGAAGATGGGCTGGGGGAAGGGCTCTTCCTTCTGGTGGGCCTGGGGCCCTGAGCTGGAGCCCCACCCTCACCATCAGGGCGCCGCCCCTCGGCGGATTTGGGGGCTGGTCACTCAGCATTCTCTAGCCAGGCCTGGGGCCCTGTCTTTGGGAAGCCCCTTCACAATCGTGTCCAATCCCTGTTGCCAGGCGGTGGCAGACACTCAAGGTCAGGGTCAGGGCTGTAGAAGCCACACCTCTCCACTTCCTTGTGTGTTTGCATCGTCTTATTTCACATTTGTTTTTGTGAATAAGTGATACATTTGCAGGGCCCACAATGCTAAAAGGATTAGAGGGCAGCCGTGTGCCCTGTCACCCCGCCCTGGCCCTGCCTGTCTCTTCCGTGGCTATTTTTTGGTTTGCCTAGGTTTTGAGTGAACGGCAGAGCTGGAGGAAATCCCCAGGCTGGGCTCTGCTCCCCTAGCACCTGGTGGTTGCTGGAGGCAGGGAGGTCCTGGACATGGGGCCATGCATGACCTGATCACTCCCTCCAGGCCATGCCATTTGCTCAGAGCCAGTGTCTAAATCACAAGGGTCCTGCAGAACGTCTCCATTCACAGACCCTTTGCCTCTCTCCTGCTGCCGCAGACGTGAAGTTCATTTCCAACCCGCCCTCCATGGTGGCGGCCGGGAGCGTGGTGGCCGCAGTGCAAGGCCTGAACCTGGGGAGCCCCAACAACTTCCTGTCCTACTACCGCCTGACGCGCTTCCTCTCCAGGGTGATTAAGTGTGACCCGGTAAGTGACAGGGACCACAGGCCTACGCTGGCTCCTAGGGCCAGCCGCACATGGGCACATGTCTAGTGCCAGGGGAAGGCTGCAGATGGGGCCAAGGCCCCCTCGGGTGACAGGATGGGGGCCTCGAGATCTGCCTCCGGCAGCGTAGGACATCTAGGACAATGAGGAAACTGAGCAGGACCAGTGCCCCTTGGGCCACAGGCCATAGCTCAGGACTTTCTGGTGGCCCTGGGCTGACAGGGTGTGGCTTCGGCGCTCCCAGAACCTGCTGACCAACCAGAAGGGTCCTCACGGGCTTCCAGGAGCAGGCAGGAGCCGTAGACCCTTCCCGCGTGAACCTTCCAAGAGGGTGCAGGCAGGCCCCAGGCAATGATCCGTGCGGTGGTGGGCGTGAAGGTGGGCCCCACGGGCTTTGTTTGGGCCACAATGTGCGCAGCCCATAAATAGAAGCTTTAAAAGGGTTCCTGTGAGGTCTCCGAGCCGGACTACGAGGCAAATAGAGACAACCTTGTTTTTTACGGCCTCTTTGAGAGGCTGCTGCTGTTATACCCGAGTTGACTGTGTCTTTTTTCTTAAAAATGCCATTGTTTTATTCCCAATTCTTTTCTTTTCTTAAAGAAAGAATTAAAATAACAATTACAAGGGTTTGTGGCATTTACCAAATTAGACCAGAGAGGTTGGCGGGTCACCCGGTGGCCCCTGCTGTGTGGGAGGGAGTGACTGCCTTGACCCCGCTTGCTCGGGTCCCGTGGGCCTGCTGAGGTCCATTTCAGGTTTGGCCTGGGCTGCCTCTTGGTGCTCCACCCCAGAGCGTCCAGAAAGCTCCGTGGGTTGCAGTGGATACTGTCTCAGGGCACGCCTTCCTGTCCCCTGCTCAGTGCTGCCTCTGCCTCAGGGGCACAGGGACCAGCTGGCTGCCCAGCCTGTGCATCTCACCCAGAAAGGAAGACCTATTTGTGTCCAGGGACCCTGGAGGCACGGGGATGCCCTTTTTTCTGTGCTGCAACCTCCCTCCCACCGTGCCCGGTGTCCACCTGGGGGATGCCGTGTCCTCACCTGGTTGCTGGGAGGGGGCAGTAGTGTCCTGTGGCGCTGAGGACATGGCACCGAGAGTAGAGACCTCGGATCAAAATGAAATTCTGCATCTGCACTTTTAATTTCAAACTCCTCACTCTAGATGAAAACCACTTTCTCCCCTCCTGGAATACGTGACCTGTGGCTTTGTCGACATCCTTCTTGTGGCAGCACCAAGTGAAGTGCTGTGGTCAGGGAGCTGTAGAAAATCGCTGCGTTACCCCTTATTTGAACAGTGATTGTTTTAATTAGATCTAAAGTAAAATGCCTCACAGCTGACAAACAGGAGAGGAGTTAATTGAGGCTGGAATTACTTTGTCATCTGGTCATTCGGTGACAAATGTTGCTGGGCCCAGGCTCCACACCATGTGGGCAGCAGGGGCTCCTGGGCTGTCCTCAGTGGGGAGCTGTGTCTCCCCATGGTGCAGCAGGACCTCAGCTGCCAAGTCAGCTCTAACCTGTTGTCTAAGGCCTCAAAGGTCAAGCCCGGCCAGTGGACACACAGGGCACTGGGGTCCCCAGCCCCAAAATTGCCTTTGCCTGAGTTCATTGCCAGACCACAGACCATTTCCACAGATGGGGTGTCCTTCAGGCGGTGAGTCCACAACGGAATCTGGTGTGGCAGAGCACACCTTCTGGAATTTTCTTTGTTGGACGTAATGTATGCCGTGCCGCACGTCACAGAAAAGTGCTGTCAATCCTGCTGGAAGCTTCTGCCCATGAGTGAAGGGCACAATCCACCAGGGTGGCATTGCAGGCAGGCGTGGGGATAGAGGAACAGGTGCAAAGGGCACAAAGCCAAGTCCAGCTCTGCTCTGGGACCTCCGGGTGTGGGTCTGAACTGGTCACGGGTGGGGCTGCTGGGTAGAGCTGGAGAATGGGCTGGGGCCTAGCAGCTGCGCAGGCTGGGGAGGCCACCGAGGGCACGCCCCTTCCTGTACCCCCTGCTCTCCAGCCTCATCTGGTTGGAAGTCCAGCAGCACCTTTGTCACGCAGGGCAGGGCTGTGGCTGCACCCTGTTCCTTGTGGGGAAGTCTGTTCTCAGGCTGGCTGGAGGCTTTGCTGGTTCTAGAAGCCCTGGTGTGGCATCCCGCAGTCAGGACACACATGACCCAACACCTGGAGCCAGCTGCTTTGTTCAGGGGCCAACAGCAGCAAGAAGCAGCTCCAGGCTGCTGGGACATGGGCCTGAGCAGAGACTGGGAGAGGCCCCTGGGCATGGGGGCCCCCAGAACCCGTGGCTTCTCTTTCCCATTGACAGCGTGGTATGGTCAGTGCTGCAAGGCAGTCGGAGTGCAGCGAGGGTGAAGGTGATGCGGGGCTTCCAGGGACTTCAGCGCCCCTGTGGCTGCAGCGGGCAGACACACGTGGTGCAAGGCTCAGGACACAGGCCCTCGTGGGAGAGAACAGAGGGACAAAGGTCCAGGCGCCCCCAGCCTCAGTCATGCACAACCTAACGCTTTTGATGGCAGTTTATCATGGAAAGCTAGTTTCACCTCGAGGGCTGCCACATACCAGAGGTTAATTCCCAACAGCAGGGCTCCCAGGGCCTCCCCAGCATGTTGGCAGTGAGAGGCAACCGCAGGGCAGGTGGGGCAGGCCAGTGTCTGGTATCTGCATCCATGGAGGATGGCCAGGTGGAGGCATTTGGTCCTGAATGGGGTCACCAGTGCCTGGCTGCCACGTGTGGGCTCCTCAGGCCAGGAGGCGGCTGGAGGCCAGAGGTGGCCAACCGTGCTTCTCCTTCCTGGGGGTTTTGGTCACATCTCCCACCTCTCCTGTCCGGCTTGGGGAAGGCAGCACAGGCCATGAGAGAGTTTGGGGTTAGCCTTGCTCTTACAGAAGAACCTTGTGGGCCCCGGCGTTTGGCGGAGGGGGCCCTCACGGCAGGCGTCCCCCTCAGGACCCTCCCTTCCCACCCCGTCTCCCCCAGGACTGCCTCCGGGCCTGCCAGGAGCAGATCGAAGGTCTGCTGGAGTCCAGCCTCCGCCAGGCCCAGCAGAACCTGGACCCCAAGGCGACCGCGGAGGAGGAGGTGGAGGAGGAGGAGGAGGTGGACCAGGCCTGCACCCCCACCGACGTGCGGGACGTGGACATCTGAGGTGCCGGCGGCGGGCGTCACCGCCACCAGAGCGTGGAGCAGCGACTGGCAGCCCCACAGCGAGGCAGGGGCTGACCCTGATGCTCCCCGACAGTCCCTCTTCTCCGGGACATTTCGCTACCAGAAGGGAAAGTTTCGTTCTCCTCGTTGTTGTTTTTTATCTTTGCTCTTTCCCCTTCCGTCTCAACTTAAGCAAAAGAAAAATATGTCCTGAAAACAGTCTTAAAAAAAGAGAGAGAGAGAGAATAGTATTTGCATAACCCTGCGTCGGGGGGAGGGGGGCTGTGCTACAAAAATAGAGGATTTTGTACCCCAGTAATCAACTAGCGTTTATGTTAATGTGCTTGTGTCCCCGTGTTGTAAGAATAGTCATTAACACAAAGCAAGGGTCTCCAGGGGAAGGACTAGATTTGATGCTTTATGTGTTTAAGAAAAAAAGCATAAAAACATTTAAAAAAAAAAAAAAGTAGAAAAGCTCAACAAACCATTTTTAAAGTAGAAGAGGGTTTTAGGTAGGAAAACGTATTCTTGTGCTTTTCCTAAAAAGCGCAGCATTAGCGGTTCTAGGCATCTCTGTACCTGGCTTGCTCGTGCATGTAGTCACTTTATGTGTGTGTTGCATCCCGTAGGTAGACGTGTGGCCTCTGCACGGGCCGCTGGCTGGTGGGGTGGTGAGCGCGGCGTCCTGTGGACCCACCTGCGTGACAGTGCCAGGAAAGGCCGACTCTCCCACTCCTATGATACGCTACGTTAAAGAAAACGAAATAGTGACATAATATATTCTATTTTTATAATCTTCCTATTTTTGTAGTTACCTGTTTATGAGATGCTGGTTTTTTCACCCAACAGCCCTGCAGCCTGCTCACATCCAGGTTAAATCCACAGGTCTTTTTGTTTTTGTTTTTGTTTTTTTTTGTCTTCTCAATATTCTAAAACCATTCCATTTCAAAGCACTTTCAGTCCAGTAGTGATAGGAAATTTCGCTGTTTATGTTGTGTGCGGAGGGGCAATTTTCTAATGGAATGGTTTGGGAATGTTCACGTCCTTGTGTGCAGGTAGGATTGCACAGCCAGTGCACGTCGCTGCGGTGTTAGTGGCGGGGATGTTTCTGAAGGCGATGCTCAGTCAGGAAGAAAGAGATGTGTATTCTCACACTGCCAGGATGGTTACGTTCCTTTTCTTTCCTGTAGAGAAGTTGAAGTTGAGGAATCCTTTGGTGCCGGCTGGTGTTTGAAAGTAGGGACCTCCAAGGTTTCCCTAGAGAACAGGTAGTAGTTAAGGGTTACCTTTAGATGTTTCACAATGGAAGGTTTTAAACACTAAAATATATAATTTATAGTTAAGGCTAAAAAGAATATTTATTGCAGAGGATGTTCATAAGGCCAGTATGATTTATAAAGTAATGCAATCTCCCCTTGATTTACACACACACACCTCTCTGCCTTTGATGTCGCAGGTTTAATACAGTTTGGCCAAGATAGGTCCTTAGGAAAACCACACGAAGACTTTGATTCGGCCCGTTTGGTGTTTCCCAAAGTGATCCGATCCAAGAGGCATCACAGCTACAAGGAAAATTAGGGTACTGGGAACAAGTTCAGTCCCAACACATGCTTATCTTCTGCCCCCTCCTTTAAAAAAATGTAGTGGCAGACAGACAATTTGCACATCTTGGCTTTGTACCTTTCTGTAATTTCCACTTAGGACGTGTTAAAGGGAGGTGGTGAGAGCGTTGAGGCTGATGCTTGAGAGGCTGTGAGGGAAGAGGTGTGGAAGCGGGGACTCCCGGGGACGGGCGGTGACCACGCGAGGGACAGGCTGTGGCTCCATTTTCTTATTGCGCTGCTACCGGTGACTTCCTGGCACGGTTTGGAAAAGATTCGCATCGCTTCTCTGTATCTCTTTCATATTGTTTTGCTGCTATTGGAGGATCAGTTTTTGGTTTTACAATGTCATACTGCCATGTTCTAGTTCTGATTTTCTGGTAGAAAAAATGTATTACGGATGCCTTTTTTTGTAGTTTTTTTTTTTTTTTTTTTTATGTGATCAATTTTGACTTAATGTGATTACTGCTCTATTCCAAAAAGGTTCTTGTTTCACAATACCTCATGCTTCACTTAGCCATGTGTGACCCGGCAGTCGTGTTGTCTGCTCGGGCAACGGACACGCAGACGAGATCCCACTATGGGCCCGGCGGGGATCAGCACCAAGGTCAAGTTCACGAGAACCACACGGGCGTCTGGAGGCCGGGCTGTGTCCGTTTTCTTTTCCCTGCGCCTGTTATGCTGGACTCTTCATCTGATCTGGGATGTGTCATCGTAGTAGTTTTTACAGCTGTATCATTCTTTGTGTGTAGCTATGAAAGTTGCTTTATTATTATTATTATTATTGTAACAAGTACATCTTACGTGCCACCATGGTGCTGTGCCCGTAGGACTCTGTCATTCGGGATGATTGGAGTAGCTTCTGGAATTTGTTCAAGTTTTGGGTGTGTTTAATCTGTTATTATGTACTAGTGTTGTGTTTGTTGTTTTGTTAATTACAGCATAATGCTAATTTAAAGAGACTCCAAATCTCAATGAAGCCAGCTCACAGTGCTATGTGCCCGAGTCGCCTAGCAAGCTGCCGAACCAAAAGGATTTGTACCATTTGTGGGCCCGCCTGGCTGGGCCCCTGCCCCCGGAGGCCATCGGCAGGCACAGGCCTGTCCCCACCCCTCCCACCCCCTCCGGAACGCTGCTTACGCTTACCTCAACCATTCTGGCTGCACCATCTCTTGTCTAGACCAAGTGGGATCCTTGAGGGATGGTTGGTTTGTAGTGATGGGGTGAGGGCAGATGTCCGGAATATTGTGTGTGCTGAAAGGCCAAAGGCTGGTGGCAGGTCCACGGAGCACAGCGGAATCTGTCCTGTGACATGCAAGCCTGTAAGGGTCTCTGGTCGGCGGGCAGTTTGGGTCTGTGTGTTTCTGGTTGCACACGGCGCTTCCCAGCACAGACATGTAACCAGCACGTTTCCAGCAGAAAACAAAAGGCAAACATGAAAAGTCTAGAAATAAAATTGGTAAAACCCCAGTGTGGTGCTTGCCTATTTCCTGAGCTGGTAGGAAGCCAGGGGTGTGGGTCCTGGTGCATAGGAACCAGGGCAGGGGGCGGTAGGTAAGGCTTCACCATCTCAGCATGACTGGTGTGGGGCCAGGTCATTCTGTCCTGTACACCACAGAAAGTTTAGTGGCATTCCTGGCCTGTACCCTCTAGATGACAGTAGAACCACTGGTGTGACAACCAAGACTGTCTCCTGGCGTTGCCAAATACCCCAGTGGGGGGTGAGATTCACCCAGGACCATGTTATGTTCCAGCTGGGAGCAAGTCCAGACCACGGGATAAGAAGTGGGAAGGGGCCATGTGCACCTGGGGCTCCTAAGAAGAGTGCAGTTGGCTAGCTGGGCGAGCCTCTGCCACCCTATGTGAGCAGCTTCTGGCCTCAGCATCGATCAGGATGGCCCCCGCCGCCTTTCTCCAGTGTGCCCTCCCAGGTTATTTGCAGACAGGAAAGTAAACAGAGCCAGAACTTGTTAACCCCCTCCTGGCGCAGACTGCTGATTGCTGTGGCTGAATCATGGTCTTTAGGTGCCACCAAGCTCAGGGAGAACAAAATGTGGTGTCAGGGCCACCGTCTGGGGCACTGGGGACCTGGGAGGCCTCGTTGTACACCAGTGATGTTCACCTCTGCATTTCAGATGCATGTGATGTCTTTCCAAACCCTGAGGTGGGTGGCAGGAGCACCCTGGGATGGTGTCAGCAGACCCTGGTCTCAGCTCCGCGGGGCCTTGGGGGCCCTGTGTGCAGCACAGGCTGATCGGTCCTCACCCTGAACAGCTGTCTACCACGCCAAGCAGAAGCCCAGGTCCTGTGCTAAGCATGGCCACATGTGAATTCACTGTGGCCTTTATAAAGCACCAACGGTGTACCCTCTCTGCTCTGCATGGCGGTCCTCTGGGAGGTCATGGTGGAGGTCACCATGGTCGGTGTGTTGGTTCTCCTCAGGTACCGCACTCCTGGAAGGAAGGTGTGGCGTGCAGGAGGACTCCAGACCTCTGCAGGTCACCACCAGCCTCTTTATCCTGAGAGTGGGGCTCCAGGATCCTTCCTCATGGCAGCCCCGTGCTGGGTGGGTGGAGGAGCTTTACGGTGCTCCAAAAGGCCCCTAACAAGAGGTGGTATACAGCTAGAGCTCAAGGAACAGTTGCAGCCAGAGGCGGCGCCCTGTGGCCACTCTGAGGTGGCTTACCAGAGTCCAGCTCTGGACCATGATGACTACCCAGCTCCCAGCAAGAGCCAGGTCCTCTGCCAGAGCTGGGGACAGAGCGAATCAACATCCCGGCACTCAGCCCACAGCCTCATTAATGCCCCTCTGCAGATGACTTGAGTACAATGGGAGGCCTGTGCAGGTGGCTGTGACTGTGAGGGTGGGCCTGGTGCTTTTCCTTGTCTTAGGGGAGCAAGAGTAGCAGCTGCGGATTGTATTAGGTCCAAGTTAGGATGGGAGGAGGATGCAGGGACAACTGCTTTGCCACACAAGGAAGATGAACACGCAAGGGAGGGTGTGGATGGGAGAACTGGGTATAGAGACGACAGGCCAGGGCAGAGTATCCACGTGGACCTGCGAGGAGAGGGGGCAGGGCAGGGTATACATGGGGACACAGAAGAGAGGGGACAGGGCAGGGTATACATATGGACAGAAAGAGGGGTCAGGGCAGGGTATACATGGGGACACAGAAGAGAGGGGTCAGGGCAGGGTATACATACGGACAGAAAGAGGGGGCAGGGCAGGGTATACATATGGACAGAAGAAGGGACAGGGCAGGGTATACATACGGACAGAAAGAGGGGTCAGGGCAGGGTATACATGGGGACACAGAAGAGAGGGGACAGGGCAGGGTATACATACGGACAGAAAGAGGGGTCAGGGCAGGGTATACATACGGACAGAAGAGGGGACAGGGCAGGGTATATATGGGGACACAGAAGATAGGGGACAGGACAGGGTATATATATGGACAGGAAGAGGGGACAGGGCAGGGTATACATATGGACAGAAGAGAGGGGTCAGGGCAGGGTATACATACGGACAGAAGAGGGGACAGGGCAGGGTATACATGGGAACACAGAAGAGAGGGGACAGGGCAGGGTATACATATGTACAGAAGAGGGGACAGGGCAGGGTATACATACGGACAGAAGAGGGGACAGGGCAGGGTATACATATGGACAGAAAGAGGGGTCAGGGCAGGGTATACATACGGACAGAAGAGAGGACAGGGCAGGGTATACATGGGGACACAGAAGAGGGGACAGGGCAGGGTATACATATGGACAGAAGAGAGGGGTCAGTGCAGGGTATACATACAGACAGAAGAGGGGACAGGGCAGGGTATACATGGGGACACAGAAGAGGGGACAGGGCAGGGTATACATACGGACAGAAAGAGGGGTCAGGGCAGAGTATACATATGAACAGAAGAGAGGGGTCAGGGCAGGGTATACATATGGACAGAAGAGGGGACAGGGCAGGGTATACATATGGACAGAAGAGAGGGGTCAGGGCAGGGTATACATACGGACAGAAAGAGGGGACAGGGCAGGGTATACATATGGACAGAAGAGAGGGGTCAGGGCAGGGTATACATATGGACAGAAGAGAGGGGTCAGGGCAGGGTATACATATGAACAGAAGAGAGGGGTCAGGGCAGGGTATACATACGGACAGAAAGAGGGGACAGGGCAGGGTATACATATGGACAGAAGAGGGGACAAGGCAGGGTATACATGGGGACACAGAAGAGAGGGGACAGGGCAGGGTATACATATGTACAGAAGAGGGGACAGGGCAGGGTATACATACGGACAGAAGAGGGGACAGGGCAGGGTATACATGGGGACACAGAAGAGGGGACAGGGCAGGGTATACATATGGACAGAAGAGAGGGGTCAGTGCAGGGTATACATACGGACAGAAGAGGGGACAGGGCAGGGTATACATGGGGACACAGAAGAGGGGACAGGGCAGGGTATACATATGTACAGAAGAGGGGACAGGGCAGGGTATACATACGGACAGAAGAGGGGACAGGGCAGGGTATACATGGGGACACAGAAGAGGGGACAGGGCAGGGTATACATATGGACAGAAGAGAGGGGTCAGTGCAGGGTATACATACGGACAGAAGAGGGGACAGGGCAGGGTATACATGGGGACACAGAAGAGGGGACAGGGCAGGGTATACATACGGACAGAAAGAGGGGTCAGGGCAGAGTATACATATGAACAGAAGAGAGGGGTCAGGGCAGGGTATACATATGGACAGAAGAGGGGACAGGGCAGGGTATACATATGGACAGAAGAGAGGGGTCAGGGCAGGGTATACATACGGACAGAAAGAGGGGACAGGGCAGGGTATACATATGGACAGAAGAGAGGGGTCAGGGCAGGGTATACATATGGACAGAAGAGAGGGGTCAGGGCAGGGTATACATATGAACAGAAGAGAGGGGTCAGGGCAGGGTATACATACGGACAGAAAGAGGGGACAGGGCAGGGTATACATATGGACAGAAGAGGGGACAAGGCAGGGTATACATGGGGACACAGAAGAGAGGGGACAGGGCAGGGTATACATATGTACAGAAGAGGGGACAGGGCAGGGTATACATACGGACAGAAGAGGGGACAGGGCAGGGTATACATGGGGACACAAGAGGGGACAGGGCAGGGTATACATATGGACAGAAGAGAGGGGTCAGTGCAGGGTATACATACGGACAGAAGAGGGGACAGGGCAGGGTATACATGGGGACACAGAAGAGGGGACAGGGCAGGGTATACATACGGACAGAAAGAGGGGTCAGGGCAGAGTATACATATGAACAGAAGAGAGGGGTCAGGGCAGGGTATACATATGGACAGAAGAGGGGACAGGGCAGGGTATACATATGGACAGAAGAGAGGGGTCAGGGCAGGGTATACATACGGACAGAAAGAGGGGACAGGGCAGGGTATACATATGGACAGAAGAGAGGGGTCAGGGCAGGGTATACATATGGACAGAAGAGAGGGGTCAGGGCAGGGTATACATACGGACAGAAGAGAGGGGTCAGGGCAGGGTATACATACGGACAGAAAGAGGGGACAGGGCAGGGTATACATATGGACAGAAGAGGGGACAAGGCAGGGTATACATGGGGACACAGAAGAGAGGGGACAGGGCAGGGTATACATATGTACAGAAGAGGGGACAGGGCAGGGTATACATACGGACAGAAGAGGGGACAGGGCAGGGTATACATATGGACAGAAGAGGGGACAGGGAAGGGTCTACATATGGACAGAAGAGAGGGGTCAGGGCAGGGTATACATACAGACAGAAAGAGGGGACAGGGCAGGGTATACATATGGACAGAAGAGGGGACAAGGCAGGGTATACATGGGGACACAGAAGAGAGGGGACAGGGCAGGGTATACATACGGACAGAAGAGGGGACAGGGCAGGGTATACATACGGACAGAAGAGAGGGGTCAGGGAAGGGTCTACATATGGACAGAAGAGAGGGGTCACGGCAGCGGGGCATCACAGCGAGGAGGCCCTGAGTGGGACAGAGGAGCTTCACAAGCAGATACATAGAGTGGTTGGGCCCTGTGTGAGAGGTCACGATGGCTCCCATGTCCCTGTCTGTCTACCTTGGCATCTGTGATGCCCAAGTGCTGCTGGTCTGTGAGCCCCTTCCCTTGGTAGGCAGCCAGACCCAAGACGTTGTCTGCCCACTCAAGGCCACTGGTCCCAACTCTCAAACTCAACCGAGGTCACCCCAGGCACCTGCGACCCGTCTGGGATGTAGTGAAGTCCCTGATTCCTTTTGGGGGGATTGTCCACTGCATTCATAGAGTGACAGTGAAGACCAGGCTGTGAGGATCTTCAGAGAGAAGGTCTTCGAGCAGTCACCTGTCACTGCTGACGTCTTCTCCGAAGCCTGAACACCTGTTCTCACCTGGCCCCACAGCCCCCACGTACTCCCAGGGTCCTTGCCTTGTCCCTGCAGCCAGGCAGCCCCCATCCACTCCTGCCCCCTGCCCCAAATCCCCCGGGGCTTCTTGTCTCTTTGCAGCTACGACCAAGGTCCCTGGGCCCTGGCTCCAACTCCCCTGATCTGGATGTTTCTGCCCATTGGCTGGTGACATTCAGGCTGCTGCAAGCCGCCGGTTCTGTGCTGGTCCCCCACCTTGGGCCTGCAGTGCCCTTCATTTCTGCTGCCCCTCTAGAGGCCTTTCTGAGGACTCCCTGCCCCATGCCCAGGCCTGCAGCTCTGGGAGTCCAGGATGGCTATGCCGGGGCCTTTCCTGCCTAGGCTGTGAGCCCCTGGGGGACGGAGGTCTCACGATTCCACTCTGCCCCCCTGCTCCCACCCTGGCACAGTGGGTGCTGAGAAGTGCAGCAGAATGGTGCCACTCCCTGCAGACTGCCTCCATGGCCAGGAGGGTCAAGGGCCTCCCTGGGGGCCCAGGCAGCATCATGACAAGGGGCGGAAGGCCTGAGGACGCAGAGGGGAGGCCAGGCCGAGAAGACCAGGCACACGCACCACACTTCAGGGACAAAGAGCGGCTGGGGCTGCCTGTTGCAGAGGTGGGCAGTGCCCATGGGACTCGGGAGGCTTCCACAGGCCCAGCAGCAGTGGCCGGTCTCCCTCCACTCCCTTCAAGCCGCCCACCCACCATGTGACTTTCCTCAGTCCCCAGGAAGCAGAGCCGTCAGAGCCTCGTGGCATCGGGGCCTGGCCTCTGCCTCTGGTGGGGGACGGCTGTGCCACCCCCTTCCACCCTCTGCATCAGTGCTCACACCCCAAGGTCAGTCCGAAAAGCCACACTGTAGCGTGGCCCTCCAAGGGCAGCCTGTGCGCAGCGGAGGTGTGGGGTGTGTGTCCCACACGCTGGGCCGGTCTTTCGCAGCCACAGGGCTCTGTCATCCCAGGAATGTCTTTGATCAAGAGTTTATGCAAGAGGGGGAAAGAAAGCCCAGGACCTCTAATCCGTTCCCACAGTCCCCTTGCCCGCTGGGGCCCCACAAGCCCAGCGCCACACCACCGGGCTGGAGCAGACAATAGCAGGCGGACGGGTGGGCGGGCAGCTCCGGGGCCGCTGGCCTTGGGGCCCACATCCGGGGGCATTGTCACCGCCACTCACAGGGCACACAAGGAGGACCGGGGAGGAGCAAATACAGAGCCCTCTGCCGAGGCGGCTTCAGTGGGCCCTGAGCCCATCAAAGATGGTGGGGTCCCTTAACCCTTTTCATTCTCACCTGGCGGCAGCTGGGACGAGCCTCTCAACTGCAGCCACTCGAAGAGCCGAGTGGTCTAACCCCAGATCGCCCCATGTCTGGGCCCCAGCCCCTCCAAGCACATTGGGCGGTCTTCCTTCTCTTTGTTTAATCACAATGGGATAAAGGCAGCTGAAGTTTACTGAGCATGTACTGAGTACCAGGCATTGTGCTTAACGGTGACATAGTTTCTCCCCAAATCTTGAAGCAGCCCTGTGGGGACATACACTGGTAAGTGGGACAGACGCGGCCCTGGCTCCCGGAGCCAACATTCTCACAGGTGCAATTCTTGCCATCTTCCAGGTCAAGGGTCCGCAGATTTCTCCATAAATGGCCAGATAGGGAATTTCCAGGCTTTGAGGCCACGTGTTTTCTGTTGCAACTCGACTCTGTTGTCATGGCAAGCAAGCAAACTCTGATGTTATGTAAACAAACAAGTGAGGATGTGCACCAATAAAGCTTTATTTACAAAGACAGGCAGCAGGCTATATTTGGGCTGAGGGTGGGTGTTTGCTGACTCCTGCTGTAGCTGGGTAAACCGAGTCTCAGGGAGATGAAGTAACTGGGCCAAGACTGCACAGCTAGTACGTGACCATGCCTGCACTCCTCTGGGGCCTGGTGGCCGAAGCCTGCACGCCTGTCATTTGGGTTGGCTGCCTCACAGAGAAGAAAATGCACAAAGCCTTTACTGGATTTTTTCACCCAAAGGCTGGGCGCACAACTTGGGCTCCCCCTGGTCCAAGGCTTCCCGTTGGCAGCCCCTGCAGTCAGGGTCGTGTCTGTGTCCCCTGCCCTACAGAAGGCAGCCAGGTAGGCAGGTGGATGTCAGAGGGCAGCCAATCGTTGTCTGAAAAGAAAACTCACACACATGTATGCTTGCCTTGCACTCATGTTTTAGGGTAAAAGACCCAGGGCTGGATCTCAGCTCTGCAGCTCTCAGGCTGTGCAGCTTCACTTCTCTGAACCTCAGTTTTCTCATCTGTAAAATGAGGATAACCTGCAAGACCGTGAGCCTTTGATGGGGGTCCTCTCCGTCTTGATGTGTCTTCGGTGTCTATGACAATTCCCTGCACAGAACAGGGTCTTGACACACGAGGGGATTCTTTCTGGGGTGTCACGAGGATTGAATGGCTCAATGTGTAGGGAGCACTTAGCACAGAGCCTGGCACGCAGTGATCGCTCAGTACACGTCCTCGTCATCTCATCATGATAATTACAACCTCAGCCATGCATCTTGGACAGCAGCTGTCTGGGTGGTGGCCTCGAAGCCATGCTTGCTTCCCTCCTTTGGCTCATCAAGTAGACAGTTCCTGATTTTCTTGCCAGCAACGACTCCCTTTCCTGGTACTGACAGCACCCAGACTTTGCTCTGGGGACTGACCATTCCAGCTCCAGGTCAGGCCCTGATAGACTCCAATCCAACACACATCTGCACCCGTGGGAAGAGCAGTAGGCTCAAGGATGAGTGTGAAATCTAATGGAGCCAACGAGACTTGGGGAGACATATTCTGGGGCTTCTGGAAAAGACAGTGATTTCCCCTCTTTCTCAGGCCTCCTGGCAACACATTGTAAGCGTGGGACTGGTGTAGCTCTTCTGCTGCCCTAGAGGGGCTTTGGTGAGCAGAGGGGATAACATGCCTCCAGACAAGCTGCTGGGTCAAGCCTCTCCTGAAGTCATCTCCCTTTTAGTCCAGGAGCCAATCCTTGTCCTTTATTAGGTCAGTTTGACAAGGGCTCTGTGCCATTTAGTTTTCAAAGATCCTTAATTGTTATAGAATATATGCATTTTCTACCTTTTCTAGATTTAACATGTATTACTAATACAAAACAATAGGAACCACTGACAAAGTTACTGTTTGATCCTGGGTTTTTAACATGTCTGTCTTGCTTGGCTGGGAGCTCACAGAGTCAGGGAATGACTCATCTCTGGACCACCAGTGTCCAGCACTGAGAAACCTCAGAAGGTATGTGCAAAATTGCTCTTCCTGAAGGGAGGAGGTCCTCAGTGCTCCTGGCCAGGTCCCTCTTCCACTGCAGGCTGTGTGTGTGCAGAGCACACATGTGACCAAACTGACTTGCAGAAACTGCCCAACCACATCCATCTCCCAGTCCCAAGATACAAGGCCAGATGGCACCTGCAGGGGCTGAGACCAGGGAGAGGCTCGAGACAGGCAGACCCCGTCTCAGTCGCATGTGCAGGGCAGCTGAGCCCCCCAGAAAGCAGCAGCCTCTTGGGGGAGGGACCAAGTGGGCTCCCGGTGCCCACTTGGTGAGATAGCATGCTTCCGGGTGGAGGTGCCCCTGCCATGGCTCCTCAGTGGTGGCGAGGCCAGGGGAGCTGAGGCCAGTGCCTCGAGCAGCCCTGCACGTCTGGCTGGGGAGGGTTTGGGTTGCGTGCGTGCAGCACGCGCACCCTGCAGGTGGACAGTCTGCAGCCAGAAGGCGAGGGGTCTCAGCATAGCGAATTATCACAAACGAAGCAACTTAAGACCACGGCAGTTTATTCTCACAGTTCTGGAGGCTGGAGTGTGAAACTCGGCTGTTGGCAGGGCCCCACTCTCTAGCACCTGGTGGTCTCTGGCCATCCTTGGCTTTCTTTGGCTTGTAGCTGCATAACTCCAGTCCGCCTCCATCTTCCTGTGGCCACCTTCCCTCTGCATACCTGTGTCTTCACATGGCCTTCTTTCTCTGCACGTCTCCTCCCGTTCTTAAAAGGACACTAGTCATATTGGATTAAGGGCCTACCCTCCTCTAGTACAACCTCATCTTAATGCACACTTAATTAAATCTGCAAAGATCCTATTTGCAAATAAGTTCACATTCACAGGTACCAGGGGCTAGGACTTCAACGTTTCCTTTTACCAGCCACAAAGAAAGAGTTATGGAAAAGTTCATGAGCCAGGAGCAACTTTCCTTCTTGGAAAATTAATCTGAGAGGCCCCACCTGAGCCACTGGCCACCTCAGTTTGCAGGATGACCAAGCCTGTCGGAGCCGGTTCCTCATCTGTAGGACTCCGGTGTCCTGTGAAGAGGCACTGAACATGGTGCCCCATTTCTCTCTGATAAATCATAGGAGCTCAATGGCTTCCGCTTCCTGAGTTACAAACCAGGTCCTCACTTCATCCAGAAAGGAAAATAGCTGTGGGAATTAGGATGAAGTCCTGTGCCAATCACAGTTTTTGGTATCTCCAGGTTACATCATGTTTTCAGCTGGGGTGGAAGAGAATTCTCCACGGTGTCATGAGGTCAAATGAAAGCTCACAATGTGCAGTGTGAAGACCACCTCCTCCAGGAAGCCTTCCCTGCCCACTTTCTCATTCCTTGATTCCCTGGGCAGAGCTGAACACCCCACCTCACCTCTGGGCTTCCCAAGTGCCACATACATCCCTGGGTGAGACCTGCTCACAGGGTCTGGGGCGGCAGTCGCTGCCTCTCCTATAGGCAGCCAGCACAGGTCCTTTCCCATAAATCCATCTGTCTTTGCCTTCAGCTGCTAGATGCAAGACTGGTTACAATGACAGGCTACAACTAACAGGAAAACGAGGCTCCATTTTGGCTGAAGAGACATTCCTAAAAAGCTGGCTTCAGGGAGGAAGTTATGTTAGCAAACCGCTCAGGCCCTGCTGTGCCTCAGCAAGCCTGAGGCTGGCCACCTGCTGCCACCATCGGCACGTCACCCAGTGGGGCCCCAGTGTCTCCACCTGCAAAGTGAGGGAAGCAGCCCTGCCTCACTGCATTAGTGGACAGTTCAGTGACACGAGGATGGGAAAGTTCTGGCCACCAGCTGCCACTCAGTAAACAGGACTTCTTATCCCTTCCTCCAAGTCTCATTTTCTTACCACTCGGTGGAGAAAAGCAAAGTTCTAAGGGATGAATGAGAAATAAAGAAAAAGTAAAATGGGGCCGTGTTTTAGGAGAGTGGCTTGGCCTTTAGTGCAACATTTCTCTGTGGCCACCATGGTGATGGTGACCGTGTAATTCAAGAATGGAAGCTTCAGTAGAGGACTGATTAATCTTGCTTATGCCCAACTGCTAACATCCTAAAAAAACAAAATGAAGGAACTTCAGCTTGTATGTGAAATGCCTTTCTTCTCTCCTGAGTCCCAAGCTAACAGCCTGTCCCAGCAGCCACAGACAGGGTGGCTGCTGCAGGCTGAGCCATGTCCCCACCAAATTCATGTTGAAGCACTCACACCCCATACCTCAGAATGTGAATGTATTTGGAGCAATGGTCTTTAAAGAGTCAATTAAGTCAAAATGAGGACATTAGGGTGGGCCTTAATGCAACCTGACTGGTGTCCTTACAAGAGATTAGGATACAGACATACAGAAGGACGACCATGTGAGGACACAGGGAGAAGACGGCACCTGCAAGCCAAGGAGAGAGACCTCAGCAGGAAGCAACCCCGCCCACACCTTGATCTCGGACTTCCTGACACTAGGACTGTGGGACGTCTGTTACGTCACCAGTCTGTGGTACGCTGTAATGGCAGCCCTAGGAAACTAATACAGTGTGACACAAAATATGGTAGGAGCTCCTGACAGAAAAGAGAAGCAGGCCAAAGCCTTGGGAAACCTACCTGAAGGGATGAAATCCAACCCAAAGAGCTCCCACACTCAAGGCCAGTCTGGACAGAGGTTAATATACCCAAGACAACAAGCTGGACAGGATGGGATTGATGGGATTGGGGAGACAGCAAGCAGGACACTTTTGTCTGCAAATGATGGAAACCCAACCCAAGTGGCCTTGAGTGCCTGGGGCCCTGGGGCATTTGGCAGCTCCCAGAGCATGAAGTCTATAGGTGAGGAGGTTCAGGGATTGGGAGTACAGTGGCTGGGCGAGACGTGGGACCAGGCTCTCCCTGGTACTCTCTGCCATGCTCAGGTGTGGCTTTATCCACAGCCGGGTGCAGACTGCCTGTAGCAGCTGCAGGTGTCACATCCCTCCCAATGGGATGACATCCCAAACAGACAGCACCTCTTTCTTAGGAATGACACAACTCTTCCTGGAAACCCCCAGAAGACTTCTATTAACATCTTGTTACCCAGAGAGGAGACAGGCTCATTCCTGACCCAACTGCTGACGATGGCATCACCTGGGTAGAATGGGAGCAACTGTTAGAGCGGGCTCTGTCCATACCGTCATCTGGGAACCCTGTCTAGGATCCTGGAAACTGGCTCTAGTCCTCCAGAAAGGGGCCAGGCAGGCACAGGTCAAGTCCAGCGTCCAGGAATCCTGAAGATGATCGATGAGGTAGCTGGGGCTCCGTGTGACAGCAAGCAGAAGAGGAAGCGGCAGCCTGCTGCTCAGAGCCCTGACACCTGACCAGTTCCCGACATGACAGGAGCCATTCTCTCGCAGCAGCTCTTTCTGCCTGGTGTTGAGAAGACGCATGGGCGGAACCGTAACAGAAAGCTACCCTGCTTTGATCCGGTGCATGCTGTCCTTTGTACCCAGATCCCACATGCCTTGGAGTAAAGAGTGAACTGGCTGAATATTGTTACATAAGGTCCCAGACAGCCTTTTGCTTTAAAATATGTTGTTTATTTTTTTCTCCACTTATGAAAACAACACATTATCAAAGCAGATGATTTATAAAACACAAAAATCCGCCCAAGGGAAACAAGAAGAAGGGCCCCTCTACTCCCACCACCTAGAGGGAGCACTGGCGATCTCATGGCTCTGGGAGCTGCCTCTGACAAAAGCAATAGAGGCAGGGGCCGAAGGCTGCCCTGGCCCCGAGGTGAGGTGGCAGATGAGGAACAACACACCTAGCAGAGTTTTGAGGATAAAACTGAAGTCTTGTCCTTCAAAAACTAAAAGCCGTTTCTCTCTTCCTTAGCACACTTTCAAGGTCTGCCAGATGAGATGGAGGGTACCCGCTGCTGCAGCTCCCGCAGGGATTCTCCCAGCTTGGCTTGCACGGCCACCAGTGCAGGCAGTACAGCACAGTGCACTAAGACACTGGATTGGTTGTAGAAACTGGAGTGGATCCAAGGTGATCCCCTCAATTACCCACTCAGTGCTCTCAGGAACAGGAGGGGCGAAGAGAGGTGACCCTAGGGACCGGCATGGGTGGGAGGCCATGTACACAAGGCATCACATACATCCACGTAACTTACACAGAACTGACAGAACAACCTGCTTCACTGAGCTGTATCTCACTGTGTGTATAGGATGCCTTTTAAGTACTGACAGAAGACAAAAGAGCTCATATTAGAAGGGAGAACACAGTGTCCCCAATGTTAAACTTCCAAAGGTTTTACATACATAATGGCAGCCTAATATTTAGTCTCTGGCTCAAAATACTTTCCCCCACAACCATTTTTTAATACTGCAAAGCCCATCCCCTATTTGGGGACAGTCTGAAGGGCACGTCTGGGTTCCCTTGGGATCAGGCTGGCCTCTCTTTCCTCTCAGCCAGATGCCCAGGCTAACTGGCCACAGCCAACTCCCCAGAGCTCCGTGAAGCACGCAGGAACCTGTGCAATCTGGAATTGAGGGCTGGCGTCCCAACTCTGCAGGTGCCGACCTGTGCATTCCACGGGAGGCAGCACGTGGTGTCAGACAGAGACACGAGCCTTGGGGTGGAAGTCCCACTCTGCTGCTGGGTGCCCTCAGGCCAGGCAATCCCTGCGGGTCTCAGTTTTGTCATCTGTAAAATGGGATAGAACTGACCTCAGGAGCTACCAAAGGGATTAAACAAAACACACGAAGCACGTTACACAGGACCTGGTGTGCAGGCTCCACGCATCACAACCTCCCTTCACCTACTTCACAGCAACCCCGTTTCCCCGTTTTAAAAAGAACTGTGCCTGTGGGTCCAGGCTTGGAAGTAATCCATGCAGAGCCAGGGCCCGCTGGAGAGGGGTGGCGAAGCCCACATGCTCTGGACCAGCAGTGAGCAGCCCTGCGAGGGCTCTGCCAGGGCCTGACAAAGAGCAGGCCTGTGTGGGAGGACCCGGGGGCACCAAGGCAACACGGGCGGAAAACCTCGGGGAAGGAAGCCCTTTCGCTGGCCCAGCTACAGCCCCTGCAGAACGACGGTGCCCGTCGCTGCATTGCCTTCAATCACGTTGTTAAACACTTAACATATGGACATCTGCTCCTTGACGTTTGTCTTTGTCCATCTGTCATCCTCAAAATGAAAGTCCAGAACCTTCTGCACTAACTTTAAAGTCTGGCTGAACATTGAGTAATGAACAAAGCTGAAAACACAAAAGAAAAGAGATGGGGTTTTAAATCTTGTGCATTTTTACTCACAAATAAGGATGTGCATTTTTACTCACAAATAAGGATGTGACTCTACCTCTTGCTGTGGCTTTTCTCACCTAGTCCCCAACCCTGAGATAAGTTCTGATACCTGGTCTCTAGACTGTCTTCAGTTTTCCCACTTGGAGACACAAAAACGATATGCCTCTACTGACTACCCATACAAGTACACGCAACCACAAGACCATTAACAAAGTGGCCCCCGGGGCTTGCACCAGCTACATCTCAGACCCACATCCAGGCACACCTAGCAAAAAGAAACACACAACAACAAACCTGTTTAAATTTTCCTCTAATTCTGTCTAAGTCTTCGTGGAGTCTATCATACGTAGGGTCATCATAAGGGAATTTCTGAATCATTCCAATCAGTGATTCTAAGACCTTCATCTTTTTACTGTAAAGCAAAGAAATAAAGACAGTCCTTTGTATACAGGTTCAACTTGTATAATAACCATACTGATTACTTATTTAAAAGCAATAGTTGTGCTTTGAATGCCTTAGTTCAGAAGCTGGAAGGTTAATTTCCTCATTAAATAATATTTATCTACCTAGCAATGTGCTTCGCCCACACCCAGCGCCCCAACAGCAGTGCCTATCTAGCTTGCAGATATGCCTGTATTCCAGCCACGGAGCTGAGTGACTGAGACTGCCTGCCACGAGCACACCACGCTGGCTCTCGAGGTCACACACGGAAATGGACAGAATGAGGCAAGAAAGAGAATAGCTAGGGCACAACCGAGCCTGCCCCTGGATCTGGGGATTTTCCAGCGTTTGGAAACTTCGTGCTCACAGCTTTTGGGAGTTCAGCTGCGGCAAACCAGCAAGTTCCCTCCCTCCAAAGGGCAGAAATCATTCTCTGGTGTCTGAGGTCCCCTTTCCAAGAGTGACAATGAACTTTGCTGGGGAGGCAAGGAGGTTCTGCAGGAAGGATGGGCACATGCTCAGGAGACGGGCAGCCTTGAGGACTGTGCAGAGACACTTAGTTACTTAACTTCTCTCAACCTCAGTGTCCTCATCTGTAACATGGGAGAGTAACAGCGACCTCACAGGCTTTCAAGAGGATTAAATAATGTGAAGCCTGGAATCTAGTTTAGAGTACATGCTCAATAAATGTTAGTCTCCTGGCTTCCACCAGACCCTGGAAACCACAGCCCTCACCTGTGGGGGTTTAAAAATAACCTGCACATGTGCACATCTCGGTGGGATCCAGGTCTTTTCAACGCACCACAAGTGATCCTGAGGAGCACCCCTCCCTAGACCACACCTAATCCTCTGAGTGGCAGAAGTGTGCTAGATATCTGATCAAAGGCAATTTTAAACCACTGATCTTTAGGATGAATCAATAGCAATTCAAAGCAACTAAGACCTCCTGTGTACACCTAATAATGTTTTTAGGCACACAGATGCGTAAGTTCACCAATGGCAAACCCGTTACAAGAGCTCTGATGGCTCTCTCCGAGAAAACACAAAACTGTGAAAGGTCAAAGCAGGTTAATTAAAGCCACAAAGCACCCGGTTTCTAGGGAGACTGAAGACAGATGCCAAAACGCAGGAAAGGCTGGATTCTAACATGATATGAAGAATACCACCCACTTTCAACTTGCAAGTAGCAACTTATTCTTCTCTGGTCAGTGACGCTACTCCAAACACACCCAGCCAGGCACGCCGTCAGCGTCAGTGCATGCAAAGAGGGTGTGAGCAGCTCACACCTGATGAACAAAATGACGGTGCTAAAGCCTAGAGCTCAACCCTGGCCACGTGCTGGTGTGCGGAAGGGTCCTCAGGCTGCTGAGAAGCTAAAGTCACTCAATAGAAAGTGCCACCTTTTAGTCTGAGATATTGCTCTCCATAGCTTCTTGGTGTTAAGATGTCCATTCTCCTACTGAACGACAATGCAGACGGCAAGTGTTTGTATTTTCACATTCATTAAAAAAAAAAAGTAGAAAATCCTACATCAGCCCTTTACCATTAAAAAAAAAAATCATACTGACTTATAAGATCCAAACATCTATGAACTGCTGCTCTAAGACAAAGGCTTTAGGTTCCAAAGAGAACTCCAAACACTGCTGGGTGGGGTGGGGGCGGCAGCAAGGAGAGTCTGGCAGGGCTTCCACCAGCCCTTGGTCAACCAAAGCAGTTCCCCCTCTACCTTTTAGACAGACTGGGTGCACTGCTCTAAAGAGGTTAGGAAATCCCTGCTCTGGGGCAAGGGCTGGCAACCTCCTGGGTGTGGGGCCATTAACACACAGCACAGCACTTCTCCGTGGGCCAGCAGACTGTGAAGTCAAGGAAGAAAGGAAGACTGATGGAGAACCCCAAGAGCACACCTCTCCTCCTTCTGTGGACCGGAGTGGAGAGCCAAGTTCAGCTCAGACTGCCACCCGGTGGCAGCACGGGCTGCCAACAACTCTTGCAACTGCACCTGACCAGCTGCCCTGCCACACTCCCTGAGTACTCAGAGGAAAATCCCCTGAAGTGCCCTCTGCTAACTAACCTATGAATCTGGTCAACTCCCAGCTGCTCATACAAATGGAGGAGACAAGTGACACGGACAAGTCGGAGATGTGCTCAGCTGCAAGCATCCTTGTTCTGATATCTGAATATGGGTATGGCCCGTATTCCAGAAATTCAAAATATTTCCAATAAAAGGACAAGTCACATGGACAGGGGATGCACTGTTCGTTCCCTGCTCTGTTCATTATCCACACTTCAGAGTTCGTGTCCAGTTTAACAATGAAGACAGAAGATACAGGGTCTCAAGGGGTTTAAGCAGATAGAAAACAGTAAGAATGGTTTAAAAAAGCTAAAAACAATTCAAATAATAGCTAACATTTACTTAGTACTTAAAAGTACCAGAAATGAGTTAAACACAATTAAATAAACTATCTCATTAAAAGACTTAATTGGCTATATTACAAAACTGGTGACAATGGAGTCACCATTTCTGAGCCCAAGTCATACTAAGACTATTATAATGTGTTTATTAGGTGGTCAGGGGAAAAATGAATGAGAAGATAAAAATCATTTTAACATTACGTATTGGCAGGGTATCTAAAAGCCACTTGGTACACTACTGATTCCAGGTAACAACTGGGAGACAGCAAGAATTCCTGAGAAGTAACAACTACCAGTGCTCGTCAAACACCTTAAAAGTGCCTGGCATTTTCTACTTATTATTTCCTTTAAATCTCCTAACAACATTAAAGTTTGACATTATTACTTTCTTTGCTTTACAGATGAAGAGACTGAGACAGGTTAATTACCCAAGGTCATTATTTGTAAGCTATGGAACCAGAACTCTTGGTCCATAAACTGAAAAAGAAAGAAGTCTCCAACTTTACCTGTCTTTCTCAGTAGCACAACTGTGCAGCAGACATTTCCACGCAAAAGCAAAACCTTGGTAACATCCAATCTGTGAATTTAAAAAACATTTAAGAGTGAAATTAATAAGCAACCAGCTACATTTTATCTAATGACCAAGATCTCAAAATAAAAGGTCGGGGCAGAGGCCAGTGGTGCTTCCTATATTACTGCTCTGGAAGTAGCTATTGAGCAATCGGGCAATGGATTTAGGAGGTTAATTCGTCAGTGAGGAAGCCAGCTGCCAAGACAGCCCCAGTGACCCTCCGCCCCTGGCATCCGTGCCTTGTGCGGTCCCCTTGACACTCTGTCAGGGTGGCTTGTGCAACCAACAGAACACAGAGGAAGGGGTGGTGCATGGCTTCTGAGGCTACGCACAGAGACAACATCACTCTGCCTTGCTCTCACAGACCACTCCTCCTGAGTGTCATGAGGATACCCAAGCAGCTCCACAGAGGCCTGCCCACAGCCACGTGAGCGTGCCACTGTGGTGGCAGACCCTCCAGCCCCAGTCAAGCCTTCAGATGATGCAGCCCTGGCTGACCTCCTGGCTGCAACTTCACAAGACACCCTGAGCCAAAACCACCCAGCAAAGCTGCTTCTGAGTTCTGACCCTCAGAAACTGGGTGAGATCACAAATGTTTGTTGTTTTAAGCCCATAACAGGTTCTGGGGTGATCCATTTCACAGCATCGGATATCTAATACAATCATGACTGCCTCAACTCAGACTTTGCCACTTGGGACCAGTTATCCACAAGTGGGGGCCAACATAGGACAAAGGGCAAGAAAAGAAGAAAAATTACCGATTTTATGAAATGCCAATGTAAACATAAATGGAATATTTTCACATGACACAGAGCACCCATTCTTTGGCTGAGGATTCTGCTGTCTTCAGACACGAGATGACACCATGACACTCCAATGGGAAGTGAAGTGACCATGGACTTGTTTTCTCCTTCTCCAGCCTGCATGACTTAATTGCCGCTACATGCAACATGCTCTGTCAGTTCTGTACTAAGAATGCTTCTCCGTCGTCATTCTATCTAGTCTATTAACTTCCACACAAAGGTCCTGGTGCTTCAAGAGGCCTGACGTTCTGGCTCAATCATACTGAACATCAAAGTAAGTTATAAACTGTACATGAAGAGGATTCACTTCTAAATGGGAGTTCCCACTTACCTCAGATGCAATTTTGGCTCCATGCAGCGTGCCATATTGTCTTCCTTCAATTACACCCAAACTACTGCCTTCTTCATAGCCTTCCTGATACCCTTCCCCGTGAAACCTGTGATGGAGAAGCAGCATGTTTCATAAAAAAAGCAGAAGAGAGTACTTTTTCTGCAGAAACTTTTCTCTCTTATGTTACCCAGACCCAGTAACAAGGCAGAGAATAGTAGAAAAAGCCTAAAATTCAAGTCAGAAAACGCAGCTTCCACTCCCAGCTCTGCCACTTCCTAAGTCTCTTCTCTGTCAAGTCACCGTACCTCTTGAAGCCCAATTTTCTTCGTCTGCAATAAGGAGCGTGAGCTAAGTGAGTGATTCCCAAACCTGGTGAAGCACCAGAAACACACAAGAGAAGTTGAAAAATACAAATTCAAAGACCATGTTCTCTGATACTCAGCAAATCTGGAGCAAGGCCCAGGAATCTACATTTCAAAATCTCCCGGTTGACTCTGGTCTGCAGTCAGCTTAGGCAGCCAAAGTTCTGTGACTCTACAATGACAACTAACTCAAGTCACTTGTTTCCAAAAAACTCTGCAATATATACAGTACTTTTCTACATATCTCACTAGAGTAACAGAGAAATGCCATCAGATCACTACAAAATGTACAACGAACGTGGCACCTGGAGCAGCACTGACTTTGAGGGCTCAACAAAAGAAGTGGCACTATCTTAAACTGAAGTCACCGAAGATGAAAGGAGTTTTTCGGAGCACTCCATAAGGCAGAGGGTATAGCTAACCACTTATTAGCTGGGAAGTGACTGTGTCTCATCTGTAAAACAGGGAGAATAATAGGACCCAACTCGTAAGTAGGGCTAAAACGGACAACTGGGGTGTAACACTGAGCTCCCTGTCTGACTCAGCAAGCGCTAAACAAATGTCAGCAACTGATTGTTAAATGTCCCCTCGCTATCTTAACTGACATCTACCGACGTCTCCTGTGGGCTGGGCACTGGAAGACAACCAAAGGCAACCCACTGCTCCCCCCGTCACAGCCATTGGCGCTCCCCAGAGACTTTGGAGGGGACCAGATGACATCTGACACATTTATCAGCATGCCCATGAATACTGCCACACGCTGCTGCCGTATGTCCTACGGTTCAAGAACAAGAAAAAGTGGCAGCTCCCAGATGGCAAAGGTCTGTCCCTCCAGAGGACGGGGCGTCCCCGGAGGAAGGGAGTCATCAGGTCAAGCAGATGCTTGGGGCAGCCCCCAATGAAGGGGGCGGGCCTGGAGGGGCATCTGGGGACGCGACCCCGCCAGAGCAGGCGAGGAGTCGAGGAGAATCAATAGCCTCTCAGCCCCACACTTACGCGCCGCTTTCAGCAGCGCACAGCGCTGTCCCACGCACGTGCCGGCGGGACGCGAGGTCGCCCCCGCCCGCAGCCAGCAGCAAAGCAGCAGAGGGAGGGGCAGACAGGGCGGGGGTGCGGGGTCCCAGCCCAGCCTCGCCACTCACCTCTCATCCGCCATCACGATGGCGTCAAATATGTCCTGACTCCCAGCCATTGCGACAGCCCGGCCCGCCCCTGCCCGTCGAGCTCCGGCCACGCTGCGCTGCCGTCGCCAACCCACGAGGTTAGAACCGCACGCTCCACTTCCTGGGAGGCGAAGTCTACTTCCGCAAGCGGTTGCGCGGGGCAGGCCGGGTAAGGACGGCACGCGGGAGGGCCCAGAAACAGCCGGCATGGGGCCAAGACGCATGCGCGGGCGCGGCGGCGGGTGCAGCTGAGCTCGGACGAAGCCCCGCCCGGTGGCCCCTGCACCTCCCTCTTTGCTCCAGCGACGGGCCGGTCCGTGCCCTCCGGGAGCGTCCACTCTGCTGCGCGCGCGGGGGGGAGCCGGCCCCTGTTTTCATTTTTTTAAAACCCCAGTAGATGGAACGGAATTAGCGAAGGTGGCTGGGAAAGAACCAAGGAAGGAATCGGAAACGTTATCCAAGAGCCACGTCCTCAGGAGGCTCTGCCCGTGGGGTCTGGGGGGAAAGTCGGAAAAGGGGCAGTTCCCGGGCTGGAGGCTGGACGCAGAGAGGGTCGCCCGGTCACCCACCTCGAGAAGCCTGAGCGGGGACCGTGGGCCCCTTCCAGGGGACGTGAGGGTCACGGTCCAGCACCAGATGCTGCTGCCGGTGTCACCAGGGGCCGCGCTGACAGGAATCCCGCAGACCCGGGCTCTTGTCCAGGGAAGGAGGCTGATTGGGAGGTAGGACGGCTCAGCATAGGCGGTGACAGCGCAGCAACCCGACCACCTCAGTACTCGCTGGAAGGCGGAGAGTGCATGTTGCCGTCTGCTCCTGAGATGCTAGAGTGGTTTGAAAATGGGAAAGAAAAGTGTGTGTGTGTGTTTATTCTTGCTGTTTGCTTTTATTTTTTATTTTATTTTATTTTATTTAAAGATGACCGGTAAGGGGATCTGAACCCTTGACTTGGTGTTGTCAGCACCACGCTCACCCACTGAGCTAACCGGCCATCCCTATATGGGATCCGAACCCGTGGCCTTGGTGTTATCAGCACCACACTCTCCCGAGTGAGCCACGGGCCGGACCCCGAACATGATTTTTTTAAAAAGCCAATTCAAACTATCCACAAACAGAACATACCTGTGAAATACCAGAAGCGTGCCATTAAAATCAAGGGTAAAACAAGAACGTCTTTATCACGGGCCCGTAGAACATTTTTCCGCAAGACCCAGTCAATGCAATAAAACATGAAACAAAAGCAAGAAGTGTATCAAAAGGGAGAGGCAGGAGTGATGGCCCATCTAGAGAACCCAAAATAATCAACTAAAACATTCCCAGAATTAATAATAGGGTTCAGAAAGTAGCTATGTACATAATGAAAAGAAAAAAAAAATCACTTGCTTTTTGTTACAATAATCAGTAGCAGCCTGGTTAGGGGTGCAGATGGGAAAACCGCTTTACAATTGTCACAGTAAATTTCTTAGAAATAACAATTTCTAACAATCTGAGCAGGGTCTGTATGAAACAAACTACAGGTACATTATGATTCTGTGCAGGAAAACCGGACAAATGCGGTACTGAGTGAAATTCCATGTGATCTGGGAAAATGTGTTAAAATTCCAAATTCCATCTGCATAAATAAATTGATAATAACTAAGATGTTTTTGAAAAAGTATGATATGGAGAACTTGCCATTCCAGATGTGAAAAAATAGTCTCAATTTAAATACTGTGGAATGTTGGTTCAAGACGAGACAGGTGAATGAAATGGAGTAGAATGGCCCAGACTCGCACAGATATAAAACCTCACATGATAAAAAGAAGAAACAAAAGTTAATGGTGAAAGAGGATATGAATTAATAACTATCATGGAAATAATATTTGCTGTTTGGGAAAAGTCAGGTTTCATTTATGTCTCACATCATTTGTCAAAATAATCCCAGGCAAATTGAAGAGTTAACTGTAAAATAAATAAATAAGACATTAAAAAATCCAGATGGAACATTCAGGTGAGTACAGAGAGGCTCTTTTAACACATAAAAGCAAAGGAGAAATTCACGAAGGGAAAAACCCACGTATCTTACCACGTGAAAATGCAGGCTTCTGCATGCCAAAAGCAAAAGCCAAAGACGGGGAAATATTTGTCACAAAGATCATAACAAAAGGAGAAACATTTCTGGTTTATAAAGAACTTGTTAAAATGGATAAGAAATAAATGCATCCTAACAGGAAAAAAAGTGGGTATAGATGGTGGGCAAAAAAATCCATAATTCACAGAAAGGGTAACAGAGGCTGACGAAGTAAGCACAGAGGCCTTGCAGGTAATCAAAAGAAGGTTAAGAAAGGAATGTGAAATACGGTTTTTTACCTTTTAAAATATTGAAACAAATATTTTTCTTTTTTTTTTTAACTAAAAGATACACTCATTGCCCACAAATGCATAAATTAAAGCGACCTTTTGGTCAGGTGGTTCAAAAGATAGGAAGGGCATTTTTAAGGTTTTTTACCCTTTGACTTAGTCATTCCACTTCTAGGACTTTGTCTCAAGGTAATAACTATTTCAGGTTTTTTCTTTCTTTCTTTCTTTCTTTTTTTTTTTTTTTTGCAGCCAGCCAGTACAGGGATCCAAAGCCCTAGATCTCCGTGTTACAAGACCACACTCTAACCAGCTGAGCTAATTGGCCAGCTCAAGGAAGTAATTAGAGAAAAGTGAAAATGCTGTGTACAGTGATGTTCAGTGCAGCATGATTTGTAAAATCAAGACAGGGAAAGCAGCTTAACTTCACAAAATGGTAGAGTAATGACATGGGTTATAAGATACTCGTTCTGAAGATCTTAAGCAGCCATTACAGATAATATTTGAAACAAAAGTGATATCAAGGAAAATTCTCATGGTGTTTGAGGAAAAGGAATAAAAGCTCTACATATACTCAAATTCTAATTTCATTAAACAATTATTCACTTAAAAAGCATGGAAAGTAGGTACACCAACATGTTACTGGTGACTATATCCAGATTTGGAATTACAGTCATTTTTTAACTTCCTTCTTTATATATTTTTTTTGGAGCATTCCATGTTTGCACAATGAACGTAAGTTACTTTGATAAGCATAAAAAAACCAAAATATTTTTTGGAAAATGAAATTAAATAGACTGTATTATTTTGTTCTTTAAATGTCTTTTAACTTTTGGTTCTTTTTTTTTTTTTATCAGCAGACAAAATCACAAAACATTTAGAATGTAAAAAAAAGGGAAAAACAAGCAAGCAAAAAAAATCTACTCTCCTTACACTGTGACCACCATCTGATTTTCGCTAATTTTGTAACATTTTTTCCTTGAATTTTCACATAAACATAATCTTAATATATGTACAATTTTATATCCTTCCCCCTGCTCACATAACATTATATTACAAACATTTCCCAAATAAAGGAACTGTTCTCTTATTACCTATTTAAAGTATGTAATATTTTGAGCATAAATTTATCAGCTGAAAGAAAAGAAAATACACCTTTTGGCATTGAAAAACAGATGTAATAAGAAAAAAAAAAAGACTACTTACAAAGTAAAGCCAATGGACATAAATAGTTATACAGAAGACTATAAATCTTATCTCAAACTTTAAAAATTTTGCAAAGCATTGAAATATTAGACATGCTACAAAAATCAACGCTGTTATTCAAACTATTAATTTGAAATAAAGCTTTGGAGAGATTTCTCCCCCAATTTGTTCCTTGGTTTTGTTCCTAAAATATTTTTATGAACCCAGACTGTCTTAACATTAAAGGGAAATAGTCTGATTATGTTATTTTGGATTTTCAATATTGTATTTACAAATTGCTTTCTTTTCAAATAAAGACCAGACTTTAAAAATAGGGCCTTGAAGGTAGAAAAAGGCAGAATTTTAAAGTGCAAATATTATTTATTTCAAAATCCTTAAATAGGTTTCAAACTTGATATCTATTTTTGCAGCTGACCATGTAAAAAGTAAGTATGAAAAATCTGAATTAATATCTCCCCCTGTTTTATGCCAGTTCTCGAGAAAACCGTTGTGATATTTGCTTATGTATATATTACAAACTGAATTTCCCCACTTAATTGAATGGAATAAATTTGTATAGGCACAAATGATAACTCTGTGTACATACAATGAAAATCATAGAGGGGGCTGGCCAGTTAGCTCAGTTGGTTAGACCATGGTGTTGATAACACCAAGATCAAGGGCAAACTAAAGAGGTTCTGAAAGGTATAGAGCTTCCTAAGCTTCAATTTTTAGTTTCTTTGAAAGCCGCATTGACTGTATTTATTCCAGCGGTTTCAAACACTATTAGTAAATATTTAATTTACAGCCCAAGGTATCAGGGGACTGATATAATCAACTCCCAGGAGTCCTCCACATTAAGAAAGAAAACACATTTTTAAAAACAAAAATGTTTCCCATATTCTTTTTCAAGTTCTGAGAAAAACCAGATCAATATAACTAAAGTGAGGAACAAATCTATCAAAATTTGATATTGAAAAGTGTTCACTAATAGGAATTGATTTTTAAAAAAATTTGGGACTGGCTGGTTAGCTCAGTTGTTTAGAGCGTGGTGCTGATAACATCGAGGTCTGGGGTTCTATCCCTGTACCAACCAGCTGCCAAAAAAAAAAAGTTTATATCTCTGCAGCAAAACACTAGACAGCTTTTGAAACTAACCAAATCGCACCTGAGCTGTAGATCCATGTTTTTAACCTGGAAACATATCCATTTTATTAGGACCAAAAAAAAGCAAATTAAAAAAAAAAATGTCATTTCTTATTTTTGTTCAAGAAAAAGACCTCCAGCATATCAAGTTTTTATGCATGTACAGACATAATCTGCTAGGATAGGATCCCTAAAGTTACAATGGTCCTGTTTGGATGACGGAATTATGAGTGAGCTTTATTTTTTTCCTTTATGTGTTTCTATATTTTGTGATTTGGTGGGGTGTTTTTGTTTGTTTGTTTGTTTGTTTTATGTGAAGCAGGTTTGCCTTTCAGAATCAGAAAAAGGAAAAAAAGAAGCTATTTTAGATTTTTAAAAGGAAGTTGTTAAGGAAACCTTACTTCAAGGAACTAAACTTTCATCTCATTCCATATTCGTCATAAATAAGGGACAACCCAGTTGGAAAAAGAGGCACTTTGTGGGCTTTAACTCCTAGTTGGACCCCATGGGGCAGGGGGAGGAGGATCCAAGGGCTGAGTCCCCTTGGCCTTTCTGGTGCAGCTTCCCTTGCATCCCTTCCCTAAAAGAAATGCTCGGGAGCCTGCTGGCAGGTGCCCTTTCTACCTGCTTCCTCAGGAAGCCCTGGGGTGGGGGGGGCCTAATACTGTGACCAAGGACCAAGAGTCGGGGCTCCTGTGAGCACCGGCCTGGCTGCAGAGGGGCCCTGGTCAGCAGGGCTCGGCCTCCACCCTGGCCACCCCCAAGGCAGCAGGGAGCCCAGGGGTTGGATGGCATAGGCCAGGGACATGCAGGAAGAGGTCTGAGACTTGGATCAGCCCGTGACCCCAGGCCCCCTGCCTCTCATCACTCTGTTTTCCTGACTGTGCTCCAGGATCCACAGGGACAGTGCCATTGTATCCAAAGGCAGGAAGGAGAAAAAGTGGTGACTCCCACCTCCTTTCCTGAAAGGAGATGCTTGAGGTAGGGCCCACCAGAACTCCTGAAGCCTGGCTGGTCTCAGGAGAGCTCTCTGCAGGCTTATGCAGAGGCAGAGAATACTTGGGGAAGGTGGCACAGAGATGTGGTAACAAGACTTTCTTCCGTGGGAGGGGACTGGAAGTCCGAGAGGAGACTAACTTTTCACGGTGTAGCCTTGTATCAGTCAGATTAGGCTAGGCTGTGCTGCAGTGACAAGTAAACCTTGTAGGAGCGAGAGCCTCCCTGCTGCCCCAGGAGGGGAAGAGGAACAGGAGGAAGCCCAGCAGCTCCCAGCTGCCTGGTCCCAGAACACCTCTGCTCACATCCTATTGTCCAGAACTCATCACATGGCCCCAACCGAGCTGCAAGGGAGCCCAGGAAACAGAGAACAGCACATGGATGTTGTGGCATCTGCCACGATGCTTTTGCAATCTTTGGATTTTTTTTTTAATCTTATGAATATAGGGCTTTTCCAATTTAAAAAGAAAGAAACCAGAGGTGAGAGAGTTGGTCTCCAGCATTGTGATACAACAGGTGGAATCTATCAGTCATCTCTCCTGACCCACCAGACAAAATGCAAGAGACACCATCAGAGATGTGTCCTGAACACATTTTACTGAGAATAATTACAAATCGTTTCTCCAGAACTGTGATTTTTGATGTAAATAAAGATTTAAAAGAAACTATGAAAGTTTGTATGTTAGCTGTTACCAAAAGCACAGAGCTCACTCTGTACGAGGCCTAGCACCCCGTAGGCACTCAGCAAACGGCTGTGGGATGAGTAAGCAAACGCAGAGTGGCTGAGGACGCCCCCTGGGACCTGGAGGAGGTCAGGCCAGAGGCCACGTGGCTGTGTTTGACATGGTATTTGATCGTGGCCTTCCATCCAGGTCATCTCAATAGAGAGAGTAACCAGGTAAACGGTTTTCATTCCAGAGCTCGAAGACCTTTTACCAAACCCCGACCTGGCCCTGGAGAGCTGGCGCCCTTGTCTGTCTGCAGCTGAAGGGGTGGAGGGACAAAGGGAAGTGGCCTCTGCCTCCTGACTTGGTGTTATCACCATGGTGACGCTCAGAGACAGGAGCCATTCTGCTGAGGCCACCGAGGGGGTACCGGCAGACCCTGGCTCTGCTCCATCCCTGAAGATTGTCCCTCTATGCAGAGGAGGGTCCCCACATGTGATCAACACCCCCGCTCATTTCTTCAGAAGCCCCCAGCTCTGGGCACCAGCATCTGCCTTCCCAGGGCTGGGGACCCTTCCCCCTCCACATGTCCTCTCATCCCCCCAGCTGGTGGGATGGCGCCCTCCTTTCCCACCTCTACGGAGCAGAAATTCCTGCCGGGCCCCTTCCCCAGCGCCAGGAGAGCTGTGAGGGGCCAACTCTGTCACTTCCTTCTCCTGCACTGACCATTCCCCCTCCGCATCTGCAGGTGACATCTGAAAGCCAGGGCTGTGGCTCTTTCTAAGCCTCGGGGCCCCCAACCAAGCCAAGTACAGGATCTGTGGCACTGAGGTTGGTGCGATAACTGATGGGCAGTACTGCCTACCAGCTTTTCCATTCCCTCCTCTGGTCAGTGGGTTGTGCCGCTCCAGGAAACCACCAATAGCTTTTGCGGCATCTAAAATGCGGTCTGGTCAACTGGGCATGTTTGTTGACAGCATTAGTGGAATTCCCCGCCCTAGCCTCAGTTTGCTCATCTGTAAAGTGGGAGTAACACTGGTACCCGAGTACCTGGGACGTTGAAACATGGTAAAAGTATTAATAAGTATTATACACATAGCACATTCTTGATAACACTGTTTAATATCAGGTCATGGAAGGGATGGAGCCTTCCTGTCCCTTTGCCCCCTGCTGTGTTCCAGACTTTTCAGATACTGGGGGGCTTGTCTGCAAAAGTGAGCAGGAGGGGGCAGACCACATAAAGGGGAGCGTGCGAGCGCAGCTGCTGGATTCGCACCGGTGACTCCACTCTTTTCAAGTCTCTGTTCGGGGGCAGGTGAAGCGCCACCGGCCCGGTGGGACACGTGCCATGCTGCCCCAGCGCCCTTGGCCTCACCCGGGCACATTCTGAGCACCTGCCACCGGGGTGCGCCATTGCACTTCGGACGGCTCCTGGCAGAGACAGTCACCAGCAGCATCACCCAGCGAAGACACTGAAACTCCCCGGGCTACACTGCTCCTAAGGGACAGATGTCAAGCCAGGCCCAGGGCTGGCCACCCCAGGCTGCACTGCCTCCCTCAGTTACAAGCTGCCCCAGCCCCTGCCCACCCGGGCCTGCCTGTGTCCCTGGTCAGAGCCCTCAGGTCACCAATGGGATAAGGAGACGGAGGCCCAGGTGACAGGTTACCAGTTCTGATAGGAGAAGCAGGATCGTGGAGCCCTGCCTCCCAAGATCCCCCAGGGAGGAGCGCACTGACATTCTGGGTGCTTTGCCCCGTGACCCGCTTGGGTCTGGGCCCAGCTGTTCCCCAACTCTCAGACTTTTCATCCAGGCTGGCGCTGGGGTCCAGGCTTCAGCCAGGCTGGGCTCCCCTACACCACCCCGGACATCAGCCACAGGAGCCACAGAGCAGGACAGCTGACAAGGAAAGAGACTCCCCACCAAGCCCCCAGCCTGCCTCGGGCCTCCCCTGTGCCCTGTGAGGGCCCCACCAGCCCCCATGTCTGGGGAAAGCAGGGCTCCCAGCCCGGCAGCATCAGTGGTGGGGAAGCTCTGGGCCCAGCTCCACCACAAGAGGTTCTCAGCCTTCCCGAAGGTAAACTGAGCTTGGCTGGTCCTGACGAGTCCCACTCCACGCCCCGGTGTGCATTGCAACTGGCCCTGGACAGATGCAGAGTGCGAAGCGGCAGCCTCTGAGAGATCTTAGACATGCATGCTCTTTTCAGTCTAGCAATGCCACCATGTCTGTCCACTGTAGTGGGCTGTGTGCTATCCCCCAGAAAGATATGTCCGAGTCCTAACCCGAGACTCGGGGATGTGACTTATTTGGAAAAGGGGTCTTTGCAGAGATTATTAAGGCTCTTGAGATGAGATCATCCTGAATTACCTGCATGAGTCCTAAATACAATGACAAGTGTCCTTATAAGAACAGGAGAAACACAGAAGAGGAGAGACAGAGGGGAGCAGACACGTGACGATGGAGGCAGAGACTGGAATGATGCGGCCCTGGCCAGCGAGCCCCTGGAGGCCCCAGAAGCTGGAAGAGGCAGGAAGGGCCCTCCCCTAGAGCCTCTGGAGGGAGTGGCCCTGCCACACCTTGAACTTGAACTTCTGGCCTCCAGAACTGAGTTCAAAGCCACCCAGTGTGTGGTCATCTGTTACAGCAGCCACAGGAAACAAATACACCACCCTAGAAAAATACTTGCCCATATGCACAGAGACATGCTCAAGGATATTTCTAGAGTGTTGTTGGTGTGAGGGGCAGGTGGCAGCATCCTGCATGCCTCTGACCCGGCCATGGTGCCAAGAGCACGTCTGTCCACGGGACGGAGCCTGTGGGGATGAGGAGGGGCTGTTCTAGTTGGTGTGGTCGGGAAAGACTGGGATAAAGTGAGGGAGCCATGCAACATTTGGGGAAAGAACTTTCTAGGCAGAGGGGACTAAAGACCCTAAAGGTGAGTGGTCAGGGGTCAGGTTGGGGGCACAGTGAGGAGGCCAGGGGGCTGGGGTGGAGGAAGGAAGGTGGGCTGGGGAGAGAGGTGGAGGTGAGGGCAGGAGGAGAGAGTGCAGGTGACTGTGTGGAGCTTGGTACCTGCGCATACAGCAATATGCCCCCCGCGTGTGGGGGGGGGAGAAGGGGCTGGGGTGCAGTGGGAGACAGAGATTCCACTTTGCCAACAGAATTGCTTTTTCACAATGAGAATAATTCATATGCCAGTCGTTATTATTGTAATCAAGTATACACACTTCTAAAAGTACACAAGTCCTAAATCTGACTTCCCATTTTACACGTGGGGAGATAGAGGCCCACAGAGGGCCACGGGTGTTTACTGTGGATCACCTGCAGGCTGGTGTCAGAGCTGTGGCTGGGGAGGATGTCTTCTTCTGTCCCTCTAGGTGCCCAGGAGCCAACGGCCACACCCCCATCCCACGGCCTGGAGAGGTGGGGGGTTGATGGGCTGGAGTCCTGCGATGACGTCCTTGTCATTCTGTTCTGCACCCCAAGGCAGATGCAGCTTCTCAAGGACCTGCAGAGAGCAGGAGCCTGCAGGACCCCTGTGCTCAGAAACCTACCACTGCCCCCCACGACTCTCAGGATGAAGTTAAAATCCTTCCTTTGGCCAGATTCAGCCATCCTCACTTACTTAGGTTTGTACCCATCACTCAGTGGGGGAGCACTTGCTGGGTACCAGGGCACTGGGGCAGGATGCTGAGCCGGGGCAGTCCCTGGTTGCCCCAAGGAGCTCGTGGCAGAGGAGAGGCGGGTGCTGAGGGCCCACCATTCCACCCACACCATGGCCCCGCTGCAGTCCTGGGGCTGGGGGTCTAGCGGGGAATGGAACACGAAAACCTGCCTCGTGGAGTTCAGTTTCTAGAAAGATGGGGACGAGTGCAGGTTAAATCTCTCACCCATTCTTCATTCTTAACAAAATATATGGCGATGTGTATATGTGTGTGTGTGTGGGTGTGTATACACATACATCCATATATATTCCCATTAAAAGTTTGCTAGGGCTTTCATAACAAAGTGCCACAGACGGGCAGCTTAAACAACAGAAATCGATCGTCTCACAGTCCTGGAGGTCAGCAGTCCGAGATCGGGGTGTCGCAGGGCTGGTGCCTTCTGAGGCCTCTCTCCTCGGCTTGCAGGCAGCGTCTTCTTCCTTTGTCCTCATGTGGCCTCTTCTCTGAATGTCTCCGGTTAAGGACATTGGTCATATTGGATTACAGCCCACCCTTATGACCTCATTTAACCTTCATTCCCTCTTTAAAGGCCCTGTCTTCAAGTACAATCACATTCTGAGGTGCACTGGGGATTAAGACTTCAATATATACAGCATGTATGGTTTCTGCAAAAGGAAACTCAAACTGGAGAAAAGAGTTATGGTGAAAAGTCTCCCTCCACCCCCCATCCCCAGAGGCACCCACAGGTGCCTGTTTCCTGTTCTTCTTTCCAGAGATGTTCTCTGCTCACATAAACATATATATGTACACATCCTTTTACTTGGCAAGTACGGGGATCCGAACCCTCGACCTTAGTGTTTGTATCAGTCAGGGTTCTCCAGAGAGACAGAACCAATAGGATATGTTATAAATATATGGAAGGAATTTCTTAGGGGAATTAGCTCACACGATTGTGAAGAAAAGTCTCATGACAGGCCGTCTGCAAACTGGATGCCAGCAGCGTGGCTCAGTCCAAGTCTGAAGGCCTTGAAACCAGGGAAGACAATTCTGTCCTTGGTCCTGGAACCCAAAAGCCGAAGAGTCTCGATCTCTGATGTCCACAGACAGGACAGCAGAGTGTACCCCAGCTCCAGCAGATAGCGAGCAATTTGAATTTTTTCTCTGTTTTTTTGTTCTCTCTGGGCCCCCAACAGATTGGATGGTTCCTGCCTATATTGAGGGCAGATCTTTCCCACTCTGTCCACTCAGCTTCTCGTGCTGATCTCTTCTGGAAACACCCTCATGGACACACCTAAAAAGATAGCGTTACCAGGTTTCTCAGCATTCCTTAGTCTAATCAAGTTGACACCTAGAATTAACCTTCACAGCACTCTAACACCACATTAACCAACTGAGCTAACCAGTCAGCTCAGTGCACATCCTTTTAAATTAAAAACTATATCATAGTATACATGGTGTCCTGAATTTACCTTTTCCACTTCACGATATACTTTGGAGATTGCACTTGCTAGGATAGGCAGGGCTGCAGTAACAAGCAGATGCTGAACCCCCAGAACTGGAGATCATGAAGGTTTATTCCTCCACTGGGCTCATCCAAGTCCAGTGCGGGTCACTGGGGCTCTGCTCCGTGTGGTCACACAGGAATACAGGGGTGGGGTCAACCACAATCATGGCAACATCCTCCAGGTGGCTTGCTAGAGAAAGAGGGAGAGTAAGGAACACAGATTTGGTTCTTGGTTTCTTTTTTAGTTTCATTATAGACATTTAGAACACGCACAGTGTAGACAATGCAATCACACCCACACAGCCCACTGCTCTAGCAGTGATCAGTACCCTGCTGTCCGTGTTTCAGCTATCCACTCCCCAGCTTTTTAAAAAATTATTTCACCTATAAATACTTCAGTGCATTTCTCTTAACAGATATAGATTTTTTAAAAATATAACCATAAGACCATTATCCCACCCAGCAAATTAACAATACTCTTCAGTACCCAGACCATTTCCATTTACCTCGACAATCACAAAATGTCTTTTTACTACTGTTTTGTTGAGCTGGAAACCAAACAAGGTCGATGTGTTGATCTGTGTGATATGTCTCTTAGATCTTTGTCTTCCAACTTCAATGACTAATACATGGAGGCAAAGAGAGTACAGGTAATATCTAAACGTGGAAACTCAAACCATAGGTGGGAACAGTGGGAACTGGTGACATTTTGCCTAAAGCCATGGACAGAGAAAGAGAAAGCAAGCAGAAAGTTAGCAAGGAATTTAAGAGGGCAGATAGAAGAAAGGAAGGAAGGAAGGAGGGTGGAAAGGAGGGAGGGAAAGAGGGTGGAAAGAAGGGAGCAGGACACAATAAAATCACACATCATACCAAGAAGCAAGAAAATCACAGTTTCAATGAGAAAAGAGTCTACAAATGCCAACACCAGGAGGCATCAGATGGTGGAATTGAACGATCTGACAAGGGTTTTAAAGCAGCCCTCATAAAAATGCTTCAACAAGCAATTGTGAATTCTCTAGAAACAAACAAGAAACAGAAAATCTCTGCAAATACATGAAGGTTGTGAAGAACCAAATGGAATCTATAGAACTGAAAAGTACAATAGCAACAACAAAGTCTTGCTGGATTGGCTCGACAGTAAAGTGGAGATGACAAGATCAGTGAACTTGAGGACAGAGCAGTAGAATTTATCTAATCTGGACCAGAGAGAGAAAACAGACTAGAAAACAATGAACAGAGCCTCAGGGGCCTGCGAAACAATAGGAAAAGAGCTAAGACTTGTATCATGGGCATCTCAAAAGGAGAAGATAGAAGAAGGGAGCTGAAAAGTATTTGGGGGAATAAAGGCCAGATATTTTCCAAATTTGGTGAAAGACATAAGCCTATAGATTCAAGAAGATGAACAAACCTCAAATAGGAAAAAAACAAAGAAATGCTTGCCAAGACATATAATGATTAAACTTATGAAAACTAAAGACAAACTCGAAAGCAGTCAGAGAGAAACAGCACCTTACTTATAGGGAATACCCAATTTGAAGTAAGATAGGAGGTGCTCAGTTTCCCTGGGTTCAGGTTTCAGGACACATGTCTGGGTTTCAAGCCACTCCCCAAGGTCTCAGGTGCCTCCTCTAGGCCCTCCCCTAGAGGAAAGTTACTGTTGCTTGCTGGTCCTATTTTTGGCACCAACTGGGGAAATTGAGACCACAAGGGACTGGTTTCTGCAAATCCAGTGGCTGAGCATGCTCAGTAGAGAAGGGTTATATAATTCTGGTAGCCAAGCATGCTCAGTAGAAGGGAGTTTATCCTCTGAATGACCTTGCACTAGAGGTGCTAAAGAGCACAGAATATTCTTGACTATGTCTGGTGTGCATGATAGGATTTGACAAATGAACGTGCTCCAAAAAGAGACCATCTGAGCATGTGCAAGACTATGTTATGTAACAGGGATTCACCCTCTTAATTGAATATTCATTAGTTAGCATGAATAGGTATTAGATAGCAAAGCTATAAAAGCTGAATCCCAGCTGAAGGCGGGGTTGTTGCTCACTCTCCTGGAGGCAACTTGCACTTTGCTGGCTGAGATGTGTATGCTTTATTTTTGTGTTAAACTTACTTTCAGCAAGTGGCTGCTCACTCTCTTGAGCCAGCCTGCGCTCTGTACTGAACTTTAAGTGTGTTTTTCTTGCTTTTGTGTTAGAATTGATGTCTGTGCTGAACTTACTATTGTATTAAAGTTGGTGTGGACCCCGCTTGGTCTCTGGAGCTAGGCCACACTCTCTCTGTAGAACCTGTATTTCTTATCTCTTACGTTAAGCCTGTCTCACTGTCTACTGTGACTCTGCCCTTGAATTCTTTCCTGTGGCAGAGTCAAGAACCTGGTAAGAGGACGGGGGTGTTGAGGCCAGCTATGGGGCTCCCCAAACCCTTCCTCTGGCATCAGAATGACACTGGTTTCTCCCTGGAAATCATGGAAGCTAGAGGAAGTGGCACATTATTTGATTACTAGGAAAAAAAAAAAAAGAAAGAAAGAAAAGTAAAGGAACTGTTAATGCAAATTTTAAAACTGGTGAAAATGTCCTTCAGGATTAAAGGGAAAATTATAACATTCTCAGACGAAGGAAACTAAGAGAATTTGTTGCTAGCAAACCTCCTGCTGAAGGATGGCTGCAGGAGACTGGCTGGTGCGCTCGCTCAGTTAGAACGTGCTGTGGTAACACCAAGGTCAAGGGTTCGGATACCCATACTAGACAGCTGCAAAAAAAAAAAAAAAAAAAAAAAGCAAAGAATGGCTAAAGGAAGTTCTCCAAATAAAAAGAAATTATGACAGAAGAAGGCTTTGAACTTCAGAAAGGAAAGAGGAACAGCAGGCTGGATAAAAATAGGGGTAAATATATTGCACTATCCTCATGAGTTTTTAAAACCGTAATTTAATGGTTGATGTAAAAATTATAACATCCGATATATGTTATATATATTGAGCATATATATGTGCTCCATGTATGCAGGAGAAAGACTTAACACAATTATAACTAAAAAGTGGGGAAGGTGAAGGGACCTAAATAGAAGTAACAAGTTCCTACAGGTGACTGCAAGTGTCGAAATGCAGGTAGCAGCAGACCGTGATGAATTGTGTGCGCATATTGTAATACCCAGGGTGACGGGCCACTGGAAAAACTCTCTCTCTCTCTTTCTCTCTCTCTCTCTCTGCCAGGGGCAAAAGGTACACCTCCTCTTCCCACTCCCCTAGTGGATGCTCCTGTCTGGTCACCTTGACAGTCAGGGAGGGGAGTCTGAGTCCAGGGCGAGGAAGATGCTGTCTCGTGCCCGTTGTAACTGGGTGACAAATTTCTGGGTCTGGGGTGGCCCTATCCCCACTCACTCCTCCTTTTTGGCCTTTTGGAACTTTTCTAGCTGTCACTTCCTGATCCAGAAGAGGGAAGCTCATCGAGCGGATGGTGAATTGACACACGTAGGTGCTTAGAGGGAACGTCCGTCCCTCCCCCCACCGGTTGTCCCCTGGGAAAACGCCCCTCCTTCCTCTCAGTCCCAGAGTTCCTGGGGGCTGAGTCATCCCTGGGCTGGAGGAGGTGACACCGGCCTGGCCAATGAGAGCATCTAACCCCTGGCTGGCATGCACAGGGACATAGGAAGGGTTTGTGACACCCAATTCTAGGACTCTTGCTGAGCGGCTGGTAAGAGAGAAGTGTCTGTCATATCTGCCGAGGCTGCTGGGGCTGTCTTGTCCTCACTAAGGGAGAAAATGCCTAAAGAACTGGCAGAGAGAGACTGATGCCTCATGTCCTGGTTCCCAGATGCCCAAAGCTGGGTCCCCTAGCCTTTTCAGTAAGGTGGGCCGACACCTTCCTTTTTTTGTCTCAAGCCAATGCAAGTTGAGCGCTCTGTCCCTTGCACCTGTGGGAGTCCTAACACCAGGGTCTCGGGTTCCACCCTTCTTGGCTGAGACTATCACAGAGCAGCACTGCCCCAGCTCACGAGCATGTTGACAGAATCCCCAAGAGTCTCAAGGCCTTGAGGTTGTGAAAGGATTCTGACTTTACAGATCAGCAACAGGCCCAGAGAAAGAGCAGGGCTCTCCCCAGGCCTCCCCGGCCCTGGGATCTTTTGAATTCTGCTTCTGGACTCTCAGCACTGGGCAGACATATCCAATCCAGCCACATTTTTGCCCCTGGTCTTCTCTCATTACTTCACCCCACGACAGTGCTGTGGATCTAAAGCTAGGGTTGCCAGACAAAACGCAGGATGCCGGGTTAAATTTGAATTTCAGATAAACAGCGAGTAATTTTTGAGTATGATGTTTGGGACGTACTTACATTTTTAAAATGCATTGTTTATCTGAAATTCAAATTTAACTAAACATGTTGTATTTTTATTTGCTAGATTTGGCAGCCCTGTCTAAAGCAGGGCAGGGAGAAGCAGCGAGAGGGCAAGGCTACCCCCTTAGGAGGAGCAGGGGCAGTGGGGCGGGACGACGGGGTTGGTGCGAAGAGGCAGCCTCGAAAAATCAACTTCTCCACCTGCTGCCAGAAATGTCCGCATCATCCACAATTAGTCATCACCACTTTGCCGCTGCCAGGTCAAGTGAAACTGTGGTCTGGAGAGAAAGCATATTAACCATCAACACTCTAGCATGAATTCGTTTATAAAGTCACAACATCTACTCATTACAGTCAGCGGTACTGAGGCAGGGAGACTCCAGAGAGGGTGGTGCTGATGACCCTTTTTCTTCATTTTTCCCCAGAAGTGGTTAGTCTCTGGGGAACAAAGGATGGCATTTGAACTCATTTTCCGTGGTTCTCACCCTGGGCTGCCCAATGGAGCCACAGGGGAGCTTTACAAAACCCCGTGGCCCAGCCGCACCCATTCCAATCAAACTGGACTCTCCAGGAGTGGGATCCAGCCATCGTGTTTTTCCCCAGGTGATTCCAATGTGCAACCAAATTTGAGAACCAGTGGAAATTGCTCAGGGCCGACAGTTCTATCCTTGCAGGCCCTGCTGTTGGCCAGCAGCCCCGCGATCTCTGTGCCAGGCATCAGGCAGACATAATTTCATTTGACTCTTCCGGCAGTCCTGTGATGTAGACATGGTTAATCTCATTGTGTGCAGGGGGATGCAGGCTCCGAGAGGTGATGTGACTTACTCAAGGTGACCTAGCAAGTTAACAGGCACTGACCCCTCAGCCCCTGCTCCATGCTGCTCCCTGGCTGTGCAACTCTGGACAAGTGCCTTCACCTCTCTGGTCCTGCACTCCCTCATCTGTAGAACCAGGGCTAGAGGATGCTGTGTCCACAAACATCATCCAGCCCTGCCCACCCGGCTCTCAAGTCAGCATCGTCACGAGGTAGGACCCTCAAAGAGTGACAGGGGCTCCTTGAAAGGTAATGGCACAGAGAACGGACCAAGGCTCAATGCTAGGAGTCCTGGGCATGTCATCAGTGTGGAGGACGAACGGGGCCCCTTTGCTTAGGGGTGGGACGCTCCATGTGACACGGCCTCCATGGACCTGAGCAATAATCTGAATGCTGCTGCAGACATCAGCGCCCAGAAGTTTCTGCCAAATGTGTGAACTGGACCCTGATACACGCCAGGCACTGTCCCTGGGCTTTCCATTCCTGTTTCTCTCCATCCTTGGGACCTTGGGAGGGAGAGACCATCATCCCAGTTACAGATGAGGAAGTAGAGGCTCAGACGAGGTCAGCGAGCAGCTTGTACAGGGGGTCTGGGGAGCCCCCGGGGGGCCAGCCGCCCACCTTCACAGTAAGCCACACTTAGGGAGCAAACGTTTGTGGCTTTTACGCTGTCAGAGGACAGGGGTTTTGTTGTTTGGTTTTGTTTTTTACTTTTTATTTTGAAAGAATGATAGATTCCCAGGAAGTTGCGAAGACAGTACAAAGGGGTCCCATGTGCCCTTCACTGGGTTTCCCCCATGGGGACGTCATAGGTAACTGTAATGCAATACACAAACCAGGAGATTGATGTTAGTACCAGGCATGTGTCTAGTTCTGTTATTTTATCACACGTACAGATCTGATGCAGCCGACGCCCCAGTCAAGATGCAGAACCAATCCGTCGCCACAGTGATCTCCCTCCTGCCGCCCTGTCATAGCCACGCTGCTCCCTCCTCACCCTCTCCCTCCTCACCACCCTAGCCCCTGGCAAACACTAACTTAGAATTATGATGTCTAGTGCTCATAGTGGTTTATGCACATTTTCGTATCTGATTGCACCTACATGCACTTGCATCTAGAATGAGGATCCACCTAGTCACCCCCTGCATTGTGTCCCCCTTCTTCCTTGCTAACACAGTCCCCATTTGAGCAGAGTGGCCATGTGACATGCTTAATACTTGCTTTTCCAGCCTGCCTTGCAGCTGGGGGTGGTCCTGCGATGCTGTTCTGGCTCTCGGGATGTAACCAGGAATTTACCAGAAAGTTCTAAGGAAGCTTTAGCTTTTGCAGTCAGCGAGACCAAGGCCACAATGAATGATTCCCTCGCCCTGTTTGAGCACAGGCATTTCAGCTGAAGCCACAGCATGATGGAAACATGGAAAGAATCACAGAGAACACTTCCTGGGCATCGCTGGGCCCTGAATGAACAGCGGTCCTCTCTGGATTCATTACTGGACAGAAAGAAAGCCTATTTTAGGCCAGTGGTTCTCCATCAGGGGTGATTTTGCCTCCCACAGACATGCAGCAACTTCTGGAGATATTTTTGGCTGTCACAGCTAGGGGGTGCTACTGGCATCTTGTGGGTAGAGACCAGGAGTGCTGCTAAACATCCTATAATACTCAGGAACACCTTCCCCCCCAAAGAATTATGTGGCCCCAAATGTCCATAGCACTGCAGGTGAGACCCCTGATTTCGACCCTTGCTAGTTGGTATTTCTGTTTCCTGCAGCTGAAAACACTACTGGCAGAGTGGCTGCCCTAACAACTAAAACTCCTAGCGCAGAAGGTGGTATAAGGCAGCCAAGCACCCAGGCACAGATGGGCAGTGGGGTCCCAAGTGGTCGCCACCACTAGTGAAGGCTGTCGCAGTGATCGGGAGCTCAGAGTAAAGAGCAAACACGGAAAGGCTTTCTTCCCTGGACGGCGCTGCTGGCCTCTCCCCACCCGCCCTCCCCTCACCCACCTTATCCCAGTTGGACAGTAGAATGCAACTTTTGATACAAACAAACTCCATTTTAATGTAGAAAACCAACCTCATGTACATACACATAAATATAATTCGGGGGTATAAATAAAGTAAGAAAATAAAAGAGATGTACATATCAAAATAAATTACTCATAAATATCACGTTGGAAAGTAAGTGCTGGGGAAAGGACTCTTGATATCCCCATGCTGCTGGCACAAGTTGTTGGCAAGACTTGGGGCTTTCCAATCTTTCTCTTTCTTGGTTTTCGAGTGAGCTGTGCAGGGTGAGGCTGGGAAGCCCCAATCCACAGGATGGCTGGTGACGAGGGGCAAACAGAAGGGCTGGGGGAACAGAACCAGGTGACTCTCGGGACAGCTGTTGGATGAACTGCTGGGACTGGCTGTCTTTACGGCCTGCACCTCTGAGCTGGGGCAGAGGTGGACAGCCCAGAGCCCAGCAAGAGTCCACTATGTGCAGGGCGCTGGCTATTGAGATGTGTTGGGGGGTATAGATAAATCATCTGCCTTGGGGAAGACTGTCAAGTGGTCCAGTGGAGTTTATCTATCCCCCAAGCAGCCTCGGGGGAGTTCTCAAGATTTCCTGGGGCTGGATCGGGGGGTCTGGGCTTCCCCTGCTCCTGAAGCCTGATGGGCTGTGCCTGCCCCCAGTAAGTTTTGGCTTGGAGGGCTTTGGGGAGAAGGAAGGGTCCTTGGGGCTGAGATCTGGATCAATTCTCCCATAAGGCTGAGTCAAATTTACTGGTACATGAGTTCTAGATGACTGATGTCTTCTGGCTGCCCCTGCTAAAAATGACAAGGAAGAATTATAGAGAATTTCAGCCTGGCATAAGAGTTTTCCCAAAGGGAGTGAGTTCCCACCAGTGGAGGTATTCAAGCAGAACCAGGGCAGCACGGCACCTTGTCCAGCAGCCACCGGGGAGGGGGTGGGAGACTCGGGTAGCAGCTGGGCAGCTGGGGGGCTTACAATTTTATGATCGTACGAGTCTATCTGCTAGAAACTGGCACAGCCAAGTCAAACTCTGAGTATGTACAACTTACAACTTCTACATGTTGCTTCCTAAAGCTAAACAGAACATGGACTCAGGATAGTTCTTGTAGAAGTGCGGCCAGAGCCCACTCTGCAGGCACCGCAGGCGTGGTGTCCTGACCTCCGGGGGTGGTGGGGGAGGCCAGAGCCTCAGTTACTTCTGATAGCTCGGACTCTTCACCAGCCCAAGTTTGGTGGCAATCCCAAATGGGTCCATGCTGTCAGTTTCCAGAGGCGAAGAGAACATGTCGGATTCCAAGTGGTCCGTGAGGTCCCCGGGCTCCACTGGGGTCAGGGGCAGCATGGGCAAAAAGTGGGACAGGGGCAGAAAGCCCCTGCCCTTGTACAGCTGCCTCTGCTTGGCAGTGCTCAGAGACACAGGGAGGTGGTGCTTCTTGGACTGGTACACGTTGTAGCCATCAGGGCGGATCTCCTCCTCAAAGGCACAGTCTTCCTCTGAGTACTGAGGCTGCGGAGAAAACAGGCAGCTGTGAGCACCAGAGGGGAGTGTACACCCTGCAATTAGTAGTAGAGGAAGAACACGGTACTCATGGGCATTTGTGCTATATGCTGTCCGTCCCGGCCACCATCAGGGCTTTTCCATAGGAGTGTAACTTGCCTGCTGTATACACTTCCTTACATACTTTATATATAAGAATATGTAATACATACACATTATATTTCTATATAACAATATGTTAATATATTGAACATATATTCATATACCTTTAATACTTTCAAAATACATACACATATACTTCAGGGGTACATTCCATATGCGTGTATTTTACATAGATACTTAATGGATATATATACACTTTATATAGATCCTTTATATTTTTCACTAAATCACTTAAATGGAGTCATGTCCTAAGCAGTAACACCCACAAAATCTGAGGCATGCTCCACATGTTTCTTTACATTCAATATATAACTACTAACATTTTAAAAGTTCACCATGTTGCACTGGCACTTTGGGAAACACTGATAAACCATGTTATCATTTTAGGATAAGTCTTTTAATTGACAACTGCATGTTCTCTGATCTGGGTCCCACACTAAAGCATCTGTTCCCCATCTAGACCTGAAATAACTGTGACCCTTTATCATTCGGAGGCTTTTTTGTCTCAGGGTTTGTAAGAAAAGAAATATCAACCCCCTCTGGCTCCTTCATTCGCTTACTGAGAGCCTTCCAGGCAGCCTACCAGGAGCATCAGGATAACAGCAGCCCCCCACCCCCACCCCAGGACGAGGCCTGCACCCAGCAGGTGGCCAGATACGTGTGAGGACAGCGGGAAGCCAGTCCCTGGTCCCTGGTCTTAGGACATTCATAGTTCACAGGGCTGAGAAGTGCCAGTAGGCAAGTCTTCTCCCAAACTGGTAAGTGTCATTACTCCCTGGGGACACAAAGGACAGCCTAAGGTGGGGAGCCACCAGGGCTGGGCAGGAAACCCAAGCACAGGACGAACTCAGCCTGACTTCTGCCTGTCTACAAAGGTCACTGGACTGCAGGTGGCTGAGCGATGTGCTGATAAGGCCCTGATAAGAGTCTAATTGCAAAACCCTCTGCTCCCGCCCCAGCCAATGGCACCCTGGGACAAAGGAGCAATTCCTCCCGAATTTCCAAAAATGCGAGTGGATATAAACAAGTAAGTAAGAGATCAAACGGCTGGAGAGAGGCTTCTCTTTACTTTGCTCAGTTTGGGGGAGAAATTAGTTTAGCATCATCCTAATAATTTCAAGTTTCTATCAGAATGTGGAATATCTATTGAAAGGGGAAAAAAAAATCTTTATAATTTGTGCTAGGCTATGTCCACCAGATCAAGAGATTGAAAAGGATTTCAGGTCAAAAGCCCCCTCACCAAACCTGCCCCCCAGTTGCCAGATTAGGGCACAGTGGCGGGTTAGACGCAATGTCCCCAGCAGGCCCTCCCCCCCCCCCCCCCCCCGTCATAAGTAAATGTCAACATAACAAAGGTGGCACGGCGGGTTTGGGGCGGCTTCGGGTGTCAGCTTTCAGCGTGCCCACGACCTCCTTTCTTTGCTGTCCTTTCAGGCAGGGCTCCGCCATAAAACTTGAAACGGGCACTCTGAATACACGGACGTCGGAGCCACAAAAACACTCTTGAGCCTCTGCAGCGCTTCGCCCTGCGACGCACAAAGGGCCGGCGGGGACGGGGATGGCGGCGGCCCCGCCTCCGCAGGGGCTCGGGGCGGCCGCGTGGGGGGCCCCGGACCTCACACAGCCGCCAGGACGCCCGGCCGGGCCGGGGCGGGGCGGGGGACGGGGGCCCGCCGCTTTGAACTCGCAGCCTTTGTCCCCGGCGCCCGCACGCTTCCCGCCCCGGCACGTCTGCGGGACAGGTGGACCCACGGGAGGAAGGGCGCGCGTGGGGAAGGGTCCTGCCACACCTGCCCCCCAACCCCACCGATCCCCTGGCAGGCGGAAAGGAACTTTTAAACAGTCTCGCCAACCCCAAGGGCACGGTTCCCTTTTCTGGCTTGGTTGGTAATTGACTTTTTTAAAAAAGGCACGAGATGCGAGTGTCTCCTCGCTTTCTTTCCCCTCCCCCACCCACCCCCGTCCTGATACTCGAGGGAGGAAACGGAGGCGAGGACCACACACGCGCAGGCCAGGCTGAAAAGGCCCGAGGTGGGTTTTCCTGTTTAACATCAAAGAGTGCCGAATAATAGGTTTCCTCCGCCAGGCTCCGCCGGCCCTCGCGGCAGTGGAAACGGAAGGGCGGCGCGCCCGTTGTCCCGCTCTTGGCTGGGACCATACAATTTCCGTAGGGGGTAAAAAAAAAAAAAAAAAAAAAAAAAAAAAGTTTGACATCAGCTGCATCGGCCCCTGCACTTTCCCCCTCGCAGAAACCCTGTATTCCATGCAGCGCGCCCGTCTCCCCCGCAGGTCCTGCGCCCCGGCGCGCATCTCACCCCGTGGGGACACTTACCAGCCCCTGCATCCTGCCGTCAGCGCCCATGCAGAGGTACCGGACGCTGTGCACGCCCTTGATGGCCACGGTCCGCAGAGCGACTGCCCTGATCTCCACCAAACCTGGGCGCAAGGGAAGCGAGAAGCTGCAGCCGGGACCCACGGAGCCGCAGCACGTGGGTGCGGCTGCTCCACGCGCCTGCTCCCCTCCCTTGCTCCCCGCGTTGCCTGGGGACCAGGAGAGGGATCTGAACGTCGACGTGGGATTCCCGGGAGTGAGGGGTCGGCGAGAGCCGGGGAGGGGGGGCACGGGGAGGGGAGACGCCGGGGCAGGGCGCGGGCCGCCGGGCACTCACTCTGCGCGCTCTGGCCCCGCGCGCAGTCCACGGCACCGTCGGCGCGGATGCGCAGGAAGCAGCTGGAGAGGCCGTGGGGGCCGGCGGTGTACAGGTGCCGCATGCGGATGGGCTCGCCCCAGCCGTAGTGCACGTGCGGCCCCGCGTCCGAGAAGGCCAGGGGGCGCCCGGCCGCCGCCAGCCAGAGGCCGGCCAGGACCAGGGCGCGGGCCGCCGCACACCCTCTCGGAGCGCTCCGCATGGCACCTCCCTGGGGCTGGCGGCGCGGCTCCGGCGGCGGAGTGCGGGAGGCTGGACGGCCACCGGGATGCCCTCGAGCCAGCCGTGCGCTCCGGGCACCTGGACGCGCCGCGCTCCAGCTCCGAGGGCGCGTCGGCTCCGAGCCGGCGTCCTTATATAGCGCGCCTTCCGGGCACCGCGGGTAGGTGCCCGCGACACCCGAGCATCTCTTATCGGGATTGCATCGAGCCTCCGCCCCCCGCACACACCCACTCACACCCCGCCCCCGGCCCCAGCCCCCTCCCGGGGCCCCGCAGGGCGGGGGCTCCTCCTCCGTGCCCGGGTGACCCCGCCCAGGCCGTGCCGGAGGAGGAGGCCGCGCTTCTCGGCGGGGTCCCGGGGAGCCCCTCGGCGTGGCGCGCCGGCCCGCTAGTGCTTTGCTGTGCGCGTCTGATTTTTTAAAGCAATGAAGTAGATGACTGGGGCCCCTCCCGCAGGCCACGGGCTCCCGAGCGGATGCGCCTGGCGCGGGGCGCTGGCAGGGACGGGGGCAGGAACGCTGCGACCGGAGATTGGGGGGCACTGAGCTTTGCCGCGCCTGGGCTTTAGAGCCCCCTCCCCTCAAAGGACCCCATCCGCTCCCTCCCCGACATTCCCAGCCCGGCACATCTCCTGAGGTCAAAGCCGAGCATTAGAATTTCCCTCTGCAGATCGGACCGTCTCACGTTCCCACGGCTTTATCTTGGTCTCCGCCCCGGCCCCTTTGATCCTGGTAACTTGTCCCCCGACGGGGGGACCAGGCGCGATCCTCCCGCTGAGAGACAGGGGGCGGCGTCTGCAGCGCGGCGGGCGCTAGATGGCGCTTCGGCCTCAGTCTCGGCCTCTGCCCAGCTCGTGGGCCGCGCGCCCACTCCGTGCTCTGGGTCTGCCCCCAGAACACCCAGCCCCGCCGCGGTCCCCGGGCGTGGAATCTGGAAGCGTGGTCACGGGGAAGGAGACTTTCGGGCAGGGTGGGCTGGCAAAGCGTGGGACTGGCAAACTCCGTCTTGGCAGCTTGGGCCCGGGCACGCGGCGCAGGGAGGTAGGACTGGTCCTCACGACCCCTCTGTTTTGGAGGTTCCTTATGTCATGTTGGTGGTCGGGTCCTTGTGTCCCTGAGTGCGGGGGACAAGGGGAGCCGCACGTTCGGAGAGGTCGAGAGCTCTTGACCTGGTGGAGAGTGGCGAGGGACAGGGATGGGTGCCACTGGCCTCCAGGCAGGCACCAGGTGGGGAAAGACACTCAGTATAGTGTCTCCTGCAAGTAAAGAAAACGACAACCAGTGAATACCCTGGCGGGGAAGAAGGGGGTCTTCCTGGGGGGCTTTGACTTAACACTGGTTCTTTCTCATTATTGCTCCAATCCCCCAACTCCTGCGTGGGGCCCCAGGAGGCTGGTTTGGGGGAAGAGCCAACCTGGCCTTGGCAAAGACGATGGGGAGGGCAAACGGCGGGGACAGCACGAGAGATGCCAGGCCTAATGAATTTCAATGAGCTAAGACCACATTCATACTCCAGTCTGTGACTGGCGTTAATGATGGAGCGTGCAGAAAATGTCACCAGGAAAGTCTTGACAAAAAGACATCATCTAGAAGGCTTTTTAGACCACGGACCCCCACGCTGTGCGTCTTGGTTCAGAAAGCCCTGGCTTCTGTTAAACCTAATTACTTCCCCCCTGTGGCTTTAAATCGACAGCGGCTCCTATTAAACTTAATTACCCTTCCCTGCAGCTTTCGTTTTTAAGATCCATAATAAATGTGGGCACAGAGGAGGATGACAGCGGCTCTATCGGGGGACGCACCCCAAATCAGGCTGGGGGTGGGGAGATGGCAGCCTCTGGCTCCCCCCCCCCATACCCCTCTGCTGTCCCTTCTAGGGACATGGGAAAAAAGAGTGACCACTGAGATCAGGGAGCTCAGAGAACTGGCGGAGGCACCAGCTGACCTACCTAGAGGGCTTCCTATGCCCTAAGCACTTTATAGGTGTTCTCAGCTTAAATCCCCACAAGAACCCCTGTGGTATTCTGTTTCTCCCCGTTGAACAAGTGGGAAATGGGAACTCCACAAAGGTGGCAGAGTGACACAAGGCTGTGCAATCTGTAAGTGGCAAAGCTGGAATTTGAACCCAGACATTCTGGCTTGTAGACCCAGGCTGTGCTGCCTTTCAGGGAGGCCTCCAGGGTCAGACCCATTGCAGCTGGCCACTCTCTGAGCAGGTCATGAACAGCCGGGGTTTTCAGCCTTCTCCTGAGGCCGCATGGAAGAGTGGACCCTCTTTCATAAAGTACCTGAGATGTAATTCATAAAGACAACTATGGCCCATCCTGACAGTCGGCTATGTACCAGACATTTTACAGTCACAGCAGTGTTTAGGTGATTGATCCTGCTACGTGTGAGGAAACTGAGGTTTACAGCCAGCGAGGATTTGCACCCTGGTGGGCCGGGAACCCAAGCTGGGGTGTTTGCTGGTACCCCCTGATGTGTATGGTTGGAGGAAGCCAAAGACGGCTCTGGCCGGCAGGGGGCGCTGAGGCTAACTGTTGGGCTCTCCAGGTAAGATCTGAGAGCTGGGGTGTTGCAGGTGGTGAGGACCTCCTTCCGAGGGGCTCCATGTACACCCAGACCCTGGAAGCCCCCAATGTGCGTGTTGGGCTCACTTTTATTTTTCAGGTTGCGTATGATTTTCTCCAGGTGGCTGAGCCAACTGAATTGCCCTGGTGAGATTTCGTTCATTGAATGGCGTGGCTGGTGGTGAGTAGGTCCAAGCACCCTCGCTGCCCGGCCCCAGGGGTCTTGGGCCCAGATGACCAGAAGGACTTGGCTTGGTGGCTTTGTTCCGGATTTAATTTTAGCTGAGATTGTTTTAACTGCACTGTTGAACCCTAAATCCTTTTTTCCCTCCTTCCTTCCATCTGAGCGTGTGCAGGTTGCTCCATATTTCTGATTGTGGCAAATGCAAGATTTTCATCATATCTAAACCCATGTTCCAGCGACTAAGAAAATCTTATTCATCTTCACTCCCAGTCTTTACGGGATGAACGTAACTGAATAAGAAGTTTTTCTTTTATTTTACAGTTAGAAATTCACGTTATACTGTCAAGTGTGCATTAAGTACCTAAGCACTCCCCCGAACCCCTCCCAAATCCCCTGCCCCACCTTGTGGATGAAAATTGTTTTGTAATTAGAGAAACTTCTGGGTGTTGGTAAAAATCTTCATCAGAAATACGAACTGCAACAGAGCGTGGGTGAGGGAGACCAAGTCTGCACTGCTGGTTCCTGGCCAAGCTGAGACAAACGCAGGGGCTCCTCAATCTCGGCCTGATATCTTTGCTAGAACCTGCTAGAAGAACATGCATTATTTTCCCCAAGGCTTTCTGATTCACCAAAACCCGTTTTTTCCCCTATAAGGATTGTTGTTCTAAAAAGAGGACACCCAGCGAGCCCAGAAATTGGCAGGGGCCACAGCAGAGTGAAAGAAGGGGAGACCTCTTTGAGCCTCACCTTCCTCACCTGTGAAACAGCAAAAGGAATTCTCAATTCACAGGGTTAGTATGAGAATTAGAAAAGGTCCCTCTATTTATCAATTGATCGATATTTATATAAAGACTGCCTGGCACATGCAGGTATATAATAGAAGGGGTAGCTGTTGTTATTTATTTAAATGCTACTCTCTGGCTATCTTCGCAACATTTATTATCATTTTAAAATTTAATGGCAACTCTAGAAAAAGACAAATCTAGTCTATAATGACGAAAAGCTGATCAGCGGCTGCCTGGGGAAAAGGGCAAATAGAAGACGGAAATATTCTGTACCTTGATTGTGGTGTGAATAAGCAGGCAGTGACATTCGTCAAAACTCATTGAATTGTGCCCTTAAAATTAGGGTACTTTTTTGTTTCAAAGTAATTTCTGTTAAATTTTTACACTTAGAGGAATTGTGTCTGAATTTTAAATACGCATTAATATACTGTTGTGTTTTTTTGTTGTGTTAAAATACACAAAACATAAAATTTACCACCTTAACCATTTTTAAGTGTGCAGCGTTCGATACCTTCATAATATTATACAACTATCACCACCACCCATCTCCAGAACTCTTTCATCTTTTAAAATGGAAACTCTACACAGGGTGCATTTTATTTCCAATTATACATCAATAAAGCTGACTTTGAACATTTTAATTGCAAAAGTAGTACGTGTTCATGGTTGAAAATTCGGAAAAATCCAGAAAAGTGCAATGAAGACAATTTAAAAACCTGGAGTATCATTCCGTTCCTTCATTATGAGTCACTATTTCTATCTGGGTGAATTTCTCCATCAGACTTTTTAAAAGTATGTATGTATCTTTTTTTAAAAAATAGCATTTGAATTGTAACCTCCTTTCCTCCCACTTAGCTGTAAACATTTCCCACAGCATTAAATGTCCTCCCACAACATCCTTCCACACCAGCAGATCTGAGTGAGGTACCTTGTGGGATACAATCTGTCCCCTATTCTTGGATGCTTTGATTGTTCCCAATTTCCCCTCCCAGACCATGCAGGGAAGAACATCCTTGGAGACACATTTGCACATGTTCACCCTTGGCAGGGGTATTATTGGGCCCCATGGTCTCTCTTTCACAGCTAGGCCCTACCCCGGTGTAAACGCTGTGTCAGGTGGGATGTGATGCCTTGCTCTCACAATTTGGAAAGCTATCTTGCTTCCGTCCACACGCAGGGCACGCTGCGTCCTCCAGACTTCTGCAGGTGAGTCTGAGACTGTGTTTAAGCAACTACCACCAGCAAGTTGTCCACGTGGCATAGGAGCTGGGATCAGAGCCCTAGTCGTCCGTGTGGCACAGGAGCTGGGATTGGAGCCCTAGTTGCCCACGTGGCATAGGAACTGGGATTGGACCCCTCTTGCTGCCAGGTCAGAACGCTCAGGGCCTGAGGCCCACTGGCTGGCTGAGCTCCCCCATCAGGGCCCAGGTGTGGTGTGAGCCTTACTCTTGTCACCTGCAGTGACAGGAGCTGACAGACATGGCTACAAAGCTGATTTCTGGCATGTGACTTCTCTTTTCCCACTGATTTCCATCATCAAAACAGAAATGGGCTCCAGTAGAGAATGCTTTGCCTCGTCAGCGCAGCAATCTCATGTAAGAATGCAGCAACATGTTAAATGCCACCTATTTAAAGAAAACAAAAAGCAGCTTAATGAGAAGACACTAACAGTGCTAATAGTGACTTTACTAAGAGTCATAAAATTAGAATATAAAAATTGGAAAATCACCAGAAGCCCTGGCTTCTGTCGGCTTCACAGACCCACCCTGGAGGTGAAAGAATTCCCAGGCTCCACAAGTTGACTGTTCTTCAAACTTCAGACACAAAACGACTTTTTTTTCTCTCCAAGACAACCACCACCACCTCTCCACATGCATTTTCTGTCCATTCTGTCAGAGGTTGTTAGAAAATCCTGAGACAGGCTTCTGCAGCACAGTTTGCCGAGTGCCTGACATATGCTGGTCACGATGATGATGTGGGTGGTGGCTGGCACTTACTCAGCCCTTAGTAAGTGCCTAGAAGCCCGCTAGGCAGTTTACATGCGTCATCACAGTTACTTTTCACAGCACCCATTTTAACGGTGGGGAAAGTGAGGCTCAGAAACTGCACCTTGCCTAGAGTCACCATAATAAATAGCAGAGTTAGCATTTGCACCCAGTTCTGGCTGGATTCAGGTTACAAAGCTCTTTAATCATTACACTATATTTTTTTTAAAAAGCAAAACTAAAACAGCTTCTTTCAGAGAGATAAGAGCTCTGCCCAAATTCAGAGCCTCAGTTAGGGTCAGGACCCTGATTTCTGATTCCTCAGCCCTGGGACCTGCCCAGGTGCTTTCTCAGAGTGGTCATCAGAGACCGCTGGGTGATTTCAGCAAGACAGCCAAAGAGGTCACCCTAGGTGCATCCCTCGGTGCAGTCTGCTCTGCTCTGTCACATCTGGCTATGATTTCAGGTGGAGATCTCCCTGACATGTGTCTGCTCCCCAGGTGATGCTCTGTGGAGGTGGGGTTGTGTATACAGTTTGCAACTGTAACCCTGGTGCCCTGCACAGAGCCCGACACAGTCAGTGGTCTAGAATATTGAATGAATCATTTAAAAGAACCGGGAAGTATTAATGATGCTGTGAACTCACTGGATTCATTTGTCTGTCCCTTTCTTGTCCATTCCGTCTGTCCTTTCTTCCGCCTTTCCTTGACTTCTATCACTTATCGATCGTTCAACCGATCTGCAAACCCTTTCCAAACACTTCCGATGGGTCAGGCTCAGTGTCAACTAAATCAGAACCTCTTCCAGCCCTATGTTAGCCCAGAGGCAGGGCTCCTACCTGGGCAAGAGGGAAGGGTGTGTGGTGGCCAGCAATGCAGGCAGGGAGGCCCCGCACTCCCGGGTTGATGTCAGCATTTCTGTTGAGGGATGGTTTGAGCTTATAGGGATTGCATCAACAAGAACGTTCTTCGACACAGCAGAACTCTCCCCTGTGAGCTGCCCTTGCACACAGTTTAATTTCCGGGGGCACTCCCAGACCCTGAATTACCCACACACGTTCTCACCATACCTCTGTGAATCCCAGTATTCCTCTTGAAGAGTAGCTGATGGGGAGAAAGTAACCGGCCAACGTCAGGGGAAGTCAAGGCCGAGGCTTGCAGTCGGAATCACATTCACCCCAGCTCAGGTACAGACCTCAACTCCGGAGGGTGGTCTGCAGTTAACACACGGAATCCACGCACCAGTGCCCCGAGCAAGCTATTGTCCCATTTTACAGATGGCAGCCCAAGGCACAGGAAAGCAAGAAGCTGAGTAGATCTCCTACAGTCACTCAGGGACAAAGGGCTCACTGACAGTGCATTTTCCTCCTTGCCCAGCTGCACCCCCAGGCCTGGACAGAGACTATCAGGCAGGACAGATATTCCCTGAGGCCAAGCTCCAGTGTCGGAGCATTGACTGTGTTATTCCAGTTCATCTGAGATGGGTGCACTCGGAATTCTAAGGTTGGATAGGACCTTCAAGAAAATTTCTTCGAAGCCCATTATCTTCAAATGAATAAAATGAGCAGGGAGGGGAAAGGATTCGACCCAAGATGCCCAGCACAGAGGGACTGGAAGGACTCTAAACCAACACACCCTTTCCTGCCGAAAGATGAGCGTGCACACGGTCTAGCTGTACTTTTGGTTTATAATAGTCTTTTAGGAAAGAAAAACCCCACACACCAAAAGTTCCTTATTAAAACACCTGCCAGGGGCTGGGGGAGAGAGGATGGGACTGACTTCATGAGGAAGAAGTTTCTTCTGGGGAGATGAAAATGTTCTGAAACATGGGAAAGACAGAGGTTGTGAATGTGCTAAAGGCCACAGTGAATTGTGCATTTTAAAATGGTTAATTTTACGTTATGTGAATTTCACCTCAATAAAAACAAGTGTAAGAAGAAAGGGAACAGTGACAAAGGACATTACCAGGACCCTTGGGGGATTTTGAGTATGGGCTGTGCACTAAATAAGTCTTCGTGTGTAGTCGTGTTGGGGTTACGTAGGGAATGTCCTTGTACTTAGCAGACACCTGCCGAAGCATTTGGAGAAAAAAGTTTCATATCCGCAGCTACCAAAGGGTTCAGGAAAATACATGTGTGTGTATATGACAGTGTGGCAAAATGGTGCTAAACACAGGGGGAGGGTGGGTAGGTGTTCGTCATACTATTCTTTAAACTTCTCTGTAGGTTTGAAATTTTTCAAAATAAAAAAATTGAGAGAAAAAACTCCCAACCCACCTGCCTGGTATGGGCAGCGGCTGCGCTGGGCAGTGGTTTTCGGTCCACACATCAGGTTCCCAGACACGCCCCTGTGGACGCCAACAGCAGCTGCGGAATGTGTCACTACTGTGGTCATCGGCCCCAGTTTCCAGAGCAGGAAACCGAGGCGCAGCACCGAGTGGGATGTGGAAGAAAGAGCCGGGCTATTTTGGGTCTTCTTGGGGTGTGTCTCCTAGATTAACGGAGTCATGTTGCGTCCCCGATGTCAAGGCAGGGAACATATTTTCCGAGGCAGCCCTTCCCTGGCCCCAAACTCCTGCCACTCCCTCAGGAACACTCTCTTTCCCACCCTGCTCTGCACAAGGACGCGGTGACTCGCTCTCCGCAATGGGTAACTTCCTTTTGGGTCAGAAGTAACATTTTTTATATATATATAGGGGAAATTTTTACGAAGCGGATTGTTGGTCTTGCTTGGTTTTGGAGCGTCAGCACCCATTTGAAATGGTCGCTCTAGAGGGCAAAGCTGAGAAGCAAACCCGTGCCCCGGCCATGGAGAACAGCCCGTTCAGGAATAGAGGTCTGGAGAAGGCCAGCTCCCCCGTCCAGCCTTCCAGAGAATTCGGCACTGTTTCATTACTGAGGATGGTCACTGTTGAGCTGAAGGCCTGTTCTGGGCCAGACTGTGTGTGTGCGTGTGCATGTGCACACACGTGCTTCTATGTGCGTGCATGTATGAGTGTGTACGCATGTGTGTGTGTGGACGTGTGTACATGTGTGGGTGAGTGCATGTGCTGCTGTGTGCATGAGTGCACACATGTACATGTGTACACATCCGTGAGCGTGTGCTGGTGTGTGTGTCCGTGTGTCTGTGCCTGCATGCATGTGCAGTCTGCAGTTCTTGCAGCAGCAGCTCGAGGGCTCTCTGTGATTTGCAGATGAGTAGCTGCAAGATCAGAACAGCTCAGTAAGGACACCTGCCTCCTCTGCAGCGTCTACTCTAATTGGCATAAACTAGTGATTCATGCCCTGATTGGCGCGGATTTGCCTCTGCCTCATGTCTGTGAGCTCCACGGGGTGTGTGTGTGTGTCTTGGTCATCCCAGGCCCAGTGTAGCCCTGGCATGGAATGGGTGTGACAGATCTCTGGGTTCATCACACGGAGGAGCAAAGTGAGGGAGTGAGGACAGAGGGGGCAGAAGGAAAGCAGAGTCTTCAGCCTCCTTTCTGGCAGGTCGGGGAGAAAGGAGGTATTTCTGTTTTGAGGCATTTCAACAGATGCTCTGGCTCAGTTCTGGCTAGGGTTTCGGGCCACACATACCACAGATCACAGGGGTGGGAGAGTTTCTACTACAGGCTCCTGCTGTGTGCCTGGGACAAGCCCTTGACTGGGTTTCTCCATCCAGGAAACGGGACGGAGACCTGGCTGCAAAGGGTGGTGTGAGAGTGTGGGTTCCCCAGGGGCGGCTGGAGGGGCCAAGCCAAAGGGGGCTGGGACCTGCGGGGGGTGCACTTCCGTGGCACGAACTAACAGGGTCTCTCCTGGGACCCGGACACTGCCAGTGGGCTCTGAGGCCACCAGCCCTCGTCTCACCGCCAGGGGCTCCCTATTTCACCGGGTCGGTGCAACCCAGCCTCCATCCCAGGACAACTTCCCCATCCTTCTGGTCTGGCTCCTTGTTCAGCCATCCTAGGACAGGCATGCGTGCAAGCGCCTGGCCCAGGCTGTGTGTAGGATCTCGCCACAGCCCCATTCTACAGATGGGGAAACTGAGGCAAAAGACAGTCCGCCTGCCGGCCCTGGCCCGTGAAGAGGGACTCCTACCTCCTCTGCTTCTCCTACCTCCCATTTCTCCTACTGTCTCCCCTGCTTCTCCTCATGTCCCCTGCACACTGCTCAGCACCCACTAGGAAGGTCTTTTTGACAGGGATTTGGGGGCATGATCTTAGCAGCAGCCCAGGGCATGTTCCCTGAGGTCTGATAGCCAGGGTGTAAATGAACAGGGGTTTCTGTGTAGCCTTATTGGATAGTGGGTCAGCCAGCCTGCCTGGCCTGATTCCCCACAGTGGCCAGTTAGTGCATGGGGTGGGGGATTTCCCTGTGGAGCCACTTGCAGGGAGAGCCAAGCAATGGCTGGGTGACATCGGCAGTGTGGAACACCTGGCTCTTGCGGGCACAGCTTTCTCTTCCATCTTCAGCTGAGTCCTGTGATTCCAGTCTGTGTTAAGTCTTCCTTTGAGAACTTTCCTCATAAGACAGGTGGGGTCAAAGTCACTGTTCCTCTTGAACTCAGGACCTGTGACTCTAAATGTGTTTATGCAGCATCCTCGGTGGAACTTGGCTGAGCTCGGCTCTTCTGCCGGGCTGGCCCCTCCCCTTTTTGGCGTGGACTCTGTTGTGAGGGGTGGCAGCAGCTGAGGTGCCTCGTGCAGCCCTGAAGGGCCCCCAGAGACCACCCCAGCCACTAGGCATCAACTACAGCCCACCGGCGGTCAGCATCTGTGAGCAGAGCAGCAGCCACTTACCAGGTACTTGCTAGGCTTGACCGAGTGACAGTAGTCCTCACGCCGGAGCCCACAGGGGCGGGTTTTACTGTCCAAGGCCACACAGCCTACATGTGGCAGGGTCGGGATTCAAAGACAGACTCTGGACTCTGCATGAGTCTCCTGGGGCTGCCATAACAGATGACCACAGACTGGGCAGCTCTAGTAACAGAAATTTATGCATTCACAGTTCTGGAGACCACCGGTCAGAAATCCAGATGTTAGCATGGTGGGTTCCCTCCTGAGATGCTGAGGGAAGGTCCTTCCTGCCTCTTCCAGCTCCTGGGGCTCCAGCCCTTCTGTGGCTTGTGGCTTCATCACTCCAGCCTCTGCCTCACGGGGCCTTCTCCTCTTTCCTTCTCTGTCTCAAATCTCTCTCTGCCTTTCTCTTACAAGGACACATCGTTGGATTTAGCCCCCACCCGCCAATCCAGGATGACCTAATCTTGAGATCCTTACGTATGCAAAGACACTTTTTCCAAATAAGGTTATATTCACAGGTTCCAGGAAGACACACCTTTCGGGGGGCTGCCATTCAGCCTGATATAGACTCCATCAGTCAATGTTTGTCCCACCAGTGCACACTGACCCCCAACCCAGGTAGCTCCTTCTTTGTTCCTGAGAGAGGAGTTAGTGGGCAGTGGGTCCCTAGAGTGTCCCTGAGCAGAGACCGAGGGGAACACACCCATAGAAAACAGTCCTGTAGGGAACACACCTGCAGAGAACGCATCTGTAGGGAACACAGCTGTGGGGAACACGCCTGTGGAATGGGTGTGGGGGTCCTCTGGGCAGAGGGAGCTGGCAGGCGCATATCCCCCCAAAGCTGGACCCAGGGGTCATCCCGGCAAAGGGTCAGGGACGCTTCTCGATGTTGGTTCACTGCAAGGCTCCCCTCCAGGCACCCGGGGAATGGTGAGCTCTAGGCCATGGTCTACCCCCAGCCTGGAATGCTTGCAAAACTGCCCCCCAGTCCCCCGCCAACCATGACCTTGGCACACTGCTGGCACGTTGGAACCTAGGCCTTAGCTCCCCATGGCAGGTGAGGACTGGCAGAGAAGATTGTACAGTTTATTCTCAACCTCCTCTCTCTTTTTTTTCCCTCCTCCTCCTTCTTCTGATGAAATTGCATCATGAGGCGAAGTCGACTGTGAATCAAGCGGGAGCGGGGGTGGGGGGTTGGCTTCCTTTCTGCTAGTTCCTATTTTCTGCAAAACTGTCCAGCTCCTTCCCAAGTTCACCTGGAAAGTCATGAGAGGCTGTTTATGGAAGAATAAATACAAACGGCCAATGCACATAAGATGTTCATACCTAAGGGAGAAGACTTTCCTGTCACCTGTCAAATGGGCACAGGCTTACCTGAGAAGTCCTGCCAGCTAGAGCTGCCCAGGTGTGGGGAGTATCCTCCCCTGAGGCTAGTGGGTGGGCTGTGAACCGGTGAAGGTCCCTGGCCTGTGTGAAATCCTTGAAGTGGCTCCTACAACATGCAGCGCCACCTGCTTTTGTGGGAAGCTCCATTGTTACCAGGATCAAGTCCAGAGTTCTTGCCAGGACGTAGGAGACCCTGCCTAAGGCCCGTGAACCTTGCCAACCTGGTGCTGGGTATTCCTGGGATGAGAAGAGCCTAGGAGAGGCTCAGTACAGAGTCTGCTGATTGTCAGACCCAGTGAATGAATACGCTTCAGATTTTTCATCCCCTTTAAACCAGGTAGTTCTACTTCCAGGAGTTTGTCGTAAAGAAAGCCCTTAAGGAAATGCACTCATTGGAGCCCAGTTTAGAGTAGAAGTCAGCAAACTTTTTCTGCAAAGGGCCAGATGGTAAATACTTTCAGCTTAGAGGGACATAAGGCCCCTCTTCCAACTCATCAACTCTGCTGTTGTAGCATGGAAGTGGCCTCAGACCATACGTATACAAACGTGTGTGCCCGTGTGCCAATAAAACTTTATCTACGAAAACTGAAATTTGCATTTCATGACATTCCATGGTCATACAATGTTATTCTTCTTTTGATTTTTTAAATCATTTTTATTTATTTATTTATTTATTTATTTTTGTCTTTTTTGTGACCGGCACTCAGCCAGTGAGCACACCGGCCATTCCTATATAGGATCCGAACCCGCGGCGGGAGCGTCGCTGCGCTCCCAGCACCGCACTCTCCCGAGTGCGCCACGGACTCGGCCCTTCAATCATTTTTAAAATGTAAAAAACATCCTTAGCTCACAGGCTGCATGTATATAGACAGGCAGCTGGCTGGATCCGGCCCGTGGCCCACAGTTTGAGGTGCCTGGCTTCGAGTAGGAGACGGATTGGTAAATCTAAGTGTTCAATAATAGGTCCGATGAATAAAGGTGCATTCAAACAATCATGCCTTCAGAGAAAATTGCCACCTTATCAGGCAAAGTGACAAAGGCAAGACACCCAACTCTACGGTAAACTTTTCGTTTTGTAAAAGAAAAGAGAACAAAAACACGCATAGAAGTACATTCTTTTAAAAGAGGATTCACCCACTTTATTTCTTATTTTTATACATCTCTTCTTTCCTACATTTCCCACACTGAAAATGGGTCACTTTTACAATCACAACACAGAAGCGGTTAAAGCAGTAAGCGGTATTTTAAATGCTGGCTCCGGGCAGCAGACAAAGGGGTTCCGTGGCGTGGTCGAGTGACTCCCGTCAGTCAGCAGTGAGTGACCACATGCAGGGATGTCGGTGCAGCTTCAGTGGTCAAAGGTGTGCAGACAGCACTGTCTTGCACGTCCCCAAATGTCACCTTCCTCCCAAACAAAGCCCCGGGGTTCCTGCACAATGGCCTTCTACTCAGGCTCCTCCAGCCGGAACCTTCCGATGTTTTCCTTAGAGGGTCAGAGGAGCTGCCCTCTCGGGCTGGAATCCACCGCTCCCTCGCTCGGCTGCCCGAGGCTGTGACCTCACCGAGCCAGGCTCTCTGGGCCACTTTGTGCTTGCAAAAGAGGCTTTTAACTTTGTCAAATGCTTTCGCAGCTCACGATGGTGTCTTCTCCAAAGGGCTTCAAGAAATTATCGGAGACCCGTCAAACCTGGCGAGTCCCTACGTGCTTTGATTTACAGGACAGATGTTTGCCAGCTGACACTTGGAGGGACTGAGGGAGGCGGGGTGGAATTAAATAAGAATAGGGGTGTCAGCTCCCAAAAGGTGGCGTATCTTTGCTCTAATTCCTTGACGCCCAGTGTGGTTCAGAGGTCGGAGCTGTTAATGGGCAGGGAACAAATTGGGGGCTGCCACCTGTGGTTCAGCCGAGGGGGGCGGGGCACCCCTTTACAGGTCCGGGGCTGGCTTACTCTGAGGCCGGCAGGCTCCTGGGTCTGACGTGGACCTGCTTTGTGCTCCTCCATGTCTTCACTGAGCCTAAGTTTCTTCATCTGTGAAATAGGGCCACTCTAAAGAGTAAAGAAAGTGACAATCAGGAGCACAGGCACAGCGCCGGTGCAGCGCAGGTGCAGTGATTCTCTAGGTGTGACCCTCGGCAACCCAGAGAGGCCCTAGGAGGGCTCAGAGTTGCCCTCCCTAAGGGCTTCCTTTATGATGGAGAAACTTCTAGGAAGGGTGGGCTGGGAGACACCCAGGAGTTAGGAACCTTTGCTCATCAGCTGCCTGGTCTCTGTGAGACGAAGGGGCCAGGGCAGGACGGGAGCTCTTGTGTGAGGCCAGTGCGCACAGTGGCACAGGCTGCGCGCTGCACGGCTCAGCAGTTGGGGTACAAATGGTAGGTGGTATGACATGGCGGCCCTGTCTACATAACGGGGGGCTCGACCAAAGCGTGGAGTAAGGGAGAGGCCAGAGGCCAGCGTGTCTGATGGCTAGCCCCAGCAGGACCCGCCGTGACGTCTTCATCGGAGTGTTTGTTTACTCCCAGGGCTTCCTCCATCTGCCATCCTTCACTCTGGAGGGCAGGTGGGGGCCACACCAACCCTGTAGACCACTATGGAATCCAGCACCTGGCACAGCTCTTGGAACATCATAGGTGCTCAATAAACACGTGTGGCACGAATGAGGTCGGGTCGGGGCGGGGGATGAAGCTGGCGCGAGGGAAAGCATGCTGAGCTCCAGCCTGGCCTACCCTCCCCGGGCACAGGAGCTGTGGGGAAATGGCTTTTGGCACAGGCCTGGCGTCTCATCAGGGGTGATGGGATGGCCCAGCCACCTTTAACCAGAAAGTACTAAGATCACTTGGTATTTTCCAGAGCCCTTCTGTGCCTGGGTTCCGAGCAGCTGGGGGGAGACCATGCCACCTACAGTGCAGACCCTCGTGCAGGAGTGTACGTGCACAGCTTCCAGTTCAGGACAAAATGCAAACTCGGCATGGAGCGCTGGGTGGTGGGCATGTGGTGGGCTCTGCCTTCCTTCTTTTCTTTACTTTTGTTCTAATTTCCAAACTTTCTCTAAAGTCCATGCTCTGTTTTCAAAATGGTTAAAAAAAAACAGTCAGGGGTGGAGGAGAGAATCACAAGTGTGTAAAGAATGTATGTCTAGGCAAATTTGTCACAAAACTTAAGGCCAACCTGAGGGGACAGTTTGATACCTAAACCATGGGTGGCCATGCCAGTAAGTCGCAAGGTGTGTTTGCTGATACAGACAGATGTTCAGTGTTTCATACAGCCAGGCTTCAGAATGGCAGCTGTTGCATGAGCCCGTGTTGAGCCCGTTGTGATGCAATCAAACAATAAAGACAGGTATGAGATGGAACATAAAAGAAGCCCCTTCCCCCATTCTCAGTTGTCCTGTTGCTAGCAGACTTTTGGTGTATGTGTCTCCTCTCAGGATGTTCTGTGCATACACAGGAATAGGGGAGTCTTTCTGTCTTCCACCTGTGTGGTGCACACGGACCCTACTTTCACTTTTCAAAGCTTTTCACTTTTCATATATACATATATGCAGAGGAAAAAAATATACTTTAAAAAGCAGCTTGGCATCGTTTGGTAAAGCCGCAGTGCACATGCTCTAGGACCTCTCTGCGTATTCCTCCAGCCGCAGACTGAGACAGTCCAAGGGTCTCTGTGCAGGGGGGTGGAGAAATATAATTGTAACACAGCCACACCATGGGATATTATACAGCAAAGAAAAACGAATAAACCACCCGTTCGTGCACAGACACAAATAAATCTCACAAATACAATGAAGAAAAGGCAAGACACCAACAGGGAAAACTAAAGGACATTCTTTAGAGAGGCGCATCTGGTTGTCAAACTATAAAGAAGGCCAGGAGAAGTTGGAATGGTGATTTCTCGGGGAGAGGAGGATGGGCTGGGATCAGGAAGAGCATTTGGGGGGTGTCTGGGTGCTGACTGGCTGTTGGGTGTTGGTTCTGTGGTTTATGCACCTTTCAGTATTTACCAAGTTTTCCGCAGCAGCAGAAGGAGAAAATCTGCAAGGAGAGACTGTAAAATAGTAGCCGTGCCTGTCTCTGGAAGGCGAGACTCTCGGCGTTTTCCACTTTGATGTTAATAAAGTCGTAAGCATTCATGAAGCGTTTGCGAGAGGCCATTGCTTGACAGCTGCCATCTAATTTCATCCCCACGATGATCTTGAAGAATAGCTCTTAGCGCCCCTTCTCACACCTGAAAGCCTGAAGCACAGAGCAGGTGGGGTTCACGCTCCTGTCCCTCTGAAGAGGAATGGGCCTGGATGGTTTTACATTGAGAATGGCCGTAGATGACAGAAAATCTGTGCGGGAGGGAGAAAACCCCTGTCACCAGTGGGGCTTAGGGCAGCTTCCCTGCCTGTCCCAACCTGGGTGCCAAATGGTGGGCCACCAGGGTTTCAGGGCTGTCCCAGGGGCCTGCTCCCTTCCTCGGTGCTACAAGCAGGTTGTAAAGCACTTCGGAGGCCAATTGGCACCAGGACAGGGAATTGCATCCTTGGGGTGGTTTGTGACCCCATAAATTGCCCAGAGGTGGGAGGCAGCTGGGAGGCCGGGAACACCACAGGCCAGTTCATTGGGAGCTGTTACTTTTCAGAGGTGCGGCATTCCACAGGGCCATAGTCCTCGGGCCTGCAGGGTGGGGAGAGGAGCCTCGAGTGAAGGTGGGTGCAGGACGAGACCCCAGTGGAACGAGCAGGGTGGCGGGTGCAGGATGTTGTGAGTGGCAGTGGAGTGGATGTCTGCCTGCTGGGGCCCCTTCCTGGGTGCTCAAGCAAGGCTCCTCGGCCTGCAGCAAGGGGATTTAGATTTCAGAGCGCACGCACTTCAGAGGGGCCACATCAAGCGTGTGCACCATCCAGGTGCTGATAGACCAACAGGAGCGTTGGCACTGGGTGGGGACCCTGCAAACATTTTAGATTCTGAAGTAGCCAAACGGGTACTGGTTAACACCTGCCCTCTGTGCCTGTGAAGGATACAGAAATATCCACCACCACCTCTATCCTGGGGGACCCGCAGTCTCCGATTTCATGCTTGCATGCAGTGCACCTACTGTGTACAAAGTCCCGGTCGTTCTGACATTTAAGGAGTGCAGGGAACCCCACAAGCTCATCCGCCACCAGAGGGGGGCCTGTTGTGGATGGAAACCTGAGGCCCAGAGAGCAAGGCCGTATCCTCTTCGTGGCTGAGCAGGGCTGGGACCCAAGGCCTCCCTCTCTGGCCAAGGCTGCCACCCCCCTGTGTGAATTGGTCTTCCCTGGGCTTTTCCTGCTGAGGTGGCACCATGTAGGAGCTCTGAGTGACACAGCAAGTGACCTGCCCTACCTCGTAGGACTGCTGCAGGGTGTCAGATGTCTATACAGTGCCAGCTCGGCAGCCACACCACTCCACGGCCGCTTCACTGGCCCTCAGTGGTGGTCAATTAAGTAAGGGCCAGCCCTGGCCCTTAGGCCCCGGACAGAGCCCACCCCAGTGCAGAAGAATACACCCTCCTCTTGCTCCCAGGGGCCGCCTGGCCTCTCTGTCCAGACCAAGCTCTGGAGACATGGAGACAGGGGTGTGAGTTCCGTGTACCAAACAACGGCACTGCACCAGCCCTCCCTGTCCTCTAGGACACCCCAGACAAGCGGGGCAGGCCTAGAGTGATGGATCCAGTATTGGGGGTCAAAGTGATGATGATGCCCTGGGGGTTGAGGGACCCCAAACCTACCCTGGCCGATGAGACTGAGGTCACAGAATGGTGAGGGGGCATCCTATTGTTGGAGCAATGGGCAGGGGGTGAGTAGCTAGAGTTGGCCCTGTGAGAGAGACGGGTATCAGCCCAGAGGGGAGGGCTGGTGGGAGCTCTGGACTGACTCACCTGCAGTCCCACTGCTCCAAGCAGTGTCTGTGCAGCAGAGAAAAGGTGCCCCTTGCTCTGGGCATGAAACTTGGCAGGCAGCGGGAAGGCTGGATGTCAGCCAGAAGGAGTCCTTGAGCAGGGTACAACCTGCACAGCTGTACAAGGCCGGCCTGCCTTGACTTGTGCATAGGATCTTGTGTGCATGTGTGTGCACATGGGTGCAGGCCACCCAGATGAATGCCCCTATGTGCATGCACACACATGCACATGCACACACACACACAATCTTGCACACAAGTCCGGGAGAAAGATTGCTGGAACCACGAGGGTCCTGGAAGTCCCCTGGGCCAGTTAAGCTCCACAAGGCTCCTCCAGCCTGGTGTGTCTGACTGGCCTGGGAACTGGGAGACCAGCGGCTCAGAGCCCCCAGCGGCAGGATTTACTCTTCCCCATGTGTTGAAAGAGTAGCGCACCTGTCATGCCGTACATCCCTCAGAACAACACTACAAAATTGCAGTTATGATGACTGTCCCCATTTTGCAGATGAGGAGAATGAGGCTGGGTGATATTTGCACACTGGTCCAGGTCCAAGCAGCAGGTAGGACATGGAACCCAGCAGCAATAGCACCTCGCTCCTGCAAGCTGAACCCCAAATCCCATGACAGAGGTGCTGTGGCCTCTGGCTGGGGTGCTGTGTCCCTGTGGCTTTCCATTCCAGGGACCTGCCATTTGTGGAGGTGTGAAGGAGGGCTCAGCGGAACACTGAGGCAGGGGGAAGTTCTGAGGTTTCAGGCATGGGGGGCTGTCTCTGCACCGCATCTCCAGCACTTCCTGGTTGGCCGTTTGCACTGGGTGTCTGGGTCTGAATCTCCAGGGTCAGGTTTAAGAGCAGAGGGTCAGAGGTTACCCAGGCACCCATGCCAGGCCAGAGGGCTGAACTTTATTTGACCAAGTTGAAGGACCCCTGGGAACCAGACGAGGGGGCTTCAGACCCGTGGCCGCCATCTGAAATGCTGCTTGGGGGTTGATCCTAATCGCCCCTAATTTAGGGGCCAAATGGCCAATTAAGGGACCATTTGAGAGTCAGAGAAGCAGAAGATGAGCAGAGGAGACAGATGAGATGCAGCTAAAGTCTCTGCCATCAGAGCCGGTCACGGGGTTCTGCCCGCCAGCCCAGGAGAGAGGGCGGCCACCTCCTCTCCTGGCTTCTGGGAGAGTGGGGACCTGTCGCCACCCACCGGCGGGAACCCCAGGGCCACCAGGAGTCCCGATGGCAACACTGCCTGGGGTTCACCATGATCCGAGCACTCCGATCCCGTTGCCTCACTTTACACTCACAATAACCTAAAGATTAACTGAGTACCTCGGTAATGGGCTGAACACCCTGGCAGGGGCTGGGGACTCGTCAGAGACCGAAGTCAAGTCCCCACCTCATGGAGCTTCAATTCTAGTGTGTGTTTGGGGGGTGGTGGTGGAATTAGGAAACATATAAACAACAAATGAGCAGGCAAGTATAAAACAGGTCAGGTGAGGCCACCTTCCCAGAAGCAGCGGCTTCAGACAAGCCCCAGTACTGCTCTTGGTTGTGTGCTCAGGACTTGGGGGCTCCGCAGAGTCAACTCATGTCTGTTCCGCGTGGCCTGCTGGGTTCCCGTGCGTGACTTCCGTCCCCAGGAGGCCGGGTGCGAGGTCGAGGTGGCCGTCCTTGCACATCTGGAGAGGCACTGCGCTGACTGTGGCCTCCGAGCTCCTCCCCGTGGCTTCTTCCCACAACAGGGCCTCTTAAGACCTGGGTCCCAGGGTCTCAGGGCATCAGCAGGTACAAGTCACTGCCTGCCCAGGCACTGGGGAGGGGAGGTGGACCTCTTGGAACGATCCACTGTTGGGGGGGTGTTATTGCCCACAGTGGGGTTCCAGGGCCTCTGGTGAGGAGCCGCTGTGCAGAGCTGGAGGAAATTGGGTTGTGCCTTGAGGGTGCCCAGGGAAGCCACAAAGGCCAGGAACTCACTGGGAGTCAGTAAGGAAGGGGGGTTGGGGGAGGAGTTCTAGGGGTTGCAGAGGGGCATGGCGAAGGCCAATCTTGTAGGGTCCTGGAGACCTCAGGTGAACATCAGCGTTTGCTCCGAGGGACAGAGGTCCCCTGAGGGTTGGGCACAGAAGGAAGCAGCCCCGGCCAGGGAGGGAATCCACAGGGAGGAGGCTCTAACGGAGTCTGGGATGAGGGGCCGTCAGATCCCAAAGCCATTTTGAAGGGTGAGTGGCCAGGGCTCGCTGCCAGCCTTCTGGCCTGAGTGCCGGGAGAGTGGAGTGGCCGTGTCCTGAGCCAGGAGGCGTGTGGGAGGAGAGGCTTGGGCAGGAAGCCCCAGGCAGGTGCAGTTTGGACCTGAGTTTGAGATCCTGTCAGACATCCATGAAGCTGGGGGCGAGGGTCTGGAGTCTGGGGAGAGGTCTGGGCTGGAGAAGGACATTTGCAAGTCATGGGGTCGATAAATTTCTTCTCGGTGAGGCTGGGGGAGCTCACCTTGCCAAGGAGCACGGGGGAGACGAGCCAGGTGGATCTGGGGCCCTGCAGCCTTGGGAGGTCTGTGAATGCGGAGCAGACCTACAAGGGGGCCAAGAGGAAGGCGGCCAGGAGGTAGACGCACCCAGACGCCTGGACCAAGTCAATGGGAGCCAGGCATGGCCTGAGGTCCAGGAAACTGAGGGTGGGAGTGGCCACCGCCTGTGTCCATGGAGGAGGCTCTGGGACCCTGGGGAGGTGCCGTCCTGGCTGGGTGGCTCCGTGGAGACAGGGAAGGACCATGAGAAGGACAGTTGATGGTGCAGCAGCGAGGGGGCCAGTGGCGAGCTGTGTCCTGGGCTGGTCACAGACAGGAGCCATGACAGAGAGGAAGACCCAACGTCAGGCCCAGGGGCGAGACGGGAGGTGAGAGGGGCTGAGCATAGGGGATCTCTTCTGGTGAAATAGCCATCACTGTTATCTGTGAGATGGAGGAAGAGAGGAGGTGTGGTGGGAAAAAAATCTTCTAGAAGATTCTATTGACCAGGACACTGTGGCTCAGAGACATTAGGTCACGTGTCCACGGTCCTGCAGCAAGAAAGCGGCAGCATGTGGCTTGGAACTCACTTCCCAAGGCCGGGGCATCCTTGGAGAGCCCAGGTTCTTGCTCTGAAGGCTTTGGTGTAAGGCCCATGGAGGGAAGACGGCCGTCCCGTCCTGCTGTTCTCCCAGCCTCCAGGACCCCCTTACCACTCTCGCCTCGCACACCACAGATAGAGGGGCCTGTGGCCAATGGAGCCCTGCCCCCTCCAGCCTGTGGTGGCCAGGCTTTTGGTGACTTGTGGATACCTCTGCCTGGAAGGCCCCTCCCCTTGGCTCACTGGGCTCTCACCTAGTCCTCTCAGGGACCCCGGAACTGAGGGGCCTCTCTTTTGTGACCCTTGGTTACTTTCCTACCTCCCCACCAGGTGTGAGGACCCAATGACAGGGCCCACCCCACCCCTGTCACCTTGGCCTGGGTGCAGGCCTGGACCCGAAGGTGCTTCCCTAAGTGCATACAGGGCAGATCGCTGTGAGCACTGTCCAGGACGGACTATGGCGCAGAGATCCCCAAGAAGGCCAATGCGGGATGAGGTCTCCTTGCCCCTGGCAGGACCCGCAGCCTCCTCACCGTTCTCTGAGGCAGTTGAGACCCCCAGTGTCAGCCAAGCATGGAAAATCCTGGGCACCCACCAGGCGAGGCTACCTGTGCCCTTGTATAGATGTGGCTGGAGGCTCTGGGGGCAGAAGCCACACTCTGCTAAAACTAGGAAGGTCCCGGACAGACCGGATGAGTTGGTCACATTATCTGTGACTTGACCAGCGAGCCTGGGTTCTCTCTCCTTGTAGGAGTCCCTGAAGGGGTCAAAGCCTCCCAGGGCTGTGCTATGGAGCGCTTGGAAAATGCCTACATGTACAGGGAGACAGAGGGCCTCAACACATCTACACACCCATGGGAAGGATCCTCAGTTAATGCTTAGACGTCAGCTTGGCCAGGAAACGTTACCTCCCACCCCCCACAAAACATACACACACTTTAGCCGCAGGTAAATCCAGCCCAAGAGGGGCCTCCAGTCCTGGCCACTGGATGAGGGGAAGGTGGCCCGGCCTGATCCAGGCCCACCTGCATCGCTGTTCTGTGATCATCAGCCCACCATCCTAAGGACTTGGGGACCAAGCCTGAGCCCCTCACCTCTTCCTGCTCCCTGAGCTGTTAGGGGCTTTGTGGCCTTGGGATCTTATCTGTTGTTCTGTGATTGAAAATGTTTTGTTTTGGCTGCAAGTAATTTGTTTTTCAGGCTAATTTGAGGATCTCCTGGGGGGCATCCTACCTGGGGCCCCAGGCTCCTAGGCTGGAGCTGCTATTACCATCAATTACCATAAAGACCCTCTTCAAAGGGCAGGACCCCTGAGGTCAGCCCATTAGCCTGCAATAAACTTTTGATGGCTGAAGTGTCAGACACATGTGATGAGGAGCTGGGGCCAGGGCCACGGTGGCTTCTCAGAGTGAGATGCCTGCTAATGGGGAACCCCAGGTCTCTGTGGGGCTTTATAAAGCCCCTGGCAGCAGCACCCTGAGCCAGCTAGGAGCAGCAGATGAGATTGAGTTCTGCTTCCCAGAGTGGGGACAGATCTTTGGAAACTGTCTCCTGAATCTTTTCAAGCACCCATGAGGCTAGAGTGATTTGTGCCCATTTTACAGATAAGGAAACTGAGGCTCAGAGAGAAAGTGGAAGATAACACGATTGAGAGCCAGGCCTGAGTATGTCCTGCTCCACTAGGACGAAAATGTGACAGTTGCCAGGCACGTGCCCATCAGTGACTTCAGCCTCAGAGTGTTTGTTTCTGAGGTTGGGCTTGCGGGGCACCCACCAAGGGGATCGGGCCCATGACTCACTGGCCAGATCCAGCAGGCCTGTGCCTCATACTCACGCCCAGGCTCCACAGGGCACCGGTGGGCCTCCCTTAGCCAGGCATTTCAGGAGCAGCAGGAAGCCCAGGGCCAGGGGAGCAACGGCTGGCGTCTGGGTCCTGCCAGCTGGGTCCCAGTCTTCCGTGTCTTCCTGGGCATGGAGACATCAGGGTGATAACACCTTCTGTGCTTTCTCCCAGCTCTTCTGGAAGGAGCCCGTGGATCTTTGGAGACATTCTGCAGCAGTTTGAAGTCCCAGCCCTGGGTGCTAGTTTACTCTATAAACACTAAAAAATCTTTAGAAAAAAAAAAAGAAAGAAAAGCAGCTTTCTCCCCCCACAGCCAGTCTGCCTTGCATTGCAGCAGTGGACGTTGGGTGGTGCCAAGAGAGGAAGAATAAGAACTTTCATAGATGCCCTGGCGGGCTGGAAGCAGAGAAGGAATGCAGAAGACGGTGACCTTTCGCAGGACACATTCTCCTTTCTCAGCCCGCCCAAGCCTCTGCTGGCTTTTCCTGCAGCTTTTCCAGGGTTTCCCTGTGAACCACTTCCTTTTCCCCCAGTTGGAGTGTCTGGGAAGGAAAGGTCACCATCTGGGGACCCCTTGGCTGAGGTTTGTGCCAAGGACCCTCTAGGTCTTCTTCCTTGAAGAAGAAACATGCCAGCGTCCAGTGCCAGCTTCTCACCCCGGGCTGTGATTTTCTCCTGGCAGACCAAGACCTGGCTCTGCTGCCCACCAAAAGGAGAGTTCATAGGGGTCGGGGGGAGACGTAGCATGACCAAGTTGGCGGTGGGATGGGGAGAGGCCAAATATACTTAGTGGTGATGTCTAGGGTAGGAGTGGTTCACAGTTTGCTTTGATTTCATGACCAAACTTTTGGGGTATTTATGGGAAGGCTGATGTTTCTGTGATCTCTTACTGCAGGGCAAACCACCCCAAAATGCAGGGGCTTAAAACATCCACCATGTATTTGCACACGATTCTGCAGCCTGGGCAGGGCTCAGCAGGGACGGCCCCTCCTGCTTTGCGTGGTAGGCCGGGCCACTCTCACGGGTGTGTTCAGCTGGGAGCTCGCTGCGGGCGGCTTCGCCCACATGCCAGGTGTCTCAGCTGGGCTGGCCCGACGAGCTGGGGGCTAGCTGGGCATCTCTCTCTCTCTTTCTCTCTTGCTGCACAGCTCTCTCAGCAGGGGAGCTGGGCCTCTTTACATGATGGCTCGGGGCTCCAGGAGAGAAACAGCTCAAGAAGCTGGCAGAGCCCTTACGGTCCAGGTCTGGAACTGGCCCAGCACCACTTCCTCCACATTCTGTCAGTCTAAGCCAGTCCCCGCTCAGCCCAGATTCAGGCAGGAGGAGACAGACTCCATCTCATCATGGGAGGAGCAGCAAATCTCCGCGGTGAGATGCAGACTGTATTCTGAGAAGCTTTGGTTTGCATGGCTGGTGTCTGGTGACTGTCACCTTCCCCACAGTAGGCCCTCCCCTCCCCTACTGCTTCCCACTTCCGGAGGCTGGGGAGGCCCTGGAGGGCATGCTGCCCGTGGCACTGTCCTCTACACCAGGGAGAGGATATTAGCATGAGGCCTATGTGGAGAGACCCCACCACCGGCAGGGTCTTGGCCCCAGCTCAAAGGTCCGAAAGGCCAAAAGGAAGTGGGGCTTAGGAGAATCAACTCCCACCTTGGCTACAAGAGCGGGAGATGTAGTCTTCATTCTGGGCAGCCACGTGCCCAGCTCAAAGTTGGGGGTTCTATTCCTTCACAACAGAGATTTCAACCCATTTTGAACCATGGATTTTTGGCGCCTGACAAAGCTTCTGGACCCCTTCTCTGAACCATGTAAACAATCACACTGAAATGCAGTTACCAAAATATTTAAAAACTAAATTTGTGATTTAGTAAAAATTATGCTCCTTTATTAATAGGGTCTATGGCAAGATCGTGTGGCAGGTCTAAGAGCCACCGTAATTTTAAAGTGGTGACAAGGATAAGGTATATTCCAAGATTAAGCAGCTGCTGCAATGTGACATGAAAATACCTGTGATTTCTCATGATGACAGAGTCAACGCTATTGTTAGTATTTTGTGGTTTGCCTACACTCATAAATAAAGAAAATGGTACACTTCATTGAGGTTACTGAGAATAAATGTCATCTTTTTCTCTTCCCATTTCCCAAGCCCCATGACTTCCACCTCCAGGATCCCAAGGGGAGATCAGATATTGGGGGAGGTCTCACAGTCTTTTCAAGGCTCCTTCCCAGAGGAGGTTACGACAATCGAGGTCCCCATCCGCTCTGCTCTGCTCTGATCTCAGTCACCTCCCTGGCCCTGCAGTGCCGGGCACCTCCAGCTGACTCTTCATGTGTCCTGCTGAATTCGTTTCCTGGGGCTGCTGTAACAAATGACCACAAACAGGGCAGCTTAAAACAACAGAAATTTATTCGTCACAGTTCTGGAGGCCAGATGTCCAAAATCAAGGTGTCAGCAGGGCCACGTTCCCTCCAAAGACTCTAGGGGAGGGCGCTTCCTGCCTCTTCCAGCTCCTGGTGGTTGCTGGCAACTCTTGGCTTCTAGATGTATCACCTCATCTCTGTCTCCATCTTCACCTGGTATTATCCTTTGTGTGTCTCTGTATTCCTGTTTTCTCTTCTTATAAAGACACAAGTCATTGGATTGAGGGACACCTTAATCCAGTATGACCTTATCTTAATTACTAATTACATCTGCCAAGACCCTATTTCCACATAAGGTCCCATTTACAGGTGCCAGAAGTTAGGACTTGAATATGTATTTTGGGAGAAGACACAATTCAATCCACAACACCTGCCTTGGATAATTTGGGGTTTTGTTGTTGGGTTTTTTGTGTTTGTTTTTGTTTTTTGGCATCTGGTGTGGTTCGGGGATCTGAACCCTTGATCTTGGTGTTATCAGCACCACACTCTAGCCAAGTGAGCTAACCGGCCAGTCCTGCCTTGGACAATTTTTGAGGACAAAAGGAGTCAGGGCCTCTAGAGTGATGCTTCATCTTACAGGGGAAACTGAGGCCCAGAGAGTAAAACAGACTGGCCCAAGCTTACAAGACTAGTTAGCGGCAGAGTGTCAACTGCCTCATGAAACTGCAAGGTCTGAGGACAGAAATCATGTCAACTCGCTGCACTGTCCCCGGCATCTAGCACGTACCTGGGACATAGCTGGTGCTCAGTAATATTTGTTGAACGAATGAGTGAGTAGAGGGCTTGGGGGACTGGGGCAGTGGAGAATGGAAGACACTGGGGCAGGAAACCTCTGGAGAGGAGAGAGGGAGATTCCCTCCTCCAGCAAATGAGCCCCAGGCCTGGGGGTCTCCACTTGTAGGTGTCCCACATCTGGGGTCCTGAAGAGGTTGAAGGAGCTGGAGGAAGGAGCTCTGAGGTCTCAGCTGGCTCATCTGTCAGATGGGACTAGACCCAGCGTCTTCCTGCTTTAAGACCCAAGACTCTACCATGAAAGGGAGGGTCTTTGCTCTGCCCGTGAGGCCGGGGGAGGTGGGCCCAGCCCCCAGAGGTCACGGTGGAAGGGACCTGAGCTCCATGGGTCCATACTGTCATTTCGCATTCCATCTGTCTGGAACATTCTCCCCTTTCAGTGTCTGCTCCAGGGCCATCATCTCTGTGGGGTCTTCTCTGAGCCAGAGTTTGAAATTGCAGCGGCACTGTGTTAATGCACGCGACCCTGATCCTCTTCCACGTGTTAATTTCCTCTCCAGCATGTAGCCCCATCTGACTCACCACCCTTGTCTGTTTTCTGGTGGTCTCTTTTTTTTTTTTTTTTTTTTTTTGCATGTTTATCATTTGTCTTCCCCACTGGAATGCTAGCTCCCGGCGGGCAGGGCTTGCCATCCATCTCATTCACTACTGCGTCCTCACGCTGTAGGTGCCCAGCGAATGATTCTTGAATGAATGAGTGAGTGGATGAAGAGGAGCCTGCAGGTCCTAAGCCTAATAAGGACGAGGATGATGACAGTGACCCTGCCTGAGCACAACCTGGGAGTGTGGCACTGAACGAAGAGCTACGTGTAAATTGTCTCCATCAAGCCTCCCAGCAGCCCATCTCAGTTCTCAGATGAGGCTCAGAGAGAGACATCACCTGCCCAAGGACACACAGCGTGTGGGGCCAGAGCTGCCTCCACCCCAAGCCCACATCCTCACCTTGTCACTCGCTGCCTCCACAGGGATCGTAGGCAAACGGCTGGTGAGTGTGGGGTTAGCCCACCTAATATGAGCCCCCCAAAGTGGGCTTTAAAAATACACGCCCTTACATACCCTCAGATACAGCTGGTGGGAGTTTAAATGGGCACAGCTGGTTTAGAAAAATAATTTGGCATAATCTGGCAATGGTGAAGGTGTGTGTGCCCTTCTACCCAGTGACTCAGTGCATAGGTGTGTACGCCCCAGAAAAGGCACACACGGGAACCCATGCTGGGAACAGCAGAGTGGCAAAACGGGAGGATAAAACAGAGTGGCGGGACATGGCCGCAGCTGTGCTGTAGTCACCTGGGGTACCGGGCAGCCGTGAAAAGTGAGTGTTTAGCCATCAGCAGGGGAACCTCGCACACATGGTACTAAGTGCAAAAAGCCAGTCTCCAGCTCAGGACAGTGGCTACCTCGGGGAAGAGGGCACAGGGGCACCCCACTGCTGGTGATATTTTCTTCGTTTGGCTCGGCAGGGGGAACACATGTGTTTGCTTTACTACAGTTCTTTACACATTCTACACGTGTGTCACGCACAGTGTTTTGTGTCCATGGAAATGTTCATAATTGAAGATTCCAGTTGCACTGGTTCATGCACATCCCTACACACACCTTCACATGCGGGTTTGCACATGACACACAAGTGCATACATACGTGCACGTGCTTGTGGCGCAGCTGAGGGCCCCTGGTGAGTGTCCAAGGCACTGCTGCTCCAGGCCCTTGGGCCTGTCCGTTGCCCCCGGAAGGTCTCACATCTCGGGGGCCCTGAGCCCAACACACATCTAATCTCTAGGCTGAGCTCTCAGGATAGGAGCGAGGCCTCTGGTGGACTGCTGATGTGGGCCTCGGCCAGAAGTCCTGCAATAATGAACTTTGAGACCCGATGAAATGGGGAGGAAAATGTTGGCCCCAAGTGCCCAGTGAGGGAGGTGAGACATCGAGAGGACCTAGACAAGTGAAATCACAGTCCAGCTGCCCAAAAATGTGGCCAGATTAGCCCCCCAGCTCCCAAGGGGCTGGACCCAACGCCAAGTCTGCAGAGTGGAGCCACTTGTGAGTGTGGGCTTCTGCCTGCCAGCGTCCCCAAGAGCATCTTGGGCCTCTTGGATGCCACAGTAGCAACTCCACGGAGGCCTGCAGTGATGCCACCCCTGGTGTTTGGGCTCTTGTGTAGTTCCCTTCCGCATGGTGTCAGGTTGCTCCATGTGGCCAGTAGCATGTGGCAGAAGTGACGGGGTATGACTTCCAAGATGCTGCCACTTCTTCCTTGCTCTCTCTTGGATCACGCACTCTGGGGGAAGCCAGCCACCACGTGGGGAGGACACCCCAGCAGCCGTGTGGGGAGGCCACATGAGGCCTCTGCCCACAGCCATGTGAGTGCACCGCCTTGGAAGTGGATTGAGACTGTAGCCCCTGGGCCGACCTCTTGGTTCCAACATCACAAGAGACCCTGAGTCAGAAACATCCAGTTAAGCAGCTCCCGCATCCCTGATGCAGAGCTACAGTGTGAGATAATAAGTGTTCATCACAGTCCTCAGCCTCTAAGTTTTAGGGTGATTTGCTCTGCAGCAATAGATAACTAATACAGACATCCTTTTTATTCACTGAACGCTGACGTGTGTGGAATGTTTACATCCTGATCTGGTATCATCATCACAGAATTCCCTCAGGTAGATATAATGGTCCCCATCTCATAGATGAAGAGACAGAGGTTCAGAGAGGACCAGTGACTTGTCGAAGTCCCTCAAAGGCAGCGGCACAGCTCAGACCTGTCAACTCCAAAGCCTCTTCCCTTTCTGCCCTGCTCTCTCCTTCACTTGTTTTGGAAGCAGAGGCGCTGCCCATCTACAGAGGCCACTGCCGGATTTCAGGCCCGGGTTTCTGTTGAGACATTTCAGTGGCCCAGAGAATTCTTTAGAGTAGGAATAAATATAACAACAACTTGTAATTTTTATTAGATTCCCAGGGCTGCTAAAACAAACTACTGCAAACTTAGCAGCTTAAAAGAACAGAAATTTATTCTCTCACAGTTCTGGAGGCCAGAAGTCCAAAATCTAGGCATTGACAGGACCACAGTCCCTCCACACGCTGTCAATGGACTCCCTCCTGCCTCCCCCAGCTTCTGGTGGCTCCTGGTGCTCTTGGCCTGTACCTGCGTCTCCACGTGGCCTTGATCCTTACCTTCATTACATCTGCAAAGATCTTTATTCCAAATAAGGTCACAGTCCGAGGATCTGGGTGGAAATAAATTGGGGAGGGACACGATTCAACCCAGCACACGTTCGTTCAGTGTACCACCGTTTACAAAATGCCTGCACTTCTGGGCACACTTGCTAGGTAGCTTTTACTGTTTTCCCCACAGACAGTTGTAAAACTCAGCGAGGTGAAGGGACCTGCTCACGGCCTCAAAGCAAGCAGGTGGAGGAGTCAGGATTCGCTTACGGGAAGTGTGACTCCATGGCCAGGCAGGTGACTCCGGGCAACCTAGGGCCTCAAAGCCATGGCTTCTGACTCCCAGTCCAGCGCTGTGGCCAGACGACAGGGTCCTGGCCTTCCCTGGAGTGGGTGTGGCAGGAGCTCACACTGCAGGTGGCTGCCCCGCGGGCCTCTCCAGGTGGGCTCGAAGGCCATCAGAACCTGGTAATGATCGAGAGCTCTCTTTGCAGCGTTCCCTAATGGTCCATTAAAGGCAAGTTGGGGCCTAATGATTACAGGGAAAGTTCGACTGGCTTCTCCTTTGAAATACACAAAGGCTGCTCAGGTAATGGGCTTGAGCCCCCGCGTTTGAAGTGGCAGTCCTTCCAGGGAACATCTGGCAGGCTGTGCCACCGCACTACAAACACACCGAGCACAGCTGGCCCTCAGAGGCTGCCCGGGCCAAACACTGGGGCCAGGTTCTGCTTTTTTCTTTGGTTGTGACGCGCCCCAAACTCTAGGATGTTCACTTGTGCCTTTCTTTGGCGGGTCGGGGGTGGGGTGGGATCTTTCTTTTTATTTCTCCGAGCTGAACTTCAGAGAATATGAACACCAAAGAACCAGTGTTGCCTCATTAATTCAGGATTAATGTTGAGCCAAGCGATTCTTCGAACAGTTTAAAAAAAAAAATACACGATGTTGAGACCAGAGAGTTGCCCTGGTCAGATACCCGTTGCAGGATTCTGGGCAGTGTTTTGGGGACCAGCAATCCCCCCATTTTTCTAATCACCCATGCATTCAACAAATACTTATCTAGCACCTACTATGTGCCGGGTGATGGGGACATAGCAGCCACGAGACACTTGGTCACTGCTCCAGGGGCTCAGTGTCTGGGAGAAAGATCAATCACTAGCAAGGGGACCAATGCCTGAGATGATTTTGGATAGTAATAAATGCTTAATAGGGAGTGGCAACGGTGGCGTTTGAAGGTGAGGAGTAACACTTTAGCTATGGAGGTGAGGAAATTCAATATATGAGCTGAGATCTCCATGAGAGGGGGAGCCAGCCCTGCAGAGACCGCAAGACGAGCCTCCCAGGAAGTGCAAAGGCCCTGAGGTAGAAAGCTCTTGGAGCATTGGAGAGCCAGCCTGAAAGGGCAGCATGGCAGGAGGGTGGTGAGCACGAGGGCGTGGGTGGAACAGATCGAAGAACACGGCAGGGGCCACAGGGCGCGTGGTTCCTGTTGTGTGTGAGGACACCACTGGAGGTTTGGGCAGGGGAGTGACTTTGGTTTTAAGCATTCTACCTGCCAGTGTCTAGGTTCTCAGATGGCTTTCCTGGAAAGCACCAACAGACAGGGAACTCCTAGCAGGACCTGGGTCTGACTCTTTTCGGAAGCCCCAGCACCCCGCCCTGGGCCTGGCACACAGTAGGGCCTCAGCACACCCCAGCTGATCAGATCAGGGTCAAGCCTGCTGCAAGGGAAAATGAGACCAAGGGGCCTGGGAGCGTTCTCCAAGGTCGCTTGTGGGAGAGGGTGTGGCTGGCTTGGAGAAGACTCAGTCCTGCCCTGGGAGAAAGCCCAGTGCAGCCAGCAACCCCTCGGCTCCAGTGGGAAGAGCAAGGCTGCAGAAGGGGTGGTGGCTGGTGCAAAGGGCAGAACCCCTCACCTCCTGTCTCAGCCAGTCTCCTGGGCTTCCCAAACCTTCACATGGGGCCTGAGCAAGCACTCACCAGTATTAAGTCCAGCAAAGGCACAAGCGAATAAATGAATGAACTAGTGAATGAATGAATGAATGTAAGAGTGAATGCTATCCCACTGGTCCAGGGAGGAAAGTCGCTGGTCTTCCCTGGGCCTGGAATACCTTCCCCCCACTCTTTTTAAATCCCCCCTCAGCTTCCAGGCCCTTCTGGCAGGAAGGGACGATGGCTGGGGATATGCAGACCATTTGGGCTGGTGGGGGGGGCTCCACTTCCTGAACGGGCTGGCAGGACTTTTTGAGATCCTCATGTTTCTTGCTTCTTTTTTCTGCTCTGAAACCTTTTGTGGTTACAAAAGTTTGCTGTGAAAATGGTAGAAATAACTGCAAATGAATGTGTGGGCCCATGGACACACACACCCCGAAATTCCTCTATAATCCCATCAGTCAGAGATAACCAATGTACGCATTTTAGTGTCTGTCTCTCCAGAACTTCTATGCATAACCACATACACTTATATTTTTCAAACATCTTCTATTCAAACCGTTGACAACCTGCTTTTGTCACTTAATTGTATTGGGAACATCTTTCTGCATCGTGGAGTATCTTTCTACTTGATTTTTAATGCTACAGAATATCAACTCCATTGTTATTTAGCTCATCCCCTTTAGGTGGGTGCTGAAGTTGCTTCCTTTCTTGAGGGCAACAATCTTTCTTCCTGTGGAAAGCACACGTAACACGAGCTACCACTCTACCCATCTTAAGGAGCACAGGCCAGCGGCATTTACCACATTCACAGGGTCGTGCAAACATCACCGCTCAGTGCAGAACATTTCCATCACCCCGAAGGAAAGCGCTGCACCCATTAGCCGTCGCACCCCGTTCCCTTTCCCCACCCCTGACATCCACGCATCTACTTTCAGTCCTGTGGATTTGCTTATTCTGGACACTTCACAGAAATGAAGTCGTGTACTCTGTGGCCTTTTGCGCCCAGCATCTTTCACCAAGCGCCGTGTTTCCAAGGCTCATCCACACTGCAGTGCGTGTTGGTGTCTCGTTCCTTTTAAGGCCGGACAGCATGCCATTGTATGGATAGACCATATTTGGTGTGTCCAGTCACCCCCTGATGGGTATTCGGTTGTTTTCCCCTCTTGGCTATGGTCAATAGTGCTGTTATGAGCCTCTGTGCACAGGTTTTGGGGTGGCCATAGGTTTGCAATTCTTTCAGGGGGTGGAATCACTGAGGCACATGGCCACCCACTGCTCAACTTTTACAGGAGCTGTCGCACGGTTTCCTGCAGCGGTGGTACCTTTCTACGCACCCCTGCCTGAGCGCAACAGCTCTGGTGATGGCCAAGACCGTTCTCTCAGGCCCAAAGCCTGGAGGCTGAGTGCTGGGTCAGCCTGTGCTTCCTTCAGTTTACCCGGCACTGCCAGACGGCTGTCCAGAAAGCCTGCTCCAATTCACTCTCTGGGAGGGGGGCACTCTTCAGTCTTATTGGGTCCTTTCGGGGTGATTGGCACCTTGAGGTGACACAGGCAACCCTGGGTGACCATGGACATATCCTTCCCCTCTCTGGGACCACGTTTCAGCCTCTGGTGTGTGGGCTGCACCTGGCACATCTGGAGGCTGCCCCGAGCGTCAGAGGAGCAGTTCAGAGAGAATTTGGTAGGCCAGGGCTCCAGCAGGTGCACTGGCCCATGGACTGGAGGGGGAGGGGACGCTGGCCTTGTCAGGGCCTGACCAGGGGGACTGATGGAGGTGGGGAGAGTCCTGGTCATACCCGCAACTGCCATCTTTTATAAATTGCTGATGGAAGGGCTTGAAAGGGCTTGGAGGGATGGGGAATAAAAGAGGGGAAGGGCTCCCAGCCCCTCTGGGTGGTGGCTGAGGGAGGGGATTGGAGCCAATGGCCACTGGGGGTGATGAGTGAATCTTTTTAGCAGACATTTCCCAAAGGCAGTGGGCCTGGGCTAAGAGCAGGGAGAAGAGACAAAGGGGAGTTTGGAATATTCCAGAAGGAATGGGGTTACTTCCAGGTAGAAAGATGCTTCAGTACTCCCATGGCTTGGGCACGGGCAGGCCAGGAATGAGGAAAACCAGCCCCGGTGTCTGGCAGAGGGTCCAAGGCTGTGACTTCTGAGCACCACAGGGGTGCGGGATGCACACGCCAACACGGCCAGGCAGGGGTCCCGGGCAGCGGGTCACCACGGGTGCTGCGGGCAGGGAGGCTTCTCGGAGCCGGGCCTGGAAGGAGGAGCAGGAACCAGGAGGGAGCAGAGCAGAGAGGCATCTGGGCTGGGGAAGATTGGGACAAAGGCATAAAATGGTCCTGTGAGAGGACAGAGGGGGCCAGGCTGGCTGGGGCCACCTGTCAGAGCCTCGATGCCAGTCTAAGCCAGGCTCTGTGGGCAACCGTTGCAGAAAGTCATGAGCCTCCACGCTGACCCATGCAGAAAGTCCTCTGTGGGAGGCCAAATGCTTGTGGTGTCACCCAGTGAGGGATCATGACGGGACAGGAAAGGGCAGCCTGACACTGCCTGGCCTGGCTTTGGGGGCCTCAGAGGCCCAGCCTCACCTCATAACAGAACTGGTGGGTGCTTAGGGCCACATGATCTTGTCCACCTCTGTCCTTCTTGTTTTATGGGTTTCAAATTTTACCTGGGACTGAGAGAGTTACTGGAGACGGTACTTTGTACTTCAATGGACGCTTTCATCTGCAGCCCTTGGAAGGCTCAGCAAACATGGCTTAATTAAGGGTCCCGGCACCCCGAGCCTCCTAAGTACTGTTTTGCAGCTGGATGGCATACAGAACAGAGGGATTAAGTGATTTGTCCAAGATTGCACAGCAGAGCTGGGTGGAACCCCCAGGGGCAGGGGCGCCCCAGCTTCTGCCTGGCACCCTCTCTCTGCTTGTTGGGTCTTGTCCTGCTGGGGCCCCAAACACTCAGCCTGCGTCCCCTGGAAATCCAGGCTGCCTCTCTGCCAGCAGCCAGCCCACAAACGAGCCTGATGAGGCTGTGTCTGATGTTGACGGGGCTGGGCAGGGGACTTCTCCAGGATGGAATGGCCAAAGGCGTGGGTGGATCATTGGGCCTGGAATCTGCTCCCACGAGGAGGTCCGTGGGGCCCCGCAGGGCTGTGGCTGGCTCCCAGCCTCTGGGCGCTGGGCCGGCAGGGGTGAGGGGACCGGGCAGTGATGGCTGTGTGTGGGGAGGGGTGAGGTTGGCCCCGTCCTGCTGGAAAATTCCTCACGTTCTTTCTTTGGGTCTGTGAGCTCATGAGCAAGGGTGGTGGGTGCACGTTATAAACCGGAAAATAAGTCACTCATTGAAAAGAAGAAAAACAAATGTGTTTCCAGTGTGAAGCGTCAGTAGTCATCAAAGTCCAGCGCAGGGGGGTGGCCCGGCTGCCCACAAGTGGGGACGCCGGCAAAGCCCCAGCTGCCAGCTCAGCCCCCGGCTCCCTCTCACTTGGGCGCCCACTTTGCCCACCGGGCAAATTCAAGAGCCTGCTGGCAGGTCTCTGCTTCTTGTCTCACGATGGCCTGTTCTCAGCCAGACAGCCAGGTTGACCTTATTATAGCATAAGCTACATCAGACCCCTGCTCTGTTCAAAACGCCCGGTGGCTCTTACTTCACTCCAAGCAAAAGCCCAAGTCTTGCCGTGGTCCCCGAGGCCGTCACCCTCTGCACGCCCTTTCGTCTCCTCCCCTCCACCCCGCCCGCAGCCCCCCGGCCTCCCTTCTCTCTGCCCCACGTGCCCTCTGCCCGGTGCAGCCTCACCTGGCCCACTTGCTGGCTTCTCCCTCGCGCCGACACTCAGGGACCCTCTCCCTCCCAGCAAGGCCCTTCCCAGCCACGCGAGTGAAGACTGCGGTCCCCGCTCCCGGGCCCTCCCGCTGCCCTCTCCTCTCACCTCCTGCCACCTTCTCAGATGCGGTATCTGTCGCCTTCTTCACGGCTTTGCTTCCTGCCTGTGCCCCGCCTAGAACGAAACCCCAGTGGAGCGGGTGTCTGTTCAGTCACTAGAATGAGCTTGGTGTCGCGTAGGCAGCAAGAAGTGGTTGCTCCGTGTTGAAGCCAAGAGCTGAATGGGTACCGGGAAGACAGCGGCGGGGGGCAGTCCTGTGTGTTACATTTCCAGAGTCAGCTTTGGGACAATGTGCTGAGAATCGTAAGCCAGAGGGGTCCCCAGGAATGAAAGGGGATGGTCAAGGGTAGAGCCAGATCCCGAACACCCCAGGGCAGGCAGGACCCAGCAGAATTGTCCTCAGGGCAGGGGGGTGGCCCACCGGCGTTTGGAGGGTGAAGGTCCAGCCAGAGAAAGGAGGCTCCAGAAGAAAATAGGGAAGAGGGATGATAGTCAGCAGAACGTTCCAGCAAAGGTCTCCTAGGGCTGTGCCTGGGTGTTCCTGGGGGAGAAGGGGGCAGAGAATTAGAAGCAAGCGCTGGACAGACACTGCTCACCGCACTGCCAGCTGCACCCTTGGCAAGGGACGTCTGCAATCCTAGGGGACCCGCAGCACAGCCCCTTCAGCAACGTGAATTTCTCCCATACTACAATGAGCGGTAAAATGGTTTATGCTCAGCCCGGGGTCAGGACCACGCAGAGCCAGATCCTGACAGCTGAACCCAACACCCGGGCCAGGCCTGGCCCTTCCTGTTCTGGTCTTGAGTCACAGTCCCGTCCCTCTGTAAGACCTGCCCTGGGAAAAGGGGCATGGAAGAGCCCCTAAGGTTCCAGAAAGAAGAGCTGGGAATTAGAGTTGCCAGAGTTAGCAAGTAGAAGCAGGACACCCAATGAAATATGAACTTGAGATAAATACTGAATCATTTGTTAGTATAAGTATTTCCCGTGCAACCACTGGGATATGCTTACGCTTAGAAGTTATTGTTTATCTGAAACTCAAATTTAACTGGATCTTATCTGACAGCTTAGGGCGGACAGAGCCTCTGGGGGACACCCATCTGGGTGCCCAGGGAGGACGTGTCCCAGCTGGAGCATCACATAGCAGAGCGTGGAGCCATGCTCTGTCCCATGCACCGGCCCACTCAACCTCAAGGGTGAGAGCCTCATCCCTGCAAGGGTTTAAGAAATGAGGGGAGGATTCCTGTGCTGTGTAGGAGATGGAGGCCCTGGAATCCTAAGATTTTCAGGGCCAGAAGTGGACAGTAGAAGTGACCAAGTCTCATCTTACAGATGAGGAAACTGAGGCCTGGGGAGGTGAGCTGGCTTACTTGGGGGCCCCTCTAGTGTCAGCAGCTAAGCTGGGGCTGAAACCAGCCATCGTTTCTCTCTTTGCATACTACCTGCTGTCTGCAGCAAGTGTCACCCAATGGCTAGTGCCACCAAGAGCAGAGGCCCAGAACCTCAGCCTCACACCCAGTCTGGTGAGAGCCCTGGTGAGAGTCCCGCAGACAGAGGCCACAGCCCAGGACCCCCTGGACAGCCCCTAGCCACCCAGCCCTGAGCGTCTTCCCTGCCTGGGCCCCGAGCCTGACTTCAGGCCCCTCTGCCACTCCCTCAGATCCTTGTTTGTCAAAGCTCCAGCCCCTGGGGACCCCAGAAGCCCTGCGTTTGCACATGAATAGGTGAAGATTTCCTGAGGCCATCTTGCCATGAAAATGCACATTTCTCACCAAAAGGTTCTAAGTCGGGCACCAGAGACTCCAGCAAACAACATGGCTGATCCTATCCCAGGTGTGGAGGTGGTTGGGTGCTCCCAGGGGTCTGCCCAGCTCCCACCCAGGTGAAATGAGCCAACCCAGGTGTCTTTGGGGAGACAGCATCCCGAGGGCCCCAGACATACCTAGGGCCCTCACCGAGGACAGCAGGAATGTGGAGTTTGGGGCTATCTCCCCAGATTCGTGCTCTTGGGAGCAGATCATCAGGGCTGTGGGTGAACTACAGACTCAGAAACCTCTCTGTTTGTGCTCACTCATTCACTCAACAAATGTTAATCCAGTCCTTGCTGCCTGCTGGGTATGCCACAGAGAAGGGGACAAATGAGACAGTCGAGGACCTGCTCCCATGGAGCTTAGAGTCCAAGGAGAGACACATACTGGGCAAGAACAGGATGGGTGGACTTGCTAATACAGGCCAGGAAGGAGCATGCCAGGCTGAAGGAGGGATTGCCTGAGAAGCCTTCTTTAGCTGGGGTGGGCAAGGCGGCTTTCCAATGTGGAGGGACCTGCCTGTGAAAAACTGGGGCAAGAATGCTCTAGGTGAGTGAGCAGGTGTAAAGGCCCTAGGCTGGATGGGCTTGGCTATGGCAGGCAGAGGACAGCTAATGTGGCCAGAGGATGGGGAGACGGTGGGAAGTGGTGGCTGCCTTGTGGGCTGGTTGATGAGAGCTGGCAGGTCTTGCCCCCGTCCTCTCAGGTCCAACTTTTAGGGGTCCACATTCCTCCTGAGGGTGCCTCTGCTCTAACCACACACACTGTCTGCTCAGGTCTAGCTCCTCTGCCTGCTGGGCCTGGGTCCTGGCATTGGACGGGGTCAGCCAGGCCAGCCCTCTGCCTCTTCCCATCCGCCACCCAGGAGGGGGTCCACAGCCCAGCCAGGCTGGCTGAGGTGGGATGGGCTTATTCCTCCCAGCTGTAGGGGGTTGAATGGTGTCCCCCCAAAAGATGTGACCACATTCTAACCCTTGCAACCCGTGAATGTGATCTTATTTGGAAATAGGGTCTTTGCAGATGTAATTAAGCTAAAGATCTGAAGATGAGGTCATCTCAGATTCAGAGTGGGACCTAAATCTAATGACAGATGTTCTTGCAAGAGAAGAGAAGGGGAAACAGAAAAAGAGCACAGAAGGTCACATGAAGGTGGAGGCAGAGATTGGAGTGACATGGCCACAGTCAAGGAGCACCTGTAGTCACCAGCAGCTGGAGCAGGTGAGGAAGGACACTCCCTTAGAGCCTTTGGAGGGGGAATGGCCCTGCCCACACTTTGATTTCAGACTTCTGGCTTCCAGAACTGTGAGAAAATAAGTTTTTGTTGTTTTAAGCCACCAAGCTTGTGACATTTGTCATGGCAGCACTGGGAAACTCACACCGTGTCCTTTAGCCCTTCCATGACTTGGCGAGTAGACGTGAGGCCCACACGCCTCTGAGACCCTCATCTTTCCAGCCTGGACAACCTCTGGAGCTCCTCTTTGGTGAGAAGGGACCTAGGGAGAGTCTAGGGTTAAAGAGGTTTGAGGGTCGAATGTGGGCCGCCCACCTGCAGCAGAGAGAACTTGGCCAGGCCACTTAAACTGCTTTTAACCTGCCTCTCCTCATCTGTGAAATGAAGCCATACGCCTGCCACCCCACAGGATCTTCAGGGCCTCTCTAGAGGACCCAAAGGAAGGACTTCAGCAAAGCTGGGGCCCCAGGCCCAGCCCATGCTCTGCCCACAGCCCTCCAGAGCTCCGGGAACAGGCCCCGGCTGGGCGCCAGGCATCCCCGGCTACCCCACCCCACCAAGTGATTGGGGCCATTTGAGTCCATTAACATATTCTGGCGACAAACTCATCCCTAATCACATTAGCTCTGAAGTACAAATCAGGTCCGGCCCTGGAGCTGGTTTCAAAGAGTCAGGGGGCTTGGCAGGTTCTGGGGGCTTCTCCAGGCTCTGTTTATTCCTCTCTTTAAATCCAAACCTCCTGGGCTGGTGTCAAGGAGCTGGGAAGAGCCAGGGGCCTCCCTGGGAAGTGTGAGTGTGTTTGGGGGGCAAGCCCCAGCAGAGAGAGAGACCGCCCACCCACCTGGGGTCTGTCGGGTGCCCTGGCCTGGCCTCAGAGTGGGAGTCCCCCCACCTCGATCTGGGGTTCTGCCCTCAATACAGGTAGCGCACACCATGATTCTCACCTTGGGACCTGCAGACACATTTGTGGCAGGTCAAGGATGCCCCATATTGAAAACTAGCTCCATGGTGATAGCAAAGGCTTTGGACACACAACGACCTGGGTTCCACTGAGTCTGCCACTCGCTGAGCTGTAGGACCTTGGACAAGACCCTTCATGACCCAGCACTGAGAGCACAGGGAGGGACTCTGGATAATTCTACAAGGGGTGGTTTTGGAACTCACCACCCAAGTTCCACACTGAACGTGGAGAAGAGATGTGGGCTGAGCTGTGTCTCCCCAGATCATGTGTCCAAGTCCTAACTCCCATTACTTCAGAATGTTACTGTATCCGGAGATAGCGTTTTTCAAGAGATCATTAAGGTAAAATGAGGTCACCAGGGTGGGCCTTAATCCAATAGGGCTGGTGTCTTTATGAGAGGAGGAGATTAGGACAGACACACACAGAAGGGCGACTATATGAGGACACAGAGAGCAGACACCTTCTGCAAGCCAAGGACAGCGGCCTCAGTGGGAACCAGCTCTGCCACACCTTAGGCTCAGACTTCCAGGCACCAGAACTTTGAGGTGATAAATGTGCATGGCCTAAGCCGCCCGGCCTGCGGTGCTTTGTTACGGCGGCCAGAGGAAACCCACAAGGGTGTTTCTCGAAATGTCTTTCCTTTGTGTAGCGGGTCCTCCTCTCCTGGGGTGTGTAAATAGGACGAGGCACTCTCTACTCGATGCTTTCAGCGGTAGTTTGGACGTGTCAGCAGAGATGTGTGTGTTCCTCCTTTTGATTTTTCTTCAGTAGTTGAACATGAAATACCTTTATAAATAACAAATATGTAACCATATTAAAAGGGATTAATCTTGTCCCCCTACAGCACCACCATCCCCAGAGGGACCCCGTGTGGACCGCTCGTGGGACGACTACCACCCTTTCTCCATGTCCGTTCACACGTGTCCCGACATACATGCTCGTGCGTAGAATTTTTATGGTTCCTGGTTTTTGTACAAATGACACCATCGCGTGCACACTGCTCTGCAACTCGGTTTTCTCACTCAGGGTCTCGCCAGTGAGATAAATGCACGTCTAACCCTTCAGTTTTATTATTTCTCTTTCTTACGAGTCAGTGGCCCAGAAGTGATCTGAAGTTTAGAGATAATTAGGGCCCAGCTGTAAATCCATTTAGACCTGCTGGCTTTTGAAAATAATAGATGATTAATCACATGTTCACTTTCTCCTATGGTTATAGGGTGTGCTTAGGTTTTCCATCTCTTTTGGAGTCAATTCCAGTCTTTGAATTTCACCGAGGAATCATCACTTCCTTTACATTTTCACTTGTATTGCCATGGGGGGCAGGGGGGTCCACATTTCTTTATCTCCTGGCCTATTAACTCCTTCTTCATCAGGGGCCGTAACCTCTTTCTTGTTCTTACATTTGTAATTCTTGTTCTGTTTCTTTCTTTCTTCATTCTGATGTCCAGAAATTGTTTTTCCCATTGTACTGACCTTTTCAACAAGCCAACTTCTGGTTTTATTCATGCTTTCTGCTATTTTTTTACTTTCTGTTTAACTAAATTTATCTTTTAACGCTATTAAATCCCTCATCCTAATTTCTTTCAGTTTACTTTCTTTTTCTTATTTCTTTACTTGGCTATTTAACAGATTTTATTTTCAATACGTTATAACAACAATGACATTTCTATCTATAAAAACCTCTGAGTACAGCTACTGCTGCATACATATGTGTTTTTATGAGGTATTCTCTTTCTAGATTTGCAGCTAACTTACGGGATTCGTTTTCAACTCATCTTTGGTTTAGGAGTAACAAAAGATAGTATACGATGCAGCTTTCGGTGTGTGACAAGCCAGTGTACGATGCAGCTTTCGGTGTGTGACAAGCCAGTGCGAAACACGGTGGCTTAACGGCATAACTCTTGCTGCAGCTTGCTGGCTGTGGTCTGGCTGGGTGCTCTTCCACCCCGGGCTGGCTCCTCTGATTTCCACCGGGTTCCCTGAAGCATCTATGCTCAGCAGGGGGCTGGGTGGCCTAAGACAGCCTCCCTCACGTGTCTGGCAGTTGGCAGGCTGTGGGCAGGGAGTAAGGATGGCTGGGCTCGTCATTCGAGAGGGTGGCCCAGGCTGCTTCATGATGAGAGTTCCCAAGCATAGTGAGAAAGAGCAGGCCCCAATGGCCAAGCACTTTTTACCTCTGCTCGTACCACATTTGCTTAGAGTCCAATTGAGCAATGCAAACCACATGGCCAAGTTCAAATCCAAGGGGTGGAGAAATAGATTCCATCTCCTAGTGGGAGAACTGCAAAGTCATATTCCAAAAGGGGGTGCTACAGGAATGAGCATTGTAGCCATTTTAGCAATCTAGTAGTTTCGTTTTTTAATGCCCAAGCGGTAGAAAAATTTTAAAAACATCTTAGAATTGTTTGTTTGTCTTCTTATTACGTTATAATTTTCCTGGAGGTAGGGGGGAGATTTATTAAGCTTTTCCTGTGGCCGGACACATGGTCCATTTCTGATAATGTTCCATGGACATGAGGAATGCGTGTGTAACCTCTGTCTTAAGAGCACAGTGGTTCTTCCTGTTGACAGATCACTCAACTTCGTCTCCTTCATGACCTTGCTGTGTTTCTTGTTCGACTTCATGGTTTTCAGCGTGGTTTAGGAAATGGCTACCCATGGCCCGTAGATGTAGCATTAAGTTGCACTGAGTTACGTGGTGGTGCAAATCCCCTTTTTATTTTCCTTCATCCTTCTGATTAGAAATGGGAGACTCTCAGTGAATGCCAGCACACCTGTCACACCTTTCTAGGGCTTCCAGATCCTCATATTTTAGTACAGTGAGAGCCAGGACACAGGCTGGTGCTCTCAGAATCTATCTAGAATTTCATCTTGATTTTATGTAACTGGATCTATGGGTACTGATGTCAAGGAAAAGTAATTTTCCAGTGACAGGACTGACACAGAGTTTCCTTTAAATAGAACACGAGTTGGTTTAAAGAAAAAGATTAAGTGAATAATAGAACTGGGTTGAGCAGCGGGGGCAGACATCAGTGCGGGTGATTACCTACTTTCCCTTAAAGCAGGTTTCTTCTGTTTCAGAGATCTGTATGTAGCCATATATAACAAACACCAGACATTCAATTCCATTTGCTCATGAACACACATGCTGAGGGTCCCCTGTGAGTACTGTCCTCCCTCAGATAGGACCAAGGAAGCAGTGACCAAGGAAGTCACACATGGAGCTCACCACCAAGGGAGCCGATGGTCAGTATGTGCAAAAACAAATGAACATGGTCATTCCAGCAATCACAAGTGCCACGAGGGGAGAGTGACCAGGGAGGGCCTACTTAATCCTGTGTGACCCTCAAAGGCATCTCTGAGCCAGAGCTGAGAGCTGGATGAGGAGGGCACCCGAGGTCCAGGGGGGCAGCAAGCAAAGGCCCTGAGGCAGGACCAAAGGGAGGGGCCTGAGGCTGGGGTGAGGCCACAGGGCACAGAAGAGCCCGCCATGGGTGGGAAGATGCTCTGCTGGACGGTCCTGCAGACCATAGACCCAGCTGCCATCCTTAAAAAACAAACAAACAGCATCTAGTGAACATTAAAACTTACTGTAAAAGTTTTAAAAGTCTGTGAAAAGTTCATTGCTCCTTGCGTTCTAATCCCAGCGCTTCCTTGTATTTACTGGCCAAAGTTCCCAGCTGCGTCCCCGTCTCACACTGGACTGGGTCTTCCTCCACAGGGCAGCTGGGCCCCTTGAGCAAGTTCCCATTTTCTGTGTCCAGCAGTGACTTGGTCTTCCCTTGGCCCCTGTCTGGCCAGCCTGAACAGTGGGGGACACGAGGGGCACTGGAGGGACCTGCAGCATCTGCCCCGAAGCCAGGAGGAGCAGGAAAGCAGGAAGGAAGGGGCCGACCTGGGAAAGAGTCAGTCTGCACTTAGGCCCCAACTCTGGGTGCTGGGAACCATTCATCCTGCTGTGAGGTCTCCCTCCTGCTCCTCGGGTCCCATCCAGGGCCATCCAGTGAGGGTCCGCACTGGCCCTAGATGTAGGAGTCCCCTCAGAACACAGGGAAATCTGGATTCTGCAAGAAACCTCCAGGAGGAGCAAGCCTTCTCCTCCACCACGGGTCTTGGCTCCCCTCCCAGCCTAGGAAAGCAAGATGCCCAGAGGCCCACCTGCCCTGGATGTCCCGTGGCCGCAGGGAGGGAGTGGCTGCAGCAAGAGCTGGAGTGCATTGCTGCCACCGTCCCTGCCTCTTCTCACAGCCTGTGCCATCACACGATGTACTGCAAAAACAACCACCATTTTATTGGGCTACTGACCCTGTTGTAAGGAACTTGGATGGGGCACAACCAAGTGGCTTGTCTCAGCTAGGACATCTGAGCCTCAGCTAGGAAGACTCAAATGGCTGGGAGCTGCAACCTCCTGTAGGCTTCTTTACACGTCTGGAGTCTGGATTGGGGCAATTTGAAGTCCAGACCCAGCTAGGACTGTTGCTGGAGCACCTGCATGTGGTGTGGCTGTGAGGCGTGGGCTTCCTCCCAGGATGGCGGCCTCAGTGGTTGAAACGGTGGCTCATGGTTCCAAGTACCTCCTTTTGTGACCCACTCTCAGAAGTCATACAGTGGCACTTCTGCCAAGGCTATTGGTGGGAGCAGTCAGAAGCCCACTCAGGCTGAAGAAGAGGGGACAAAAACCCACCCCTCCGTGAGAAGGAGATCATGAAGTCACCGCCACGGAGCTTCGTTTGTCATTTTATCCAGGAGTCTAACATTGGCATAGAGACACATGCAGGCACGTCCTCTTGAAGAGGATGCTCTGGGGCTTGGCTGGGCTGGCCAGGGTCTCTGGCTGTTTTGGTGCTATGAGCAGCTGTAGTGGGAGGGAGCTCATTGAAGGTATGAGGTCACCTGCCAGGTGCAGTTTCCCTTCTGGGTCAGTGCCTCGGTAGCTCCTCCGGGGACCTGCCACTACTCTGACCAGGAAGATAGAGTTGGCTGCCTCCCTGTGGCTGACCCCACAGTGCACATCCATACACATAACTAAAATTGGAGCTGACCCTCTTTGAGCACTCACCGGCCCTGGAGCTGTGGTGAGCTCCCAGTGCAGAGCACCACATTGGCAGCAGCAGGAAAGGTGACACTGGGGGGACATGGTCTAAGCACTGTCACAATGACTCTCAGAGTGAGAAAGCTATTCCCTTTTAGTCATTCTCATTACCAGGAGAAAGTCTCTGTTTGGTGATAGGAAGTCCTTAACACCTCTCCAACACTTGCAAATCTCCCTTTAAAAAAGAGGCCAAGCCCCAGGCTCAGAGCTTTCAGCAGGCACCTGCATCTTGCAAGAGGTTCTGAGCCTCATTTTGCGTTTATTTTCGTGGGTCAGCTTCTGTGTATGGCAAGAAACAATGTTTTTCTGTTTAAGCTGGTGCTGTAAAGTTTTAAAACAATTATTTAATTAACAAAGGGGTTAATTGAAACAAAAATATCAGGTAAATAGAAGTACAGACGGTATGTAGATGTGGCTGAAGTCATGAGGGTGGAACCCAGAGCCCACGTTAAAACAGTGGCAGCCCTGGAGACACCTGAGGTTTCAGGAGCTCAGCCTCACTCCCTCCTAAGAACCCTGGAGAAGGATCAATTATCACAGGTTATTAAGTATCACAGTTGAAGGAACAGGACTCAGTGGGGTTCAGTCTCATTGCTCAAAACCTACACCAAGTGCAGGGCATCACCAGGAGTCCAGCCTGTCCCCCAGACCCTGGCTTTCCCCACCTGGTTTGCTACCTGCCTTGCTGCTGCCCTAGAGGTGGGGCCTGAGCTCGAGGGTCCAGGGGCTGATAACACAGAGGGACATATCAGGACCAACCACAGGGAAGCTCCCGAGATGCCAACTGCCTCGGGTCAGTCCAGAGGCAAAGGTGTGGGCACCAGGGCTCAGGGTCCAGAGGGACCATCCCTGAGTGGTGACCAGGGCTCATCAAGTCACTGGGTCCCCAGATGACCTATGGGAACAAGTCCTGAAGTTCCTCAGGTCATCTGGTCCACCTCACGCATGTGTGTGCGTGGCTGTGTGTGAGCATGGGGGGCGGGCCAGAGGTCACAGATTCCCCCCGCCCAGGGAAGGAACAGAGACTGAAGCTGAAGTAAATCCCAAGTCCAGGTTAGGGCATCTCACAGGGACAGCGCTGCCAGCACCACCAGTCCCAGGCACCAGAATGTGGAAGGTCGTCCCAGTGTGAGAGCCCCCCAAGCGTGGGGCTCCAGTCCAAGCCCACCTGCCCCGATGCACATGCCGCAGGCTTCCCACGAGAGGCTGAGGGGGATGCAGTAAAAGTTGGCTGAAGAAGGGAAGTTTGTCGTGTGACTTTGGATGTGACTCCCACAAAGGAGTCCCTGGGATGTCCAGGTCTCTGCCACACGGCAGGTGACACCAGGAAGAAGCAGAGATGCTCCATCCCGGTCTCCTCCAGGGACAACCTCAAGCCCTGTCCCCATCTGCTGTGGTCTGAATGTTTGTGTCCTCAGAAAGTTTGTGTGTTAAAACCTTATCCCAAGGTGATGGTGTTGGGAGGTGAGGCCTTTGGGAGGGGATTAGGTCATGAGGGTGGCACCCTCATGAGTGGGATTAGTGCCCTTATAAAAGGGACCTCAGAGAGCTCCCTTGCCCCTTCCTGCCATGTGAGGACATGGACAGGAGTTTCCATTTGTGAACCGGGAAATGGTCCTCACCAGACACGGACCGTGCTGACACACTGATCAGGGCCTTGCAGCCTCCGGGACTGTGAGAAATAAGTTTCTGTTGTTCGTCAGCCGCCCAGCCTAAGGCATCCTGCTACAGCAGCCTGAACCCCCCAGCAGGAAAACCCTGTTCACTTTTCAATGCGAGAGACTGAGGAGAAGAGAAGGAATTGGAAATAAGTGAGCTGCTGATACTCTAAACAGAGAGCCGCTGGGTGGGAAGCTGGCTCCGGCCCTGAAGCCTCCTGCCATCAGCCGGGTGCTCCGTGGAGAGCTCGCACAGCAGACACACATGTCTGATCGCAAAGGCACAGAGCACCGCTATGAGAGCCAAGCCAGGCCCAGCCCCTGAGCTCAGAGATGCCAGTCTCCTGGGTGAGGAGAGCAGGCACTGAACCGAGAGCTGCACAATTCATGAACCAGCTTGTCACCCCGTGTGGGCTAGGACGAACCACCAGGCGTGGTCCCCTCCCCAGGACAGTGCCTTCATCTCCCAGCCGCCGATGGCTCAGAGTCCCCCTGCCCCTTACCTTTCCCTGAATGGGGCCACTTTGCCTGGAAGAGCCTGGGGGGTCCGTCTCCCCCGTGGCTGCCTGCAGCCAGTGTCTGACAAGGGGGGCACGACCCCCTTGCTCCCAGGCGGGACAGCTCTGTGGGGTCCTCACCAGCCAGAGCACCCGGGGAGCAAGGGGTCAGGCTGGCCACCCTTCGGGGGCATCTCACCTTGGTCGTGCTCCTCCCTGGCCGGGCCTGCTTCCCTGCCTCCCTTATGAGTTTCTCCTGACAGCTCCTCCTTTGATAAACCCCATGCTCTGGACTCCCCATCTGGGTCTTTTTTCTGGGGGGCCTGACCTAAGATGCCAGAGAGCAGGTGATGGGATACGCGGCTGAGCTGGGGAAGGCTGGGGCGGAATGAGTGGACTAGCTGGCCTGGAGAAGCCTATATCTTCCAAACACCTCACAGGAGTCAACTTTTTCTGTTCTTCCAGCAAATGACCTCGACTGTGACTTTAATAACAAATCTGGGTCAACTGGTATACTGGGTTGGTCAGTGTCCCCCCAGATTCATGTCCACCCTGAACATGTGCATGGAACCTTGTTTGAAAATAGGGTCTTTGCAAATGCAATGGAGTTAAGGTGAGGTCATACTGGATTGGGGTGGGGTAGGGCTAAGTCCAGTGACTGGAGTCCTTACAAGAAGAGGGAAATTTGGACACAGAGACACAGGAACCCAGAGAGGAGAAAGAAATGTGACCATTGAGGCAGAAATTGCAGTAAAGTAGCCATAAGCCAAGGACTGCCAATGACGCCGGCAGCCACCTGAAGCTGGAGGAGGCAGGATGGACCCTCACCTAGAGCGGCAGCGAGCACTTTGATTTCAGACTTCTGGCCTCCAGAACTGTGAGAGGATACATGTCTGTTGTTTAAAGCTACCTGATTTGTGGTCATTTGTTACAGCTGCCCTGGAAAGCTAATGCAGCTGGACAAAGAGCTTGGGGTGGGGGAAGATCATTACAGGCATGGAGGGCAGCATGCGCAAAGGCTCTGTGGCTGAGTAGATGGCACCTTTGGGCTCTGAAAGAACAACAGCATGACAGGAGCAGGGCTGAGCACGGGGCCTGACGTGAAGGGGGATGGAGGGGTGGTCACTGGGGAGAGGAGATGGAGCCTCTGAGGTAAATTAAAGACAGCTGCAAATTCTGTGCCTTTCCCATGGTGAGCAGAGTCCAATTCCCTCTCCTGGAATCTGGGCTGGCCTGGGAGGTTTGCATGACCAATGGCAGAAGTGATGTTCTGGAACTTTCCAGGCAGGGCCATCAGAAGACTGGGGCCTCTTGGAGCACTCTCCCTGGGATCCCCGAGTTGCTGTGTAACGGCTCTAACCTCTGGAGACAGCTGTGCTGGGGAGTCCATGTGTAGCCACTTGAGTTAATGGTTCTAGCTCCCTCCCACCCCCAGTCTTGCCTGTCAGGACACCTGCCCTGGACATCCAGATGAGCCCGTCTGATGGCTGAGTCCTTCCACACCATGAAAAGCAGAAGAGGCACCCAGCCGGGCCCTGTTCAATTTCCTGACCCTCAACATTGTGAGATGTGATAAAATGATTGTTTGTTTCAAGGCACTGACCTTGGGGTAGCTTATTAGGCAGCAGTAAGTGACCGGAACAGCCTCTTAGGCCTGGCTGAGGGCTGTGATCTTGACCCTAAGAGCACTGGGAGGCTGTGGAAAGATTTTTAGTAAAGGGAGGCAGGACAGAATTTGCATGTTGAAAGGCCCCTAGACAGCCTGTGGGTGTGCAGGTAGAAGTAGGAGGCTGGCTGAGAGGCTACTGCAGCCACCCAGGCCCACGGAGATTGTCCTGTACAATGGTTGCTGCTAGGTGGGTGGAGAGATCATTAGATTTCAGAGCTGAGGGAGTGGCTGCAGGAGGGCAGGAGGAGGTGGGAGGGTGACCCCAGGGTTTGGCCTGTGCACCTGCACAGGAGCGGGGCAGGTTGGGGCAGGTTGGGGATGGTCATGTCCACGTGTTGGACATGTGGAGGCACCTCAGGGGCCTCCCAGTAGAGTGGCTATGAGGCTCAGGAAGGGGTCGTGCTGGGGGTACACGGGGGAACTGGGGTCACATTGTCTACTAAGGGTGCCCTAGACTCTGGGCCTCTTGTGGCAGTTGGATTCCTTACAGTAGGCCCTGGGTCTGCCAGGATGGGCCTAGGACCCCTCCTGTACTGGGCAGGGAGGGGACCAGGCCAGAGAGGACTTGGGGAAGGGTCTACACTGGGTTTATCTTCCTCATTCCCATCACAGGAGGCAGCCCAGTGCCGACAGTCCCCACCCATTTTTTTTTTTAAAAAGAAACATATAGGATGCAAATTACAAATCAAAACAATTACAAATGATTAGCATTGAAGAAACATTCTGAGCTCATGGGCCTTCAACCTGTCGCATTTTAAATAGAAGAGCAAGCGTAAACCAGCTCCGCCTGCAGCTGATAGGAGCTGGAATTCCTGGAGTCTCCCTGAAGGACTGTCAATAGAACCAAAGCCAGGGACCGAGTGCTGGCTCCTGGGACCAGCCCCTGCAGAGAAGATCCTGGCCATGCCCTCAGGGAGGGCCTTTTCTCTGCATGACAGTGACTGCTGCACTGGACCTGAAAATCATCCCATTAGCAGGAAGATAAAAAGGGACTGGGCCGTTAAGACAGTGATGAAGGCTCTCAGGGGAATCGCAATCATAAAGGCGATGTTTGCTGTGCGCTGAGACAAGTGCTTTACAGGCATCTTCTTCATCCTCACACCAGGCCCATGGGGTGGGAACTGTGAGCAGAGGCAGGGTGCAGTCACCAGCTAGTTCAAGGTCACCAGCTGGGAAGCAGTGGGGCCAGGGACGGGCCTGAGCCTCTCACCAAGGGGGCCGACTTTGAGAAACCCACGCTGGGTCCCCTCTCCTCTTTGTTAATTTGACTTCTAGCCCCCCCATGCCAGCCCTGACCAACCTACCTCCAGCCTGAATCCCCACAGTCCTTTCCTAGTGGGACTGCCCAGATCCCTGACCGCCTGTTCTCAACCCTTCTCTGCTCGATCCCAGGGCTTTGAGACGCCTCCATCACACGGTGAGGAAAGCCCAATCCTCATGGTGGCCTCCGTGGCGCCATGAGCCGGCCTCTGCCCTCACCCCCTTCCCGGCCCCTCCAGAGACTCCAACCACTCTGGCCTCTTTGCCGAGCCTCAAACGTACCATGTCCGTTCCCTGTTCTGCACCTTTGCACTGGCTGTTCCCTCTGCTGGGAATGCTCTTCCTCACATGGCTTCCTTCCTCTGCTCCTCCAAGTCTTTGCTCAAATGTCACCTTGGCAGCAAGGCCCACCTTGGGCTCCCCGTCACTTGCCTCTCCCCTCGCTCTCTTTCTATCTGTTGAATCAGCATCACCCACCTTGCCAGATGATCCTTGGTTATTTTAACGTGGGCTCGAGGTGGGCAGGGGTTTTTTTCACTTACAATCGTGCCTGGCTCATACTAGGCCCTCAACAAATATGTGTTAAATGAATGAATGACTTGTGAGTCTCCCTTTGCACCCCTCCTGGACATCCCATCATCCCACTATGCTAAAGGTTGCACAGCCGAGCAGAAGCTCAGCTGGGTTGGTGGACTCTGTGCAAGGTGGACTTCCACCCCAGAGGCTGGATGGGGCATTCGTTTGTCCAGGACAGATCTGGCCAGAGACCCACTGAAGACCGCAGGGGCCAGCAGAAGGAAAGGGCGAAGGCTGGATCAACCAAGGTTTCAATCCCCTCCCTCCGCGATATGAGTAACTACCTGCATGAGTGTCCTGGGGCTTCCACAGCAAAGTGCCGCAGACTGGGTGGCTTAAAATAACAGACATTGATTGTCTCACAGTCCTGGAGGCTGGAAGTCAGATCAAGGTGCCGGCAGGGTTGGTTCCTTCTGAGGGCTGTGTGGGAGAATCGCTCCCCTAGCTGCTGGCAATCTTTGGGGTTCTTTGGCTCATAGAAGCATCACCCTGATCTCTGCCTTCATCTTCACACGGGGTTCTGCCTGTCTGTGTCTTTTTACATGGCCTTTTTTGTATAAGGACACCAGTCATATTGGATTAGGACCCACCCTAATAACCTCATTTTAACTTAATTACATCTGTAAAGACGCTATTTCCAAATAAGGTCACATTCTCAGGTACTGTGGGTTAGAACACAATATATCTTTTGGTGGAACACAATTCAACCCCTAATACTCCCCATGTATTTCTTTGTCACACACACCTAGATCACGGTGTCAAAAAGTAACGAAGGAGAATGTGACATCCTGAAGAGCAAAACAGGCACAATTAAAGATCTCCCAAAGACCTTCCAACCCTGACTTTGGGGGCCTTTTCGTGAAGTAATTGGATTTATTTTATGGGGAAAGGGAACCCCAGACTCTGGGCACATCAGGTCAGTGTTTAGGGTTTTTCTAATCCAATTTACCATGCTGCTCCATTCTATATGACATTCTAGTAGAAGCTAGTTATAAATACATAGTATATACAATTAAAACCAATTTTCACAAGACAATCCACGTGCTTGCTGTGATTGACACTCTAGTATTTTCTATTCCATATGAATCTTATCTCATTCCCTTTCCATTCCTGGCTAGTTGGGAGTTCATCACATCCGTTTCAAGACCCATTCTTGAGTGAGCCCTTTGATGAGCAGCTCTGGGACTCCACTGTCCACCCCAGAGAGGTGCAAATTGCTTTCAAGAGCTCCAGTCCAAGCGGAGGGGCGCAGAGCTCTGGTTAGTTCCAGTGGGGGGGGGGGGGGCGTGAATTAGCCACATTGGGAGAATGAGGATAAACTGCAAGATCCAGAGTCACGGCAAAACTTTGTGACACTTACCGACACCCCCCAGGCTCCTGTTTTCAAGGCTCCATTTGTGTGGACACAGCTGGCTAAAATTCGTCTCCCCTGCCCCCACCCCACCCCCAGCAATGTGAGGCTCAGGCCTCAAATAGACTCTGGAAGACAGGGGAAGGGAAGCAGATCTCGGCATTTCAAGGCATGTTTTAATGGTTTTTAATACCTTTCCCAATCATTTACATCAAGTCCAGCGGGGTTTTTTTTTATACACGATAAATGCTTATCATTTTATTCGGCATCTTGATGTGCACAGCACATATATCACGATACGGATTGGCACCTGTATAAAACTACAGACAAATTCTGAAAATAATGGTAAATACACAAACCTCAAATCTCCATCACAGCAATATAAAAACTGTACAATATTTCAAAGGCACGACTATGTCCCAGATGTATCACTCATGATTTTCTGAAGAAATATATATACGTAGTCTAGCGTGATTCAATCCTGCACTTAAGACATCTTAATTCCTGACAATTTGATTGGGCTCTGAGACATCTCATAATAATTTAATGCGTTGAAGATCATCACGGCTTGTTTCTATGTAAATGCATTAAATACACCAAGTCCATAAATCCCCCCGCCCCCGCCCCCGCCCCCAGCATGGGGATCTTTGAGCATCGTGTTTCCTCAATACTCCTGGAGAATAGGGCGTGGTTTAAAACTTGTTTTAAAAAATGTATTGCATTGCATGAAGAGCAGTTTAAGATGTGTGGTCCTGTCTTAGTGTCTTCGCAAGTGGTTTCTTTTCTTCTAGGCCTTGGTTAAGAATAGTATTTTAAGTAGATGATTTGCATTCAAACAAAGAGTTTTCAAAAGGAATGTGAAAGACAAAAACTCCAATCAGATTTTCCAGTCTTGCTGTCTGTAGACTCCCATAAAGTTAATTCGGGAGACAGTTCAGAAACATCCTAGGAGAGTATTAAAGTCTTGGTCGAAACATTCGGAGCATTTCTGGTAGCAAGCTAAGGTCATTTTGTATAAACTCTAAAAAGTCATTCATTAAAATTAAATGTTTGCCATCACCTCGGAACTTTTTTTAAACATCACTGACCCTGCCTCTTCCATCTTTGCTTCAACGACAGGGGTTACATTTGTAAAATATATAAAGAAAAATATAAGGTTACTTGGTGACCATATAGTGCACTCAACAGCTGTCTGCAAATATTTTCACCATGATTACCCTTACTAAAAGTAAATCACGGGGTAAAGATAGCTCAAACGTGACAAGGTTCCAATGGGACGCACCGATGCTCTCTGCAATCCTTTTTGGCTACATACGGACAAAAAGCCACTTGGATGGCAAACTCCCTGCACCGGGTCTGAGCTTTCCGCAAATTTTGCCAATGGTTTAAGGGCTTGTGAGGTAGATGTTAAATGCATTTAAGCAGGGAATGCATCAGAAAGCAGCATGCTCCTCCATGCAAACACTGCATCAAGTGTTTTACACAATCACAAGGACATTTCACCTAAAACTAATAGCTATTTCTAGCCCAAAGCTCCCCAAGCACGGGGGAGCCTGTTTTTCTGTTTTTGTTTTTAGAAAATATATTCTATTATCAGAAGTATCTGCTATCGAAGTGTATTTCACCAGGGTTTTGTATCACCGGGGTTTTGACTGTGGTGGCAAATACAACGTCCTGTCCATTTGCAGCCTTCTGGTGGGATATCGACCGACTCTTTCCCATCAGACTTACAAAATAGCTTTGTCTTTTTTCCAATGGCCACAGCAACACAAGCTGCAGCAGATCCAAAAAAGGAAAACAAGAGTTTATAACATTGTCTAAGGGTCACTCCCATCTGGTAGATCAAGATTGACTACAGGAAAGTTCAAAGGTCAGTCCTGGCAGATCTAAACACGGAGTGGCAGCCGAGGACTTCGACAGCACACTCTCTGTACCCGAGGTAAACCGATATGTCCGATTAATAGCAACAGGGCACAAAGGGTGCGGGCCCTGGAGGCTGCAAGCAGAGGAAGCCGAGATGAGCGCTCCTCAGCTGGCTTCCAAACCCCCTGCAGGCCTCTCCAGACACGGGGATGCTCCACGCCATTCCACAAGGGGACGGCGCAAAGCAAGGTTCATACGGGGATCTGATGTCACTGTTTTTTTAAAACACAGAATAGCAGCACACTAGTGACAACTTTTTGAGAAGTTAAACAAATCCAATGGTAAGGTTCTGCATTGTTCCACCAGAAGTCAGAGTTGTTTGTTTCTGGTTTTTTTGATTCCCCCATCCCCCCAAGAAAAATATGAAACACACCCACAGACCATAAATAATTTGGTGGCGATATATACATATTTAAATAATTAATTTAAATATCTTACACCTACTCTTGCATTAAACTCTCCATCTGAAGAAAGTGCACCAAGGTGGTCCTCGGTGCTCCCCTCCCAGGAGCTTCCCGAGGCTGAGGTAGGGCGCTCCAGAGGGTCACAGCCTGGGGAGGAAGTGGGTGACTTTCATGGTGGGTGACACTCGGTTCCCCTTCTTGGTCTTCCCGTTCTTACTCAGGGCGATGAACATGCCAGGGTACGTGTGGGACTCATAGGCGTTGTAGTTGTTGGGGAGGAGTATCTCCTTGAACTTGCACTCATCGGTGAAGAAAGACTGGGAGGGAAAGAGACCAGCGTTAGGGCCGGGCCACCTCTTGGGCAAGGGACCCTGGGGGCCGAGGGTCAGGGGCTCCTTTCTGTCCCAGCCCCCTCTCTGAGCTGAGAATTCTCCCCCGGACAGTCAGGGTGTCAGGACTCTGACAGGGTGAGAAGGAGACATGGTCAGACCACAACAGCTGGTGCTGCCGCCACCTGCCAGGCACCTACCAGCCACTGCGTCCAGCCGGAAGAGTGCAGCGCTATCCCTGGGATACAGAGATATCCCACCTGCCAGCGGTGCCCTTTCCCGGGTCTGGTAGGTGCCCACTCGGGGATGGGCTGCTCCTTTTGTCGGGGCTGGCCGCAGGACACCTGACCTTCTTCTGAGAACTTCGGGGGTGTGGGTGGCACTGCCAGCCCTGTGACCCAGTGTCTCCCCTCTGCGACCCAGGCACAGGTTGGCCTGGAGGAGTCACGATCCTGCTGGTGCGGTGCACTGGCCCCAGCCAGGCGCCTGGCGACCCTCGCTACTCACCGAGCCGTAGAGCTTGCCCTTGCCGCTCATGGCCACGAAGAACCGGCTGGTCACACCGAAGATGCTCACCACACCGCGCTCCACCGGCGACAGCTCCAGCAGGCCTGGGGGCGGGGCGCAGGTCATTCCGGGGCAGGCGACCCTTGGCCCACACCGCCCCTCCGCCTGTGTGCCTCCGGGGACCCCATTTCTGGGGTGGGATGGGAGTAAAGGGCCCTGGGTCCCCAGCACAGGTTGCCCCCCAGGGCCCCCGAAGCCCAAGTACGAGCTGGCGCCGAGTAGCTCGTCCCGTGTCGGGGGCCCCCGGCGGCCACGCCCAGTCCCAGACAGCAGGAGCGAGGCGGCCCCCGAGCCCTGCCCCGGCCTGGGCGCTTGTCCCGGGCCCCCGCGGGTGCCGGTGGCCGCGCTGCGCTCCCTGTGCCCACGGACGAAGGCGCTGGAATTCAGTACCCGGAGTCCGGGGCTTCCGAAGGCGGGGAGGCGGGGCTCGGCCGCCGGGGTGCGCAAAGCCGGTCCCTGCGGCCACTGCTGGAGCCAAGAGAGTTTGCGTCCCCGCGCCCCAGCGTCAGAAGGGACCGCAGCCCGAGTCCGCCCCGGTTCCCAGGGCCCGAGAGCAGGTGCCCGCCCGGGGCCTCCGTGCGTGGTCGCGCGAGCCGGAAGGAGCGGCCGCTGCCGCGGGCCCCCGCCCCACTCACTGTCGCTCGTGTCCGCGTGCACGCCGCCGATGCGGCCGTCGGGGAGCACCTGGAGGTGGAAGCCGATGCCCACGTTGCAGTAGAGCCGCCGCAGCCGCTTGATGCCCAGCAGGTAGTCGCCGGCGCCGCTCTGCGCGGCCGCCTCCTGGGGCTGCGCGGCCACCGGCAGGCGCGCCAGCGAGCGCGCCACCAGGCTCTCCCAGCGGCGCTCCAGCTCGGCCTCCAGCGTGCCGTTGGGTGCGGTGGGCGCGGCGGCGCCCCCTCTGCCCGCCCAGGGCGCCAGCAGGGCCAGCAGGACCGCCGGGAGCAGCGCCGCCGCGGCCGCCCCGGGCCCCGCCATCCCGGCCCGCGGGCCGTGCGTCCGTCTGGCGGTCCGTGCGCCCAGGAAGCCCGGGGCCCGAGCTGCGCCTGTGGAGGCCCGCGGGAGCGCACGGCCTGGACCCGGACCGGGAGTGCGGGCGGAAGGACGGCCGGGAGGCGACTGACGGGGCCCCCGGGCGCCGGGCGCTACCCGGGCTGCATGGAGCGGCGCGCGGCGGCGCGGGGTCGTGCGGCCGGGCCGGGAGCCGGCGGAGCGGTGCGCGCCTCCCTGCGCGCTGGGCCGGCCGCGCCGAGCCGCGGCATATATAGCCGGGCGCCCCTCCCACTCGCCGGCTCCCGCGGGGGGCCGTGCGCGATCGCCTGGGCGCCCGGGGCGCTGTGGCGCTCGCGGCCGGTCGCAGGCCGCCTGCCAATCAGGGCCGGGGGAGGGGAGGCGGCCGGGACGAGCTCCGCCAGTGCCACCTGGAGGGACCCCGGCCCCCACCCTCGGCTCCGCCCGGCCCGCGGACCTGTTCGTGCCGCCCCTCTCGTCTCCTCCACTCCTGATTCTCATCCAAAGTTCGGCCTCCGACTCGCGCCTTCTGCGTCTCTGCTCAGGCCGCCTGGGCGCAGCCCTAACTCGGGCGCCCTCACCTCCGCGTGCGCTCAGGAGCCAGCTGGCCGCTGTGTTTTGCGCTTCGCCTTTCGGGGACTCTCGGGGGCCTGGTTCCATTGCTGGGGACTTCAGGACTGGCCCAGGAATGAGGGGTGGGTAAGGGCAGTAAGCAACACCCAGGTGGCTGGGCTAGGGAGAAGCCGGCGGCTACAGGCTAGAGGGAGGCGAGGCCCGGTCCTGACCTGCAGCCTTGGTGCGTTTCGGGGATGGAGTTCCATCTCCTGTGGGGAGGCTCGGCCTGAGCAGGCGTCCACGAAGGGGGTTGCTGCTAGCCAAGGGGAAGGTGGTGAAGATGCACCCAGGGGAAGCCACAGCCCTGTACCGCCTGTACACTAGGACAGGTGGCAGGGCACAGAGCTATAAAGGACATCCACCATCTCCCCTTCACCTCCCATTCCGCAGCAGGAATATTCAAGTCCCATAGCTAGAGCCTTCAACCCAGCAGGACCCAGGCCAGGCCTTGGGAAGGCTCCCATCTCCCACCCGTGGTCCCCACCCCCTACTGTGCCCATTTATGGCCTGACGGGGATGGCTGCCAGAGGCCCAGCTAGATGCTGGCTCACCTAAGTGTGAAAATCCCTGTTCTTTGTGGTACCTGAGGAGCCTTGCTTGCCACCTCCAGCAGGCCTGCCTGCCACAGCTGCAGGGGGCTTGGAGCCCACCTCACCTTTTGTTGCCACCAGCACCTGTGACCAGAGACATCCCCAGACCATTTCAGCCTCCTCCACCTCCCACTCCATCCCTGCCTGGGGAGCCCTGGGAGTTTAGAACCCTGCTGGGGCTTATTGATACCACTGAAGGGGACCTGGGAGGCTTGTGGTCTCTGCTGGGAGGCCCAGAAACGGGTGCACTCAGGGGTCATGGAGTGGCCTGGCAGGACCAAAACCTGTCTCCAGACTCTTCAGTGCAGCTCGTTGCCCCTCTCTGGGCCTACAGCCTAGCCTGCCCAAGCAGCACCTGCACAGAAGCAGGTCTCCCTGGCTCCCCACTCACAGCTGTGAGAGGCAACCTGGCAGCCTCTGGGCCCCTGGCCCCCCAGATGGGCCTGCAGATCTGGTGCGAAGAAGACAATCCTGGCCAAGGTTCTGGAGACCAAATACCTGCCCCTCATTTGCTGTGTGGCCTTGGGCAAGTCTCTTTCCATCTCTGGGTCCCTGACTCCCAATTGGCAAAATGGCATGGAAGGTGGTCTTACCTTCCTCACCCTGGGTCCCCCTGGGCACCTCCTCTGGGGGAGTGGGACCCAGGCCTGGAGACCTGCTGTGCCAGCTGCCCTGAGCAGAGGCCCTCTGATGTCTTTCCCCAGCTCCTGATGGGATGAGTCCTCTCTCTTCCCAGGACTTCTACAGCAACTCTATTTGGGGCTCCCCCAAGACCCCTTTCTAACTCTCCTATCTGCTGATGAGTTCAGCAAAGAACCCCACGGGCAGCTAATTCAGCTCCCAGAACTGCTAGCCCACCTGTACGTAATAGGTGCTCTTGGGGACTGAAGGACTGACACCCAGCAGGGGGATTAGGAGTTGGGAATTCTGGGCAGAACTGACTTGAGATATGGCTCCCACCTTGTCACTGAGGGTCCCTGAGCCCACCCTTCACCTCTGCAGGCCTCCTCACCCAACCAATGTCAGCTAGCAAAGGCACAGGTGAGGATTTGTGGCACAGCTGCAGATGACAGGTGCATGAAGCACTCAGTGTTGCAATTTCCCTCTCCATGACCCCCATTTCTTGACCCGGGTCTCCCGCCTTCTTCCTCTCGGCCACTGTGCTCCAACCACACTGGTCTTTTTATCTCTCCAAGCTTCCAGCTGGAAGACTCCCCCACACCTTTCTGTCAGTGACTTCTCCCTATTCGGGGAGCAGCCTCAAATAGCAGCCACTTGGGGATACTCTGTGGCACCCCCAGTCCCTCTGTGGTTATTGTCCTTCACAGCCCTTAAAGACTCTGACCTTTCACCCCATTTAGACTGTCACCTGCAAGGGCCGAGCACAGGTTTGTGTCACTCCCAGCTGTATCTCCAGTGCCTGGCACATTATAGGTGCTGAATAGGTGTTGGAGAGTAGGCGGCTGGCTGGCTGAGTGCAGCTTGGAGCTCCTCTGCCAGTAGATCCTCCATGCAGGCTGCAGTGCCTAACCTGCCACCGTGCCTGGGACAAACAGAGAACACCTGCAAAAGCTTCAGGCCCAAGCTGCTGGCTCCCCCATGGGAAGCCCCTCACTGACTTTTTTCCTTTTATTGGAATGAAAGAGTTGGACCAAGGGACTAATTTTTCCAGATCTAGACCCCTTGAGGACCCGAGCCAGCTCTCAGTGGAGGGATAAGGCGATCTTGAAACAAGACCCTCACTTAGCTTGGGCCATAAGCCCTTCTACCTTGCTGCTTCCCAGGGTGCCCTGCTTACCAAGAACGTGGGTTGCGAGGAAGCCTTGGGGCCATCCCGAGGTTCTGGGCTCTGCAGCCACCTGCTCTGGATTCACATCCGGTCTCTATCTGTGTTGGTTGTACAACCTTTGGCAGTCTCACTTCTGATCATCCTCAGTTTCTCTGTCTATAAAATGGGCGTAGGAGTTGGACGTCAGCCTTAACAAGACAGGGAAGAGGCTTAACAAGTCAGCTCTTTAGACTGCACACCCCTTGGGGAGGGGGTTCAGACAGGGCCTGGCTAACAGTAAATGCGCGGAATTGGTGAGATAAACAAAGCCGTGTGTTCGGCCTGCAGGAGGGTCTTCCGAACATCATCAGCCAGTGAGTAGAGAGGCGCAGTGCGTGTGAGATGGAACAAGAGCTCCGAGAGGAAACCGCTGCTCCCCGGAAATCCTTCTGATCTAAAAAAAAAAAAAAAAAAAAATCCCAATGTCGTATCTTCCCCAGAATGGCTTCTTCTCCCAGGAAGGAGTGAAGGGGCTTTGCAGACCCACCAGCTCAGCTGTTAAGAGCTTGCTTGGCTTAATAATAATAATAATAATAAAAGTGCTACATAAAAAGTCACTTTGAGTCCTCAGGGCAACACAACAGAGCTCGGCCTGGGGCAAGGGCCGAGGCCGTGTGAGTTCTGTAAATAGCTCAACTGTTTTCTCAACTCAACTTCCCATTCTGGACCTTGGCAAGAAGAGCCTCACGACAGCGTCTTTCTGCATAAGTCAAGGAGAAGGGTTCGGCCGGAAGTATAGAGTTGTCCACATTCAGCCAAAGCACCCCAAGAAAAGTGACACTTTTTTCTTTAGGATTTTCAAAGGAAGGAAAGATTCAGCCAATATTTTTAGCTTTCTTTTTTAATGGTGATAACATAAAATTGACCATCTTAACCATTTTTTAAAGATTTTTTTTCAGAGCAGTTCGCAGCAATATTGAGGTGAGTTCCCATTACCTCCTGCCCCCATACGTGCCTGGCCTTTCCCTTTTGAACCATTTGTAAGTGCACAGCTCCGTGACATTAAGCACATTCACATTATTGTGCAGCCACCACCAACATCCGTATCCAGAACCTTTTCGTCTTCCAAACTGAAGCTCTGTTCCCATTAAACACCAACTCCTCATCCCTTCCCTCAGCCCCTGGCAACTACCATTTTACTTTCTGTCTCTATGATTTTGACGACTCTAGGGACATCATGTAAGTGCAATCACACAGTCTTTGTCCTTTTATGTCTGACTTATTTCACTTAGCACAATGTCTTCAAAGTTCATGGTGTTGTAGCGTGGGTCATAATGTCCTTTCTTTTTAAGGCTGAATAATATTCCATTGCATGGATAGACCAAATGTCCATTGGCGCTGGTTGCCTCCGCCTTTGGCTACTGTGAATAGTGCTGCTGTGTCCATGGGGGTGCAAACATCTGTTCAAGCCCCTGCTTTCATTTCTTTTGGGCCTAGATCCAGAAGTGGAATTGCTGGATCATTTGGTAATTCTATGTTTAATTTTTTGAGGAAGTGCCTTACTGTTTTCCACATTTTTATTAAGGCACCTTAAACATAGGGCATCAAGGAGATGAAGCAGCAGGTCGCTTGTTAGCTCAGAGGTGTCTTGGGTAGACAAATGCTTGCCCAGAGGTGGCTCTGTGACCTCTAGCTTCTCTCCTCTCTTGTTATCCTCTGGCTCATTTCTCCTTTACCTGACGCTCACCCAGCCAGGTCTGGGCAACAGGCTTAGGGGCAGTTTCAGTGACTGCAAATCTATAAGACAATGGGCCATCCGGATGCACAGGTGTGCAAATCTTTGCACGTATTAGATACTCAAACCTGGGAGAATTGGACAGAAACTATGCCTCAGTTTCCTCATCTGTAAAGTGAGAACACCAGAGTTCTCACCTTGGAGGATTAAATGAGATGACCCATGTTCAGCCCTTAGAACAGGCGGGCACACGCTGTCATGGCAAAGCACACAGGTGTATTGCTTTTGAGGTGTTGCTGCCTGCTTGACCACGAGTCTGGGGAGCCAGGTGCCCGGCACACCCCCTCACCTGCCCTCACTCACCAATGACTGTGGGCGATTTGCTTAGTCCCTCAGTACCTAGCATGTTACCTTCATGAGGTCGCTAAGAGAACTGGAAGAATTAGATGTGCAAAGTGCTCGGTGCCCTATCCCCAGGCTGTGAACCATCGGGATCTCCAGCACCTCTCCAGATAAGAATCAGCGCCGCAACGTTTATTAGGGAGCCGGGCGCTGTGCTCACCCGGGCTTTGCAAGGCTGACTGCCCTCTGTCCTCACCCAGCCCATGAGGCAGGGCCTGCCTACTATCAACATTTTACAGAAGGAAGAACCGCAGCTCGGGGCACTGCAGCAGAAACCTCCAGGTCACCGAGCTAGAAAACAGCAGAGCCAGGCCCAGACCCCAGCACTGGGCGTTGAAGTCAGGCTCCAGCCATGCTGCTCCCTGCCTCAGTTCCCTCTCCTGAGAAATGGAGCTCGTGGTCCGGACCTTGTCCACCTCACTGGGACGTTAGGAGTTCAAACTGTGCAAGTGAAAATCTTCCGTCAGTTCCAGAGTGGGTATGAAGTTCCACGCGCTGATGTGACAGCCCCTATCCATTTGTCCATTTGGGAGGTCGTAAAATATGTGATCAAGCTCCCAACCTCCCACAGTCTCTGTATAATAGCAAAGATGGTCAGAGCTGAGAGGACCCCCAGACGCTGCCGAATCTGACCCTTTTGCTTCACAGAGGACAGTGGAAGGCCAGAGGGTGGAAGGGCTTCACCCAGGTCACCCAGGGGCCCAGTCCTCCCACTCGGGGGTCTGTCTCCCCATCAGCTGGACCAGTTTTCATGGCGTACCCACTCTGGAGAGTCCTGGGGTCCTGGGGATGGGGACATTTCAGCTGAGACCTAGATGATGAGAAGGGGCCAGCCAAGAGGGGGACGCAGGTGCTCCAGGCCGCTCCAGGAAGCTAGTGCTCGGGAGCCGGGTGGGTGCACGAGGTTGGAGGAGTGGGTAGGCCTGTGGACAGGGGAAGGGGTTTGGACTCGTCAGAGGGGGATTCACCCCATGGGGCTTGCCAGGGAGTCTCTGCAGATCCCGTGTCCTCCTCATAGCCTTCCCCAGCAGAGGAAGGGGCACCCCTATGGGCCTGAGGGGCTGGCCACCGGGAAGACTGGGGGTGGGAGGCATCCAAAGGATAGGGGGTGTGGATCCTTCCCCCTGCTCAGGGTTTCCCAGAAACACTGAGGTCGAGGTCCACTCTCTTCCCTGGCAACTCCAGGGGTCTGCTCACAGCAGTGGGCATGGGGTTCAGCCCACACAATAAGACAAGATGGGAAATGCCAGTGGGAGAGGGAGTGAGGCCCCCCCCAGCCCCAAATCCCTCTCAATTCTGGCCCACAGGGTCCTCAGAGTAATCATGAGGTGGGGGGTGTTGGGAGGTTGAAGAAAAGTCAGCCTCTTCCCCCTACCCTCCACAGTGCCCTGGATGGACTCTCTAGGCCTAGGGAAGGTTCCGGACACCGTTTTCCTGCAACTGTGTGGCATCGTGCCCCAGATGGTCTCTTCTCTTTCCCTCTTTCTCCCTTCAGGTCAGCAGAGCCTGGAAAAATCCAAAAATAGCACCTGGCCTGACTCACCTGCTTACAGAGGAATGATCTCAGGCCCCAAATCCAGGGTTGATAACTTAGGTAGCATGAGGGAACCTGTGGGGACTTGGAGCACACAAGCTGGGTCCCAGTGACTGCCCCTCCGCTGATGGGCTGTGTGGCCTTGGGCAAGTCACTCACCCTCTCTGAGCCTTTGTTGATTTTTCTGTAGAGTTGGGCCTATAATGGTGCTCACCTAGCAGGGTTTCTGGGACGATCTAATGAAATGGGATCCTCCTTATGAAATGGGAGAGCCCACAAATGCGGGGAGGAGGAGTTTAGAGGAGGGGCCCTTCGTTCTCTGAGAAGGTTTGTTTCCACGGCCAGACCTCAGCTTCCCACCATTTCAGTCCTCTTGGTCATCTCTAGGACTGACCGTCCTCAGAGGCTTGTCCCAGGGCTCATCGGGTCTGCAGAAGTGGGGGACATGAGGCTGGTGGGGGGCGGGCTGAGGCTTCTCTCTCTCCTGGTTCCATCCTGCTCCCAAGGAGACTTGCTTGCTGGGGACGCAGATCTGGGAGGAAACCCAAGGACAGGTGTCTCCAATGGCCCCTAGACAGGAGCGTTCTATCGAAGGCTGGACATCTTGCCATTCAGGGTGGGAGGGACCCTCAAGCGATCTCAAGGCAGAAACCAGCATTGAGCTTTGGGGCCCGTCCTCCCCTGATAGGGAAGAGTTCCCTTGTTCCTAAGACGGCAAGTCTTCTTTGCTCTTGAGCCGTTCTGAACTCAGTGTTATAATTTACGTAGGTTACATAAATCCAGATGACCTGAAGGGCCAGATAAATCCATGCCCTCACTCAAATTTGGATTTAGATTGCCCTTGGTCTGGAAAATAGTTTTCTTCTTGGGAGACACATGTGTTTCTTTGTCCAAGGGGACAGGGGAGCGGGTGCGAGGACTTCGGCAGTGACGGGGGGCCGGGGTGATGGGTCCTCTGTCTCAGGCCTCAGCCAGCAGGGGGCTGCCTCCTGTGGCTCTGCCCAGCCCAGGCGTCCTTTCTTCACAGGCAGCAGGTGTCCATTAGGGACACCAGCTCCTTTTCTCTTCTGACCCGTCATCCTCAGCGCTGTCTTCATCCTCTCATGTACAGCTGAGTTGGCTCTCTCATACCTTTTTACGCTGAAATCCGAAATTTGTTACAAATAGCTGCAAAAAATGTAAACTCCAGAATATCTTAAATATTGACATCTAAAGTAAAATTCTTCTGTTACTCTTTGAAATGTGTCCAGTGGAGTCTAAAAACTATAACCATTTGATGTCTGTCAAATTTTATTTTTTTAAAAAAAAATGAATTAACTTTACTCCAATAGATAAAAATTGCAAACCCTTACCTTTTACCTTTGTATTTATATTTTCATTCTATTTCCCTCACCAATTTTACCCAAATTTGATGTAGTTTTAACCTTGAGAGTGTTTTATTGATCACTCTGTCATAATTCTCTGCAACCAAAATATTTCTATGAATTAGTTTAAAAACTAATGTCCTATGGCTATTAGCATTAAATGTTTTTGTTCTGGATTTTGTTTTCATCACAGTTATTATTAATACATAGTTAATCAAATAACTGATAAGTAAAGAGCACAGATCAAATTCTGTTGGAAATGAATCTTAATTTGATGGAGGTAGAAGTTTAATTATTTCATATGCTTATTATTTCTGGAATCACATGGGGTTGGCTTCAGTTTTATCCCCATTTTCTATAGGTGGAAAAGCTGAGAAGCCTGTTCTCAGAAATAAGTAGGCAGAAGGGAAGTTTTGTTACGGTGACAACACCCACCAAAGCGTACATTCAAAATTGCATGTGATTTACCATGAAAAATGGTTTTTACTGCTCTATCTGATGACACCTTTGTTAGTTCCTCTTTTGATTTGTTGACAGCAAAAGCTCCTGAGTCTTTGCCTGAATCAGCAAAGGATTTGTCACCAGTCACTGGAGCTGTACTTTTTTGGCTTCTGGAAAGTTTAGCCAAAGGTCTTTTTACCAAGACCTATGAAAGAACCATGAATTATGCCAGTTGGTCTTTCACTGGAAGGAACCTTGTTAAACCCTATATAGGGCAGAAGGGGCAGGGAGGGGGGACTATTGCTAATTTCAATGTGGCTTAGCCAACACTATGGTGACAAAAAGCTTCTAATGCATCATGCATTTTACATATGTTTCTTTCCAGACCTTGGAGCTGCCAACTTAGCTCACCCGACATATAGAAAGTTTTTGCCATATAGTGGTGCAATCAGCAAAGCCAGTCTTCACGGTGAGAGGGCCACATGAGATTTAGAATCAGAAGGCAGCTGACTGGGTTTTCCCATCCAAACCAGCAGGTTACTCTGCGATTTCTGATTTCTAACTCTAAGGGAGATGGTAGGGGACAGGCAGAGATGTAAGTAGAGGAAAAGGGCCAGACCTCTGCCTTGAGCTGGATGCCTAATGACCTCAGGAGCCGCCCTTAACCTTGCGTGCTTGCCCAGGGCTCTCTCTCAGGACTAACCCATCTTTGTCAACTGTGTGTGTGGCTTGGGAGACACAAGGTTGTTAAAAGAAATTGTCACACCTCGGGCACTCCACTCTGCAAGGTATCTGCATCCGAGCTCCCCAGTGCAGACCAAACTGCCCCATTCCTCCTGTCTCCCTTCACCCTGCCAGGGGCTACTTCCAGGCCAGGGAGAGCTGGAAGGAGTGTCACCATGCTGGCAGACTACATCGTCCTTTTGTTTGGTGCCCTGAGGCTTTTGCACTTGAGGAGTGCTCAGCCTTTCTTTTGTAAAGTGGGAGAAAGACCAAGGTGAAAGGGAAGGTGGGAAAGAGGAACCACAGGGCACCTGGTGCATTCTCAGATGCAGAGCTGTCCCAAGGGAGCGCTCACTTGGGAGCGGGTGACCTGTTCCTTCTATTCAAGAGGAGGTGGGGCTTGGACTGCGGGGCGTGGTGGTGGGCACAGACGGGAGAGTTTTCTGAGAACTTCTCATTCCCCACCTCACCTTTCAGACCTCAGCTCGACCTTGACCTTTCAGGGAAGCCTTGTCTGATCTCTCAAGTCCAAACTCCCATCAAAAGGTGACCCTGTGAAAGTCCAAAGTGGGACTTTTGAGAAAGAAAGGAGGTGCTCTTCATTACTGCACTGGGACAAAAGGCACTCACCTGGATGGTCCTGGGAATGGCACTGGAGGCCACCATGAGTCCCCAAGAGCAGCCTGCCTCTTCCCACCGGGAAGAGGTTCTGTGCGCACATCCATGCCTGGACATCCACATGACCTGGGCCTCGGTTCACCTGGTGACCAGCTCTGCACACAGCAGGCTGAGGTCCCGGCTCTGAGACTGGTAGTTTAAAGGGCTGCATTCGGACCCTGAGGGTGACCCGCGGGTGATCCAGCAATTCAGGGCAGGGGCAAGGGTGCCTGGGAAAGCCGGCGTAGCCCTCAGGCCCGTCAGTGGGGCCCTGTTTTCTCACTCACTCCTCAATGACCCCAAGAGCTGGGCAGCGACCGCTCTTTCCGACTCACCGACAAGGGAACTGAGGCTCAGGGGAGGTGGCTGCCCCAGGTACATGTGGCATGTCCCGGGTGGTAGCTTAATGGGGGATTAACGTGGATGTGGACAAAGCAAGGCCTCACTGAGCCAAATGTGTTCTGAAGGATCCTTCCCGAAGCGCTCTGCTACGTGGGTCCCGCCCTCCTGTCTGTCAGGTCCCCAGGACATTCTCCCTTCAGTGTCAGCCTCCCCAGCTGCATCTGTCGTCTCATGAGGCTGCCTCCAGCCTTTAGGGGAAACATCAGATGAAAGATACTCTCCGTGCTGACTCTAATCTCCTAATCAGGGGGGGGTCCGAGCTGATCCCCTGATGGGGGTCAAGGGCTCCCTCTGCCTCCTCCAGGGCTCATCGAGCAGCAGGTGGCATCACCTGCAGTAGGTGAATCATTCTTTCCCCGCTTACCTTCACCATTTTTAATGCTGCCACAGGATGGTGGGAGCCACATAGGCTCCATGCAGCCTCTGGGGACGTCTGGCTCCAGCCTCACCCTGGCTGTGAGGCCTTGGGCACATTCTCACCTCAGTCCTCTCATCTGTAAAATGGACGAGAAAGCATTACCTCTTAGGGGAGTGGGTGGGGTAGGGTGCAGGAGCAGGGGCTGCCTTCCCATCTGCACCCCGAGCCCTCTGCCTCTCTAACATCACCCTGGGGCCTCCCGCTGCTGCGAGGCCGGGGCTGCCGGCCCTGCCAGGCTGCCAAGGGCCACGCCTAGGCCTCTGGCCTCAGTGACGAGGCCTTTTTCTGCTTCTGCCGCCTGCTCCCTGACATCTCACACGCCTGCCTCTAAGCCTGAGATGCGGCTTCTAAGCCAGGGCAGACCCAGCCTGCTATTCTGGGGTCTTCTTTCAACTATTTTGGCAAAGACCAAATGGCAGCCTCCTTTAAAATAGATGCTCCAAGCTCAGGGGTCATTCCCTGAGAACCAGGTCAGACCAGGCCCGGACTCCTCCACAGCAGCTCATTCAAGTTAAATACAGACCCTGGCATCTGTAGCTTTGAGGAGGGCTCGACTGGAATACCAGGGGGCAAACGTGGGGCAGAAACCAAAATAAAATCAGGCCGGTCCTCGGAGGTGCCTCTGGCTCCTCAGTTCCATGAGCGCTGCTCTGACTTTCCTTGTGAAACCGCAGGGCCAGCTGCACGAGGTGGCCAGGGCACCCGTATGCTTGATAAGTGGCAGCCCAGCCGCCTCTGGCGAGGTCACTCCACAAATGCCCGTTGGGGGACAGTCTCCCGCTCAGAACTGTGTGCGGGAGCAACGCGCTGAGACCAGGAAGCCCTATCTGCAGCCTAGTTCCCTGGGAAATGGCTTTCTGCTTAATGTTCCCCTAAATGTTGGGGATCCTATAGTATAATATACATATCACAACTGAGAAAACTTGAAAAAACAAACAGAAAGGACTCCCAGAAATAAAGCGATGCAACTCACATTTTGCTACAGGCATGGCACCGGGCTCCAAAGACGTCAAATTGTGAGATGTCTCTGGTGTGCACCTGACCGCCAGTGCCTGGGACCCTGACCATCTACTAAACTAAACGGGTTCCCCCTCGGCTCATGTGGTTTCACTCAGTCTCACCACTCTCAGACGTCCTCACATGCCAACCTCGGGAAGCGGGTCTGTCGGCAAGTGCAGAACCAACGCGTCAGGTGGGCCCCGCGTCAGAACGGCATGTAAGCAGCAGCTGTGAGCCTTTGCAAGGGGAACAGAACGCTTGTAACTTTGTGAGGCTGGGGAGAGACCCCTGGAGTGGCGGGGGACTGGGGAGACCTCCCTACAAAGCGATTCTGGGGCAGGGAGCTCATGTCTGCCCTCCCTCCCTTAACAGCCCGGCGATGGGGTCAAGCCTAGCGTCAAGGGAGTATTTTGCCCATTTGGAAGGCCAGTATGTCATTCAACAAACGTTGGCTATCCTCTGTGTGTGCAGACTCTGTTCCAGGCACTGGGGACAGGGCAGAAATGCCACCATCACTGCCTTGGTGGAACTGACATTCCAAGGGGAGAAGCAGACTCTGAGTAAAGAGTTACCATGGAGTGAGGACTGAGAGAGGGGGATGGAAGCTCCCCCGGATGGCGTCTGAGGGAGGCCAGGGGCCACTGACCTAGCTTGGGGGTCAGGGAGGCTTCTCCCAAGAAGCAGCGTCTGGTTGACCTGAAGCTCAGCTTGGGCCAGTGAGAGTGACCTGGGCAGAGAGCACAGCACGTGCAGAGGCCTGGAGGTGAGTCACAGGAGTCCTGGCTTGGGGAAGTGCAGGCAGCCTGGGCGGTCAGCCCAGGGGGCTGAAGCCAAGAGGCTGTGGGGGCTGACAGGGCTTTGAAAGGCCAGCCCTCTGGGTTTGGGCGTGGGCACGGTCAGCTTTGTGTTAAAGGTGGAGCTTTCTGGTCTCTGTGAGCAATTGCCAGGTGGGACAAAGGCATGAGCCCTGGCTCCTAGCACAGGGCTGGGCCTGGGGGCAGCAGAAAAGGCTTTACTCTTTCAACCAACCTTAAATCAAACTTGCGTGGTTTCTGACCATCTGATGGCCCTCAGCCTGGTCTCCTCCCTGAAGTGCAGGGGTGGCCTGAGGTCTGAATGGGCTGCTGGGGCCCAAGGATTCAGGCCAGGCCTTCAAACTTGTCCTTGACCTGCCCAATCCAGCAGGCAGCGTGGGCATCTGCCTCCACCACAAGTCCTCCCCACAGCGTGTCGGAGAGCCGAAAGGTGCAGTGTGGCCTCCTGGTAGGGAAGAGGGGGCAGGGGTGCATGGTGGGGCTGGAGACTTGGCAGGTCCATGGGAGCCTGAAAAGACATTTTTATCTTAAGAGCAAAGAGAAGCAACTGGAGCGTTGAAGCTGCAGATTGACTTGGTCTCACCGGTCTTTCTCAAAGCTTGCCGTGACTACAGCAGTGCGTGGCAGGGGCGGGCAAACACTTCTGGAAGGAGTCCGTCGGGAAATTATTTCCAGCCTTGTGGGCCGTGCAGTCTCTGTCCCACCACTCAGCTCTGCCAGTTGTAGCTGGAAACCAGCTGCAGACAACACGTCAAGGAACAGGTGTGGCCCTATGCCAGGAAGAACGGGCTAGGTGGGGGGCTGGATTTGGCTAATGGGCGTGCAGACCCCTAGTGGAGGGGCGGGATGGGAGTTGGGGCGGTCACGTGGTCGCACTTTACTGTTTGAGCACCTCTGTCCTGCAACCACAGGATCCTTTGTTCTCCAAGTCTCCTTGAGTGGCCGTTCCATTCCAATGGGCCCCTCCTCGAAGAAAAAACACTAAATCGTCCTCCAAGACTTATGGATCCAGTACCCATGGTAAGAAGCATAATACAACGATGATATTACTGTTTATTGGGCAGGCACCACAGGCATTTCGTGGTCTCATTTAGATTTCACAACAGCCCTGAAAGTGAATGAGGAGACTGAGGCACACTGAAGTTAGGCAGATGCAAACTGCAACAACACGGGGTAAGCCAGGGAGACAATGCCACGGGTGCAAATTCTCCTTGAAACCAGGTGCTGATGTCAAGAAATAGAGTAGAATCTTCTCACATTACGCAAATCACCAAAAAGACAGAGGGGACCTGACGCCCTGAGCCACTGAATCATGAACGTTGCAGGTCAGGGCAAATCTGAAGATGTGTGCAAACGACCTGAGAGCACGAGGTTGCTTGTGATTTCTCCTCTCTCATCTTTCCCTGTGGTCCCACCCAGCCCTTTGGTGTCGTTGCAAAGCAGATGGTTTCAAGGGAGCACTGGTTCTCATTTTGCACGTGTGTTCTACTGGTGCGTTTGTAATTCATGTAATTTCCTGGTTGCTCTTAAAAGGACAGTGGCCACCATGTCTGCGGAGTGGGGGTCACTAGCCCAGTGAGCATGTGAGTTGGAGGTCAGTTAAGCCTCAATTGGCTGGCTGAGGCTGTTCTGGCACAGTACACACGTGAGCTGTTATTGCCATGTTTTTAGGATCAACCTCATTGCCTCCCAGACGGGAAGATCTCTGGAGAGCTCCATTCTGCTAATTACTTGCTGCGTGGCTGTGGGCAAGTCACTGACCTTCTCTGAGCCTCAGTCACCTCCCATCCTTGTGGTGAGGATTTGACAAGATCATAGCCGAAGAAGGCAGAGGGCCCGGTGCACGGGCTGGCCACGTGGTCTTGTCTTCACGGGCAACTTTTGGAGTGGGTGGGCACTGGCTGGCACTGTGCTCCTGCACTGGATCACAGCGGAGGGGCCTGCTGGGGCTCAGGAGGCTTCCTCTTCAGCACAGAAGCATGTGCTTTGGGCCAGGGCAGGGCAGACTCTGGCATCCTTGGTCATGCCCCGGGCCCCTAAATGTGTAACTCTGCTTCCCAGAACCCAGGGCTTGGACCGAGGTGGGAGGGGAGGGGATGACCAACAGACAAGTCAGTCCTGCTGCTGGGGGTGCTGGGGCCAGAGGATGTTTGGTTTCTCACGAGCTATTGCAGTCCCAGGAGAGGAGCTGTTGGGCTCAGGGGACGTGGACACGCCAGAAGCAGTGACCGTGGCACTCCTCAGGGGCCTAGCCCCTGTCCGTCTTGATCACCCAGGCCAGGAATGTGGTGGCAGAAAGGCCCCATGAGATGGAGACTCTGATAGGTCCTGAGGGGAGGGGTCGCTTCCTCTCAGCCAAGCCTCAGTCACTGCACAAAAGGCGAGGGTCACGGTGAGTGGTCCTGCCACAATGCGGGAGAGTGAGTGAGGGGCCAGAGGATGGGCTGCACCCTCGAAGTGGCTCCTGGGAGATGCTTCCAAAGCAATGTGATATCACTGCTGCCTCCTTAACCTTCCATGGCTCCCCAGTGCCAGACGGAGCAGGTCCAATCGCCTTGGCTGTGCCTCCTGACCTGGACCCAGCTGCTTTCTGCCCAGCTCCCCACCCAATACGACCACCTGGCCATGCTCATTAGACTCCATCCTAGAAAGCCCTTCCCCACCTTCTCTGTGAGGCTGATGATACCACTTCAAAGGCAGCTCATCTTTGGAAAGCTGCCCGACTGTTTGGTGTCAGGGTCCAGCCGGGCCACCTCCATCGGTGTCCTACCCCAGGAGTGATCATCGCTGGCTCTGTGGTTGGCTTCTCCCACAACACCCCCAGCTCTCAAGTGCAAAAGCCAGCCCGGCACAGCCAAGACCTCAATAAATACTTGCTGAACGGACAGAGGAATGAATGAATGAATCATCCTACAAATACAACTTTTCTCCCCACTTAATAAATACACTCTGCCATTTCCCTCACCATTATGTGGTCTTTGTAAACATCACAACTTCTGCAGAGAGGATGATGTACGTGGTTTATTTAACCGCTTTTCTCCATTTCCAATATGAGGTGGCTTACAAGTTTATTTCTATTATAAACAATGCTGTGATGAACATCTTTGTGCACAAACATTTTGTTTTCATTTTGTTTTGTTTTGCTTCTGTATTGGGATGTGATCTTCAGAAGTAGAATCTCCAGATTCAGGCCAGGAATTTTGGGCTATAAATTGATGGTCCTCAAAAGTAGCATTTTATGCTGACAGAGGTATGTCACAGGCTGTGCATTCACTGCATCCTCACCAGCACTGGATAGGTTTTGTTTCTGTTTTTGTTTTTTCCTGCTAGTGTTTATTAATTTGACAGGCAAGCAATAATACTTGACATTTATTTTCTAATAAATTTGAATACACTCTTATTTTAGAATAGTTTTAGATTTTTAAAAAGGTTACAAAGTTAGGACAGAGAGTTCTTGTGCATCCCACAATCGGAGATATTGTTAACGTCTTGCATGGGTGCGGTACGTTTGTTACAGCGAGCAAACCAGCACTGACACCTTATTATTAATAGAGGTCCATGCTTCATACAGAACTCCTTAGTTTTGCCCCATGTCCTTTTCAGGACCAGGATCTCATCCATGTCACATTCAGTCCTTGTGTCCTCACAGGCTCCTCTTGGCTGTGACAGTTTATCAGACGTCCCTTGTTTTGGTGACAGTTTTGAGGCAATGCTTGGTTTTTGCTGCCCTCCTAACTCGACTGCCTGGGCTGAGCATGTCTCCGCAAGCTGCTTTGCTGACGTGTTTTCTCTTCTGGGTCCCTTTATCTCTTGGAGTCTTGGTGGATTTCCTGGAAATCTGAGCAAACCTAGAGTTTGTGAGCGGGAACCGCGCCCCGCGCTGGTGGCCGGCTCATGCAGGTCTGTGCGCTTCCGCTCCAGTCTGTTACTTGGTGGGACTCACCACACGCTGTCGAGTAGACGGGTGCTGGGGGATCTCGTGGGCAAAGCCCTGTTGATATTTGTGTCCCTCAGCTCTGGGGGAGGCCAGGGATGGCGTGGGGGGCAGTGGATAAAGTGGGGGGGGTGGCGGCAGGTGCAGGAACGTCACGGTTGGCCCCTTGAGAGCAGTGAGGGTCTCTTTCCGAGGGTGGAGTAGAGGCGCAGTGCCCCGGCCCTCTGCACCTGCCCTCAGAGCCAACGACACTGGGAACAGAATGCAGGGTCCCAGGTATGGCCCTGCACACGCTGCCCTGCCCATCTGGAGGCAACTGGCCGTGGGCCTGGCTGCTCGACTCTGTGCTAGGCCTCTCCCCGCCCCAGGGAAAATTTCTTGCAATTGCTGGGCACCTTTCTTGCACGGTGGCTCCTTCTTGTCTCTCTGGTATCAGCATGGATGTCACCTCCCCAGACGGGTCTTTCTGGTCAGTTTCCCCCGTTGCACCGGCCGCACGGCTCTCTAGCCCACTCTGAGGTTGGCTTCATGAGACATGAAGGCTCGTCACATCTGAAGGTAGCTATTTGTCTCATGCTGTCTTCTCTAGCGTCGGCTGCATGGACAAGGAGTCGCCTCTCTCGCCCTGCTCTCTCTGCCAGAGCCCCGTGCCAGGCTGGCACCTAAAGTCAGTGAGTATCTGAGAAAGGAACGAGAGAAGGATGACGCCATGCAGGCATCCCCACTATCAGGGGGACAGCACCATCTGCTGCTGGAGGCAGCCTCGACGTAAGGCCACCGCACGGCACCTGCCCCGTGGACCAGGGAACCAGGAGTGGGGCCAGGGGTTGGCCCAGCAAGGATGGCCTGGAACTGGACCATGTGAGTTTTCCCCAACGACAAGGTGTCACCCTCCTCTCTGACTGGAACTCAAGTCCTGGCTCATCACTACTCAGCAGCTTCTCCTACAGGACCCCAGGCTGTCAGGGTGGCCAGCTCTTGGAGGGCCACACCCAGCTCTTCTAGTGGACATCAGACCAGGGGCTGGAGCCAATGACCTCTGGAGTCCCGCCTGCCCAGAGACCCGAAGACCTTCTCACCCGAGTGTCTCCTACTGCCAGGTTTACGATGGTCCCTATGAGGGGGCAGGGCAGGGATTGGCACCCCTATTTTCCAGGGAGAAATGGAGGCTCAGAGGCAACGGGAAGGTCTTGTTCATGTAAAGGTAAGAGGTGGAGCCAGGTCTGAACTAGGGTTTGTTTGACTGCTTGGCCTTTGCTCTAGACATGAAGACCCAGTGCTGTGTGACCTCGGGCAGATGGCTTCACCTCTCTGAGCTGTTCCCTCATTGTCAAAAGGGCGATGATTCTTCTAGGATAATCGTGAGGCCTGGGTGAGAGCTCGCATCCAGAGCTCAGTGAAGCCAACATCACATTGTGGCAGTTAGCTACAGCCCACAGGACTGTCACCCCTGTCCCTGGTCCACTGCCCTCCTTAACGCCCATCCTCACCCCTCCTGGCTGCCCTTGGGGGACCCAGATCCTGCCCTGGGAAGTGCAGCCCGAGGTACATGGTGGGAAATGGCTTCTGGAAGGCTGGCCCCTGTCTTCCTCTGCCCAGCTGGAGTCCAGGACCTCAGCTTTGAGCCCCCAAAACCCGACCACCATCCCTGCGGGATCTGCAGGTGGGAGGTACATAGCTGGCACCTGGCCAGCATCATCTGGGGGCTCAAGCCCTTGCTGAGCCGAGAGTCTAAGGTTGTGCTCTGAGGGGAGGGTGTCTGGTCCCCTCTGCCAGGGAGAAGCTACTCAGATCGAGCCAAAGTCCACATGGGACCTGGCTCAGACACAAGTCCTGCCGTGTGCCCAGTGCTGGCCCCCGGCCAAGCCCCACCTCTCTTCCCACCGTAGGAGCAGGGGCGGATACCATCACTTCCAGGGCCCAGGCCTGGGGTCAGCTTGGCAAAGTGTGTGGCCCAAGTCCTGTGGCTGGTGTGCAGCCAACTGTGGGGTCCACCAGCACCCCAGGACTCCCTACTCCCACTGGGTTGAGGTTCCGAGGAAGGTGCTGGCCTGACTGATGCCCCTTTAAATGGCCCCAACCCGGGAAGGATGGGAATGACAGGTGAGGGCAGCAGCCTGCAGCCCCTGCCCCTGCCCAGGGAGGGGCTCTGATGACAGCCGCCCAGCATCACTTGGACAAAGCCTCTGACGGAGTCCTTCGGGCTCTAGCTAGGGAAGCTCTTGTGGCCAAGCTCAGGGTGGGACCGGCAGGGGCTCTGACCTCCAGCAGGTGGTTTCTGGCTGAGCTGGCAATAAATCTTCACACTACTCTTGCTGCAGGGGGGCATTCAACGTGCCACGCATTCTCCTGCGTTACTCACATTTGAAGAAGCCGCCAGGGCAGAAGAGCTTGATGGCCCCAAGAGACACAAAGGTGGATGAGGAATCATGTGCCTACTCTAAGGAGGGCTGTGGCAGAGACCCCTAATATCCTTTCTCTCTTTTCTCCTTAAGAAGAGAAACCATGAGTCTTGCCTGGCACTTGGCCGCCTAAAGACTACATTTCCCAGCTACCCTTGCCTCTTGGAGTGGCCATTTAACTGAAGCCTGGCCAATAGGAGGCAAGCAACAATAGTGGGCGTGGCTTCTGGGAGATGACCTTTGAAGGTGGAGACATGTCCATCTTCCTTGCTATTGCTGGATGGAATGTGGGTGACATGGCTGGAAACCAAGCAGTCATTTTGTTCCATGAGGTCAAAACTACCTGACAAATATGGAGGAAAAAGATAGGCGGAACCTGGGTCCCTGATAGTGAGGAGCAGCTCCATTACCCTAGATCTTCTTTACGTGAGAAATATAAACTTTTCTCTTATTTAAAGTACATTTATCTTAAGTTTTCTGACCCATGTAGCTGAGCTGAATCCTAACTCATAGAGAGAAAGAAGATACTCTGGAAAGTTCAGCTGTGGCCAAAATGAGCTGTAAACTCAAATCCACCAGATTCCAGAACAAGCCTTTCCTGTGCAGCTCAAAGTGGGGGTGCAGGTACAGTGAGCATTAGAAGGACCCAACCTGTTGCTGAAGGGGGCCAGAGATTCCCCAGACAAGGCCTTAGTGAGCTTCAAGGGGACCAAGGCTCCCCCCAACCCCCTGGCCTGTCTCCTGTCAGGAGAAGGCCTGAGATGGCCCCAGACAGTGATGCCCATATTCCGGTGACGATGTCTTCCCCGGCCACACCCCCGGTGGAGGGAGCACTTCTTTGCTCAGTTCTCCACCTGCCCCTTAGCTCACAGAAAGAGTGTCATGGGGGGGTGGGGGGTAAGCCATGGTCACCAGAGCCACTGTCTGTCCACAGTACAGCAGGTACAGTGACCTCTCAGACCAGCTTCCAGTCTAAGCTCATCCCTTATAGCTAGGGTCTTGGGACTTTGTCCCTGAGCCTCAGTCTCCCCACCTATACAATGGAGATTATAATGGCCATTCCTACAGAGTCACTGGGAGAACTCAGCATCTGTTGGGTAAAAAGCACCCACCCATAGCAAAGCACTGTGCATGCCAATTCAGTAAGCATGACGGCCCATGGGATGTCCCTTTAAATCAGGGGTTCCTAAACTCTAGTGTATCCAAAACACCCAGAGGGCCTGTTAACACCCAAATTGCTGAGCCCTACCCCCAGGGTTCTGATTCAGCAGATCCAGGGTGGGTCTGGGAATGCAAATCCTCGGTCAAGTGACCAGATTTTGAGAACTTCTGGTTTAGATTAAGGACCCTAAGATGAAAACATGAAGTTGAGATCCCATTAAGACCACCTGGGCCCAAGATCAGTGGTGCTCTAGAGCCAGGTGGCTGGTGTGAATGTGACTCCAGTCCTTGGAAGCTGTGTGACCTTGGGCAAGTAGCCTTCCCTCTCTGAGCCATGGCTCCTCACCTATCACATGGGGAGAATTAGAATCCAACTCAGAGAGCTGAGGTGGAGATCGATCAACGTGACATGGTGCAGAGTGGGAAAAGTGCCCAATAATGTTTCTCTTCCTCCTCTCCATAACCATTTTGTACAGATAAGCACATGCTCTATTTTTTCAGCAGAGGGAGTGGCTCTGCTGCCCATCTCTCATGCAGTGTCAAGAGTGGGCACCTGCTGCATATCCTACCTAGGACCCAGGCCCCTGCCTCTCCTTGCCAGGCCCTAGCCCTTGTGCCTAAGGAGGGGTGCACTCTGTTCTCCATGTGTCACCCAGGGTGACTCAGCAGCCACTGCAAGCATGTCACTGGCAGAGGCCTGCCAGGTGGGGACAGACCGGGCGATGGGTCCGCCAACTCCACCGCACCTGGAGCTTGTCACTGAGATCACTGCCATCTGCTGGTGAGTCCCAGTACTGCATGCAAGGATGACCTCCTAGACCACCTGGGACAACCCAGTCCCCATCTTCTGTCCCCCGAATTGCCCCCAAAGGGTGGGGAAGGCTGCCCAGTCTCACTGTCATGGAGATGTGGCTGTACCATCAAAGTCATTGAGATATAATTCATTTACCATACAATTCATCCATTCAAGGTGTGCAGTTCAATGGATCTGTATTTACAGTGCTGTGCAACCATCACCATCTATTCCAGAGCATTTTCATCACCCCACAAGGGAACCCTCTACCCATTAGCAGTGTCTCCCCATTTCCCCCAGCTCTCCCCAGACTCTGGCAACCGCCAGTCTACTTTCAATCTCTCTGGATTTGCCAATTCTGGACATTTTATATCAATGGAATCATAAGTTTGTGACCTTTTCTATCTGGCTTCCTTTACTTAGCATAACGCACTGGAGGTTCACCTGTGTTGTAACGTGTATCCGTACTCCATTCTTTTTATTGCTGAGTAATATTTCATTGCATGTCTATAGCACATTTTATCTATCCATCCATCAACTGATGGACATTTGGGTTGTTTTCATGCTTTGGCTAGCACGAGTAATGTTCTAAGCACGTTCACGTGCAGGTTTTTGTGTGGATGTGTGTTTTCATTTCTCTTGGGTGTATACCTAGGAGTGGAATTGCCTAGTCACATGTAACTCCATGTTTAACATTTGGAAGAGCTGCCAGCCTGTTTCCCAAAGTGGCTGCACCACTGTGCCCACTTCTCGGTGTCCCACCTCTTCTAGTTCCCTTTGCCAGTACCGTGTAGGGTGTAGGACAAGCACTGGAGCCCGAGAGACCTTGGAACCAGCCCTGACATGCTGCTCACTGGCTGTGTGACCTTAAGAAAATTGCTTAATCTCTTTTATCCTCAGTTTTCTTGTATGCAAAGGTAGTGACACATATCAATGGAATCATAAGTTTGTGACCTTTTCTATCTGGCTTCCTTTACTTAGCATAATGCACTGCAAAGGTAGCCAACACTGTCGGGGTTCCACCCATAACCTCTTGGCCCTCACCGTTCCATGCACATGGAACCCAGAGCTTCCTGTTACAATCCCCTCAGTTTCTTTGTCTGAGGAGAGCAGACTCAAAGTTCAAGGAATGACTGTCCCCGAGAGCAGCCCTCAGCCAAAGACAGACTTGAGCTGGTGGATGAATAAGTAGCCCAGGTACCTTACCCTCAGGTGGCAGATTGGTGGGGGATAGCAGAGAGTGTACAATTACCTAGATAATTACAGACAATGTCAGGTCCTGTGAAGGAAAATAACAAGGTGCTGTGAGAAAAAATGAGAAGGGGTCCTGATTTGGGGAAGGGGTGGGTCAGGGAAAATCCCTCTGAGGAGGTGACACCCTTAGAAGTGAAGACTGAGAAGGGACCAACCTGGTGAAGAGTAAGGGGAAGATTAGTCTCAGCGGGCAGCATGTGCAAAGGTCCCGAGGCAGGGAGAGCTTGGGCTGGACGGAGCAGTGTGGCTGGAGTACTGAAGTGAGGAGAGGGAGGGCACAGCATCCTGGTGGAAAGACCACAAGGCTTGCTGCACGATTGGAGAGTCGGTCTGCCCTCCTGAGACAAGAAGAACTTTCAGATAGACTTGATCTTGCACCGTGAGTGTTCATGGAGGGAAGAAGTCAGAGAGAAACCTCTTGCAAAGAAAAGGAACCCAGTGCTAAGAATCAAATGGGCAGGATTCTCGGACCAGCCCCTCCCCTGCACATACTCAGCCAGCAACCTCCACGGCGGGGGCCCTGGGGATGGACCCTGTCATCCTTGGAGAGCTGGGAGGCTCACTTCCCTTGGTCTGGGCAGTCTTGCTTAGGAGGGCTCCCTGAGGCTACAGGGCATGGTGCACAGGACGGTCCACCCAGCTGTGTCATCTGCCAAGGGCACCTGTCAGTTCTGGGCGTTGGCTTCCTGGTCAAGCAAGCGGAGACAGTAGCCCCACCACCAGCAGGGGTTGTCTGAGGATGCTGAGCCGCTGTAGGTGAGTTTAGAGAATGTGTGAAGCACGCGGCCTGGTCTGCCTCCAAGCCAGTGCTCAGTGAAGGGGGCTTTTCATCATCCTCATCACTACTGTCCCCTGGCAGGGCCAGGACTGGTGTGGTGACACTGCTGCTGACTTAAGAGCTCTGCTGATGGGTGCCAGGTACCATCTCCACTCCCTACCTGTGGTAGAGCATTCGATTTTTGCAACACCTTTGTGAAGCAGGTGTCATTATTGTTCCCATTTTACAGAGGAGGAAACTGAGACTCACAGAGTTTAGAGCGTCTTACCTGGCCTTGCAGCCTGTGAGTGGAGCACTGAGCCTGGGGCCCAGGTTGGCCTGAGAACCTACACACTCCTCACTGTGAAGTGGTTCTGTCTCTGCCTGGTCTTCCCCCTTCCTGCCCTCAGCCCTTCAATCTGGACCTTTCCACATCCAGTGCTGCTCTGCAGGTTTGCTGGCCAAGGGGTGTGAGGATGTTGTCAGGTTGTCATCAAGGTGGCTGCTGGGGGTGGCTGGCCACAAGACACTGACTCCGAGAGCAGGTACCTGACTGACAGTGTCCCTGTCATTGTCATAAACAGAGATGTCCCACAGCTTTTCCTGGATATCTTGGGGTACTGCTCCCACCACTGTTTTAGAGCTGTGCCTCTGTCCCCCATGAATCTGCAAGCTCCTGCTGGACAAGGACAGGCAGCTTCACCTCTGTCTCCCTGCCCAGCAGAGGGTCTGGCATGTGGCTGGTGCTGACATATGCTGAGCGGACAGATGGATGAGTGAAAGGGTGGGTGAGCAGATGGATGGATGGATGAGAGGATGATGGAAGGATGGATGGAGGGAAGAAAGAATGGAAGGATGGGTGGGTGGATGGATGGGTGGGTGGATGGATGGATGGATGGGTGGACGGATGGATGGATGGATGGATGGATGGATGGATGGATGGATGGATGGATGGATGGACGGATGGATGGATGGGTGGATGTATAGTTGGAAGGAAGGATGGATGGAAGGAAGGATAGATGAATGAATGGATGGATGGATGGAAGGATAGAAGGATGGAAGGAGGGATAGATGGATGGATGAGTGGAAGGATGGATGGAGGAAAGGAAGGAAGGATGGACAGACGGATGGATGGATGGATGGAAGGATGGATGGATGGATTGAGAATTACAGTGCCATCTTCCTGAACTGTACAAAAGACAGACAAATGTATTTATTTCACCAGTGATAATAAAAGAATTTTTTAAATGTCTATCTTGTAACCAACCTGCCCAAGGCATGGGGTTTCCCAGGATTTCCCAGCCCACCATCAGCATGCCCTGTGGGTCCTCACATGACTCCCATTCATTCCCCACCTCTGAGGCCTGGGTCACCAGCGCCTCCGACAAGAGTGCTGTGGAAATGGTGCCTTGGGGAGCACGTTTTGCTCCTGTGCATCCCCCAGCCCCTGGCAGGAAAGCCGAGCCTGGCCCTCCCCTGCATTCTCTCATGGCTATGCAGCTATTACTTAAGGACAATTCGCCATCCACATTGTCTCAGTGAATCCCAACAACTGCTGTGGGAGCCCAATTTGACAAATGGGGAAATTGAGGCTGGGGAGAGGCCCCGGGGCTGCGGGTGCTCTCATGACCAAACGACACAAGCAACCAAGGCCATGGTTGAATCAGCAGGTCTGAATCCAGCGCTGGCTCTTTTCCCACCCTGCAGCCCCTCCCCACCAAGTCCTATTCCTCAGCCCCGGCGGGCCACTCAGGCACATGTGTGGGTCACCCCTGGTGTTGCAGCTACTGCAGCTTGAGGGGCAAGAGGTCAGCTTCAGGGGCTGCATCTGGCACTGCCCTGGAATGCAACTAAGACAAGTTCACCTTCCAACAGGCAGGCACTAATATAGACCTGCTCTCTCACGTTTCCAAGTCTTTCAACCCCCAGGGAGGTGGGAGGCCTCTGAACCCACAGGGGGGTCAAAGGACCACTCAGAGTAGCTGAAGCTCAGTCATCAGGGCCAATCCTGCCTTCTGCATCAAAGGTAGCCAACCCCATCCGAGGCAGAGAGGGACGAGAGGGCTGCCCAGGGCTGGGGCTCAGAACAGAAAGCAGGGTCCTTGCTGTCTTGGCTTCACCAGGCAGGGCCACCTCTCCCTGGGGGCAGGTGGGGACTGGACCAGACCTTGTGGAGTAACCCATGTGCTGCAAAGCCACCTGGCCAACCAGTGAGCCTGCTGGGCACAGGGGACCTGCTGGCCACCCCGAGAGGGTCTTTTCCCCCAGTTTATCCAGCAGTGTTTACTGAGCACCTTTGACGTGGTCAACCCGCTGCCTCTAGTGGGGAGGGCCCCATGGTGAGTGACACCATCCCCGCCGCCAGGGTGCTGCGAGGACTAGCCATTTTAAGCATACAATAATAGCATCAAGGACATTCGCAATCTTGCGCAACCATCCCTGTCACCTCTTTTCAGTACTGTTCCATCTTCCGAAACTGAAGCTCTGTCTCCATTGAACACAGTCCCCAGCCCCTGCAACCACCACCCTTTCTGTTCCTGTGATCTTGACAGTTCCAGGTTCCTTGTATGAGCAGAATCATGCAGTGTTTGCCTTTTTTGACTGGTTTTTGTCCTCGAAGTTCATGCACGCTGACGCGTGTGTCAGAATCTCCTTCCTTTTTAAGGCTGAGTCGTGCTCCCCTGGGCAGATGGAGCACGCTTCGTCCATCCGCTCGTCTGTCGATTGACACTCGGGTGGCTTCCGCCATCTGGCTACTGTGAGTCATGCTGCTGTGAACACAGGCGTGCCGATATCTGCTGGAGTCCTGCTTTCATTTCTTTTGGGGATAGACCCAGAAGTGGAATTGCTGGATCACGTGGCAATTCTACATTCAGCTTTCTATGGAACTGCCATACCGCTCTGCATATTGGCTGCACCCTTTTACATGCTGACCCCTGGCAGGTCCTCGGCCCAAAGTCCCAGAGACTCTGACAGGCAAAGACCCTGCCCGGCCTCCACCCCAAGCCCTGCACCTCCCTCCCTCTCCCTTCCCTTTCCTGTCCTGCCCAGGCAGGTGGCAGTGACAGCCAAAGCAAGGGAGGGAGGCTGCTGTCCCTGGAGCCTCTGAGATGGTCTCCCAAACACAGGGCACCTTCTCATGGAGCCACAGGTGCCGGTCTTCAGCCCCCAGCCACTCTAGGCTCAAGGCAGAGCAGGTGGCCGGGCTGAAAAGGGATTGGCACTGGGCTGACAGGCTCACCCTGCCACTTCTCCTTTTCAGGGGGACCTTCCCTGCTTCAGTCCCCTCCTGCCTAGAATGAAACAGAGACTTCCGCTTGTGCCCATGTGGCACCCCACGCAGCCAGCACCTTCTGAACCCTCCCAGGGAGCCCACACTTACAGCCCAGATGCCCACCTTCCCTCCCCTTCCCCTCTTTCAGCAGAAGAGGGGTCTCTTTCTTTTTGAGGGCCACCCAAGTGGCCAGGCATCCAGGCCCCTTGTCCTCTGTGTTCATTTACTTGGGCTGCTGTAACAAAGTGCCACAGGCTGAGCATCTGGAACAACAGACATTTATTGTCTCACAGTGCTAGAGGCCAGAGGTCCAAGATCAAGGTGTCGGCAGGGTGGGTCCTTCCGAGGCTGTGAGGGAGGATTTGCTCCAGGCCTCTCCTTAGTTGCAGGGAGTTTGCTGGCAAACTGGCATCCCCTCACCCCAATTTCTGCCTTCGTGTTCACATGGTGTTCTCCCCGTGTGTATGTCTGTGTTCAAATCCCCCTTTTTATTAGGACACCGGTCACACTGGGTTAGGGGCCTGCCCTACTCCCATGTGACTTCTTAACTAGTTACATCTGCAGTGACCTTATTTCCAAACAAGGCCACATGCTGAGGAGACTAACTTCAACGTATGAATATTAGGGAGACACAAATCAATCCATAAATCCCTCCCAACCCATTCCCCAAATGAAGCTGCCTGGTCTCTGTAGAACAACAGCCTATCAGCTGCAGAAAATGCACACACTCTTGACAAATCTGTTCTAAATATTAACCGAGAACCCCCAATGTCCCCCACCCCTTCGTCTGTTGATCGTGTAGCATTGAGGTGGAATCAGCGCTGCTGCACCCCCTCATAACTGCATGCCCTGGGCAAGGTCACCCCGCTGAGCCTGTTTCCTCATCTTCAAAACGGAATAGCAGCACCTGCCCCATGTCGCTCTGGACACACGATGAACCCAAAGCAACAGCTCAGCGTGAGCTGCCGCCCCTGCTTGTCACCAGTTCCTGGGAACCTGACTTGCTGAGGGGCCGGGAGAGCACCCTTATGTCCTTACACTTGGCAGCCCTGCATTCGGCTGGTCTGAGCCGACCGCGGGCTTTCTGACCCCTGCAGTCCTCCAGGGGCCCCGGGCCCAGGCCACATTCCTCACCTGGGCCCCTATCCACCTTGCCCATGTCCTTTGACTCTCACCTGGGCTGGCCCCAGGTGACTCTGTCCCACAGCCACTGTCAGGGAGCAGGTGTGGGGAGGCGCCTGGTCCAAGATGGAGCTCAGCCACCTATTCCTCGCAAACCACGTCGCCTCTCTGAGCCTCACTTTCTTAGGCAAAGATAGGAGTGCTCAAGACCCTGGAGCAGGTTGGAAGGATAAAGGGAGGGACTTCAATGCTCAAAAGTGTCCCCAGGGATGCATGCAGCTTTAGGAAGGAGGAGCTTTTTGGAGTTCTAGAACAAAGTAAGCCTCTCTCTTCCTTTCTCCCTGCACACACACAGGCACACCCGCACATTCAGACAAACCCAAGAACACGCAACCCAACCGTGAACGTAAACATGCACTCATGCACACACACGCAGGCACACCCGCACAGTCAGACAAACCCAAGAACACGCAACCCAACCGTGCACGTAAACATGCACTCATGCACGCACGCAGGCACACCCGCACAGTCAGACAAACCCAAGAACACGCAACCCAACCGTGCACGTAAACATGCACTCATGCACACACGCAGGCACACCCGCATGCACACACACTCAATAACACACAAGCACCCATCACACACATGCACACGGGCACAGGAGCCCACACACATGCACACACATGCACACGCACACGCACATTAGCCTGTTCTTCCCATGCACACAAACCACCTATTGGTTTCCAAAAATAGTAACTTTGAAAAACTAGGGGATTAAAGCGCATCGTTAGCCCGATTCCTCAGGATACAATCTTACAACTTAAACTAGCAGTCGGTGCAAGCAACGCCGGCACAGACCCGTCTATCAGCAAAGCAACTTGTTGCAGTAAAAGCTGCAAGTGTGTCCTCAGCCTGCATTACATTCTATTAAATAACAAAGTAGAATAAAATACTTTAATGTTTCGTTACGCACGTCCCCACGCTGTCCCACCGCTCCGCGCTGCCGGGCGGCAGCTCGGGGGTCTTCCGTGCAGGCTGGCGAGGGGCTCCTTGCGACGTAAGCCCACCAGGGCCTCGCACTCAAGGCTCCCGAGCCGGCCTCGGGCCTCCTTAGCTCCGCCGGACCGTGGGAGCTTCGGGAAGGCGGGGACGCGTCCCGCCGGCCCACGCGACGTCGCCGAGAGCTCGGAGGGCGGGCACGGAGGCTCGTCCCCGGCCGCCGCCGCGGGGTCCCCTCCCCGGCTCCGCCGCCGCCGCCGCCGCCGACCCTTGCCCTGGGGTCCGGCCAGGCCGCTCTGCAGCAGCCGCACCAGCTCGTGGTCCCTGGGGTCCAGCACGCGGGGCAGGAACAGCGAGGACTTCTGCGTGCGGCGGGTCTTGAAGCCGCGGCGGGGCCGGCCCTTGCCGTTGACGGACACGTACCACAGTCTCTCGGCGCCGGGGTGGCGGCGCGGCCCGGAGCCACCGGGCGCCGTGCGGTACAGCCGGGACGCGTAGGTGTTGTAGCCCAGCTCGTGGATCCGCTCCACGAACTCGCACTCAGCGTTGTAGCGCTCCTGCGGGGAGAAACGCCACCGGCGGTGGCCGGGGACAGCAGGCTGGCGTGGACGCCAGGGTGGCAGGGACCGCGCCCCCCTGCTGCCGCCGACCCTGCCCGGCCCGTGCCCTCCGCCCGCGCCCTTCCTCCCCCGGTGCCCGGACGAACGTCTCTTCCTCTGCAAAGGCTTCCCGAGCACCTGCGGAGGAGTCGGCCTCTGCCAGCTCTGTCCCCGCTGCCGAGGGCACTGGCTATGTGGCACGTGGGGAGCAGAGACAGGGCTTGCCCACCCAGATGCCATAGATGTCGGCTAGCAGCATGGACGCAGCAGAGACTGGGCATTGGGACAAAGGGAGAGATAGATGGCACTCCAGACCTCTTTTGAAGAAATTGCATAAAAGAAAAAGAAGGAAAGGGACAGCCCGTGGCTCACTCGGGAGAGTGTGGTGCTGATAACACCAAGGCCATGGGTTCGGATCCCATGTAGGGATGGCTGGTTTGCTCACTGGCTGAGCATGGTGCTGACAACACCAAGCCAAGGGTTAAGATCCCCTTATCGGTCATCTTAAAAAAAAAAGAAAGAGAAGAAAAAAGAACAGAAAGCAGAAGGGAAGGGGAGGAGCCCGGCTTTTTACAAGCCCGAGGTCTCCATTAAAGCTGAGTTTGGGTCCCAGCTCTAGTCCTTGAGCTCTGAGAGTCACTGTCTTGGCCTCCAGAGTCCCCGCCCACAGGTTGGAGGTTAAAACATAGACACAGCGGAGCTGGGAGCATCGCCTGAAGTACATGCTCAATAAATGTCCCATATTGCTATGCTTAGACGAGAGCAGAGGCTGGGGTTCTCCAACCCCAGTGGGGACCCAGAGGGAATTCACTTTGTCACTGGCCATTAGTGGGGACCTGTGTCAGGGGTAGGGTGGGGAAATGACAGGTGGTCCCCGCCCTCTCAAAGGCACAGTCAAACTCTGAACTGAAGGAGCTTACACCAATGTCCCCAAGGCCTGGCATCAAGGTGATGTCCCTCAGCAGTCACCTGTGGGGTCTCCCACAGCCTGTGGGATGTGAAAGGGGTGGTGTGCCTTATGCAAACCCAGTTGAGGCTTCAGTCCCAGCCACAGGCAGGGGGGAGATGCCAGGGCCACCTCCCAGGGGACCACCAACCAGAATGGGCCATCCCCTGCTGAGTTGAGGTAGGGCAGGGGGCAGGTTGGGGCAGGCAGCAGGATCTCTCCTTCCTTCTGGGGACTGGCCACAGGGCAGGAACAGGAGGGCTAAGTGGTCTGTCTCCATCTGGGACATGGTGCCCCCATGGGAGTGAGAAAGCTGGGTAGCTACGGCATGGAGGTGACCCAGAGGGCTGCATGCCTGTTTCCCAGGGTCCAGGCTGGCTGGGGCCCAGGCCCATGAACTGGGCAGCATCTGACCAGGCAGGACCTCAGGAAAGAGGACGTTTTATGTCAAATCCTTTTTTTCCAATGATGCAGAAGCCCAGCGCAAGTAAGGATGAAAGGCTCTGGCCGGGTCAGGGGTAGGGGCTGCCTCTCCCCTGACCCCAGCCCTTCTCTGGTCTCTTGCCCCTCCATGACTGCCTGGAGCTCTGCAGGCCACAGTACAGCTGTCACCACCCAAAGCCAACCTCCATGGTCTATAGATGGGGGAATCTGGGGACCAGAAGGGGTGTCAGGCCCCAAATCACGGAAGGATATGACCCTATTCTGACCTGTGCCTGACCCTTGAATAGCATAGGGTGCAGGAGCTGTCTGGGGAATGAGTGGGTGGACCCAGGGCACACTTACCCCAATCCCCCTCTCTGGGCATGCTGAGTTAGCATCTGGCGCCCACACTACACCCTGAGAAACTCTGGGGCAAGCAGGACTGATGCTTCTCCCAGGTACCTCAGTCCTGGAGGAAGTGCGTCCTCCCAGGTCAGAGGAAGCAGGGGTGGGCTTTCTCTCGGCAGGGACACTTGAGAGGCAATTGAAGGATACAGGCCTGTTAGCCTCAAAGGGCAAGGGGCACAGACCCCCCCCAAGGGGGAGTTCTAGGGGTGTGGGTGCACAACACTTGCTTTCCCCTTGCGAGGGCACCTGGGGGTGGGAGGGGCAAGATGATCAGGGAGGAAGGTGTTGGCTCAGGGGCCAGGGCCATGACTCTAGGGCTACTGCAGTGGGGACTCACCATGCCTGCCATGACCCCACGGTCCCACTCAGACCCTTTGCTCCAGAAGCCCCCACCCCAGAGCTACTCCCACCCATGAAGGGTGAGGAGGAAGTAGACTCAGAGATATCTTGCCAAGGAGGTGACATTTGGAGGGAGTCCTAAGAAGGAGGTCGACACTTTCTAGTGGGCATTTTCAGAGAAGGGGGCATTCCAGGCAGTGACAGTGTGGGTGAAGGGGTGAGCAGCACAGCTTGGCTGGAGAACTGAGAGGTTCTGGAGTGTGGAGGGGGACACGAGTTATGGAATGATGGGGGAGCTGGTAGAAGGAGGCACCTGGCCACTCCTCTGTGGACGGAGCTAAGGTGCCTGGGCGATAACTTGTGGGTGATGAGGAATTCCCAGAGGTCATGACATGAGCAGATTTGCTCTTTGGGAAGACCCCTGGACATGTACCTAGCAAAGTGTGACATATGGCAAGTGCCCAGGACACTGATTGACAAGTGAAGGAATCAAGGGATGGATGGATGGATGGAAGGAAGGAAGAATAGGTGGATAGATAGATGGATAGATGGGTGGGTGGGTGGAAGGAAGGAAGAATGTGTGGACGGATGGATGGATGGATGGAAGGACAGGTGGATGGATGGATGGATGGATGGACGGATGGACTGGAGGACATGGAGGCTGCAGGCCAGTAGCCAGATCCCAAGGCCATTGCAGTGATCCAGGTGGGAGGTAATGAGGGTCTGCACTAGAAGGGTGTCAGCCTTAGGGATAAAGCAGAGGGAGGTGAGGCATGGGGACTGAAGAGAGAATGTCAGGAGGTGTAGTCCGAGGACCTGGAGATGGACTGAATGTGGGGCTGGGAGAGAAGGAGGTGTCTACCATAACTCCCAGCTGGCCTTGTCCTACAGTGAGCGGCTGCTGGGGCGATGATGAAGCCAGGGAGTCAGGGGGAGCCCCTGCATTCCATTGGGGTGTGCTGCCCTCTGCCTGGGGTCTCCCAGCCATCAGGACTTGTAGGGGAGGGTGAGCTAGGACTCAGATGGGAGATCAGAGCTGGAACAGGGAGTGTCAGGGTGAGATGGTCACTGGCCCCCAGAAGCCAATGAGCTGGACTGTGGGAGGTGAGAAGCAGGCTGGGGGCAAAGCCCAGGGAAGCTGGGCAGCCACAAGGCAGGGCGGTGAGCACAGCACTCGTAGGCAAGCTGACAGTGCACAGGATGGGGTCACTGGGTGTGGCAAGTGACAGGGCAGTGAGGACTCCTCTGCTGGGCACTCCGTAAAGTTCCACACTGTCCAGCTAGGCTGGCTATCCCCAGTAGGGCTGGGAGCCTCTGCCCCTCCTCACCCAAAGCCAGGGCTGTCAGCGCTGAGGGACAGAAGCCATGGGGGTGGAGGGCTCTGGCCCATTGGGATCCCCAGGGCGTGCTTTGTTTTGTCCCCCAAATCCTGGGCCTGGGTCTCCATGGGAAGAAATGGCAGAGACCTTTGGCTTTCCCTCCTGAGACAGCCCTTGCTGCTCCTCTGTGAAGTTCCCAGTAAGACCCGAACCACCACTGAAGGCCAAGAAGACCTCTTTAGTGGGGTGTTCTCTCTCCCTGAGGGTGAGGAGGGACGGTGTGTGGACTGTACTCAGTTCAGTCAGACCAGGGCATGGGACCCAAGGGGTCCAGAAAGCCCCAGGCCACCTCAAGAAAAACTCGGACCCAACCGCTGGCCAAGGGCATATTCTTGTACACCATGACTGGCGTGTGGCATAACACGCACAAGAGGCTGGCACCACGAGGACCCTGCTGCCAGATGCAGCGACTAGCAGGTGGCCCCTGGGCCAGAGGAAAGCAACAGGCACGTTCCAGCGTTTGCATTTCCTTTAGCAAAACAGCTGAAAACCTGTGAGGAAATAACTGGCTTAAAGGAGGGTTTGTCCAACTTCAAAGGGGGCAGGGAAATGTTGGTACGTTTCCCCAGCAAGTGCAGATGAACAGGGATGACTGCTGGGAGACGGGCCGCGGGCCGCGTCGTCTAGGTCACGTGTGGATGGAAAACCTCTCATTGCCCAGGGAGGTATCAGCCGAATTGCATGTAATCACTAGTTGGAGGGAGCAAATTTCCTAGTTCCATGTATTTTACTGCATGTATTCCCCATCCTCGCCCCTTGGGGGAGGGGCACTGCCAACATCCAGAGTCTCAGGACCCTTTCTGGTGACTTGGAGGCCCAGGCGTAGACACACTGGGTTCCAAGCCTGGGCTCGTGGGCCCTGTGTGCATGGGATGTGGGTCCCATCTCCCTTGCTCTCAGTTTCCTCCCAAGAAGCGACAACTCTTGCCTTCCCACCCTGGGAGAACCACTGACCTGACCCTTTTCTTTCTTTCCACACTCCCAGGAGAGCTCTGGCTGCCCCCAGCAGAAGAGCTTTCGCCCAATGAACCCCCTCGCTTGCCCCCAGGTTGTCTTGAGTCTATTTATTTCAGTGAAAATTTGGGGGGCAATCTCTCCACTGCTCTCAGCTCCCTTCAGGGAAGGGTGAGGGTGATGACAGCAAAGTTTGGGGGAACATCTAACCCGGCAGTGCTGAAGATCGTAGGACGTGTCTCACCCCCAGTGGGATCCTCCCCGAGAGCCATGCTTCAAGTCACTCAAGCTAGGGCCACCTCTAACAGAAGCAGCCAAAAGACCACTGGGTGTGGTCATCAGCTAGGGGTCCTGGTCCCAGTGCAAGTCCTGTAAGCCCCTGGGCAAAGCCTTCTACGGCCCTGTCCCCTCTGTCCGCTGACATGATGCTCAAGCGAGCTGGCTACTCCATCAGTGCCTGCCCGCGAGAGGGACTGGACTCACCGAAGCATAGAGCTGTCCCCTGTTGTTCATGGCCAGGTACCGCCCAGAGAAGAGCCCCTTGATGGCCACAATGCCCACCTCCACCGCCGTGATCTCCAGAATACCTGGAAAATTGGGAAGGCTCGTCATTCCCTACTGCTCCCTCGAACCCCAGACGTGACAGCTGAGCACCCACCGGCCCTGCCCGCAGCCCGCCCAGGCTTAGGGTGAAGAGGGCAACATACGCCCAACAGGCGTGTGTGTGTGTGCGCGTGCGTGCCTGCGTGTGCGTGCGTGCGTGTGCGTGTGCGTGCGTGCGTGCATGTGCGTGTGCGTGCGTGTCTGTGTGCGTGCATGCGTGCGTGCGTGTGCGTGTGTGTGTATGGTGGCAGGGGGAACTGGAAGTGCATGGAAGGGAGTAATCACTGGATAGGTGACAACAGGGGACATCTGGAAGGCTTCTCCAAGGAGATGGAATTCAAACCAGGGAAGGAAATAATAAAATTTACATTTACACCCTCTGGCTCAGTGCCAGACACCACGGTGGCATGAGGTGTGGCTCACGTGAGCCTCACAACAACCGTGCAAGCTAGTTTCGTCGTCTGACAGACACGCAAGCTGAGTGACTTGCCCCAGACCGCACACAACATGCGTTTGAGGGAGAGTTCAAACCCGGGCTGCAGATACTGGAGCCTGAGCTCTCAAACTTCGCTGCCTGAACCCAGTGCTGGTGGAGTCCCAGCTGGGGCGGGAGAGCTGGAGATCTGCCCGTCGCAAGGCGCAGGCTGCGGGCCTCCCGTGCGCACCGGGCGCAGGCTGGGCGGACTCCGCGGCGCCGGCCCGGGGACCAGCCAAGCGCGCGTCCTCCCTCTACCTCCGGGCAGCCCGCCCTGGTTGCCTCAAGAAGCCTGAATGTTCTGCGACTCCGAGAGGGAGCCTGGATTTGGAGAGAACCGGGGTGACTCTGAGAGACGCGTCCTGCGCACGGGGTCGCCCTGGCGACAGCCGGTCCCCACCGTGCGGCTCCAGGGGCATCCCCCGAAGACGCCCTCGCAGGCTGCGGCTTTCCTCGAGACCCCGGTGGCCCTGGCCACACTCCCACGCTCCCCACCGCGCTCCTTCGCGGCCCCGAGCGCCGCTCTCCTGCTCCCCATCGAGGGCTCCGCACGCGCCCCAGGTCCACGCGGCCGGAGGAGCCAACCCCGGAGCCTCGCGGAGCTGCCGCGGCGAGCGCAGTGCGGGCGGCGGGTCCCGGACGCGGGGCGGGCGTGTGCGCGCATCTCCACGGCCCCGGACCCTCACCCCGCGGGCCCTCCCTGGGCGGCTGGGGCGCCTCCCTTCCTGTCGATCTGCGGACCGGGGAGGAGGCAGGAGGGGTGCAGCTTCCAGCCCAGGGAAACGAGTGTCGGCGGCGGCTGCAGCCCGGGAAGCTGGCTCCGCCGGGCGAGAGTCCCCTGGGCAGAGGCAGCGGCGCGCGGCGGCCACCGGGGCGGCCAAGAGCGCGGAGCGGGGTGCGGAGGAGGCTGCGGGGCGCCCCGGGAGCGCAGGAGAAGTCGTCAAGATAATAAAGAGGCTGATCCATGCCTCGTGCGGCTCCTTTTCTCAGACAGATGCAAAGGGCTTCAACTGGCTGCCGAGCTGGGAGTCCGGGGCCGCCTGTCGCGCCCTCTCGGACGTGACCCCCCTGCGCACCCCGAGCCCCGCCCGGACCCCGGCCGTCGCCCTCCGTGTTCCCGGGCACCCTGGGCGCGCCGTCCCGCTCCCGGCCCGGGTCCCCCCCGGGCGCCGCGCCGCGCCGGGCACTCACTGTAGGCGCTGTTCTCCAGGCTGCCGTTGACGCGGCCGCTCGGGTGCAGCTGCAGGTGGTACTTGGTGGCGCAGTAGAGCTTGCGGCGCCGGGGCGCCCCGCCGAGGTGCTCGTAGACGCCGCCGCGGCCGCCCGCATCGCGCCGCAGCCGCGCCCCGGGGCCGGCGGCGGGCCAGCCGGGCTCCAGCAGGCTGAGCAGCAGGAGCCAGATCAGGCCCATCGTGGCATCGCGCCCGCCCCGCGGCGGCGGCTGCAGGCGGGCGCGGCGCCCATGGAGCGGGCAGCGGAGCCGCGGCGAGGCGCTCGGAGCGGGCTCCCCGCGCCTGGCGGTGCCGACTCCGACTCCGCGGGAAGGGGGCGGGGACGAGCGGGAGACCCTTTAACTTCCACCCGGGAGCGGTGGGATTCCCGTGGCTGCGCAAAGCGCTGAAAGGACGGACGCGGTTCGGCAACAAAAGGCCGACGTGGTCCCCAGGCGGAGGCGCGGGCGGGGCGGGGGCCCGGCGGGGCGCGGGGCTCGGGCCGGCGTCGCCTGCGCACACGGGTCCCCGCGCACCGCCGTCGAGCCGCAGCTCCGCTCGGCCGCGCGCCCGGCGCCCCCGCACGCCCTCGGGCTCTGCGCGGTCCCCTCCCGCCCCTGCCCCGCCCCCTCCCCCGACCAATTATGCCTCCGAAAATTATAGACCGAGGCCTCGAGGCGGCCGCCCCAGGCCCCGTCACCCCCTCCCGCCCCCCGTCAATCCCCCTGCACAATGGGACCAGCCGCCGATGACTGATGTCCGCGAAGACAACTTGCGGGAAGTCGAGCTGACAAACGCCCGTCAAAGGCGGTGCACAATGAGGCGGGCAGGGCGGGCGGCGGAGGGGAGGGTCTGGGGCTCGAGCGCGCGTGGGGGACCCCGGGTCTGAGTCTGCGGCCGGCGTTCCCCGCAGCCGCCCGAGGCGCGTGTCACACCGGCCCCGGCGGCGCTTTGTCGGGTCCGGCACTGCAGCCTGGCGAGGTGTGCGCACGTCGGGCGGGCCTCGGAGGGTCCTGGACTGGGGAGAGGGGGCTGGGGAGGGGCAGGAGCGGGGAGAGAGCCAGAGAAGGGGGCCCAGGGACCGAGCCCTAGAGAGGAAGAGAGGCGGACAGAAAGGGAGGAGAAAGAGAGGACAGGACAGGAGGATATGTATGACACGGATCCACAGAGAGACCAGGAGAAGTAGAGAGGACACCCAGAGAAACGCATGGGACGCGGGGGCTGCGGAGAGGGGGCGTGGGGGGAGAGGAGAGAGGCTACAAGGCAGCGGGGGTGTGGGGGGAATCCGGGCCCGGGGGGTGGGGGGCAGCCCTGTAGATGCCCAGGAATGGCGCCCAGGATGGGGGGGGGGTCAGGATGCATCTCAGGGAGCCCTGCCTGCCAGGGACCCAGCGAAAGGAACACTGGATAGAGTTGGGAAAAGCCCTATCCCCACTCCCTTCTCTTGCTGCCCTGGCCTCAGTGTCTCCAATGGCACCCTGGCCAGCAGCCAGCTGGACACCAGCAAGGAGGCTCAAGCAAGGGGGCTTAGTGGGTGGGTTGGGGCACCCTGTGTGGCCCGGTGGTCTAGGCCACAGCCTGGGCTCTAAATCGAGCCAGGGGGACTGGTATTCCCCATCCCTTCTATCTGCATCAGGATTTGGGGTCCTTGGAAGTGTACAGGGGGCCCCGGTGAGCTACAGGACCTAGCACATGCCATGGGACATTTCTAACCACTGTGGCCTAATACAAACAGGGCAGAGTGTCCTCAGTGAGCCCACTCCAGCGTGCTCAGTGCCTGAGTGGCTCTCTGGAGGTTGGCATCCCCAAGCCGTCACCCAGGACCTCAACCCTGGTCAAGATCTGCCTAGTCACTGCCCCAGGGCTGGTTTGTGAGAGCCCTTGAACAGTCCAAAGACCGGGCCACTGAGTTTCTAGAGCCGCAGATTCTTAGTGATAGAACCTGCTTTATAGGGGACAGAGGACAGCCCTAGGAAAGTCCCCAAAGACAGAACCAAGGGAAAACTTGCTCCAGATCCAGTGGGACTCTGTGGGCAGACCAAGGCTGGGACTTACTGGTCACTTTAACTTCCTTAGAAAGCACAGAAGAGATGCATGAGGGATGTCCGTGCTCTGAACACCTCAGCTCTGCTTCTGAGAGTCAGCTGTCTCCACACACTGTGTCAAGAACAGACAAGAAGAGATGCAGTGTTCAAGAAACAGAGACAGAGCATGCAAGAAATTCAGACAGAGACAGAAAGGACAGAATAAGATCCAAGGAGGGGGTAAGACCAGTCTGCTGGGGTCGGGGCAGGACAGGACTTTGGACGCCCCTTTCCTATGTAGGCCCAGCCTCCCCCCTGTGCAGCTCCCCTCCGGAAGAGCTGGGAGGAGCCAGAAAAATCCCAGTGAAGCAATCTTGGTTTACAGCCTCCTCCTGCCCCGCACCTGGGGCCCCTGACAGTTCCCAGGGAGACTCCCTGGCACTGGTCTCAAACCCCTCCCAGCACCAGGTCTGCCTGTGCCCTGGAATCTGGGGTGGGGGCAGGGACTGCTGCTCTAGAGCAGGGGTCTGAGGGGGCTGCCTTCCATGGGAGGGAACCTCGGGAGGGCAAGAGGGTCTGCTGGTCTTGCTCTGTGGTTGTTCCCTCAGCTGCCAGGCAGCACCCGACACTCAGTAGCCGCTCAAATGGCCCGTCTTATTCCTCACCATGTGACCTTGGCCATGGAGCATCGCCCTTCTGAGATACTGGCTTCTCCTGCATGTGATGCCCCAAATCAAGTGCCAGAAATGCAATGGAACCACCCCTGTGAAGTTTCCCACCCCTGTATCAGCCCCATGGATAGGGACCACGGTTTACTATGCAAACGTCCATGCCTTTGAGAGAGAAAAAGGCCACAATACAGTTGTGCTGAGACAGCAGGTGCCCATGGCTGAGCTCCCTCCAGGTGGCCCTGGCTCACCAGGTGGTATTCCTGTTAGTGTGACTTCTCCGGGGCAGTGAAGTTTCCTGGCCATGTTTTCTCCTCTCCTCTGGGCCCTGGTGATAGCCTCCGTCAGCCCTCCACCCTGACTTCAGAGGGAGTTGTCTGAAATCCAGAGCTGCCTCTTCCCTGCCACAGGCCCTGTGGCAGCTCCATCCTCTGCCGACAGAGGCCATGGTGGTATGGGACTCTCGGGTACTCTCCCAACCGCCTGCGTCCCCAGTCCACTTTCCACCACTCCCCGTCGGGGCTTTCAGGCCTTTGTTCACCCACCCGATGAGGTCGTCCTCCTCATTTGAATCCACTCATCTTTCTGGGCCCAGGAAAGCCCCCTGGACCCCTCCCCTCTGCCAGGCATTCAGACGCTTGCTCAGGCCCGGCTGAGGAAGGGGCACCTGATTCCTTCAAATCTTCCTGGCAGGGGCAGGGGTCTCATCCACAAAGTCTTGCCAGCCTGGGCTGGGGCCGCCACACAAGGTTGACCTCCGCCCCTCTGTCCCATGTGGAACCAGGTGGGGGGTGCATAATGTGGTAATAGCGACCCTGTTAATTGCTTCCAAATGGTCAGCTGCAGCCATTTGACTAATCGGTCTCTTCCAGACCCCTGCCTGGACTCCCCCAGGCCGGGCCCAAGCCCTCCTACCACCAGTCCCAGAACATCTGCTCTGGATCTGCCCACCCCCAGAAACCCTCCCAGCCATAACTGGTACCTGAGTCCAGGCCCCCCACCTCTAGCCCCTTCCCCTGGAGAGGGAGATGAGGAAGGAGAGAGGGCAGAGGACAGTGCCCCGTGACGGAATCCCAGACAGCTGGCCAGGGACTGTCGGATGTGGTGTCAGCTCCCGGCCCCAGACTCACTCTAATTATTCCTCTACCCCCAACCCACCCCAACCCAACCCCCACAGAGAGTAGCTGGAGAGAGACACAGCCTTCCCTGTGCCAGCCTGGAGTGGGTGGGCTCCTGAAATCCTAGGAGCGGCCCTGCTCAGTCCCACCTTACCGATGAGAAACAGTCACAGAGAGGTGAAGTGACTTGCCCAGGGCCACACAGCTGGGAGATGAGGCAAGGCGACTGGAACCCCCATCTGTCTGCTCAGCTTGGGGCAACTGGACCTTTGTCCCTAGTAGCCTGCAGGGTCCAGGGCCTGAGCAGGGCTATGAGGGAAGCCAAGCCCCTCTAAGTCCCTGCCTTTGCTTCTGGCAAAGTTAGAAGCTACAGGACAAAGGTGGTACTTGAACGTGGAATCTCCATACCCAGCTGTGACCAGTTCTCTGCTCAGTAGACACTGCCTCTAGGGAGAGCAGCTAGATGCCCTCCCCAGGTGCAGAGGAGTAAATGGAGATCCGGGGGCAGCGGGGGCCTGCCCGGGCCACACAGTTGGGATTGCAGATGGAGCCTTTCCAGCCAGCCCGGGACCACGACTTGCTGCGCAGGACATGAGGCCCTGCACTCCACTTCTCTTCTCCAGGAGCACCGCCCGCATGACTGATGGATTCTCCCTGCTCTGTAGATGAGGAAACTTATGCTGTAAAAATGGCCACCAGAACTGGCCGTGGCCACCCTGTCCCTAAGAGGCAGGGCCTTGTCCCAGGGCCTGGCACAAACCACCAGCTGGAGGGTAGCATGGCTCCCTCTTGAGGAAGTTCTGGTTGGCACCCTGCCAGGGTCCTCCTTAGTGCCAAATATCCCAGGAACCACTGTTCAGTTTGGTGGGGCTGCTGTCCCCACAGGGACTTGGACATTGCCTGTACCCAAGACAGGGAAAGCTGCTGGGCACGAAGAAGAGGGGACCCCTCCCCTACTGCAGGTAGAACCTTGGGTTGGGCTCAGCTCCAGGATGGCGCCTTGGGCCAGGAGCAACACACACATGGGGTGGCTCCCCGGGAGCAGACGGGCAAATAAGAGCCCAGAGGGGTGGCTTGAAGCCTGGGGACCGAGGGATGCAGCTGCCCAAGCTGTCTTTTGTCTTTTAGTTTAGTTTTATTTTTTATTTTTATTTATTTTATTTTATTAATTTTTTTTAATTAAAAAAAATTTTTTTTTTTCTGATTTTTGTCTTTCAGTAGGTGTTACGTGTATTTCTTCTTTTAGGATATTTTTATTTTCATTTTTAATTTCTTTTCTATGTTTCTATGAGAGTTTTTTATTTTTTATTTTTTTATTTCTTTGTTTATCATTATGCAATGTAGTTGATTTTCATGGCCCTTTACCAATTCCTCCCTTTCCTCCCTCCCCCTGCCTCTCTCCCACCCCCATCGACATCATATCTGTTCTCTTCTCTTAACAAGCTCCAGGAATTATTGTGACTGTTGTGTGGTTTTTTTCCTATTTATTTATTTGTTTTTATTAGCTCCCACATGTAAGTGAGAACATGTGGTATTTCTCCTTCTGTGCCCGGCTTTTTTTACTTAACGTAGTTTTCTCTAAGTCCATCCATGTAGTTGCAAATGGCAGTATTTCGTTCTGTTTTATAGCAGTGTAGCATTCCATTGTGCAGATGTACCACATTTTCCTTAGCCACTCATCCGACGATGGGCATTTAGTTTTATTTTTTTTAATTTTGAAGCACTTTAGTGAGACTTAATTTACATACCACATAATTCACTCGTTTGAAGTGTACAATTCAATAGCTTTTAGTACAGGTGGGTACTTCAAAAATTTGTGAAAAAATAGAATTAAAAGATTATACAAATCTTTTCACGCACTTTTCGAAGACCCCCTCACGTTCAGAGTTGTGCAACAATCCATTTCACATCACCCCCAACCGTTGTGCCACTCTCCCCTACTCCTCGAACCCTGCCCCAGCCCCCGGCAGCCACCGGTCCCCTTTCTTTGTCAGCTCCCTGCTCTGCACATTTCATGTAAATGGAATCAGGCAATATTTGTCCTTTCATGCCTGGCTTCTCTCAGGGTGTAATGCTCTGAGGTTCTCCCACGTTGTACCGTGTGTCAGAACTTCATTCCTTTTTATGGCTGAGTAATATTCCATTGTGTGGAGAGAGCACATTTTGTTTATTGGTACATCCATGAAGGGACATGTGGGTTGTTTTCTGGCTATTTGACTATTATGAAGCCTCAAGCAAGTCTCAAAGGAGGGATTCTTTCTGGATAGAAGGGGAGGAGGGAACAGAGGGCCCTCTAGGCAAAGGGACAGACACCCTGAGCTGGCTTCTTTCTCCTCACGTGACCAAGGGGAGCCAACCGGCTCACTGTCCCACCATCTCCCCCTGTCGGTACAGGGCACAGGGTCATACACGCAGCAGTCAAAAGGATTCAGACCATGGCCTCCAGGGATAGTGCCCACTGCCTCTGCTGTGTCTACGGACTCTGACACTCTGACAGGCCTCTCTGTGCCTCAGTCTCCCTGTTTGAGATGGTGGCAGGGGGCAGGGTTGGTGAGATGGAGCTGGGGTTGGCTAGTGGACAGGTCGGGGACTGTATTGAAAAAGTGACCTCCAGGCGCTGGCAGCACCAGTAGCCGTGCCTTGGCTGCCCTTCCCTGCCCACCCACCCCCACCCGCCCCCGGGACTAGCACGTTCCTTCTCTGCACCTCCACATTCTCCCCAGCACCCTCACGGCGCAGCTTTGTGGCTCCTGTGTCTGTCATAAAAAGGCGCTGTGTTCACCTGGGGTGGGGGAGGGACTTGAAATCCAAGCACAGGAGCTGGCTTCATTGGATGACGTGCTCGAATACATCGTCTCTCTCAAGCCACGGCCTTGGGTCCAGAATCTTCCAGGCCACCTGGATTCCATTTTCTGCTCTATTCATTGTCCTGCACATGCACTCTCACAGCTCTGATGTCCATCCCAAGTTTAGGAAATGTAGGCAGGACGTCCACCCTTTTCCTCATGTTCCTGAGTGGCACGCCGCACCCCAACATCAGGGCTTTGCAGCCTTGGATATGGTCCTCTGAGCTGAGAGGAGGGCCAAGGTGCTGGCAAAGCCCCAGGATGCTCAGGCTCTGGGGTGAGGTTCCAGGCAGGGAATGTCTGGGGCCAAGGGCTTGCCTGGCCCTGCCTGGCTTGTGTCACCTCAAGGGCCCTGCAGCCCCAGTGACCAGTCCTGGATGCCCAACCTGTGGGCACTCACCATTCCTCCCAGCTTCTCTGGAGGAAGTTTGGAGGGGCACCCAGCCCTCTCTAAAGGGTGCTCTGCAGGGCAGTTGGGAGGACCACATCGCCAAGGCAACGGGTGACTTCTGGGGACCAGCTTTCGTCTTCTAGTTCTGACTCAGACCGTGTGGCCCTGCCCTTCCCCAGCCTCACCCTCTCAACAAATCAAGTTGAGCCCGTAAGATGTGGTTTCCCCAGGCCTCCCTTGATTTCATGACCGCCAGGGATGTTTCACGGCCACCTGGGCTCGAGCAGGGATGTGACCATGGCAGGACCGAAAGCCCCAGTTCAGCACAGGCGCTGCGGGAGCCAGGTCAGCAAGCAGCAGGCTGGGCCCACCCTCGCTGTTGTTCACGACAAACGTTTCTCATTCCCCGACTTCAAGGCTGGCGCGAGACCCACCTCCCACGGACTGAGCTGAGCGCAGTCCCTCTGCCTGCACCCACCGGCGGCCGCCCTCGTCCCCTGCGGGGGAGGGCACACTACCCACAAGCCTGCCGTGTCCTCCCATTCTTTTGGGCCTTGCTGCAGCCTTCATTTGGGGGGTGAAGTCCATGCACCTCGCTTAGACCTGGGCACAGCCTGGCCCCTGTGCACCTCTCCAGCTCCTGCACCACCCTTGGCCTTCTCCAGGTCCCTGTGAGCCCTGGCTCTTCCCATGCTGGGGTCTCTGCGCTGGCCTCTCCCCCACCCCCCACGGCACGTGCTCCCTCTCCTGCTCCCATTTTCGGCTGGTCTAGATTCCTCCTGTTCTTCAAGATCCACCTGAGGGGTCCTTACAACCCCTCGTCCCACCTCTGCACTCCCTGGCGGGGTCAGGGTCCCTCCTGGAGCCTGGCTCTCACGGTCTCCTGTGCTGCCCAGGGCACCTGCATCATGGAGAGGTGGCTGCGGGTCCTTCTCACCCTCAGGGTTGTGAGCTCTGAAGGGGGCTGGGCCTGTTCAGCTCCCCTCTGTCTCCTCAAGGCCCCCACCCGGGGCTTGGCCCAGAGTCAGCCCTCCCCAGACATTGCATGAATGATTGGGTGAAATGTCCGCAGCATCCCGTGACCTGATAGGGTTGGTCATTTGAGTTAAAAAATGGAGGGAAAAAGGCTGTCATATGGGTCCTGATGCAGCTGGCATGGGGGGCGGGGAGGGGACATCATCCATCTCACGCCTGGCGGAGGGGGGCGAGGGGGACGGGCGGCCCACTTGGAGACCTTCCGGTAGGGATGGAGAAGTCTTTCTGGAACAGTTGATTTGGCAAAACTCCAGAAAACTGTAGACTAGACAGTCACCCATGCAAGAACTTCTCACCAGAAGCACAGAGCTAATTCTAAGCGCTTTTTTAAACTTGAAGGCATCTGTCCAGTAGATACCATCAGGACAACTAAAAGACTGAGAATGGTACTTAGTCCCTGCAGTGTCGGTGGGTGTGCAAACCAGGGCCACCATCTCGAGGGACATCAGGCAGTACCTGTGACAATGTCTATTATAATGCCTTTTGCTCTAGCAACTGTACACCTGGTATTTTATCTCACAAAGTCCATAAAGAAATATGCCCAAGCCGCACCATTTAACAGTCTATCAAGCCAGAAACAGCCTCTTCATCGGAGACCGGCGGCCACGCCACAGTGTGCTGTGCAGCCATCACAGCAGCAGGCAGCTGGCACGCTCTGGGTGGCCAGGAAGGGAAACCACACAGTAGTAGCACAGCATGCAGATGCAATTTCGTTTGTGACTTGCTGGGTTTGAATCCACATTCTGCCACTTACAATCTCCCCAGGCCTCAACTTACTCATCTGTAAAATGGGGACATGCTGCAGTGTCGGCGTGAGGTTGGAATGAATTAGTGCTGGTGACACACTTAGGACAGCGTCCGGCAAGCCATCTGCAGCACTCGTGCTTGCTGTTGGCGGTGGTGTTCATACGTGTGGCTTCGTCCAGAATGTTTCTGAAAGACTGCAAGAAACTGTGGGAGTGGCGTCGCTGGGGAATGAGGACACAGGAAGGGGTGAGAGGGAGAGTTTTCATGTTTACCATTTGGTACTGATTTCCCTGATGATTTGATTTCCACTGGGAGTGGGTGTTGCTTTGGAGATTAATATGGGAGCTGGTATGCCAGGTGTCCACGGCAAGGCCCTTTAGCTGGGGGGGGACACAACTGCAAGGGACCAGGACAGACATCTGTAGTAAGGGGAAGGAGAGAGCCGACGCGGGGTAGAGAGTGCTGCCCGGGCTCTTTCCACGCGCTCTCTCTCTTCTGGCATCAGCTCTGCCAGGGGGTGGACGCTCAAACTGGCAGCAGCCCCCGCAGGGACACCTGGTGCACATGGACCGGGGCTGGGTTCAGATCCAGGGAATTTGACTCCCTAGCCCCTGTATGTTTTTACTTGTCCACACAGACCTGTGAGCAGAAAATTGAGAATGCCAGGTGCCACCTGGGCAATTATTTTAAATCAGCATTTTAGGATGGATAGAAGCCTCCCTTTCCCTGCCTTGGCACTCTAAGGGGTGACCAAGTGCATAGAACTGGGCAGGGTTCCCAGGAGACCCAGCCCCTACCCGTTCCCTCCGCCCCCATTTTACACAAGAGAAACTGACTCTGAAAGATCAATTTGGATCTGACTAGGGGATGGATGGATGGGCTTAAGCAAAGTCCCCACTTGACTCAAAGAGGGAAACTTGGAGCCCAAGTAGACATGGCCACTGCCTGTTTGTTCAGGGCCTGCACAATGTAGCTAATTGGCCCCAACTATGTTCTCTCTTGAATTTTAAATCCTTTTAGCAACAGATTATGGAACAATGGGCTGCATTGGCCAGAGCCATCATTAGGCTGGTGGAAAACGCTAGCTCGGCGTTCCTGGGCCAGTCTCGTTATTGGGTTATTTAAAGGTGTCGTGTGTCTTTCCTGGGGACATGCACACAAATGTAAAGAGTGTCTCCAAGCCACAATGACATTTTCATGATGGGCAGCCCACTGGCCTGCTCACAAAAGAGTCTTTCCCTGAGGAACGTCCACAGAATCCGGAAGGTTCTTATGCTGCTCTTTGGCTCTCTTGCTCGGGGTGAAAAGCAGGCACCATAATCCGAGTGAAACACCCTGACCTTTGACCCGACATGGTACTTGTTCTCAGGGCGGGGGTCCCTTTGGGGTGCGGGTCTGAGGAAGCCCAGCCGGCCTGCAGGGCTCTCCCGGAGTGCCCTGCCTTTGGCCGGGGACAATCCACCTTGGCCCCTTTTGTCTAGGCAGCTTTTGATCTCACCTGCCTGTCAGCGGGAGGGAAAGGACTGCCTGTCCCCCTCCTCCCTGCAGACTGGCAGTCACTGCTCTACCCAGACCCCGCTGCAGCAGCCTTTAACCCTTTCCCTGCCTGACCCACCTGCAGGGCCTGCACGGAGGCTGTCTCCAGGGCGCTGGGGCTGGCAGCTTTTGGCCCAATTAAACCTTGAGAGTTGTTGTCCTAATGGCCCCACTATGAACGTCGGGCTCACAGGTGAGTCTGGGGAGCATGGATGCCTGCAAATGCACCCCCGGGAAAAGCAACTGAGCCTGGCCCCTGCCCCACAGCAGCGAGGCACGGTGCCTGCAGGTGGCCCCATCTTTCTCTACTGCTCCTGCTGCAGCTCATTTGTAAAACTGCCATCTTCCCAGCTGCATTTCCATCGCCATTGACAAGCTTTTAAATATAGTCTTTCTTGTACCTAGACAAAGCCAAATTTTGACAACTTGGCACTGCAGTGAAGAGAGGCACAGGGTCCCTGCTGCTTGACTCCGATGCCCAGCCCGGCTCCGGCGGACGGCCTGGTCGAGCGCCCACATCGCTCTGTCCTGGCTGCAGGCCTGGGCCCTTCCCTGAGGCTGATGCCTGGCCTCTCCCTTGACACCAGTGCACAGGCCTATTTGTTTTATTGCACCGTTGTTGAGATATAATTCACATGCCGTTCAATTCACCCATTCAAGGTAAATGATCCAGGGGGTTTAGTCTACTCACAGAGTTGAGCGACCATCACCAGTATCAACGTTAGAACATTCTAATCTCACCCAGAACCCCGACTCCCATTAGCAGTCACTCCTTTCTCCCTCTGACCCTCCCAGCCTGGCATCAGCTAATCCACTTCCTCCCTGTATAAATTTGCCTGATGTGGACATTTGGTATAAATGGTCCAATAGGTGGTCTTTGGGACTGGCCAAACCTATTTTTGAATCAGAGCAAGGGCCCCCTCCCCTCCAGCACCCCCACTGTGGTACCTGATAACCACCCACACATTGAGGGTTGCAGGGTGGCCAGACCCTGGCCCTGACCTGGTATTGAGACAGCAGGCATTTTGGCCACTTTTTTTGAGCTAGGCTCTGAAGACCAGTGCTCAGAGACCCTTCGGGAGGCTCTCCAGAGGCTGCCCGCTTCCCACCGGGCCAGCCGAATTCCTACAAACATAACAACACGGGCAGTATTGATGGGCACGATACCAGGCCCTGTGTGCCATGTGCCAGAACCAGGGTCAGGTGTGTGTGATCTTACATCATCCTCACTGGCAGCTTAAGCCCACAGGTCACACTGCAGAGACACGGCAGCGCTGGCATTTGGTTCCACATCTATCTTCTTCCAGAATCTGGCTCTGCACTCTGCATGCTGCAAGCCAGGAGCTGAAGGCAGCTGCCTCCTCTCACCTCCCTGCCCACGCTTCCTAAATATGGGGAGTCAGGTAGCAAAGTAACCTTCCCCCAGAAATGGCTGAGAAATGGGCATGGGCACAGCGGCGCGAGGCGGCACCCACTGCCGGCACAAGCGGGCATGTGCCGAGTAGGCCCCGCGAGCCCCCGCTTCCTCCCTTCCTCCCCTTTCTCTGCCTGCACCCTTGTCCCCTCTCTGCCTCTGAGGACAACAGGGCAGCCCTCAACCTCAGATCCACCCTGGGCTGCCATCCCTGCCCACCTCAGGAGGGCCAACCCAGCTCCCTTCTTTTGCTGAGGTTCAGACTCTACAAAGTCCACCTTCCCCCAAAGCAAAACCAACAGAGGGCCCAGGCCACAGGCCCCACACCTTGGAAAACCAATAACATCCTCAGATAATCAGAATCTCCATGACTGACACCCCTCACCCCACCCCACCCCTGTCAGGTCCCACTGGACTGTGAGCTGTGGAGCAGGGCAGGGTCTGACTGTCACTGAGGCTTCCCCAGGGCCCAGTGTGGACCTGGGGAAGGAAGGCACCAGGGTAGGCACCTGGATCTGTCCTGGATGGAGAGAAGCCTGGGGATGGGAGCCTTGAGGGTCAGCGCTGTCAGCTCCAGGGGGCCCAAGGGACCCTCACAAAAGTCCAGGTCACAAATCTCAGAACAGGATCTGTGGCTGAAAATCCACAGGCCTCCAGACCATGTGAGGTCAGCTGACCGGGTGTTGAAGCCACAAGGGGCAGGAGCAAAACCAGCCTGAGAAACACCCCGGTTCCCTGAGTCCCCACCTCCTGCCCCCACCCCCTCAGGGATCCTCATCTAGACCTTTCTCAGTGCAAAATAAAGATGGGAATTCTATACTTTACAAGGTATATTCTTCTTTTTAAAAGATGGTAATCCATGCTTAGTGTAGAAAATTCAAACAATTCAGAATACATACCATGAATACCAGAGTGTACATGCTCTGTTCACTCATTTATGTAATAGCTATTATTAAGCACCTACAGTGTGCCAGGATCTGTCCTAGGTGCTTTGGATACCTCAACAGCAAAAGCGGACAAAATCCCTGCCTTGTGGGGCTTAAATTCCAGCGTGGGGAGGCAGAGACAAACATAATAAGGTACATTACAGAGCAAGCTGGCGGAGCGATCTGCGGCACAGACACCTCCAGACGCTTCCCACGCATCACAGACACGCGCCTGGGTCCAGCGCAGACTGCGCAGGCACTGGCCTTGTTGTTAGCAGGACGCTGGGGACACCCAGGCCTCCTGCTCCTTCTCTTCAACAGCAAGGTAGTATCCCACTGTCCTATGGTTACTTCCATGATTCCCCTAGGGGTTGGCATGTAGATTACACAGAATACTGTCATGATAGGTAGGGCTGGACCACACTTGCTTGTTCTGATGTTTGCACACACGGAAAGCATTTCGCTGGACCAGACTCCTAGAGATGGAACAGCTGCATCAAAGGACACGTGCCTTTGCCTTTGGATGGGTATTGCCAAATCGCTCTTCAAGAAGCAGGACCGAGTCGCAGTTTATGTTCTCACCAGCAATGTGTGAGGGTCTCGGTTCCCATATCCGCCCCTTCACTGGGCATTATCATTCTCAACCTCTATTTTTGATACTCCAGAAATTATCTCTGCCAGATCCAACGTGCATTCCAATATGTTCTTTCCCTCCTCCCCTCCCTCCCATCCCGCCATCCCCCCAGTGCACACTAGTTTCAGGTTTCTGGGTCTGTTTTGTGCCTGGGAGCCTGAGCTGGGGGCTTTGTGAGCCATGCATCATTTCCCAGCCCTTACGAGCGAGCGCCGGCTCCAGAGGAGCCCAGCAGCCTTTTGAGACGAAGGTCCAGAGGACCAGGAGGAAGAAGAGGAGGAAGACTCATTTCGGAACACCCCACGGAAAGACCAGCCTCCCTGACTTGAAACTAGATCAGCCTTCTCACACTCTCATCTCTCTTTGATTTTTGCTTTCGAATTTCAAGCCTCTGTCAGATGCAGGGCATGGCTTTTGCCTGCAGCAGGCCAGCTTTGTCCTGGGATGTAACCCCATCTCTGGTCCTTGGAATGGGGAAAGAACAGAAAAGCACAGAAACCAGAGGCTGCAGGGGCCTGGGAGGGTTCCCCGGGGACCTGTCCTTGAGCCCCAGGAAACTGGACAGTGCAAGTCCATCCAGGAAGCTGCCCCAGGAAAGGCCTTGCTTTCTTATCCCAAACGTCTTGCAAAAGTGTCCTCAAAATATCTGGACCTTCCTTCCTTCCCCAAAAGAGAGTTTGTTGAGAGCCATGTCTGTAAACCTTCCACTGGGGTGACTTTGCAGGGTGCCACCTTCAGAGGGTATGCTCAGACCACTGTGGCTCACCCTGTGATTGAACTCTAACAGACAGACCTCCAGGCCCTGACACCACCTGGAGGCCACTGACACCTAGTTGGAGGCCACTGACGCCCACCTGGTGGAAACTGATGCCCACCTGGAGGACTTTGATGTCCACCTGCAGACCCCACTTGCCACAGAGTTCCCCCCAGCTGCTCGGCAGCCTCCTCAGAAGGTGCATGGTGTGGGCACCAAGGAGATGCCACCTTGCCTATCACCTACTCCCAGGCTCTGGTGGCTTCTGAATGTCTCACAAGATTCCCAGGCGAATCTCAAGTCCACCCAGCTGTGTAAATTGCTGTCAGGCCATCTGTGAGACCCACGTGCAGTCCGATAGCTCCTCTGTCAACACTTGTCATGCATTCGTGCATTCACTCGCTCTTCATTTACTCGACAACGCTGTGAGTTCCTGCTTTGTGCCCAGCCACGAGCCGAGCACACAAGGACGAGTGGGACACACATCCCTGTCTTTCTCAGGGTTCTCAGGCTGGGGGCGGGCAGGGGGATGGAGGGGAAGGGTGGACGGGGAGTGGGCTGAGGAGCCAGCAGACATCTACCACCAGTGGTAGGTGACAAGGGCAGCGACAGCAGGGTGCTCAGGCCCTTCGGGTGCGGGTAGCTGGGCACCAGCGTGTCTGGGCGGGGTCAGGAGCAGAGCCTTCTCCCTCGTGCCGGCAGCTTTGCTCCAGCATTGAGCCGCTGCACGAGCCCTGTGGATCCCTCCTACATTTCATGTCTCTCCAATGTCGTCCTCCTGAATCGCGGCCGTGCCTTCACTCTCACGCCTACATGTTCCCTCCCATCACACCTGTGTTCCCTGGAATAGGTGGGGGGGTGGGGGAGGACTACTTTCTCCAAAACTGAGGCAAAGAAAGCAAGCAGTTTGCTCAGGAGCGCACAGCAGGTGAGTGGAGGAGCTGGGCTTCAAACCCAGGACCCACAGACACAGACCACCTCTGTTAATAACTGCTGATGAGAAGGACACAGCCAAGCCTGCGATGCCGTTCCTCTCCATGTGCTCTGGAGCAAGGGAGGCGGGCAGGCACAGTCTGACGGGACGTTAGAATCCACCTGCCAGACACTGACATGGTGCTTGCACCAAGCGCCCTTCGGAGCATTTCGCAGTGACTCGTCCAATCCTGTACCAACCGGAGTGGGTAAGGACTATTAATAGCCCCATTTTTGAGATGAGAAAATTGAGGCACAGAGAGGTTAAGCAATTTGCCTGCAGGTGCTCAGCAGCTGAGAGACAGAGCCAGGATTCACAGACAGAGAGCTGAGCTCCTGAATTTGTGCCTGAACCACCAGGCCTCACTGCCTCTCTCAGGACTAGTTACTGTACAGCTTTAAGAATAATTATGAAGATTAGGAATTGCATGAGGAAAGCTCATGATAAAATATTAAGTGAGAAAAGCAGCATTCAACACTGAACATGTATTTTGTTTGCAAACAGAAGACAAAATATATACATATTTTTGTATAAAAGATATGATATCCATACATTATATGAGGCCAGGTCCTGGCAGGGAGCGGACACAAAACACAGGACAGGAGAGTGATTAGCGCAGAGGAATGGGGATGGGGAGTGACAGACCCCATTGTGCCTACAACAAAAATAACTCATTTCCCCATGAATGGGTTTCCTTAAAGTGTCACTTCAAAATTCCTTTTGGATTCTCCAGGATCACTCAGGTGCCTGGAATGGGAGTTAGGCCCATTATCCCGGGACAGAGGGACAAGATTCTGGGCTTTGATGCTCAGAATGCATCACCTGAAAGAAAAACGGCATCTCCTTGGGCAGGCCGGAATGTCCGGTGGGTAACCAGACCCGGTGTAAAAAAACACTGTGACCTCCATGTGACAGAGGCGGCAGGAGCCCAGCAGGTTGGGCCAGCTCCACCTGGGCCCTGAATAATTCTATACAGGCATTTCCCAGAGCACCAGAGGCCCATGAAGCACCGAGCCCGAGAAATTATGCCACGGAGGCAGCTGACCTCGGCCGTAGATGGGGCCCCGACTCCACACCCCATTGGGCAGATGTGTGCTAAACTGAAACCTTTGCTGAGGACGTGCTTGTCCAGCGGATGGACTGGCAGCTTTAGGGTGTGAAGGAAGTTAAGGCAAATCTGTATAGATTGGAAACTGCCTGCATGTTCTGTAGATACGATCTATAAGGGATGCTGCAGCCATCAGCACTGTTTCCGACAGGCTTGAAGAGTCTGTGGACACTTCTGTTACAGCTGCAGGTGCATGGTGTGGGGCAGAATGTGAAAGCCAACTTGTTCCCACCAACGAGTGCCCACTTGGCCCTCAACACAGTTAGCACAGTGCAGCGGTATAGACTCAGACTCTGGCCTCAGACTGACTTGTTCTGGGACCTCTGTGCCTCAGTTTCTTTATTGGTAAAATGGGGACGTAATTGCACTTACTTTGTAGGGTTTTTGTGATGATGAAACCTTTAGAAGGACCCTGGCATGTAGTAAGCATTCAGATAACATGGGTGTCCTGATGACAACCCAGCAAGTTCCACTCCTGCTGCCCATCCTTTGTGGATGAGGACCCCAAAGTACAGAGAAGGTGAGTAACTGTGTGTGTCTGCGTCTCTGTTTCGTCTTCCTGTAAGGACACCAGTCACTACTAGATCAGGGCCCACCCTACCCTAGGATGACCTCATTTTAATTTATTACATGTGCAAAGACCCCATTTCCAGATAAGGTCCTGTCCACAGGTGCTGGGAGTGGGACATTGGCATATCTTTCCGGGGAGACGGTTCTACTCATACTCTCTCATGTGTTCCCCACAGTGGCCAGTCCCCTCACGTCCACTACGATGGCAAGTCTTGCCCACGCAGTAGTCCAACAAGGGAGGCCCGCTGCCATGGCCATCATCGTTCCCATTTCACAGGTGGACAAACTGAGGCAGAGGCCCTGCTCTCAGGCACTAGCCCATGTAGGCACCTAGGCTGATTGAGACAGGATGAAAACCCCCATCCTCAGACGGGGATGATGAAGCCCTGGGGGCTTCAGTCACTGCCGTCCAGTAGCCCTCGGCTGTCAGGCTCCCTGCCTGCTGCTGCCCACCACACCACCCACATCCCTGCCCCAGGAAAGCCCCTGGCTTTGGCGGGTTGTAAATTGGACTGATATGGAGGCCTTTGGTCCCTGAGCCAGGCTGAGCTGTGAATTCACGAGGCTGAACAGCATAGACTAAGGAGCCAAAAAATGAGATCTGGTCCCAGCTCAGGCAGAACCTGTTAACGAAGCCTCAGTTAAGATGCTTCCCCTCTCTGGGCCTCAGTTTACCCAACTGGGAAATCAGGAAGAATCCAGATCTGCACTGTCTGATACAGAAGCTATAGCTGTGTGTCGCGACTGAGCACCCGAAATTCGGCTAGTGCGACTGAGGAGCTGAATCTTCTAATTTCACTTAATTTTAATTAATTACAATGTAGATCTAAAAACGGATGCTCGATTTAGTTGCTGGAAAACTTTCAAATGTGTTTGGAACAATCTGGGTACGTCAATCTACTTTTTCAAAGGTAGACTTTATGAAATCTAACTACAGTACAGAGCAAGTATATCTAAAGAAAATTTAGCATCCGAATTGGGATTTTTGTAAATGTAAAATGTACACCAGATTTCAAAGACTTAGTACACACACACACACACACAAAAAAAAAATGTAAAATAGCTCATCGGTATTTTTTGTATTGATCACATAGCGAAATGATCATATTTTGGAACTATTGGGTTAAATACAATAAATTGTTAAAATTAACTTCGCCTGTTTCTTTTCACCTATTTGAATGTGGCTGCTGGAACATGGAGAAAGTGCATTACATTCCGACTGGAATGGTCTAGATCAGTGTTTGCATCTCAGACATTGTAGGAGTCAATGACTTATTGTGTCTTCTAGGCAAGCTGTCGCTCCCTGGTGCACACAGTAGGCGTCACGTGGCTGGCCGTGGCCAGAGAGCCCTGGTGGCCCTGTTCCGGGGTCTGGAGGTCAGGAAGCATCTCTGTGGGAGTCTGCAGGAGGTGGAGGTGGTGTGGCCAGGTCTGGGCAGGGCTGCTGTTCCCACCCTGCCCTGGCAATACCCCACTTCTGATTCCAGCATGCATTAGTGGGGTGGCCAGGTGATTTATCACCCAAACCAGGACAGCGGAAGGGGGTGCTGGGACCCCATGCACACACCAGAGCTGTCCTGGGCAGACCAGCATGTAGGGGCCCCTGTGACTGAGCCATTTCAGTCACAGCCCACCTCCCCTCCCCAGGGAAGGTTTCTAGGATCCCACTCCCACCAGGAGCCCTCCAGAAGTTTCTCAATTCTTTGGGTCCCTGTGGGTGGCTATGTCCTCCCACTTGCTGCCCTTGTTTGCTCTGGGGCAGTAGGAGAAAAAGAGTTGGGAAAGGTGACTCTCCCTTCTGGGAATTCTGGAGTGCGTGTCCGTTGGGTTGAAATGCTTGTACCCAGTCGCAGCCTAGACACCTTGGCTGTATGCCTCACAGCAAGGCTGCACGGGAGGGGTTATATTGTCCCTGTTTAACAGGGGCAGAGACTGAGACACAGAGAGGTTGAGGAAGTGGCCTGAGACCAAACAGGCAGCAAGCAGCAGCCCTGGAATTTGCATGGGGGCTGACCACCCTGCCTGGAGTCCACACAGAGGAGGGGTCGGCTTGTCCCCTTCAGAGTTAGGCAGCTGGCGAGGCAAGACCCCAAGTCAGGTCTTCTTTCCTCCCACCCCTGGCTGCCCACGCTGGTGGGGGCGAGAGGGGAGCAGGAACTTGGAGTCCCGGGCAGCACCCACCCCATAGTCCTGCCAGGGAGTGGCTCTTCTTATCCCCATTTTACAGGGGGGTCAAGTGAGGCTCAGAGGGGTGGACAGGCGTGCCCAGGGTTGGGGGCAGGGCAGAGCCCAGGTCTACCTGGCTGTCCGGCCCTCCCCATAAGCCCACGTAGGTCTGTTCACCTCGGTCTCTTCCCTGAGTCCAAGTGCCCAGGGAGCCAGCCTGGGCCGAGCTGCATGGCAGCACCTTCCTCAGGACCCGAGTTCAGGGGAAGAGATGGGAAGTAAGGACAGCATCAGGACAGGGGCCCCTAGCACAGGGCTCCCCATGGGCTGGACATCTTTCCTCCCAGAGGCCGGGTGATGGCTGAGGCCACAGGCAGGGTCACGGCATGGCGGGGGTAGGAGTTGGTGTCCCTAACAGTGACACAGGAAGGCAGCCTGTGAGGCTCCGACCTCCCCTGCTGGCCCAGGGCTCCATGACAGAGGACAGCCACGGGCGGCCAAGAGGTGGCCTGGGCAGGATCAAAGGGCCAAGGGAGAGACGACATACAGGGGAGGGGAATGGGGCCCACGCAGAGCAGAAACCTTGCCTCAGCTGCCCTGAACAAGTCACAATAGCTACAAGAACACACAAACATACACAGAGCCATACACACTGAGACACACACAGACATACCCAACACCCCCCTCACACACGCACACGCACACACACACACACACACACACACACACAGATCCTAACGTCCTAGATCCGGCACGCTGAATGAGGGGACTTGTTGGAGACCCCCACAGGCACCTGCCCCAGAGGTCCTCTGCCTCGCCAGGATCATGCACAGTCTCAGTCACTACCATCAGAAAGATGCGTACTCTGAAGTTTCCCTGGTCCCTACCCCATGGTCCTCCATCTGTCCTAAGTCCATAACCTTTTTGGGGAATAAGGTGTCTGCCTCAGAAAGGCTCTGTTGACCTAACAAAAGGACAGTCGTTCACCCAGGATTCCTTCGAACCCTAAGTCCTTCCCCATATCAACAACACAACAAGCATTGCCAGCTCCTGAGAACTTCAGGGCACCTGGCACAGTCCCACGGAGCCTCACAGCAACCCACAAGGAGCTGGAGACGTCAGTACCACCATCTTATAGAGGAGGAAACTGAGGCTCAGAGACACAAAGTGACTGCCCAAGGCCACTCAGCCACTAAAAGGAAGCGTGGATCCACAACCAGCTGCGTGACACCCAAGCCACCTCCCCCACCTTCTGGGCTGTCCTGCCTCCCACCAACCAAAGTCAGCAGTGACCCTTCAGACACACACTGAAACCACTGTCCCGAAAAGAGTGCGTGGGGGGCGAGAACCTTGAGTGGGCCAGGCCGGCACCAGACCCTCATCGTAGAATGTCTCACTGATCCTTAAACCCATCGGGTTACTGGTCACCTTGACCACTCCACAGAGGAGGCGCCTGAGGCAGGGCAAGGCTGAGCTAGTCTCCAGGGTCCCCAGCCAGGGTCCCCAGCCAGGGTTTGAGCCGGGACCATCTAACCCCAGGTCTCCTGTCCTTCATCACTGGGCCACCCTGCACTGATGTACAGCAAGCAGACAAGGGGGTGACTTAGAAACAAAGGGTACCCATCAGAAAACGAGTCGTTTGTGCCATGTAGTTGCTTTTCTAAGCACTGTGTGGGCATCCTCCGTTCTCCCTTATGGTACCCGCTTGAGACGGGTGCTCCTAGGAACTCCATTATAGAGATGAGGAAACTGAGGCACAGAAATTCTGAAGAGTAGACTTAAGACCCCACAGCCAAGGGAGTCTGTCTGTATTTATTTCTGCGCCACGTAGAGGCAGATGTGACTGCTGCCTTGCTCCATGCAAGGTCTCTGGGTGCCCACTGGCTGGCCTCCCTCCTGGGTCCTGCCCCTGGCCCTGGGCTGGAGGCCCATCAAGTGTCCCTGCCTGGACACCTCTGGCCAGAGCAGGCGCTGGCGCACCCCCGTGGGAAGTCCTAGGAACTAAGGGCAGGCGAGGAGCCGGCAGCTGACCCCCAGCTCTGAGGTGCGGCCCTACTCAATGTCATTCTTAAGAGTCTGGGGTCATAGGCTAGTCCTCCAGGGAGAGGGGCCCCTTTGCAGCAGGTGAGCCTGCGAAGGCCACGCCGCTGGGTGCCCTCGCGAGCGTGTTACCTCGCCACCGCCCCTGGCCTTGCCTTTGTTGTGACTCCCACTTGAAATATCAAAGCTGCGGGCCACAATGCCCCACTGAAAGTTGAGTCACCCAGGTTTTGTGACACCACCAAATCCCTCCTGCTGTCTCGCTCCGAGCCTGGGGCTCCTAGTGCCAGATGAAAAGGAAATCCCCAGCCATGGGTGGGACAGGGAGGCCCAGTGAGGCCCGGCGCCACATAAAGGGGCCTTGTTCCCAAATCAAAAGGGCCTGAACAAAAAGCAGAGAGAAGAAAGGGCTGGGGGCGGTGGGGCCAGCTGCAGTCTGGCGCACCTTGAATGGCACGGTGTGCCAGGCTGGCCTGAAGTCCCCGGCTGGCAGGGAAGCCCCTTCCCCCCACTTCCTGGGCAGCCCTGGGCTTTTCCAGAAGCTCTGCAGTGGGAGGAAGAGAAGGACGGGGTGGGGGTCACACACGTAGCCAAGCGGCGGTACCTTCTAGAGCCCAATATCCCATATAAATAGAATGCCCATGGGCAGCCAGCTTCCGGTTCCCTACAGCAACAGCAGCAGCAGCAACAATAACACCAACACTAACACCACCACCAATCCCAGCAGCAGCAACAGCAGCAACCACCACCACCTCCACCGAGGTTTTTCCTTGTCTGTAAAATGGTACTGGCCATGCAGGGCTGCTGTTAAGTTTCAATGAGTTAATCCTTAGAAAGATCTTACCTAAGCGTGTGTAGAGAGCAGCCACCATTTAGGGAGCATTTGTCCTGTGCCAGACTCTACTCTAAACACCTGACTGGCGTTGTTTCCTGCAGAGCGATGCTGTTGTCATACTTCGTTTGCAGATGAGAACACTGAGACCTGGAGAGGTTCAGGAGATTGCCTTCAGCTGGGAAATCAGACACCCAGAATCAGAACCACAGGCAACCTGATTCCAAAACCTGTGCCCAGAACCAGGCTGCCAGGCTGCCTCCCAAGTGGGTGAGGCAGGACGGTCCCGCATGCAAAGGAGGCCTTGCCTGCCAGCAGAGCCAATCCCGACCCTCTGCCTGGTGCACACCAGCGCTGCACCCCCAAGGCCAGTGGGAAATATCTGCCCCGAGATGGACTCTTAAAGTGATGGTCCAACATCACCACCGCCCCCCGTGCAGAAAGAACCCCAGGGAAACCTGCCCTTGGGAATTGTTTAGCAGTTGGCTGCTAATTTTAAAACTCTGAGAACCCAAACGCAGGCCAAATAAAGCTAGTCTGAGGACTACAGCTGGCCTGGGGACTATGACTCCCAGTGACAAAGACAGCACCCAGGGCCCAGAGCCAGTCTGCCTGGGTGCAGATCCCAGCTCTGCCAGATATCACCCAAGGGGACGTGGGAAGAAATGAAACTTCTATGCCTTAGTTCCCAAATCTGCAAAATGGGGATATTAATATTTAAGGGTAGTTGAGTTTTTGTAGGACAGAAAGAAGCCACCAAGAGCTCTAGCCTCAGTGCCTTGCCCCAAGGGCACTTGAAGCTGGGCCACCCTTCTTGGGTTTTAAGGAGGGACACATTTAGCGCCTCACTTGGTTCACCTGAACTGGGTGTCCGCACCCCTGTGCCCCGATTCCTGCATGAACAGGAGCAGCCTAGAGCCCAAGTCTTCCCATCCGAACGTGCTCATTATGTTGGGGTGGGGGCAGCTCTGTGACCTCTCACTTCTCACATCAAAACCAACGTTTTAGCCAATGCTTTCAAGGCAGGCTTCACCACCAGGCCTCTACCACTCCCCACAGTCCAGGAGAACTTTTTTTGTTTTGTAAATTGCCTTTCTAAAAGCCATCCTGGCAGGCTTTGATGTGGCCCTTTGATAATTTAGCCTCATCAATAGGCAGGCCCGGCCCAGAGAGACTTTGAAGAGGAAGCCCTCTCATCCCAAAGCAGGGAATGCACGACTCCTGTCTCAAGCCTGGTGGAGGAGGGAGCAAGGGAGTGGGTGGGGGGAGGGGTTAACCGGCTGTGAAGCAATCCACGCAGCCACACACGGCCCTGCCAGCACGTGGGTGAGGCCAGGGCTCCGAGTTCTGTTGGTCGTGGGGTGGGGGGGTGGCTGGCCTGAGGATGGGACCTCACAGAGGGAAACCAGCCCAGAGCCTTTGGAGACATGGGGATCTGGTTTGCATTTCAGCTCTGGCACTTTTCAGCCATAATGCCTGTGACAGGTCACTTACACTTTGTGAGCCTCAGTTTCCTCACTTTAAAAATGGGGGTGGTAGTGGAAAGTAGCACCTGCTGACACCATTACAGTGAGGACTAAACGAGATGGTGTACATAACAGGTCAGCACGGTGCCCGGTACACAAGAGGTGCTCAGGACGAGCTGGAACTGTGACGACAGCAGTGGCGGTGGTGAAGAGGATGACGAAGGTGGTGAAGATGGAGGTGCTATTGCTGGAAATCTTTTCCAATTCTCTTTTCACAGGATTCTCCCCTTTTCTGGGATGTAACGCAAAGTCTCAAAGCAATTAGTGGTAGAGCCAGACCCGGCACCTCAGCCTCCTGACCCCAGTTCCAGTGCTCTCTCCCCTGCTCCTGCACCTGTTGATATCACCTCAAATTGAAGCAACTGGTATAATCCTTAAATTAATTCCTAGGATTCATGGGTGCCCAGAATTAGATGACTTGGGCTTAGATCCCCAGATATGTGGATTTGTCTGTTACCTCTTCCGTATCTCTTTACCCCTCCTTCTTTAGTAGCAGAAGCCCTTGTAGTATGGTTTAGAAACAAAACAATACGCAAGCAAATATATACAAGTCAGGTGGTGATAAAGCCAGGAAACGGGATGGAGAATAATCAGATTGTGATTCTTTAGATAGGGCAGGGGAACAATACATGAAGAAGGAAGAAGGGCCTTAGAAACGTGCCCCATGTGTCTGAGTAAGAGCCAGGGGTCAGGCAGCTGGGTTCACGGGAACCTGGGGTGCCTAGTGGCTGGATAGTGACTCTCCAAAAGACATGTTCATGTCCCAATTTCTGAAACGAGTGAGTATTACCTAATATGGTAAAAGAATGAATTCTTATTGGCAAAAGATGTGATTAAGGATTTTGACAGGAGGAGCTTATCCTGGATTACCCAGGTGGGCCCTAACTATAATGATGTGAATCCTTATAAGAGAGACTCAAACAGGAGGTGGCACAGAGGAGAGGAGGAGACTGTGAAGACGGAGGCAGAGACTGGAGTGATGTGGCCACGAGCCACCTTATGCTGGAAGACACAAGGAAGGATTCTCTCCTAGAGACTCTGGAGGGAGTGTGGCCTCCCTGACTCCTTGACTTCAAATTTCCAGTCTCCAGAACGCTAAGAGAAATAAGCCACCCAGTTTGGGATCATTTGTTGCAGCAGCCCTAGGAAGCTAACACAGGGGCAGTGTGAGCACTGAGATCAGAGACTGAGATGGCCCCATAATTCAGGGCCTCATAAGGACTCTGGACCTTGTTCTGGGGGTGAGGAGATGTCATTGGAAGATCAAGAGCAGGGCATGATGGCATCTGATGTGCCTTTTAAAGAATGAGTCTGGTTGGTGGATCTATAGACAGGTGGGAGGAAATCAACTAGGAGCCTGGTCCTCCAGGTACCAGAGAGTGACACCTGGCCTCAGGGATCCCTGTCTGGGGCTGCCCCACACACAATCAGCCAGTTGTACTCAGGGTAATCAGTGCTCTTGGGAAGAGAGAAGGGCATGGCTGGGTCTCTCTGATCAGCCAAACAGACCAGATGTGACTTTTGTGAGAAGCAAAAGGCCATGTGGCCTCTGGGACAGAGACAGTTGTGTGTAAATATTTAGAAAACTGGATGTGATATGTTCATTTATATATATCACTTCTTTTTTGGTCCATGATTCTTTGAATGACAAAGCGGTAACACCCAATTCTTTCTATGCCAATTTACAGGCAGGCCAGTGAACACTAGTGAACCGAGGTAGAGGAAAAAGGAGCGAGAGGCAGGCCCAGGAAACTTCCACCCACAGACCCCTATCAGGGTGACCCTGCAGTTTAAATCCTAGGGAATCCACAAGGTAGAGTCACCAATGGGAGCTCTGCAAGGACAAGGACCAGCTGTTAAGACATACAAGCCCAGCAAGTAAATGCTCTTGTTCATCAATTGGTATCAAAGGCCCTTGTAGCTGTGTGAAGAAGCAAATCTATCACAATTAAAACTAGTTCCAATAATAAACCATTTTTCTTTAAGTTCCTGCCCCTTCTGCCTCTGCACATTCGTGCACACCACATCACCTCTTCTCCCCTCTTTACCTGTCCAATTCCTGGCTTTGAGTGAGCAGATACTCAAGGGGGGTGTAGTACCCAGGGGACCCTGAGCTTTGGGTGAAAGATGTCCTTCTTTCTTTTGTACATAAGGGGGCCACCCAAGAGGAGGAGTAAAATCAAAACCCATAAAAGCAGAAAAAGCAACTGAGACATCTATCAAAAGAGTTGAGCAGAGCAGGGGGTCTAAGGAAGAGGAGCAAGACAGGCAGGAACTTGGAAACTAGCTCCATACAGAGCAGGAGAACTAGTTCCAGTGCAAGGCTAAGCTTGGATGCCTCACCTGTGCCTCAGGAACATGCTGCTGTACTGTCTATAGCTGGGGGGAGCTTTTAAGGGCACCAAAACACTCCCACATTGCCCAGCCTGCTCTCAGTCATGCTCCAAGCCCTGCACATTCAGGGTCACCACATTTATAATGTATCACCTCAAACTCCTCTGTGACATCCCTCTTCTTGTGCTTTTTCAGTTTTCAGAAGGTGGAAGGAGAGAGCTATTACACAAGCTGGACACTACTATGCCAGATTCTGTTCCAGGGTCTTTACATATTTATAGCACTTAATTCTCACCACATCTTTTTCATACAGGAACTACTGAGATCCTCTTTTTTCAAATAAAACTGAGGCTCAGAGAAGTGAAAAATTTCCAGACTCACATAAGTCTGTCCTTATACCACACTACCTCTCCCGGTCTTGGAATTCATCCACTTATTCTCCAAGTATTTATTGACTGCTGCTGGGTGCCTGGCCCTGTTCCAAGCAGAGTGGATATTATACAGAACAGAACAGACACAAACCCCTGCCTTCTGAGAAAGGAATCTGGGCACTGAAAATATTCTGATTCTTGAACACAAGTGTGTTCAGTTTGAAAACAATCAAACTGTACCTTCAGGATCCACACTTTTACTCTATATTTATTGTACATAAAGGGAAAAAATATTTTAAAAATTCCTGGCTTCATGGATGTTACATTATGGTGGTGGTGGAGAGGGTGAATGGTAACTAAGATGTGGTGTACTAAATCATGGTCCCCAAAGATATCAAGGTACTATTCTATGGAACCTGTGAATGTGATCTTATATTTGCAAAAAAGGACATTGCAAATGCAATTTCAAAATATTGAGATAGGGAGATTATTCAGAATTGTTCAGGTGGGGCCTAAATATAATCACAAGTGTCTTTGCAAGAGAGAGGCAGAGGGAGATTTGACTACAGCACAGGAAGTAGGAGAGGGGATGCTGGAAGCAAGAGTTTAGAGTGATGTGTGTGAGGAAGACATCATGAGCTAGGGAAAATAGGTGGCCTCTAGGAGCTAGAAAAGTCAAGGAAACAGAAGGTCCCTTATAGCCTCGAGAAGGAAGCAGCCCTGCTGAGACTTTGACTCTAGCCCAACAACACTTTGGACTTCTGGCCTCCATAACTTGGACAAAACCTTTGTGTTGTTTTAAGCCACCACATTTGTGGTAATTTGTTACAACAGCAACAGGAAACTAATACTAAGATAATTAAATACAATATTTGGCATTACAGTGCTGTCTTTCAACTGATGTAGGTAGGTTTCTCACTATCCTGCTCTTCCTCCTGAAGGCCTTAGCCTCTGTATGGTATGGGTCTGAGCAGGCAATGACCCCTTTGGTCAGAAAAGAGAAGGTCCTGATGACAAGAATTGTTGTAGAAAATAGAAATGCCCTCCCCAGAAGATCACAAGAGCACCCGGGGAACCAGAGATTGAGGACAGACCCCACCAGTGGGCTGGGCAGGGCATCTGGCTTTTGGTCCTACAAAAGCTGTAACCCCTGCTGCTTTGTCTAGCAGGGACACCTCTATGAAACATGGCACCAAAGCCTGTACTGGTTATGTTGTCTGTTAAAAGGGGAACTTCTTCCTTTCTCTGGAGTTATGTACATTAAAGAAACCATAAACACACTTTCTTTTTTGTGGGGGGGCCAGTAAGGAGATTGCAACCTTTGGCTCAGTGCTGTCTGCACCACGCTCAGCCAGTGAGCACACTGGCCATCCCTATATAGGATCTGAATCCACAGCCTCAGCACTAACAGCACCACAATTCCTGAGTGAGCCACAGAGCTGGCCCCCATAAACACACTTTCTAAAGTCAAAATCTACTTTTCTATATTCTCCTCAAGTAAAAGAGCCAATGAGGCTGAAGATTGATGACCTTTCCTGGCTCCATGCTTTTGGCCACTGGCCCCTCTACCTGGGATGCCAGCCTTCCTTTATGCCTGGAGGACTCTCACTCATCCTTCAATACCTGGCTCTCCTGTTTCCTCCTCTGCAAAGGGTCAGGGGATCCCCAAGACCACCCTCAGTTTCAATGACTCACTAGAAGGGCTCACAGAACTCAGAAAGCTGTTATACTTGAAGTTATGGTTCATTATAGCAAAAGCATACATGTTAAAATCACAAAAGTAAGAGAAGCGTGAGGCAGAGTCTGGGAGAGACCAGGCACCAGCTCCCAGCTCTCCTCTGCCAGTGGAGCTGCATGGGCAGTGCTTAATTCTCTAAGCAACAGTGTGTGACAACACACACAGACTATTGGTGTGCAGGGCTTTTATTGGGAGTTGGTCTTGTAGACATGGAGAGTTCATGTCTGACTGACCTCAGCTACTCATTCTCCAGCCCCTTCAGGGGTCAAACTGATCCAGCAAGGCTGAAGATCTCAGGGATACAAAGACACTCTTACCAGGCAGGATATTCTGAGGGCTTAGAGTTATTTTGAGCAAGGGTCAGTTTTTTCTTTGGAATGTGCAGTGTATGAGTCCATTTTTGTATTGCTATAACAGAATAGCTGAGACTGTGTAATTTACAAAGCAAAGAGATTTATTTGGCTCATGATTCTGGGACAGCTGCATCTGGTGTGGGCCTCAGGCTACTTCTCCTCATGGCAGAAAGTTGCAGGCAGCCAGTGGGTGTAAAGTCACATGGCAAGAGGAAGCAAGAGAGAGAGAGGTGAGGTGCCAAATTCCTTTAAACAAGCAGCTCTCCTAGGAACTAATAGAGCAAGAAGTCACTCACTACCCCCCCACACACATACACACCCCCGTCAAGGGCATTAATCTATTCATGAGGGACCTGCCCCCCATGACCCAAACACCTCCCAGTACTGCCACATTGGGGATAAGATTTCAACATGAGTTTTGAGGGACAACACATCCAAACTATATCATGGAGGGTTTGGACATCTCAGACATTTTCATTCTGTATGCCTTTTATTTCTTTTTCTTGCTTTATAGCAATGGCTAAGATCTTTAGTATGATTTGAATAGAAGTGGTAAGAGCAGACATCTTTTCCTTATTCCTAATCTTAAAAGGAGAGTGTTTGATTTTTCACTCTTAAGTTTGTTATCTGTGTTTTTTGTCTTTTTGTTTTGTAGAAGCCCTTTTTATGCATGGATATTGAATTTTATTAGATTTTTGTACTACATCTAATGAGATGATCACATGATTTTTCTTCTTACTTTTTTATTAATATTGTAAATTATATTTAATTGATTTTCAAATATTAAAACAACCTTGCATTCCTAGAATAAACTCTACTAGGTCATAATGTATTATCATTTTATATATTGCTGGGCTTGATTTACTATTGTTTTCTTAAGGATTATTGCCTTTATGTTCATGAGGGATAGTGATTGACTTGTAATTTCCTTTTCTTATAACGTCTTTGCCTATAACGGTTTTGGTATCAGAGTTACAGTTGCTGCATAAAATTAGTTGGGAATTGTTTTTCCTCTCTATTTTTTGAAAGTGTTTATGTAGAAATCATATTAATTCTTCCTGCAATGTTTTATAGGCTGCACCAATAAAACTATCTTATGGGGAGGCTGCTAATAATGAATACTATTTCTTTAACAGATATAAAGCTACTTGTATTTTCCATTTCTTCATGAGTCTGTGTAGTGGTTTGAATCATGTCCCCCCCAAACTCCCTGAAGTTTGAATTGTGTCCCCCAAGTTTTTATGTATCAGAAACTTAGCCCCCTCCGTGATTGCTAAAAGGGTGGGAAATCCTATTATGGTAATTGAAAGGTGGAGCCTTGAAGAGGTGATTGGATTATAGGACCATGCAGTAGTGAATGGATTAAAAATTTTGGTCAGGGGCATGGCTCTGAGGGCTTTAAAAGAAGAGGAGAGTCTGTCTCTCTCTCTCTCCGCTCTCTCTGCTTCCACCATCTTCCAATGTGAAACCCCTGGGTCACTGTCACCACCGCCAGGTGGACTTTGGACTTCCCAGCCTCAGAAACTGTAAGCAAATAAATTTCATTTTCTTTACAAATCACCCAGTTCGGTGTGCTTTGTGATAAGCAACAAAAACAGACTAATAAAGTCAGTTTTGGTAATTTATGGCCTTAAGTTTGTTTAAGTTGTCACATGTATTGGCATAAAGTTGTCTATTATATTCCCTTATTATCCTTTTCATGTTTGTAGGATGTATAGTAATGTACCTTCTCTTATTTTTGGTAATTTGTGTTTTCTCTCTTGATAAATCTAGCTAGGAGTTTATAATTTTTAAAATCTTTTCATAGAACCAATTTTTGCTTTTGTGACTACTATCTTTATTTGTTTTACATTTCATTCTTATCTTCATAATTTCCTTTTTTTTTTTTTTTTTTTGCTTATTTTTGGTGTAGTTATTCATCTTATTCTAGTTTCTGAAGATAAAAGCTTAGATAATTAAATTTGGACCTTTATTCTCTTCTAATGTAGACATTTAAAACTATTGCTGCCTCCCAAGAATTTTGTGTTTTCATTATTATCCAATTAAAAATATTTTCCAATTTCCTTTTTGATTTATTCTTTGATCTATGGATTAAAGTTTGTGGTTTAATTCAACAACAAAAAACCCCAAACAACCTAATAGACATGTCTTCAAATGACCAATAAGTACATAATAATAAGTTCATAAAGAGATTCTCAACATTATTCATCATTAGGAAAGTGAAAATCAAAACCACAATGAAATTCCACTTCGTGCCTATCAGGATGGCTATTGTATATATATATATATACACAATGGGTGTCGGCAAAGATGTGAAGAAATTGAAACCCTGTGCATCGCTGGTGGAAATGTAAAATGGTGCAACCGCTGCTGAAAACAGTTTAATGGCTCCTCAAAAGGTTAAACTTAGAATAACTATACGATCCAGCAATTTCACTCATAGGTATATATATACCCCCAAAAATTGAAAGCGAGGACTCAAGCAGATTTTTGTACACCAGTGTTCATAGCAGCATTATTCACAATAACCCAAAAGTGGAACCACCCATCGTGTTAATCCACAGATGAATGGATAAACAAAATGTGGTATATTTGTACAATGGAATGTTATTCAGCCTTAAAAAGGAATGAAACTCTGATAATGCTATGATATGAATGGACCTTGAAAATATCATGCTAAGACAAACACAAAAAGACACGGTATTGATTCTATTTATACGAGGTACTTAGAACAGGCCAATTTATACAGACAAAATTAGAACAGAAGTTACTAAGTTACTAGGGGCCGAGAGTAGAGGAATGGGAGTAATTGTTTAGTGGGTACAGAGTTTCTGTCTGGGGGATAATAAAATTCTGGAAATGGGTAGCGGTGATGGTTGCACAACATTGCGAATGTACTTAAGGGCACTGAATTGTATAGTTAAAAATGTTTAAAATGATAACTTGCATGTTATGTATATGTTACCCCAATAGAAACAGTTTCTTGCTTAATTTCCAAACAGTTGATAATTTTCTGGATATCTTATTATTGCTAATTTTGAATTTAATTAGTGAGAGAACATACTCTACATGATTTTAAATTTTTGATATACATACTTGTTTTACAGTTTAGGGTATAAGCTATGAGCTATCTTAGTAAATGTTCTATGTGTCCCTAAAAAAATGTGTATTCTGTTCTTTTTGGATAGTGTGTCCTGTAAATGTCACTTAGGTTGAGTTGGTGGATAGCACTGCTTAAATCTTGGACACTGATTTTTTTTTTTTACTACTTTTTATTAATTTTTCAACTACAGTGTGGATTTATGTGTTTCTTAGTTTTTCTCAGGTTTTGCTTCATGTTTTTTGCAGCTGTGTTGCTAGGTGTGTGCAAATTTAGAATTGTTATGGTTTCCTGATGAGCCAATACTTTCATCATTAAGAAATAACTCCCTGTATCTCTGGTAATACTCCTTGCCTTGAAGTGTACTTCATCTGACATTAACATAGTCAAATCACCTTTTTCATGCTTACCGTTTGTATATACCTTTTTCTTTTTTTTTTTTTTTTTGTCGTTTTTTCGTGACCGGCGCTCAGCCAGTGAGTGCACAGTCATTCTTATATAGGATCCGAACCCGCGGCGGGAGTGTTGCCGCGCTCCCAGCGCAGCACTCTACCAAGTGCGCCACGGGCTCGGCCCCTTTTTCTATCATTTTATTTTTGGCCTATCTGTCTTTGTAGTTACAGTGTATCTCTTATAAGAAGCATATAATTGAGTCTCATTCTTTATTCAGGCTGATAATCTTCCCTTGTTAATTGAACTATTTAGACTATTTCAATTTAATATAATTTTTACTATGGTTGATTTTCAGTTTATCATCTTGCTAGTTCTTTCATTTATTTCATCTGCTTTTTTAAACTTTTTTCTTTTGAATTAATTGAATGTACTTTTAGTATTCTACCTTATCTTCTTAATGCATTTTTAAAGCTATACAACTTTGTTGTAGTTTTTATCATTGTTCTAGGTATTATACTATGTATCCTTAATATGTCACAATCTACCTTGAATTAATACTATACCATTTCAGTGTATTGTAACGATATACTTCCATCTATCCTTTACCTTGTTCTTTGTGCTGTTGTATCATTTATTTTATTTCTGCATATGTTATAAGCCCCATAGTACACTGTTATTATTTTTGCTTAATTTGTAAATTCTCTGTTTTTGTTTGAATAATTTCTATTGACCTGACTTCAAGTTCATGATCTTTTCTTCTGCAGTGTCAAATCTGTTCTTAAGACTGTCCAGCAAATTTTTGAATTTTTCATTTCAGATATTATATTTTTCAGAACTGGAATTTTCATTTACCTATCTTTTTAGTTTCCATTTATCTGCTGTCATTCCACATCTCTGTTTTCATTATGTTCATTTTCCCCCTTAAATCCTTGAATGATTTATAATAATTGCTTTGAAGTTCTCATTTGCTGATTCCATCTATGTCATCTCTGGGTCTGTTTCTGTTAATTATTTTTTCTGTTCTGATTATGGTTCACATTTTCCTGCTTCTTTGTATGTCTAGTATTTTTCTATTGTATGCTGGACATTACAAATTCTATATTATTTTAGTTTGGATTTTGCTGTGTTCCTTTAAAGAACATTAACTGTTTCCCCCACCCCGCCCCCCAAAATGCAGTTCATTTATTAGTGAATCAGTTTGAGCCTATGAAAGATTATCTCTATATTCTATTAATGTGGGTCTAAAATAGCCCCTACTCTAGGGTTGTAGTATCAAGACTGCTGCTTTCTGTTGGGTTTCATTTCCTTTGGAAATTTCCCTCAAGCATAAAACCAGGAAGAATGTGGAGTTTATCTCATGTGTTTTCTTTCTCGCAAGGAAAATAGTTTTGCTGTTTGTCCAATGCCTTCAAAAAGTTGATTTAAATGTTAAGTCCAGGTTTATAGTTATTTACAGTGGAAGGGTGATTTTAATACTCATTATCACAGCATTGTTGGAACCAGATTTCCTTTACTCAGCATAGTCCTGTGTTTTTTTAACTTTTTATTTTGAAGTCACTTTCTACTTAAAGTTGCAAAAAAATAGCACCAAGAGTTACTCAGCCCATTTCCTCTAATGTTAGCATCTTATGTAATCATAGTACAATAATCAACACTAAGAAATTAACACTGGTACAACATTATTAACTAAACTGCAGACTCTATCCAGATTTCACAAGTTCAGTCACTAATGTCCTTCTCCTGTTCCAGGATCTAATCCAAGATGCCAGGTTGCGTTGACTCATCATGTCTCCTTGATCTTCTCAGTCTGTGGCAGTTCCTCAGCCGTTCCTTATCTATCATGTCTTTACCACTTTTGAAGAGTATTGGTCAGTTATTTGGTAGAATGTTCCTCCATTGGAGTTTATCTGATGTTTTCTCATGATAAGGTTGAGGTTCTGCATTTTTACAAGAATGTCCCAGAAGCAATGCATCATATCAGAGTGTCGATATATCTCATTACTGGTGACATTAACCTAGATCACTTGGTTAAGGTGGCATCTTCCAGTTTCTCTGCTACAAAGTTACTCCTTTTCCTATTATAATTAATAACTATTTTGGGGGTGATACTTTGAAACTATGCAAATATCCTGTTTCTCCTCAAGCTTTCACCCACTAATTTTAGCTTCAATCAGTGGATCTTGCTTGCAACAATTATTACTGTGGTTCTAATGGTGATTTTCTATTTTCCTAATCCTTTCTGCCTCTATTGATTGGAATCATTTTGTAAGGAAGAGCTGTTCCTTCTCACCATTGATTCATTTACTCCACACAGTCTTAAGGTACCAGATGCATTTCTTCCCACGCAGTGGGGGAGACTTTTGTGTTAAGCAAACTTGCGGTTCTTGCCTCTTCTGCAGACTGATCCTTGTCAACAGTGACAAGCCTTCAGACTTCCTACAATATTTCTCTGATGTGCTCACAGAATAAGAGCTGAGACTGTGCTCACACGTAATTTTGTTTTTAATTGGAGAGATTGTTTTCCACTCCTTAGCTGAAATCTGCATTGCCTGCTGAATGTGCCACTGTTCACATGGCATTTCTCCTGCTCCTGGGCCTGACCCCTTCTCCAGCCCCTTTTGTTGGTCCTGTTTCTGCAAATATTCCCCTAATTATTTTTCTCCCTGAATCCACACTCCTTGTTGCAGCGATTCCTATCAAGAGACAAAGTCTATTCCCTCCCTCCCCACCCCCCTTGAATCTGGGCTGGTCTCATTACTTGCTTTGGCCAATAAAATGTGGCTGCCGTGACCAGAGGCTAGTTCTGAGCTAGGACCCGAGAGGACTCAGGACCCTGCCACTGCCATGTGGATAAGCCTGGGCTAGCCTGCTGGAGGATGAGAGACATGTGGCCCAGATGCACCTGTCACACCGCTCATAGCTGGCCGGCTTCAGACATGCAAGTGAGCCATCCTAGACAAGCCAGCGCCCAGCCAATCTATCAGTTATCTGCAGATGCACAAGTGAGTCCAGCCAAGATCATCCATACCTGATCCAGCTCAGCAGAACTTCCCAGCTGACCCCAAGGCCCATGAAGAGATGCAAATGCTTATCGTTTGAAGAGATTGAGTTTTAGAGGTGGTTTGTTACACAGCAATAGCTACCTGATACAGCCCTAACCCCTTCCACTCTCAAACTAGATTCTATAACACCTCCAACAGATCCCTAGGGCTCTAGAGATGTGGTGTGAGAAACACTCCTGGTCTAGCCTTTCATAGAAGGGGTGACACCAAGAGGGATCAAGTGACCAGGAAGAGGGGGACAGCAAACTACAGGCAAATGTAGGGAAAGAACCCAGGGCTCTGGCTTCCTCATCCAGTGATCTTTCCAGGGTACTTTCTGCCCTTGCTTTCACGCCTTTTACTTGATCAGAGCTCAGCTTTCATATCCTCAGACCACGTAGCTCCAAATCCACAGAAAGCCCTCAGTGTCCACCTGCCCAGACCCAAGCCTGACCTCAGCAATCCAGAAATCCTGCCTACACGGGGCAGGTGTCAGAAACCAGAGCTCTCCCTTCCTCACATGGACAGTGGTCACCCCCACACTGGGCCCCCCTCATCTTTGTCCTGCAAGGAACGGCTGTGTTCCTGCCAGCCCCTACATTTCAAGGGGCCTGAGCCACTGTGGGCAGAGACAGTCCCTGAGAACACTTTGCTCCATAGGTATGTGTTCGATGAATGATTAATGACTGGTAGTTTATAGAATCTGGAAAGACTTCTAACTGGAATGATCCGAGTCTAAATATTGATGACCGCAGCAGAACAATAATGTATAGGGTTTGTACTGTACACGGATGAGCTGAGTACGCTCTTCTGTAACTCATTTCATGCTCGCAAGAGCCACATGACATAGCAGCTATTATTATCCTGTTTTACAGGTGAAGAAACTCAGAGAAATGCAGTAAGTGTCCAAGCTTCTCCTGACCACCCCATCCAGAACAGCAAGCCCCCATCACTGCCTGACCCTGAGCACTGAGCACACCGGACACTCCAGCCACGTGTTATCTGATCGTCCAGCTCTCCCCTGCAGGACACACAGCCCCATGACTTCCATCTGTCCTGCTCACAGTGGCACCCGGGGCCTGGATCATGGCAGCGGCTGAACAAATACCCTTGAAGTGAGTGGTCTGGGAATCCTGGAGCTGTAAGAACGGCCCTTGTGGAGGTCATGTTTTAGCAGGAAGCAAGATGTCAATCAACCAGTGGTACGATTCAGTATGCGATGATCACATGGTGGGCACAGGACACTGGGCAACCTGGTGCCATTGACAGTTACAGCTGAGATGGGTAGCAGGAATCCCTTCTCTATTCTTGAATCCAGTGCAACCAGCAAAGGTAACTCTCAAGCTGGCGTGGAGAGGCTCCTGGCCTCGGCCCCAATGCAGGACTCAGGCGAGGTGGCAGCCCAGCTGCAGCCCTTGCATTTTGAAACCTCATCAAAATGAAGAGTGACCTCGTGCATGCTTGCCGGGGGCTGATGGCCCATGGGGATGGCATTCCCAGAGACAGCAAGGAGTCAGTGGCCCTTTCTTCAACCACCAAATAAAAGCCAATCTCGGCACCACAAAGACAGGAGCATGAATCGCTTCTGCAGCGACTGCATTTCCTTTGAGAGGCCTGTCACTGGCAACGGGCGGTAAGAAAACATTTTGTCATGCACGTTAGCTGCCTTTCTCTGGGCCTTGGGTGGCCCAGGGCTGCTCCCCTCCAAGGGGAAGGCTGTCCCAGCCAGCACTCATCCATCAAGCTCATAATGAGGTGGCAAATTGCCGTTGTGGAGAGATGCTCAAAAGCCAAGGACTCTAGCCTGTGTCCATGAAGGCGTCAAAGGCCTGTCCCCAGGGGACAAGCTCTCCCCTGGAGCCTTTCTGTGGGGGCAGAAGGCAGAAGGCTTTATTGATCACTAAAGAAGTTGTGGCGACCACCAGCAGCTCCCTGATTCCCTGGGGGTCAGGCTGCCCCAGCTCCAGCCCTACTTACCGTCCCATTGTAGCAGAGGCTGCCCAGCCCCAGGATGGGCTGCCCTGGCCCTCTTACTGCCCCATTATAACCAGGGGACAGCCAGATGCTCCCCATCAACCCCCCAGTGACACTCCCAAACCTTGTTAACTTCAGAGTTGCCCTTGAGAGACCCCGTTTCAGCCCTCCTGCACGTGGAATCCCACTGAACAGTTTCCTCTGGGGCTCCTCCCCACCCACATCACTTGATGAGGTCCATCTGCGCTGCCACGCAGTCTTACCTCATCCATTTTCACTGCTGTCTAATATTCCTTGACAGCGATACTCTGAAGCCCACGCCGTCGCTTCCTGAAACCAGGTGTGTTCCCAGCTCCCCCGGGGAGGGATGAGGTGGTGTCAGAGGGAGGGGGGTGGGGGGGAGTGCAAAGCCGAAGGATGAGCTGGAGCCGGCTGGGAGGCTGCTCAGCACAGGTGACTGCTGAGGGGCCCAAAGCCAGCATGCTCGGGGCGCCGGAGCACAGGAGGCACCTGCAGCAGAGGCAGCAGCTGGGGCAGAGGTCCGGGACTGGCTGGGCACATTCCCTGTGGTGGGGACTGAGTTCCTCCTGCCCAGTATGAGGCCTGGCTGGGCAGAGAGGGCTGCTGGGGCCTGGCAGGTGGCTGCTGAGGTGTGGGCGTGAGCTGGGTGGTGGGCCCACAAGAAAGTGGGAAGAGCCTGAGCTTTGGGGTCGGTCCCCACCAGCGAGGACACTGGCAAGGAAGGTGGTGACAGTTATGTGCTCTGGGCATCAGGAAGCAAGACATTGCCAGCCCAGAGAGAAGCAGCTTCCTACCCAAGGTCACACAGCACGTGAGTCACAGAGCTGGGTGCCTGTCTGCTGCCTCACCTAGAGCATGAAACAGCCATCGAGGCTCAGTGTGCAGCAAGCCCCCCTGTGGAGAAGGAAACCTGAGTCACCCGATGAGGGTGAGAATAGTGAAGAAAAGAAACCAGGGACCAGAGCTTAAAATTTTTTCCTTAAAAAATGTAATGGCTGAGGCCACTGTCCCGGAGCAGCCCAGCTGGAGGGGTGCTGCCGTGGGGCTGTGAGAAGCAGGCTCTGGCTGTGCCATCCAAATGCCCTGCCTGCTGCAGCCAACCCACCTGCAGGACTCAGTGCAACCACAGCAGCCTCCTCCAGTAAGCTCCTGCTGTTTACGTGTCCATCTCTCCCACTGGACCGTAACTTCTGGTTGTTTTATTTCCAGCACTCTCAAGCTCCACCCAGTAGGTGTGACATTTTGTGGAGTTTGGCGGCGTCTAAAAGGGTTCACTCCGGGACCCCTGCCAGTAAACCCTGATTCGCATTTTATATTTATATCAGAAACTGACCACTGAAAACTCGATTTCCCCAAACATTGCCAGGACTGCCGCTGAGCGTGTAGTGGTGGCGGGATGTGATGGTGGAAGTGCATGTAGGACATGCACGTGGTGGGCTGTTGGGGAAGAATGGGCAAGGACCTCGGTGGCTTCTGCCACCTCTGGGCATGGGCAGGGCCTCAGGAGTGGTGTGGAGGGCGGGTAGAGGGCAAGGCCCTTTTGCCCCATGCTAACCAACCCCCGTCTCCAGCTCAGAGACTCAACTCACCATGTGAGTACGAGCTTGGTTTCCTCCTCTCCGTGCCTCAGTTACACCATAGGGTAAAATGGGCAGGTTACATTGATCCTTTCCAGCTTCTGAATTCCAGGGAACGTATTCCAGAAAGATAGCAACTGGAGGTTTCCTGGGGCTTAAATCTGTCCTTGTACTTCCTTGGCTTAAAACCCTCAACAACTTTCCTCCAGTTAAAACTCAAACTCCTTGGCTCATTTAAAGGGCCCTCTGTTGTGTGTCATGGCCTAACTGTTGGCTTTTTTCTGCCCTTAGTGGGATATAAAATAATGGTGCATCTTATAATAGGTGGTGTCTTATATTGCATGAAATATGGCAATACCAATAATTTTTCATTTCCAATAGGGCCCCATTATGTTCATTTAATCCTAGCAGCAAACCCAGGAGGAGGTAGTTACTATTATTTATCCAGTTGTGCAGAGAAGAATCAGAGAAGTTAACACCTTACCTGAGGCCACACAGCTGAGTTGCCAATGTAATTTACCCCAAGGACAAACGTCAGGCAGCTCTGGGCAAGGTGCTGGGGAGACCTCCTGGGGAAGGTGATGTAGTCACAGGGCCTGATGAATGATCCAGTTTCTTGCTGGTGCGGGGGGCGGGCATTCAGTCTCTACAGTCTCTACAATACTCTGGATGGAGGCACAGCTTAAGAGAGGGTGCCAAGGAAGGACCGTGGGAGACATTTAGGGATTGGGGAGGCTCTAGGTGGGCTGAAGCGTAAGGGAATGTCTGGAGTCTTGATCATGAGGGGTGTTAGGTTCAAATCCTGCAGGGCCTAGAATGCCTGGACAAGAAAGAGGTCCTTTGGGAGGCAAAAGGGAGCCATTGAAGGCTGTAGAGCAGGGGCATGGCAAGACTGGAGCAATATCTTAACAGACCCTGTGCATTCAGGCTAAAACCAAAGCCAACCTCCTTTTGCTGGCACACAAAGCCCTTCCTGACCAGGCCCCTATCATCCCTGCCAGTGCCCCCCCACTGTGCTCCAGCCATACTGGCGCTTTCTCTGTCCCTGAGCCGACAAATGTGCTCCTCCTGAAGGTCTCCCCTGCCTCTGCACAGCTCACTGCCTCTTGCCACTCAGGTGCCTGCTCCATGTCACCTCCCCAAGGAGCCCTCCCTCGCTGCCCTCTCCATCCCGTTGCAGCATCACCCAGTTTTACTGTCCTGGAGTGCTGAGCACAGTCTGAAACAATCCTGTCGTCTGTGTTGTCATCGCCCGCCTCTGAGCACCAAGCGCAGGCCGGGCCAGGGCAGCCACCTCTCCCGCCTTGCTCATTGCTCATCAACCCATCTGCAGTGCGTGCCACCCCGGGCTTTCAAATGTGTCAACCAGTCAGCGGATGGACGTATTCCTCCAACAAGGGCGTGTCTGCATCTATTTTGTGAGGGCTCGGTGGCCCCTGCTGGGATGAGGAAGGGTGTGGACGTCTCACAGCCCTTGTCTTCCCTCCTCTGTTCCTGCCACGATGGCCTATGAGGAGCTTGAAGTTTCTGGTGTCAGATGATCAGGTGTGGTCCCAGCTAGGTCCTGAGCATATCTGAGTATGTAACAGGGAGTGAGGAACAGACCAACACAGGGGAAGCCCCCAGAGGAAATGCCCGGCACTTGGCACCTGTCCTCCGTTCTGACACTTGTCCCCATGTCACAGGTGTGGGAATTGAGACTGAGGGGACGTTTCCTGAGTTTTTGTTGAGAGCTGCGCACGGGCTGAGGCCTTTCTCTTTGAGACCCTTGCAACAACCCTGAGCTGTAGCAGCGGTCGGCGGTTTTTATAAGTTGCATTTTTTTGAGTGGTGTGGCTCAGCGAGGGCTCGTGGCTTGCCCTCAGCCACAGAGCCAGGACAGTGGGCAGGACAGGCATCCGGTGCAGCTGACTCCCCTGGCTTCCTTTCTCAGGCCCGGTTGCTCCGGGTGCCCCATGTGTGACCCCAGAGCAAATCCCAAAACCTCCTCTAGCCTGGTCTGTTGAAGGGGCAGGCGTCAGCGTGAGGCTCTCTCTGGGCCAAGACTCCTGTGATGTGTATGGCACAGGGGCTGGCACCAGCACATGCTCTGTGAATAATTGTGGCTGAAGTCATCGTCATCATCATCATCATCAACCAGGGAATTTGCACTTGACGCAAAGGGGAACTCGCCCTCTAGGTGTGGGGAGTACTTATGAGGGCACAGGAAACAAAGCCCAGGTCCTGGGCCGCCACCCTTTGTTCAGGGGCCACACGCCCTGTGAGTGAGTGGGACATGACTTGCCCCTCCCCCTCCCACCTCAGGAGCCAGGCACCCACATAAAAAGTGCTCGGGTGGGCGAGCGCCTGCCTTTGTCATCCGATGCCATGAGGGCTGGAACTTGTCATGGGAACAGCAACGTTTTGGCTGCATGAGAGGCGGGGGTGCAGGGTGGCCTGGCGGGTCCAGGGGCGACCGACCTGGAGCCGTTTGAAGTCCACCCGTTATCTGCTGCTGGGGCTGTTTGGCTTCTGCTGGGGCATAAACAGAGTGATTGAAGTGGGAGGTTGTGTCTTTCCGGACGACAAAAGTCCCCTCGCTAATTGCCACATCAAATGATCGGGAACCCCCCAATGGAAGCCCTCAAATTACCGTGAACACACACTGCATCCTGGAGGCCGCAGTGGCGCGCCCCCCACCCCGAGCAGCTGCCCCGCGCCCCCAGATTAGGTTACTCGGTGCGGGCGGGGGCACAGGAAGGTCTCTGCGGATTTGTTCTGCATCGCTGCCAGCCTGCTATGCCAGCCCCCGGCCCAGGCCACAGCCCCCCATTGTCTCTGGCTGCACAAAGCCCCCGCCGCAGAGGGGAGGGCTCTTCCTGTGGCCACGCCCTGGGACAGGATGCCAGCTCCAGCCTGAGCCACACACTGGCCGGCCGCGAAGGGGATGTCAGCCTCGGCACCTTCAAAGAGGCCATCACCATGCCAAAGTGACATGGTCCCCATGAGCACCAGAGCCACAGTGTCCAAGCCGCTGCTGCTCTGGGCACTTTGCTGGCCCTGACTGGTAAGGGAAGTCTGACAGTGGTCAGCATGCCTCACTGTCCTATTCCACACCTGTAACAGGCACCCGGTAGATCCAGCCCCTTTATCAGTCCTGGGAACACACTTTACTGTGTGCCCCCAGCACAGGGCACTGCACAGTTGAGTCCTTCACACCTACCGCCTTGTTCAACCCCATCGGGAGGGACTATGGTTAACACCTCTGTTTTATAGATGGGAAACTGAGGCTCAGGGAGGTGAAGGGTCTTGCCCTGGGACATGCTCCCCACCTGGCTCTGGTTGCTCATGGGCTGGGAGGGAACAGACTTTGTCACCCAGTGGTGACAGCTAACTCCTAACTTACACCCGTCTGGATGATTTCAGGGCTGTGTGGCTACTGCTTATGAGGAGCAACCATATCTCCCAGCAGCCCTGCTGGTGGCAGTCCCCCGTCTCAGGCTGTCCACCTCCTGAGGCCGAGGATCGGTTTCCCATTTGGGCACCCTGGACCTCCACTGGGCTAGCTTCACACACTCCTGTGGACCCAGTGCCAGGCAACACCTGCCCCAGGCTTCACTCACCAACTCTTAGTCTGCCCTGGGGGAGAGGATATGAAATAAAGCAACCTGGCATCATAGAGGGTGTGTTGTCCAGGTGAGGGAATGAGGGTGGGTGGGCAGGATCACTCCAATCCAAGAAGCCGGCATGTGCAAAGGTCCTGTGGTGGCAGAGCGTGGCCCAGAGAGGGCAGGGAGAGAGCGGAGAGCTGGGGACAGGAGGAGGTAGGTTTGTCATGCTAGAGATTTTGGTCTCAGAGTGGTGGGACATCATTCCAGGGTTGTTAGCTGTATGGGTAATACATCAGGACCATGTTTCAAAAACGACCACTCAGCTGTGCTACGAGCCCAGCTCTCTGGCTCCTCTCAGGAAGTCCCAGAGTGTGTGGGGAGGGGACCCATAGGAGGACTAGCAGGAAGGTCCCTAAGGCCCAGTGGAGCTGGCATGGGTCAGGGCTGAGAAGGGGTTCTCGACCAGAGATGGACACTGACCCCTGTGGTCCACAGAGCTGCACACAGCTGGTTCTGGCAGGTGGCGGTGCCACATGTACCCTGAGGCTTCCTGTGCCAGGCGTCAGTCCCTGCAGTCTAATGTGTCCTGTCCTTGGCTTCATGGGATCAGGATAACTGGGCACCAGGGGCACCCTGGACAAGATGAAATAACAGTCCCTGACACACAGCGGGTTCTCAAAACTCATTAGACCTTCAGAAGACCCTAGATGAGCCCCTTCTCCTCCCAAGCCTCACTCTCTTCTCCTTTAAAATGGGAACTAGGGTGCAAGCAGCCGCCATTTAAAAGTGTTTATTTGGCAGCAAATGAAATGGAGAAACCACAAGCAAAGCAGAGAGAACCAGCAGCACTCTGCGGGCAGGGAGGAGGGGGCCGGATGCCCACCCCACCACCCCGTCCCTGCCCCTCGCTCTCTTGTTCCCTCCTGCTCTCCCCAGTTGGAGGAACTCAAGAGGCCCAGATCTTCCCTCAGGCCCTGGGGTTCCTCCCAGGCACTGCCCACTGCCCAGCACTGCTCGCCTGGACCTTTCTCTTTGGTGGGGGCAGGGGGCAGCCAACAACAACTCTCTCTTCTCCAAATGAGATCCACCCCATTTCGCCACCTGTGCTTGTGTTTGGAGAGAATGAAGTCCCCTTTCTCCCCAGACCCCCCTAACACCTCCCCAATCGGCAGAATAGGAGGAGCACAGACACTCTTCCCATTTTACAGATGAAGTAACTGAGGCTTAAAGAGATGGAGTGACTGGCCCAAGGCCACCGGGACCATAAAAGGTGGAGCTGCTATTGGCACCCAGGGCTGTGAGACTCCAGCCCTGAGTTCTCTGCAGGCTGACTGATGGAGTTTGGATGTGTTGTCCCCTCCAAAACTCATGTGGAAATCTGATCCCCAATGTGGCAGTGCTGGAAACTGATTGAGTCATGGAGGCGGATCCCTCACGAATGGATGAATGCTCTCCCTGGGCGAGGGGGATTCATGAGTGAGTTCTCGCTCAATTAGTTCCCACGAGAGCTGGTTGCTTAAAAGGCCCTGGCACCTTCTCTCTCTCTCTCTCTCTCTCTCTCTCGCTTCCTCTCGCCATGTGCTCTGCTTGTACCCACCACTCTCTGCCATGAGTAGAAGCAGCCTGAGTCCCAGGCCAGATGCAGCTGTCCCAGACCGTAAGCCACATAAGCCTCTGTTCTTTATAAATTACCCCATCTCAGGTAATTGTGTTACGGCAACACAAAACGTTCTAATACGCTGACCCTCCCCCACTCCGCTCCCCATCCCGGCTCTTCCGAGGCACGTGGGATCTCAGCCCTTTCGATGTGTGGAAATTCACAGCCAACCAGAGAAAAGCTGCTCTCTTTGCCACTGGACTCGTGGTGACTTCACCCCTGAGAGGATGACGGTTGGCTTCAAAGTCACCCATTCATGGTCCCGGCAGCTCCGCCCACCTGCACAGGTGGACATTTCATAGAAGTGGCCTTTTGTGCTGCCTTCTGTCACTTAGCATAATGTTTCTGAGATTCATCGCTCTTGTAGCATTTAACCACTTGATTCCTTTTTATGGCTGAGCAGTATTCCGCTGTGTGTATATACCATGATCTATCCATTGATTCCCTGCTGAACATTTCGGTTGTGTCCAGCTTTTGGCTCTCGTGAATAGTGCTGCTATCAACATGCATGAATGTGTATTTGTTTGAGTGCCTGTATTCGATTATTTTCAGCATATACCGGGAAGTGGAATTGCTGGGTGATATGGTATCTCTACATTTAACTATTTGAGGAACTACCAAACTGCTTTTCACAGTGATTATACTATTTTACATTCCCACCAGCAAATATTGCTACTGTACAAAACATAAAAACACTCGCTGCTCTGTAATGAAAGGAATGCCCACTCAGACTACAATTTTTTCAAAGGGTTCCAAGTTTTAGTTAGAATAAATAATTCTGGAGATCGGTGATGCCTCATGGTGATTGTGTTAGCAGTAATGTATTGTATACTTGAAAACTGGTAAGAAAGTAGATCTTAAATGTTCTCAATACACACAAAAATAACCATGTGAGGTGATCACTGTGTTAATTAGCTTGATCGTGCAATCATTTCACAATTACACATATATCAAAACATAACATTGTACATCATAAATACATACAATTTTTATTTGTCGATTATACCCAATTAAGAAAAAAATGTAAGGAACTTTAAAAACACCGCTTTTTTTTTTTTTTGCCCAAATGCCCCAAATTTTAAAATATATATATTATAATGCCCACGAGTAGCAAAACATGAGGGAAATAGACCCTCTTGTGTGCCGTTCCTCAGAAGCACTGAAATAAATTCAACGATTTTTTTCATTTTAAAACATCTCCTTAAAATATAATTGTCTGTCAAAAGCAAAGGTCATGACAGAGCATCCTGGGTTTATAAAACCCGCAGAAGTGAGATGGGTGAGACACGTGGCACAGAAGCCAGGAGGAGGTCCCCACTGCAAGACTCCTGCACGGTGTGAGAAACTGTGTAATGCTGCACGGTGTAGACGTCAAAGCAAATGCTAAGCAAACAAACAGAAAAGAAAGAAAACCAAGGGTAAAGCTAAGAAGCAAATGGAGAAGATGAAATGGAATTATAGATACCCAGTCAATCCAAAAGAATGCAGGAAAGAGGGGAAAACGGAAGGACAAACAGCAAATAGCAGGACTGTCGATGTGGGTCCCACCATGTCGGTAGCCACATTGAACAGAGCAACCTAAACACCCCCAGATAAAAGGCAAACACGGTCAGATTGGATGACAAAGTAAGACCCAGACATATGCATCTACAGCTAACTCACTTTAAACATGAAGTCAGAGGGGCTAAAAATACAAGGATAGAAAACTACACGGTGGGGCCGACCCCGTGGCTCACTCGGGAGAGTGCGGTGCTGGGAGCGCAGTGGCGCTGGGAGTGCCAAGGCCGCAGGTTCGGATCCTATATAGGGATGGCCTGTGCGCTCACTGGCTGAGCGCGGTGTGGGCGACACCAAGCCAAGGGTTACGATTCCCTCACCGGTCGCAAAAAAAAAAAGAAAAGAAAAAGAAAACTACATGGTACCTGCCTGCCTGGACCTATCACACCCACCTGGACCCATCAGTCTTTGCGTATCAGGATCGTTTCTAGCAAGTGTTGAAATGCACCCACCTGGCTCACATGTCGATTGGAGCCTGGCTTTTTGCCCATTTTAAAAAATGGTGCGAAGTGGGGAACTTTTAAGGCAATGGAACTATTCCGTGTGATGCTGGATTTGAAATTATACATTTTGCAAAACCCATGAACTGTACACCACCAAAAGGGAAGCCTAATGTGAACGGTGGGCTTTCGTTAATAATAATGTATTGATATTTGTTGCTTAGTTGTAGCAGATGGACCACACCTGTGCAAGATGTTCGTAACAGGGGAACTGGAGGGAGGGATAGGTGCATGGGAATTCTAGGTAGTCTCCGCTCAATTCTTCTGTAAATCTAAAACTAAAAAATAGTCTAGTAACTATTATAAACAAAGAAAAACGAGGTGATGCAGAGAATATAGGAGCTAGACGAGGCCGCAGCCTGTCTGGGAAGCAGAGCGCAGAGTCAGGGTGAGGAGCCGCAGGTCCTGCACGTTTACAGCTTCTGACAGGCTGGAGATGCCGGTTTTCTGATTCCCAGCCAAGTCCACTTTTGGCTACTCCAAACGCTTCAACACTTATCATGTAATAGCATTAACTATTGCAGCTTCACCCCATTTACAAGTAGCTTATCAACAAACAGTGCCTGATAATGCTGCCAGGGCTAGAACGGGCTTCCAGAACCTTCCAGACCTGATTTTGCCTCAGGTTGGATGCATCTCATGCTGGCTATGTCCACTGGCATCAAGGTGCACAGAGGCCCAAAGAAATAAGCCCTCGGGGTGGATGTGCCCTGCAAGGCCAACCTGGGTGACGCAGACCCCTCTCCAGGCCTCCATTTTGCCCTGCCCTGCTCTACACCACCCCCAAAGCAGGAGGCAGGAGGCAAGAGGTTAGAAGCAGGGCTCTGATGCTGGGTGAGGCTGGGCCGGTTACTCAGCCTCTCTGTGCTCAGGTCAGATTTTGAAAGTTAGACTAAAAGTAGCCCCACGATCATGGGGTTAAGGAAGAGAGAGTGTGTTCAGCACATCCTGAGAACTTAATAATGATACGTGTCCTTTTTCTTGATGGCTCGTGTGCTCTGGCTGGGGTCTGGGACAGGGGTGGGGAATCTTCTCAGAGCTATCAGGAGAGACCAGTGTGTTCCCAGCTGTACTCGTCTGCTTGGGCTGCGGATCAAAGCACCACAGACCGGGGGCTTAAACAACAAAAACTTATTTTCTCACAGTCCCGGAGGCTGGAAGTCCAAGATCAAGGTGCTGCGGGCTGGTTCGTCCTGAAGCCTCTCTCCTTGGCTTGCAGACAGTGTCTTCTGCCTGGTCTGTGTCCTCATCTCTTCTATTAAAAACGCCAGTCAGATTGGATCAGGGCCCACCCTAACAGATTCCTTTTAGTCGCCTCTTTAAAAACCCCATCTCCAAATTCGGTCACATTCTGAGGTGCTGGGAGTTAGGGCTTCCACACGTGGACTTTTGGGGGACACAGTTCAGCCCATAAGATTGACAAAGTCCTAAAGTATGCCCACAGGCCTGGCCCCACAACAGAGGATGGCAGCGGGCAGCTGAGACATGAACTCAGGGGGTGCAGGGGGGCAAAGGATGGTGGGTGCTCCAGGAAGGAGGGTGGGGAATGCTGCAGAGAAGAGTCACACATCTGAGTCCTGGGTCTATCCCTGGACCGGCCCACCCACCATGTGGCCCCGATGGCTTTCTGCCCCTGTGTCCACCTCTGTAGGATGGGAGAACCCTCATTCAGGCCTCACTGGGCTTTTGTGAGGGTACATGGGACTAAAGACAGCAAGCAGACCACGAATACTTCAAGGAGGCAAGATTCTTACTACTAATTGACATCTGGGAAATGCCCAAGACAGAGAGGCAGGGGAGGCACGTCCCCCTCCTAGACAGGCCACCCCTTCCAGACCTCCTTTCAACCCCGGCAATTCTGAGATGGAACTACTGTAGGTGCTCAGAAAGCAGACCCTGGGTGCTTGCCACACTACCTCCATGGGACACACTAGCACCCATGGCACAGAGGAGAGGCCAAGCCTCAGAGGTCGCACATCCCCCAGAGCTCACCTGTGGCTGACATGCAGCAGGCTGGCATGAGAACCTGGATGTTGGGCTCTGCTGGTGTGCTTTGCCAGGAAGATCCCGGAGAGGAGGGCGTCTCCCCTGCACTTGCATCTTCACTGTGCCCAAGAAGACACGGGGACTCGGAGCTTCTGTGAGTGCATTTGCTTTTGTTGGCTTTTGTTTGCTTTTTACTACAAAGGGCTCACCCACCTGAGTCAGTTATTTTGCTCCAACTGCAGGGAGCTTTTCCATCCACTGCAACGGTGCCACAGCAGCCAGGAGGGGCTTTCGTCCTGCAGAGGGCTCTGGCTGCAGTGCCACCAGGGAATGGAAAGAACTTATTTTAGGAAAATGGGAAACCACCTACCACTTAGTGTACAAGTTGTTGTCAGTTTCTTTATTTAGCTATTATTAAATCGGCTCAAGCAAGAATTAAGGCCACGCCAGACTCTCAGCTCCCTGTGTATGCGTTCTGGGGGCAGCCACAGCGATTGCAGCCTGATCAAAGGCTCTGCCAGCCCACCTCCTCCCTTGAACACACAGCTCGAAGCCCAGGCTCAGGAATGTGCAGCCCACCGCTCCCAGGCCTGGCTGCACTGAGGAGACCGTTTTTGCCTCAAAATCTATGCGCTGGGCTCCCACCCACACCATGGATGTTGCTGAGTCTCCAGAGGCACTGGCCTTGGCTATCAGTATGGAGCAAGCCTGGCTGACCCAGTCCCTTGCATCCCACCCAAGAGCCCACCAAGCCCCAGACCCCCTGCTCACATCACCCCACATCGCACAATTTGAATGATCTCATGTATTTATGTGCCTGCCCTGCCAGAATGTAGGAGACTGGAAGCCAGGACGCTCGCCTCCCCACTCATCGGGAATCTCCAGATCCTGGAACACAGCTGCACATTGAGTTTCTCACTCCCATTTGGAAACCGAAGGCTCGAGAGCAGACCCAGCCTGGGGGATGCTGGGGTGAACCACTCAGGACTGAGGAAAGAGAGAGGGAGGGAAGGAGGGTCTCACCCAGACTGTCTGCTCCTGGGACACAACCAGCTGAAATGCTCACGCCTCTACCCCAGAGGCTCTGCCGGATAGAGCCCTGAGCTGGATTCCACCCAAACTCCCGTGGATAGTTGAATGAGCAGGTAAACTGTGCAGTCTTCACACAGTGGGGTATCATACAGCAGTGACAGCATGCGGCCCGCAGCTGCACCTGGGAGCCAGGCCTGACCTGGCCAGCACTGGCTGAGCGCAGACACCCTGCCATTCCTGTGTGCAAGGCACAGAACCAGGAGAAACCAACATGGATCATTAGAAGTCAGGAGTGTGGTTGGCCTGCGGGGCTGCTCCTCGAGGTGCTCACTGGGTGTCTTGGGCACAGGCTGTGTGTGTCTCGATTCCTTAGATCAGCACACGAGAGGCTGGGTGAGCCCTGTAGATGCTGGCTATACAGGTGGGTTTATTTGAAAAACGTTGCTGAGCTGTGCACTTCTCTGTAAGTACATCACATGCCAATAACAATGTTTTAAAAGTTAAGGTTAAAACCAAGCACAGAGAACCACAGGACAGGGGCACAGTGGTCTTTGGGTTTGGGGGCAGGTGTCCTCCCTGTGCCAGCCAGACTCAAGCCCCAGCTTTCTTGGCTGACTTTGGTTTGGTTACAGATTTCTCACCTGCACGGCAGGGATGATAATGGCGCCTGCCTGAAAGGCTGTTCTGAGGCCAGAGGGAGCCACTGCAGGTAACAGGAGAGCCCCCGGTGCAGCAGAGGGACCCCCAAGGTCAGCCTCTGCTACTGGGACTCAGCAGGCTGCTCTCTCAGTTCCTGGGCTGGGAAGCCCAAGATGGTGGGTGCAGTCAGCAGAACAATGGTCTCTGCCTTCCCCCAGATGTCCGCACCCTAATCCTTGCAACTTGTGCCTCTGTGACCTTACTTGGCCAAAGTGACTTTGCAAATGGGATGAGGATCTTGAGAGGGGGAGATTGTCCTGCATTGTGTGTGGTCCCCACACAGGGTCCTTATAAGAAGGATGCAGGAGACAGGAGTCAGAGAGATGGAGATGGGACTGTGGAAGCAGATGTCAGAGTGTTGTGGGGCTGTGAGCCAAGGAACGCAGGCAGCCTCCAGACGCTAGAAAAGGCAGAGAACGGATCCCCCTCGAGAGCCTGCAGGAGCAACCAGCCTGGTCCACACCTTGATTTTAGCCCCGTGAGCCCATTTCCAACTTCTGATCTCCAAATTGTAAGAGAATATATTTGTGTTATTTTAAGCCAGTAAATGTGTGGTCTTTGGTTACGGTGGCCACAGGAAACTCATGCAGGCAGTCTCTCACATCCTGCCTGCCTATGCCTCAGACATACCCAGAGCTGTGTCCTCTACCCCAGGCACGCTCTCTGAGTCCCAGTCTCCTTGTGATGGGCCACTGAGGTGCTGTGCAAACTGTAAAGCCCCTGCCTTCGTCTCCCTGGCTGGGCTGGTGGAGGACAGGTTGGGGGAGTCTCCCAAACTGGAAACCTCAGGGCCTCTCCCCCAGGGAGTCCAGAGTTCAGCTGGAAAGACAAATCTTCATCAGATCATCACATCTGTAAAGCAGTGTCAGTCCAAGGAGGGGCTCCTGGGGGCTGTAGGGGATGGCCGGCCAGGACGATGCGGAAGACCTACCTGGGGAGGTGACAATTGAGCTGATGCAGGCGGGGATGGGGTGGGGTCCAGGCACAATGTTGGAGGGGACAGAGCAGGGCCCTGTGAGCCAGAGGAAGGAGAATGGGGGAAGAGGCCACAGCAGCAGGGCAGCCAGGACTCTGAGCCCAATCAAAGCTCCAAGGGACCTCCCTCCTGCTGGCTGGTCGGGGGGTGGGGGGGAGCGGGGGCCTGCAGAGGGAGGGAGATCCCAACAACAGCTCCAAAAGGTGCCAACTCTGCCGGTTCCGGCTTTCCAGAGCCAGGACCCCAGGGCCGTGCCGCCCACCCTGCCCCCACCATAAATCCATTTCAGCTCCTTTTTGCCTATTCACTGACCTGCAACCAGGTGTGAATTGGGCCCTGCCAGGGACAAAATGGCTTTGATGAGCCAAATGGCAGGGGGGGTTTTTAGAAGCGGGGAGGGGCATTGGAATCCCCCCGGTCACCCAGGCATGGTGTCCTGCAGAGACCGAGGCCCAAGAAGGGGCCAAGAAGCAAGTCTTTTACAGCCTCCTCCTCCCCAGGGCCTGTGGCACTGAGCCCCCTCCCCAGGCAGCTGCCACCACTGCCTGCTAGGCCTCTGCAGAGAACAAGGAGGCTGCCCACCCTCCCCCAGGCCTGGCCCCTTCCTGGGCACAGAGACAAGTGTCTGCCCTCCTGGAGGGTAGGCCTTTGAAAGAGAAGGTGCAGAGATTCTCAAAGGGACTAAAATGTCCATTTAGAAAAGTAACAAATCAACCAAGCTGCATGTCAATGCCTTTTTCCGGGGTCTCAAGAGAAGCAGGTGAGCAGCGGGCACTGGCCCTGCCCAGGGTTGGCTGCCCATGCCCCTGGGAGTATTGTCTCTAACACAGACTCATGGGCAGCTGGTCTGGAGGCCGGGCCCTCGTGACTCCTTCCTGCCCTCAGTGGACGCTTCATTGGTTCAGTGGAAGCCAGGCCAACCACGTCCTTTCCCAGGTCTCTCTCCACCCCCACGGACCCCATAAGATGGCTGGGCAGGACCAGCGCCTGCCCATTTCACAGCTGGGGAAACTGAGGCTCCAGCTGCTGGGGAGAGCAGCTGGGAGACCCCAGGTCCTTCCCTGTCCTCTTCCACCAGACTTTGCTCTTTCCCTTTCTTGGGGAATTCTCCTCAGTGGACCTCGTGGACCCTGCAGGGGCAGGGGGGGGTCTATACTGGGGGGGACCGCTGTGTCCTCTGGCCACCCACCCACCAGCATTGCCGCCTCCTCTTCAGCAGTCACCAGGAGTGGACAGAGGTCCTGCTCATGCAGGCGCTGTCCTGGGCCTCTGCACCCCACCCGACACTCTTCTCTCGGACCTTGGAAAGATCCAAGCCCAGAGATCACCCCCAGTCCCGAGGACCCCATCACTCCCTGTGGTGTCACTGTCTTACTATCCTCCCTGCCTTCATCACACCCTTTCTCATGCGAACATTTATTTATTTACATGTTTTCTCGCTCGAATGTTCCATGAGACGGGGGTTCGGTGCTGTCCCCTAGCCCCTCACACGGTGCCCAGCACATAGTAGGTGGTCAATAAATATCTATCTAGGGGTTGAATGAAGGGACCCCCAGCAGAGACCAATAGTGGGACAGAGGCAGAGATGTGACTCCCTCGGCTTTGGTTCCCTCTGCGGGTTTGGAGAGCTGCTGGGGCGGCGATTGTGCTGGGTGCCACCCCCGGTGTGGGGCCCCGCAGGGTGCAGTTCCAGAGCCCCACTGCCTCTTCAAACCAGCTCTACCACCGAGAAGCTACGAGGCCTCAGACAAGCGATTCGCCTTCTGGGGATGATGCTGGCGCCTAAACCCACGCGGGACCGCCTGCTGGGGAAGACACTGAGGCCTGTTAGCTGCGCTTTGTTCCCATTAGCCAGCTTCTCTGGAGCCGGTCTTCCAGAAGGCGAGCCCTGAGAGCCCCTGGGAGAGGAGGTTCGTGCCCACCCCCCACCCACCTCCGAGGCCAGAGCCGCCCTGCTCTTGGATTGATGGGTCAGCAGCTCGGGGCTCTGGAAAGTTCTCTGGCCTCGCTCTGCAGCTGGCCCCAGGCCGTGGGATCCAGGACAAGCCTGCTAACCGCTCAGCCTCAGTGTGGTCAGGCGAGGGCCAGCCTCCCTGGCTCCTTTCCACGGTCCCCGTCCTGGGCTCAGCCTGCTCCTCCGCACTCCCCCCACAGCCCTGCCGGGGGACTCGCAGCCAGAAGTTCCTCACAGGTCTGTGTGGCTGCGGTGGTCAGCGCTGGCCTGTGGCTGCCGCCCACGCCTCCCTGAGGGCCCCTGAGCCCAGCAGACCCTGACCAGGCTGCTTTTGGGGACAGGATAGGGGGGTGGGCAGCTGCTGACTTCTCCCAAGTTCCCGCCACCCTCTGCCCCTCAGCCCACCCGAGGCCTCTGGACACACAAAGGCCCTGCCCCAGCCACAGGTCCCCGCTCAGGAGCCTTCCTTTTCCATTCTGACCCCCTGCTCCTGGCAGTCACCATCGCCATCCTCAGCCCCCTTTTCTGGGCACCTGGCTCCCCACGTTGACCTCAGGCCTCGTGTGGGTTGGCCCATGGGGACTTGCTTCCCTTCCCTCTCTTGCACGTTCCTTCACAGGTGTTCTGCCCGCCCCCCCCCCAGCATGACTGGAGACCCCCATCCCTGCCTGTGCCCACCGAGCCAATGCACTGGGCACCTACTACATGTCAGGCACAGGTCAAAACCCTGAGAATGCAGCCATGAGTTGGACAAAGCCGGGCTCCTGGATCAGACAGTTCCTGAAGTCCACTCAGGTCTGTTCAGCTCAACTAGCAGCACCTTCACTGATAACACTACAGGCTGTCTAGGGGGCTCATCCTCGTGTCCATTTGCACAATGCAACAAAAGCCTCAGGAGCGTGGGTTTTGTCCTCTGACTGAGCTGGGTTCAGGGATGAGCTCCGACCAGCAAGTTGAGTAACTGAGCAAGTTATAAAAATCACGACCACAACAGCTAAAACGAACAACGCGCACACATTGACTAGGGGCCAGGCGCTGCTTCTAGCCCTCTACATTTTGAGACCACTACGTCATCCCAAACCCTACAGGGCAGGCACCCTTGCCACCCGAGTTGTAGGGAGAAGAAAGTGGGGGTGCAGGGAGACGTCTGCTGCTCATGCACTCCCCTCTCTGAGCCTGTTCCAGCCCCACAGCCTGCAGGTGAGCATATGAGGTGAGCTGCTGCAGCAAAATACCACAGACTGGGGGCTTCAAACAACAGAAATGTGTTCTCCCACAGAGCTGCAGCCGCAGTCTGAAATCAAGGTGCAGCAGGGCCGTGCTCCCTCTAGAGGCTCTAGGGGAGGGTCCTTCCAGCCTTTTCCAGCTCCTATGGGCTCTTTGGCTGGTGGCTGCATCACTCCAGTGTCTGCCTCTGTAGTCACATGGCCTTTTCCCCTCTCTGTTTTCTCCTTTTCTGTCTCTTATAAGGACACTTGTCAATGGATTTAGTGCCCACCTGGGTGATAGAGGATGACCGCACCTCAAGATCCTCACTTTAATTACATCTGCACAGACCCTTATTTCAAATAAGGTCACATCCTGAGGTTCCATGTGAATATATCGGCCCTCTTGCCTCTACAGTGTAGGGTCGGGGCAGCATCCCTGGCTCAGGCTCAGAGCAGAGCTCCCCCAAGCTGGCCCCCAGACTGGCCTGCCGCCGCACAGCAGATTCGCCTGCAGACCCAGAGTGGAATTCCAGCCACCACGGGGCGCAGGGTGTGGTCTGTGAAGGCTCCTTGGTGGCCTGAAGAAATAATCTGTTCCCATTTGCTGTGGTCACCAGGGCTGCCCCCGCCACCGCGGAGCCAGCTCGATGGCACATGGCCCCAGAGGGGCTGGCATTCTGACCGCATCTGGCGAGGGGCAGCCTCGGCACCCAAATGTCACTGAGGCAGAGACCGGGTGCACACACAATGAAGGACAATGACAGTCCCTTGTTAGGGGAGCCCAAAGAAAGGAAACCTAGGGTGCCCAGACCCTTTCCAGTGACGCTCAGTGCCAAGCTTGGCAGACGCACAGAAGCAGGGAGCCGGTGGGGTCGTGGCCTCGATCAGGGGCAGCGGGCAGAGATAGAAGGAAGCGGAGGGTGGCAAAGGCCAGCATGGCCACAGCCCACTGAAAGGGAAGCAGCCAAGAGGAAAGAAACACCCATCCCCGCTCCAGGAGCAGAAGCAAAGGGAACAGAACCAGACCCTGCCCTGTCCTTCCAGGCAGCAGGAGAGCTGGGGGCTGGGGGCCAGGGGCTGACCGAGGGGGTGAGGGTCCTACTTGACCAGCACTCTCTGAATCGCCCAAGGCCGGTGCTTCCTCTCTCTGTGTCTCCGTGTCCACATGTGAAGTTGCAGACGGTAGTCTGATAGTATATAGTGAGATGCACACAGACTGCAGAAGACACGACATGCCATGTGTCTAGCACGTGCCTCGCGACCCCGAGGCTGAATGGTGAGAACAATGCAGAGCCGAGTGCGTCCTCAGCTGTCATCACCAAGGGGGCCTGGGAGGAATTCCTGGGCTCCCCAAGGAAGGAGCCACTGGCTGGGTTTGTGGCCCAGGGGGTGGAGAAGGAATCAGGACAGTGTGGCTGAAGGGTGAGTGACACGCCGTGTGCCAGTGGGCAGCTGTGGAGCGGAGAGAGGGGAGGCCCCCTGCGAGGTCCTTGTGGGACCGGCTCACCTGGGCACGGCTCCTTCGGGGCTTTGAGCTCCACAGAGGAGTTTGGGCCTTCGTGCTGTTGGTAGAAACTTTCAGGGTGGGAAGCAAGATCAGGCCAACTTATTGAAAGTACCAATGCGGACTTTGTGAACAGAGTGAGTCTGATGAGGATAAGACAGGAGCATTTGGGGGAGCCCCGACCTCTGGATGTGAGGTCATGAGAGGTCACCAGGGATCCCCCTCCAAATGCTCCCTCCAGGCGCTGACCCCACAGGCATCTCTGATCTTCCCACCTTGGACCAGCCTTCCCTGCTTCTGTCCCAAATCCTCCTGGCCCAGGAATCCCCACCGCGACCACCTCCCAAATGAACAAGTTCGGAAACCATTAACTGGGGCCCCTTCTCCCTGGTATTCCAGATACTTCCACCTCCAGGCTTGGCCGGACACAGGAGCACAGACATGAGAGGCCCTTGCAGGGAACCGAATTGGCTGGAGCCTGAGCTTTCCCTTCAGGGCCGGGGGACCAGCAGCCCCCTCCCCAGGAGACACCCACGGCCCTGCAGTGCGGCCGACGCCGGCCACCGAGGTCTGTCTTCTCAGCGCTCCCCTCCCGGTGTCCATTCTTCGACCAAATGTTTTTGATTTTACAGGAAGTAGAGCAAGGGGCTAATCTGAGGTTAATTTTTGAAGCGAGGGCTTTGATTTAATACTTATTCATTTAAGTAATTAATGCCTCTCAGTCCAGAGTCAGAATGCGTCTCAGTTTAGCCTGTCTCTTCCTTACACACAGAGTCAGACCTCACAGCACTCGGTACCTCCAAACCGTTAATTTATACCAACTGGGACATTCCAAGGGCCTGGAGCAGTTACCGAACACGACTTTGCAGAGTTCTCCACCATCGACAATGAAATCCCCTCATCATGTGCGCCCGTCCCCGAGGACCCGGAACGCGAGCGCCTGCCTGTTGAGCAAGGATTCCGCTCACGAGCCTGGTCCTCCTGTGGGTATGGAATATTCTGGGTTTTGAGACTTTTTTTTCAAATCCAGACTTTATTTGTTCAATCAACAAACATTTACTCAGCTGTAACCGCCTACCAAGCCAGAGGTAGATCCTGAAGGGGGAACTCCTGTCCCCAAGGAGAAAGCACAGACCCCAAATCTGTAAGAATGAGCAGAGTCAGCCACAGGGTGGGGAAGCGTCTGGCTAGGTGGGAAGATGAACCCGGGGGGACCTTGAAGGCTGGGAAGACCTTGAAGGCTGGGGAGAGGGAACGTGCAGGGGAGGGGAGGGTGACACAGAGCTGGAGGAGGGGTGTGGCAAGGGCGTGGAGGGGGAAGGGTGCGGGACACAGTTTCAGAGATGAGACTAGAAAGGCGGTCTGCGGAGACTTGGGAGGGCTTTCACGCACGAGCTCCTGGGGAAATATTTTTCTTTTTCTCTTTTCCTTTCTCTCTCTCTCTCTTTTTCACAAAGCACAAGATGAATTTAGCCCCCTGCATATCACCTTGAGTCTCCCTGGCAAGTTGGTCTCCTGTTAATCTCTTATGGTCTTACTTGATTTCCTATCATCTTGCGTGGGTATGGCAGGCAAACGGGACCACCACCCTGGCATCCGAGAGCCCCTGGTTTTATAGTCAGTGTGGACTGTGGGATTACAACAATCGCAGCTCTTATTTTACAAATGGGGAAACTGAGTCCTGGAGACCAGACTGTCCCTAGACAGGTGAGGGACCCTGAGATAACCCACCTTGCAGAGAGGCCTGCTGTCAGCATCTTGCCTAGGTGCTTGGGAATAGAGTTTGGAGGCTAATGTCAACATTGGACCAGATTGGACTGAGCCACTGTTCAGAAAAGAGCTTGAGGCCTGGAGGGGCCGGCCCCATCACTCCACAGAATGAAGGCCCTGCCGGCAGTGCACATCTGTAATTTAGCCCAGGACAGTTTTTCTAGTGGGAAAAGAACTACTTGGTCATGGGGATCCATGAGCCCCACAGTGCACCAGAGAAGAGCAGGCGACAGATGTTTGGCAGAGCTTGGGGCATTGCAGTCCCTTATGGTCACTCCAGATGTTCGAGGACATGCACAGTAATCTGCTGGCATGTCAGGCAGGCAAGCACTGTAGCAAAGATGGCATTTGGTCCCTCAGTGGCTCACAGGGCAGGGGCTCTCAGGGCACAGGGTGTGGGTGAGAGTCTTTCCCCTTCCTAGACACAGGACTCGCGTGAGGGGCAGTGAGACAGTGAGGGTGCAGGGCGGCCTGAGTTACTCCCAGTGGGTGTGCAAACGGCCTGGCTGCCCAACCCAGCTTAGGCCAAGCAACAGCGTAGACCAAGGCAGCTGTGGGCATCTGCTCACACTCCCGGAGATGGGGGCTTCCAGGGCCAAGCCACTGCCTGGGACCCAGGCTAACCCCAGGAGAAAGATTTCTGCCTCATCTGTTCACTGCTGCACGATGTCCAGCATGTGATGGGCACTCAGAAGGAATTGCAGAACGACTGAAGGGAAACCCTCCCAGGGCCTTTCTCCTCTCTCAGAAACGGCTCCACAGCCACTGCCAGCTGGGTTTAATATTGGGCAGGTGTCTCTATCGTCTCAGGGCTCCAATCTGAGGCACGACGCTCAGCTTCATCATTAGTGAACTCCCTGAAACCAGGGGCGATGTTGGTGCGCGTCTGCATCATCCCAGCATCCGGAGTTTTAGCAGGTTTCTTCAGATTGGCAAAGGAATTGGTGACTCCCCAAGGCCATGGCTTCCTGCTCACAGGCTTGTGCACAATTCATGCAGCAGGTGGGAACCTGTGGGCTGCAGGAACACAGGAAAGCGAAGATTCTCCCTGACAGGGATCAGGGGGCGCTCCTGGAGGAAGGGGCGTTTGACAAGGATTGCCACAGCCTCCTGCTCTGGGTATGGAGGGTTTTTTCTCCCTGCACTAACAAGGTGCAGATAAAGCATCTCTTGATCAAAAACATATCCAGGCCAATGGACTAATTTATTCCTCTCAACTCATAAACATCAACACAGAGCCTGGGTTAGATGCTGGCTGTGCTACTTTTTAGCTGGTGGTTTTGGGTGAGTTACTTAATCTCTCTGTGCCTTAGTTTTTTCATCATAAGATGGAATAATTATAGCACTGTCTCAGAAGATTGTCCAAAGAATTAAACGAATTCTCAGATCTGGCTAATATGAAGCAGCCACTCAGCATTCAGGATCGACTGGTCACTAAGTACCTTTTTACTATAGGCCAGGTCCCATGGCCAAATCTGGGGAGCCTCGGTTGAACACCACCTCGGCCTGGCCCCCAAGGAGCTCAGAGTGTGGTGGGGAAGGCAAGTAAGAGACAATGCCCATACAGCCAAGTGAGGGTGCACATGAGGGCAGCACGGAGCTGTGGGAGCCCACGCGAGGCCCCCAACCAGACCTCGGCCTCAGGGAGGGCTTCCTCCTGGGGACGAGGTCTCTGAACAGAGTCCTAGAGAATGAACAGCATTAGCCAGAGAAAGAGGAAGGAAAGGGCAGCTAAGGAGAGGAGATGGATCTCACTGCTTCCTGCTCTCCAACAAACACATGCAGACACCCATGCAGAGACAGCAGTGCACACCATGCACACACAGTGTACATCTGCACACATACTCACACAAGTAGAAATGCCCACATGTGCACACCGGACACACACAGACAAGAACATGTACCATGAGCACAAATGCACATGTATGTATGCACATGATACACACTCACACAAAAGCACACATACACACATGTGCAGAGGAACACACATGAGCATCCACCATGCATAGAAATATGCACCCACATGCATATGCACACACACTCACACAGACACAGGCAGATGAGACACACAGAGATATGGGTGTACACTATGTACACAGACATGCACACCCAGGCACACATACATACACACACATGTGCACAGTTATACACAAATGCATGTACGAGCATATGGCATGCACACAAATATGCACACACATGCACAGGCAGACATACACGCACACACATGCACTCACAGATGGGCATGCACCATGCATAGGCACATGCATATGTGCACATGTGTGCACACACTCATACATGCACACACAGGTTCATAGATATGCACAAACACATAAAACGTACACCATACATACAAAGATGCACGCACCTGTACGTATGCACACCATGCACGTGTACAACTGCTCACACACATGCACACAAGGTGTCTCCCGCCCTCTGCTCCAGGACTACAGAATTACCTTCAACTGCATAAGCCTGAGAACATCATCAAACACGGAGAGGACTCCTGGGGTCTTTGCACTTAGGTTGCAAAAAAGAAACAAAATCACACAAAACAGCGCCATCTTGTGGTGGCAATGAGACCAGTCTGGAGGCAGGTGGCCCCTCTTCCTTTGGGGAGGGATTTTCCTGAACTACGCTTGCAGGGAGGGCTGATACCAACTGTAATCCCAGGTTGGACTGGAAGTCCTGATGCAGGCAGTCAGCCACCCTTTAATCTGGGAGAGGTCGGGAAGCTCTGGACCCCTCTGGGCACCGAGTCTGGCTGTGCTGGGACCTCCTTGCCCGGGCTCTGTTTGCCTCATTGGTGAAATGGGGTGTTCACATCAGTGCTTGCCAACCCCAGGCCCACCAGTGCCGAGAGCCACCGCTCCTCCTGCCCTGGACATCCTATGACTAGACTGGGCTGCCCCTGTAATCAGGCCTGAAACCAGGGCTCCCTGGGGGTCTCCACATGGCCGATTGAGACAGTAGCTGGGAACTCACCACCAGGGCCTCCCTGGCTGCCCAACAGGCCCCTGGCTTCAGCACCACCTGGGAGCCATGAGAAAGGCCAATCTCAGGCCCCACCCAGGCCTTCTAACCATGTGCCCGCATCCTAACAAGCCCCCAGAGGATTTGGGCAGCACCCCCAGAACACCCTTTAGCATCCTTCTCCTCCCCTGGGCACCCCCTGCCCCTGTGACAGCCTCAGCTCTGAGGCAGGGACTCTGTTCCCCACCCTGTCCCCAGCCCCCAGCCTGCAGGGACGAGGGCTACTTGGTGAGATATTCAGTGATCAAATGACCAAGACACTTCGTGGTGGAAACTGAGGCATGGTGTTTCCCCCCACCTGCCCACTTGCCTGGCAGGGGTGGGTAAGTTCCCAGCCCTAAGTCAGGCTGCCTAGGCCGAATCCTGGTTCTGCCACTCACCAGATGTGTAACTGGTCATATCCCCTCTCTGTGCCTCAGTGTCCTTTTCTGTACGGTGGGAACGACAATAATAGAACCTTTCTCACAGAGTTGTTTCAAGAATTAAGGGAAATATGATCCATGCAAAGTGCCTGGTGTGTAGTAAGCGTTCAATAAATGCTGGTGAGTAGGGGTGACGTTGCTTTGCACTGTTGTTTAAGGTCCCCCCCGCCATAAACACATTTAACTTTGGGCTTCATCTGCAGAGTTTGAGGAGGGGACCTCTCGCAGAGGACAAAGGAAAGAGGCTGGGGCTTCTACAGCCCCTCCGTGGCGCTGCGACCAGGGACCCCGGTTTCAAAGGCATCGGTGGTAGGAACGATCTCACGCATTTGCATAATTCACTCCATGCCAATTAATCTTTCACTGTCGATAGGAACGTTCGGCTGAATTCCCTCCCTGGGAGAATGTGACATTCTCAAGCTCCAAGGGGTTTTCCTCTTGTCTGTCATAATGTTAATTTCCCCTGAGTCCCCCTGGAAAGAGGTTTCAGAACAAGACGTGGAGCTTGGCAGAATCTGACATCTGAAACAACCGTTGCTCAGGCAGGGGGTTGTGACATTTGCTAATTGCCAATTGACTGCAAATGTGAATGTAGAGACACCTGGAAAAAAAATTTCCTTCTGCTGAGGCTGGAGGCGGGACAGAGCTGATCCCCTGGCTGGAGATACAGCTACGGGTGTGTCATCCTTCGCCATTGATAAATATCCTTCTTGGGTCTAAAAAGAGAAAGAACAAGGGAATTTTCTTTTGAAAAATCAGAGAGTACTCGTAGGGGGCGGAAGAGCTTAGGTTCTAGAGCCATCTCTTCTCCAGTCACCTACAAGATGTGGGCTGTCATGGACCCAGGCCTCTGCCACCAAGGGCCTGCCTATGGCCTGCTGCCTGGGGCCCCAACAGAAAGCAGCAGGTGGGCCAGCCTCAGCCTCTCCCCCACTGGACATTGGCTGTGCCCCAGCTTCAGATGCCAGTCCCCTACTTCGGAGGGAAGTCTGAGGCCCATCCTGAGGGTGCCCAGCCCATCCTGGCACCAGAATCGTCCCACTCTCCTCAGGCCTAGCAGCCCCCAAGCTTGGGTCCAGGGAAGTGGAGTCCCGGGGAAGGAGCTTGCCTAATTGCCGACGAGAAGTGGTTCCGGCTCATTATGCAGAGACGGTGACCACTTTAGGATCCCCCGAGGAACCCGCAGGGTAGATACATTTGTGTTCACCTAGATTTTCTCTTGTGGAAGCTCAAGACTATGAAATCAGGCAGCAACAGCCATACTAACAACAGACACAAAGTGTTCGATCATCTACTGTGTGCCAGGCTCTGTGCTAAGCACTTCATCCCACAGAACCTTCCAGAATCTTCTCAATAGCCCAAAAAGCGGGCTCTGTCATGGCCCTATTTTACACAAATGGAGGCTCTGAAAGGCTCAACAGTCTTCCTGAGGTCATTTGGCAACACCCCCACCCGCCCAGCACCCCTAGGCTGAAATAATAACAGAGGCATTTATTTTGAGCTAAAATCCTGATATTAAAGACCAAAATAGTTGCCCCTCCTTTCCTCCTCCAGTTCTGTACCCACAGCCCTGAGCCCCACTGGAGGAAAGGTGGCAGAGAGGGCCCTCCCTGTTGCACAGGATTGGCTCCTTGGCACAGGGTATTGCTCTCTCTCCCGAGTTCAAGCTGATAACACGCCTAGAGCAGTCAGCCAGCGAGGGCTCTGTAATCGTTCTCAGTCTGGTACAGACAATAAAGCACCCACACCAGAATGAGTCGTCCTCATGACAGGCCATGAGCCAATGGGCTCCAAGGGCCACCATCTTGGATTCGTGCCCAAACTCAGCTGCCTCCCAGGGCCACAGGGCCCTATGCAGGAAGGCACGCGAAAGGCATTCCAGCGCCAGGAAGGTGACGCCTCGTGCAGGTTAATGACTTTGTGCCCTGCCTTACCCAGTAGGACACTGCCATCCTTTATCTCAGACATGGAGTTCTTTGGGCAATCAAGTCCACAGCCATAAACGGTGGCCTTTGCGCACCCGGAATTGCTGTCTCGTGGTATTTGGATCACTGATCTGGTTTGAGAATATTTGTAGCTCGTGCCCTATTACCCCTGGGTTCACCAACTTTCCTTTTGATCTTCTATTTGAATAGAAAGGAAACAGAGAGTAAGCGTGCATGTCATTTGAACACTGGCACAGCTTTTGTGCAATGCTTAGGCCATAAAGGTCAAGCTTCTGCCAGGGACGATGAGTCTCAGCTGGCAAAACTCGCTCAGCCCTTGGGTGAACACAAGAGGCGTAAGATGACCCCAGGCCTGGCCAGAGGCAAGCGTCCACTGCTCCTGCAAGAGATTCACACAAAGGGTCCAGATCCCAGAAAGGCAAGTGACCAGCACCATCGTCTCACCCAGGGGTGCTGGCCCTAGGGTCCGAGAACCCCACCAGGACCCCTGCCTGGGTTCCAGGGGTGACCCCCTACATTCTGTGCAAGATGGGGTGTGTTCCTGACGTGTTTCCAAGGAGACTCCCAGCTGGCTCCCGGCTTGATCCCAGTTCTGGAGGCCTTGACTTGAATCCTGGCTCTGCCGCTCAGCACACCCATGCCTCTGTTTCCACATTTGTAAAATGGGGGCTCATAAAAGCAGCTACTGCAGAAACCCATTCAGAGGAGTAAATAAAACACTGTGTCCCTGCATGTGGTGAGTGCTCCATGGGGCAGGTGATTCACTGTCACTGTGGTCATTATTGTCACTGACATTGTCAGCCCTTCCACACACGTGCGTCTCTCAGGGTCTTGAGGGAGGCAGACGGCCCACCCAGCTGTGTGCAGAGGTGAGGAGGCCAGCAAAGACGTGCCCCGGGCTCTGCAGCCAGGAAGAGCTCCGAGTCTGGGTCTGGAGAGGCCCGAGCCCAGGGGATGAACGGCTCCTGGGTGCGGCCCTTCCTTCCACAGCCAGGCACGTGTGGCCAGGCTGGGACATCGGTCTTGGGAGGGAGCCAGGGCTGCCCTTCCTGAGCAGGCTGTGTGTGCACTGGACAGTGACTCCAGGAGCAAGAGTGTGATGGTTGGCAAGTGGCAGCGCTGTAGTCTGGCCAAGGCAGCCAGACAGCCTCCGGGATGGCCCACAAAGGAGAGGAGCTCGGGAACAACAGCCGCACCCCGAGCACGCGAACCCCGTCTCCTGGGAAGCGGAGCGTTGACCACCTCTCGGCCGGGCATTCCTGATGCCAAACAAGTGTCAGGAAACAGACTCCAAAACTCTCTCCCCATCGCTCGCCAGCTGGAAGAGCTGCTAGACGACCCACTTCTGCAGGACAAGACTCTGTCCTTGCTTTTTGTGCTAATAATCAAAGGGTGCTCTAGGCCATCGAAGCTGGGTGCAGATTGAATTTCTGCAAATTGAAAAACAATTCCCCAAAGACGCCCACACTTGGTTTGAGACACGCGGCTCCGGCTTAGAGCTGGAGACTGTGACGACTATTCAAACCAGGGGATTTTACCTGGGTTGGGTCCTCCTTCCCTGCAGGCTGTGGTCCTTACCCTCTTGGCATCACGAGTTCTTTTGAGAATCTGATGAAAGCTACAAAACCTCTGCTCAAAATAGGGAAACAGGCCTGTGCATAGACAGGCTGTTTTTGCTAGAACTGCAGGGCTTGGCAGGCCCCAGGTTCTGAGCCTCCGCCCAGGTGGGGGTGAGGCACCAACGGCAGCACCTCGTGGGGTCTGAGAGAGCGGGACACCCGGGGTGGCTCCCACTGCCCTCACCTCTGTCCCCCCACCCCCCCCACCCCCGCTGCCCAACAATTACCGGGTCCTGTGGATCAAAGCTCCTGAATATCAAGTGACTGCCCTCCTGTCTCCATAGCCACCGTCATCTTTCACTTGGATTATTAAACCAGCCTCCTGACTGGTCCTTCTGCCTGTTGTCACCACCTCCAGAACCCCCACCCCAAATCCGTTGTCTTCTTGGCAGCCAGAGAGACTCTTCCAGAACACACATCTGGTCCTGCACTTCTTGCTGCAAACCTTGCAGTGACCCCCTGACACCCCCAGAGGTGACGTCGCTGTCAAAGAAGGAACTCCACCCACTTGCCTCTGCAGTGACCAGGTCAGACCTGCAACGCAGCACAGTATCTGAGCAACAGTCTGCAGGGCTGTCAGGACTGCACCTGCCAGCCTCTCCCCACTCACCTCAGGGCCTCCCATGCCCCCTGCCCACCACCCCTGACAGCCTCACCTGGCCAACCTATCCCCTGGGGCTCAGCTTAAGTGTCACTCAAATTGTTCTTTCTTTCTGCAAGCACAGGGCATTTACATAAGAGCTTTACAGCTCCAATCCCAAAGTGTACAGCCTCCAGGTGGGACTGCTCCAGAATTTACATCTGCATAGATTTGTCAAAAATCGTCTGCCTCTGAAGGTCCAGCAGGGTCCTGTGGAGCCAGTCAGGTGGAACCCACTCCTGGACAGTGGACACCTTCAGCTTCAGGATTCTGACATGGTTCAGCTATTGTGATGGTTAGTATTATACATCAGCTGGGCCAGGCTCCGGTGCCCCGGTGTTTGCTCAAACACTAGTCTAGGTGTTGCTGTGAAGGCATTTTGTAGATGTGGTTGACATCTACAATCAGTTGTGTTTAACTCAAAGAGATTACTCTTGATAATGCAGGCAGGCCCCAGCCAACGAGGTCGGAGGGAAAAATCTGAGGTTTCCTGGAGAGGAAAGGGTGGTCCTCAAGTCTGTCACACGAGAAACTCTGCCTGAGTTTCCACCATGCCAGCCCGGCCTGCAGATTAAACACCTACCAGCTCCCGTTATTGCGTGAGCCAATTCCTTAAAAATAAATCTCTCTCTATAAATATGAGTATGTGTCCCTGAGGGTTCTGCTTTCCCTCAGGAGTCCTGACTGACGCTCACCTGAGGCCAGTGCCCCCGGGAACATAGGCCTTTCGGTGGGAATACCTTTCGGTGGCTTTATCCTTTGTAAGAAAGAACGTTCCTTTACGTGATCCCTTTCCTAAGCTGGCCAGTCCCTAATTGCTTGGCTTCGCTTGACTCCAGGGCCCTGTTTGTGCCAGGACTTGGAACCTTGTTGGTGAATAACACAACCTGGTCCCTGTCCCAAGAAGCATGAGTCTGGTGGGGTCTGGTGGACCCCCCTCCTGCCCTCAGGATCCAGGCCGCTATCCAGCCCAGGTCTGGGCACCCTCTTCCTCCCACCCGCCCCGCCATCCTGGCCCCAATCCCACCCCATCTTCTTGTGTAAACTTCCTGAGGCTTTAATCTGCCCAGTGTGCACTTGAACACTGCCTGACATCAAGGTGTGCAAGCAATACCAATACCTGTTGAATAAGTGAGTGGTCTGGGGACTCAGTTAATCAGTGGGCCCATTAGCATAGGGCGCTTGAACATTTAAAAAACACACTGTAAATAACAACCGCTGTCTCGGGATGAGGAGTCAGGCAAATGTATTCCGATCGCTGCTGTAGCCAGCCAGCGTGCACCTGCCTGGGGGTAAGTTCTTGTCTCAGTGCGGTGGCTCCAGGATCCTGGAGGCCCTTAGGAAGTTGAGGGACTTGAATGGGTGAGCTCAGACAAGCTGGAGAAGAAACTGGTTTTGGCTTCTTGATCCCCAGCCTCTGTCCACCTGCTGGATCCACCTGACTTGATACTGTGTTCTACTCCCCTCCTCCCCTCCCATAACACCCCCGCCAATGCGCGTTGTGATCTTCTAGCGGACGTGCAATCTTGCTAAATGCACGTCATTGTTTTGTGTGCACAAACGTGTTGTTAACAGCTTGGAACCACGGAGGTACAATACCTGGGTACAGTTAAAGCACACAATTTGGTCCGTTTTTACATGTATGTACCTGGGAAGCCATCATCACACTCAAGACAATAAACGTATCCATCACCCCAAAAGTTTCCTCGTGCCTCTTTGTAGTCCCGACCCCCTTCCATCCTGCCCTCCCCTCCCCTCCAACTGCTGGTCTGCTCTCTGTCGCTATAGATCAGTTTGCATTTACTAGACATTTATATACATGGACTCATACAACATGTGATCTCTTTTTTTGTCTGGCTTTTTGCATTCAGCTTATTATCTTGAAACTTATCCATGTCGTTGCTTGTTGTATTAGTCGGGGTTCTCTAGAGAGACCGAACCGGTAGGAAATGTTATAAATATATGAGAGGATTTATTAGGGGAATTAGCTCCCGTGATTGTGAAGGGTAAGGTGTCCCATGATAGGCCATCTGCAAACTGGATGCCAGTAGCGTGGCTCAGTCCAAGTCCAAAGGCCTCAGAACCAGAGAAGGCCTCCAAACCGGGGAAGCCGATGGTGTCCTTGGTGTAAATCCTGGAATCCAAAAGCTGAAGAGTTTCAAGCTCTGATGTCTCTACAGATAGGAGAGCAGAGCGTATCCCAGCTCCAGCAGACAGAGAGAGATTTGCCTTTTTTTCTCCATGTTTTGCTTTCTCCGGGACCCCAGCGGATTGGACGGTTCCTGCCCATATCCAGGGCGGATGTTTCCCACCCTGTCCACTCAGGCTCTCGTGCTGATCTCTGCTGGAAACACCCTCGTGGACACACCTAAAAAGATAGCATTACCAGGTTTCTTGGCATTCCTTAATCTAATCAAGTTGACACCTAGAATTACCCTTCACACTCGTATTAATAGTTCATTCCTTTTTATCGCTAAGTAGCATTTTATTATATGGATACTCCATAATCTGTTTATACATTCAACTGTCACTTGGGTTGCTTCCAGATTTTAGCTATTATAAACAAAGCAATTCTGAACAGTTATTTTTTATGCATGTTTCCATTTCCCTTGGGTACATGTCTAGGAGGGGAATGGCTGGGTTGCACAGTAGATGTGTGCTTAACTTTCCAAGAAGCTGCCAGACTGCTTTCCAAGTGGCTGTGCCATTTTCCATCCCCATCGGCGGTGTGTGGGAGTTCCAGTTTCTCCACATCCTCACGGACATGCTTGCTTTTGAATTTTAACCATTCTGCTGGTGTAGAGTAATACTATATATCACTGTGGCTTTAACATGCATTGACCTCGTGTCTAATAATGCCCAGCACCTTTTCACATGCTTATTGGCCCCCTATATATCTTCTTTGTTGAAGTGTCTTCTCAAATCTCAGGCCCATTTTAAAATTTGGGTTGTTCGTTTTCTTACTTTTGAGAATTAAGAGTTCTTTGCATATTCTGATACATGATTCAAAAATATTTTCTCCCAACCTGAGGTTTGTCTTTTCATTCTCTTAACAGAACGATGACTTTGAATGAACAGGGATTTTAAATTTTGCTGAAGTTCAATTGATTAATTATTTTCTTTTATAGGCCACGTTTTTTTGTGTCTGTCTTAGTCCGTTTTGTACCACCATAACAGAATACCACAGACTGGGTCATTTACAAGAAACAAATTTATTTTTTACAGTTCTGGAGGCCGGGAAGTCCGAGATCAAAGGGACTGGCATCTGGCGAGGGCCTTCCTGCTGCATTGCAACATGGCAGAAAGACAAAGAAAGGGCAAGAGAGAGCAAGAGGAGGCTGCGCTCATCCTTTCACAAGGAACCCACTCCCATGATAACAGCATCAGTCCATTAATGAGGGCAGTGGCTCCATGACACAAACACCTCCCATTAGGTCCCACCTTGAAATGCTGTCACATTGGTGATCAAGTTTCCAGCACATGAACTTTGGGGGACACATTCAAACCATAGCAGTGTCATATCTCAGACATCTTTGCCTAACCCAAGGTCACAAAATTTTTTTCTTGTTTTCTTCTTAAAGTTTTATACTGTAGGTTTTATATTTGGGTCTATCATCCATTTGAGTTCATTTTTGTATGTGGTGAAAAGTATGGATTTAGGTTCTTTTCATTTTTTAGTTTTTTTGTTTGCTTTTTGCAAATGGATATCTAATTGTTCTAGCACCGTTTATTGAAAAGACTATTCCTTCTACAGTGAGCAGCCTTTGCACCATTGTTTAAAATAAGTCGTCAGTGTGTTTAGGTGTAGTTCAGGACCCTCTGTTCTGTTCCATTGATATGCTAACTATCTTCATGCCCATACAACACCCAGACTTTGGGTTTAATTTGCTCTTCTGTTTCTAGTTTTGTGGAGTAGGAGCTTGAGTCATGGCATTGAGACCTTTCTCTTTTCTAATGTAGACAGTTAGTGCTATAAATTGTCCTCTAAATTCTGCTTAAATGGCATCCCACGACTTTGGCATGCTGTGTTTTCATTTTCATTAAGTTCAAAACACTTTCTAATTTCTTTTTTGATTTCTTCTTTGACCCTTGTGATACTTAAAAGTATGTTATCTACATTCTAAATATGTGGGAATTTTCCAGCTGTTTTTCTGTTATTGATTTCTAATTTAATTTCATTTTGTTCAGAAGACATACTTGGTATGACTAGTATGCACCAGAAAATGATTTACATTCTACTTTGGGGGCGTAGAGCACTGAATAAATGTAAATTAGGTCAAGTTGGTTGATAGTGTTGTGTAAGTCTTCTATATCTATTTGGACTGATATTAAAATAGCCACTTTAGCTTTCTTTCTTTCTTTTTTTTTTTTTTTTTTTGGCAACTGGCCAGCATGGGGATCTGAACCTGTGACCTTGGCATTATAAGACTGCACTATAACCAACTGAGCTAACCAGTCAGCCCTACTTCAGCTTTCTTTTGATTAGTGTGAGTACAATATATCTTTTTCCATCCTTTTACTCTTAATCTATTTATGTCTTTATATTTAAAGTGAATTTATTGTACACAGCATAAGTTGGGCTTTGGTTTTTTATTTAAGATGATAATCTCTACCATTTACCTAGGGTGTTTAGATCATTTACATTTAATGTGATCATTGATATGGTTGGGTTTAAATCTACTATCTTGCTATTTTTTTCTGTTTGTCCCATCTGTTCTTTTTTCCCCTTTGTCTCTTTTTCTGCTTTCTTTTTGATTAATTCAGTACTTTTTCATAATTTGGTTTTGTTTTTATTGTTGCCTTATTAGCTGTAACTCTTTGTTTTATTACTTCAGTGATTGCCTTATAATTTATTGTATATATCTTAAATTTATGATCTACTTTCAAGTGATACTATATCACACCGTGTATAACATAAGAATCTTACAACAGTTTACTTTTTCATCTCCTCTTTGTGCCCCTGTTGTCATACGTTTTACTTCTATGTATGCTATAAGCCCCACACTACATTGTTATTATTTTTGCTGGTACAGTTAATTATCTTTTTTAAGTATTTAAGGAGGAAGAAACTAGTTATATATTTATTCATGTAGCTATCATTTCTGGTGCTTATCATTCCTTCATCTAGATTGAGAATTCCATCTGGTATCATCTTCTTCAGCCCAAAAAACTTCTATTGACATTTATGGGAATGTGAATCTGCTGGTGATAAATTCTTTCAACTTTTGTATATCTGAAAAAGTTTTTATTTTACCTTCATTTGTGAAAAGTATTTTTGAGAGGTGGAGAATTCTAGGTTGAAAGAATTTTTTTTCAGTGCTTTAAAGATGTTGCTGCTCTGTCATCACACGTTGTTTCTGATGAGAAATCTGCTGCCATACTTGTTTTTGTTTCTCTGTACATAACATGCCTTTTTTCTCCAACTGCTTTTAAGATGTTCACTAGTTTTGTACAATTTGATTATGATGTGCTTTCATTCTTTTCATGTTTCTTATGATTAGAGTTCATTCAGATTCTTGAATCTGTGTGTTTATATTTTTTATCAAATTTGGAAAATTTTTCATCATCAGTTCTCCAAGTACTTTCCCTTTACCCCCCCTCGTTTCTCACTTTGGGGAACTCCAATTGCATATATATCATACATAAGTATATATTACATGTGTTGCTGTCCCATAGCTCACTGGTGCTTGGCTCTATTTTTTTTCTCTCTCTCTCTCTTATTCTCTATGTGTTTCAGTTTTGAATATTTTTATTGTCATATCTTCAGGTTTACTAATCTTTTCTTCTGCCACGTCTAACCTGTTAATTCTATCAACTGTATTATTCATCTCAGACATTATTGTTTTTGTCTCTAGAAGTTCGATTTGGGCATTTATGAGAAGCAGCCTCGAAAAAGGCCCCCAAGATCCTGCCTTCTGGTATTTACTTCCTTGTGAAATGCCCTCCTTCTGAGTAGTGAATTGTTTCTAATGAATAAAATAAGGCAGAAGTGATGCGCGGTCACTTTCAAGATTAGGTTACAAAAAGAGCATAACTTCTGTCTTGTTTGTCTTTTCTTGGACTCTCTTTCTGTTGGAGTTGTCACTCTGGGGAAATCAAGTTACTGTGTTATGAGCTGCCCCAAGGAGGGGACATTAGCAAAAGCCAAGAAACTAATTTCTCCCTGTAGCTAATAGCCAGTGAGGACCTGAGGCCTGATGGCAGCTACATGAGCAAGCTTGAAATGGATCCCTCCCCAATGGATCTGTGAGATGACCACAGCCCCAGCTGACACCCTGACTGCAGCCTCACGAGTGACCCTGAGTCATAGGCATCCAGATTCCTGCCCCACAGAAACTATACGATAGTAAGCATTTTAAGCCTCTCAGGTTTGGGATAATTTGTTATACAGCAATAGATAACTAATACAGCCTTTTTTCTATCTTCTGTGTCTCTACCTAACCTATTCAATCTTTCCTATGGCTTTTTGACCTTATGGTATACAATTATAGTACCTGTTTTAGTGCCCTTTATCTGCTAACTCTAACATCCATGTGCATTCTGGGTCAGTTTCAATTGCTTGTTTTTTTCTTCTGATTATGTGTCACATTGTCCTCCTTCTTTGCACAGATGGCAATTTTTGGTTGGATACCAGACATTGTGGATTTATTTTGTTAGGTGCTGGGTTTTTTTTTTTGGGGGGGGGGGTTCTGTTCTTATAAATATTCTTGAGTTTTGCTCTGGGGTATAGTAAAGTTACTTATTTGTAGTTACTTTTGATCGTTTGAGTCTTGCTTTTAAAATTTTTAGATGGGACAGAGCAACCTTTAATCTAGCACTAATCTTACCCACTAATGATGCAAGACCCTTCTGAACAGTCTACCCAAAGCCTCGCGATTTATGAGATTTTCCATTCTGACCAGGGAGAACAGGCATTATTTCTCACACATCCTTTCAGGTGGTTCTTCCCGGCCTTGGGTAATTTCTTACACACATACATGCTGATCCGTTCTCTGCTGAGTGCTCGAGGGCCCTCTGCAGACCCCATTGCTCTCGCTCGGGGCAGCTCTCTCTTCTCCGGTTTTCTGCCCTGCACATTCTAGCCTCTTTATTCCCTCTGAGCTCTCTCCGAACCTCATCTTCTCAGGGACCCCACAGGTTCAGTCTGGGTCCCCTGCCCTGCACCGAGTCCTGGAAACTCTCTAGGGTTGTAAGCTAAAGATATCACAGGGTGCTTCTTGCTGGTTTCCTGTCTGTCATTTCAGGAGTTACTGTCCTTCCTTGTCTGACATCCAGCACCTTGAGAACCGCGGTCTCCTATAGTTTATGAGGGTTTCAGACAGGAGGGTAAATCTGGTCCCTGTACTCCACCTTAGCCAAAAGCAGAAGGTTGCACATATATTTTTAATTGAAGCAAATGAGATTTTGTTACAGATTTCATTCAGTTCACTTTTAATGGAGTGTTATTTTAAAAAATAAATTATTTTGGAATAACTTTCGAGTTACTAAAAAGTTGCTACCATAGTACAGAAAGTTCCCATATGCCCTTCACTCGGTTCATCCCAATGTTTAACATCTTTCAAAACCAAGTAAACACTTACAAAACAAAGTGATTGACCTCAGTACAATATATAGCTAAACTCCGGATTTTATTCAGGAGGGCTGCATTTTTAAGATACATCCATGTGGCAGGTGTGGAGCCTCAAGGTGTGCACCTGCCGTATGTCAGTGGCTCACTTTCCTGGGGATGGACGCGGGGCTGATGCCCCACCCCAGTCTGACAAGTTAGGCCTGCACTTGCCTTCTGGACGAGGAGAGAGCAGGCGAGGAGGCTAGATCTCCCATTCTGCTGTAACTGTTTTCCACTGCCCTTTTCTGAAAGGTGTTAATGTTCCCCTCAGGCCAGGCCAGCCTCAACCTGTGCAGTCCACCGTAGCAGCCATGGGCCACCATAGCAGCCACTTGAGCACTTGAACTGTGGCCAGTCCAAACTGAGATGTGTTGTGAGTATAAAATACACACAGGATCTTGAAGACTCAGTGTGAAAATAAGAATGGAAACTATCTCACAAACACTTTTTTAATGTCAATTATATGTTGAAATGATCACATGTTGGACATATTGGGTTAAATAAAATATACTGTTAAAATTAACTTCACCTGTTCCCTTTTACTTTTTTTTTTATTGTGCCTAGTAGAAAAATTTGAATTACCTATGTGACAAGCCCTCCCTGGGAAAAGAAAGGTTTGAAATGTCCCCTCATTCCCAGTCTGAACACCAGCCAACGTTTGCCATCCGGCCTGGGTCCTGGCCACCACCACACCTCCTGCCATCCCCCAGCCAGATGGCAATGACCACGAAAATGCCAGAGCGGCTACTGAGAGCTGGGATCAGACTAGAGACTGGCTCCCAAGGCGGCAGTGGGGGTACAATGAGTGCCCAGTCAGCCAGCCGGGGTCAATAACCAGCAATGAATGTCCCCGGCCACCTCTGGGAAGCCTGGTAGCCACTGCTGAGTCACAGGAAGACATTCCTGGGCCGAACTTCAAAGAAACTACTTCCCCATGGCTGGCTTCCCAGGTCTGACAGTCTGATGAATAGATCACCTGCCGGTCACATCCCCAGGTAGCCCAGACTTGGGGCCATCACGCATGCTGGGCTACCTCCAGTGCCAGGAAAGCAGGGAGGGGACTCTTGTGTACAACATATGTTAAATTTTGACTACTTCAGAAAAGAACAAAGCAGCAAGTAGCAATTACCTCTATTCTCCACCCAGAATGAACCATTTTTAACCTGATAGCTTATTCACTTCTAGTCTTTTTTTAAAAAATGTAATTATTTTCCTGAAATCATAGGATGGATGCATAAAAACACATTGACCTTAAAAAAAAGAATGAAGGAAAGACTGCATCATAAATGAAGCTGGAGCAGCTTTTCCCTGACCCCGAGTCTAGTCCCTGTCCCTTCCCGGGGACACCGGTCTTACCATTCTGTGTGACTCCTCATTCCTTGAAAAATGTCTGCTGCCAACCTGCAACAGTGTTTGAGGGCGTTTTTTTAATTTTTTTCCTTTCAGTTTTAAAACAGCATCATGCCATTTGTGCTGCTCTCCAGCTTGTCCTTCTCGAGTAATGTCCCTGGTGTGCCACCCGCCCCCACCGGACCGCGCTCGGTCGCACGAGCCCTCTGGGGGGCGACAGGCCGTGTCTAGCAACATTCAAGTGAACGCACCCGGCGAGTCAGCCGGGGCAGGCCCAGTAACTCATCCCACAAATACCTTCCCCAGGAAACAGGGTACGAGGGTGTTGCTGCCCCATTGTTAAAAAGAGAAAGAAAAACAACACGGATGAGTTTGGTAAGTTTTGACAATTGATGACCAGAGTCCCACGCAACCATCAAAAGGAACAAGTGACATCTGTCTCATCATATACGGAGGCCTGAGGGGCAGGATGAGGAGCTGGGAGCTGCGTGGCCGGCGGCGTGTGTCGGGGGCCTGTGTGTCCAGGTGTGTGTCCGTGGACAGGTGGCAGTAAGCCATGAGTGGTGCGTAAGAAGCGTCGGCAGACCCAGACTCTGGATGTCGGGGCTGAGGGCGCAGGGTGCGGGGAGGGACGCTGTCCTCTCCGCGCTTCCCAAAGCGTGGGATCGCGTTCCGTCTTGTCACACAGGCGTGGTTTCCTTTTATTGAAGGAAAACTAAGTGCACCACTGAGAGAGTCGCCAGACCACGGGCCTCCAGCTCCACCAAGGAGACAGAGCTGGCAGCCCCGAGGCTCCACGGGGGTGGCCACACCAATCTGACAATTCAAGCACGGAAATGCAGGGGCTGCATCCAACTCCAAGCCCAGCCCGGTCCCTCCAGAAATCCTGGCCTGAGCCATACTGTTTTCTCCTCTCGGGAGGCCCTGGAGGCTGGCCCAGGTGGCACAGAGCAACTGTGGGCAGGTAAGGGGGTGCCACGTGAAGGGGCCTCTTTTCTTCAGTGGGGTCGATGGGCAAGGGAGGCAGCGTGTACAGGGGATCCCAAATGTGGAGAAACCTGGGGAACAATCTAGCCCCACCCCTATTAGTGAGGGGCCTTGAGCAAGTCTCAGGCCTCAGTTTCCTTCTCTGTAAAATGAGGACATTGACACCACCACCTGGCGACATTTCTTGCTGCCGAAGCCACCCGTAGGTCATGTGGCTGAAACCCTGTGTCTGCATCTTCATGGGACTTTACCTCCCTGATAATTTCACTCCCTCCTATCTTGTCTGTCTCCCCTTGAAATGATAATTACAAAGAGAAAGAAATGCCTGGGCAAAGACTCTCACAGGTGGCTCAAGGACATTCCCTAGGTGCTGTGAACTCTAGGGGTGGGACACAGAAATCTGCGGCCTAATGAGAGCCTGGGGTTCCGAGGCACACTGACTTGAGAACTGCCCTCCCAGGCCGTGTGATCAAACCATTAAGTGTATATGGTACATGGTAAGTGACGGATCCAGACCAGACAGGGCCACAGCCCTCACCCAGCGCTGCCCGGCAAGCATTGACCCACGACCCTCTTGAACCCACGGCATGGAGTCCCAAGAGAGCAGCCATGCCAGGCCCCACCCCCACCCCACCCAGCTGCTTCCACGACCTCGGCTTCTGTGGGGGGTCTGAGGCTGTGACTGAAGGTCAGATTGCTCAGTCCCCAGGAGTGCCGCCCCCTCCTTGCCCCAATTTTCCCATGGGGACGACTGTTCCTCTCTGGGTCCCTGTGAACAGTACGAGCTGCCCCACGCACCTGCTCTGGACATCTCAAAACCATACCCGTCCTCCGGGCATGCCACGGGGTCGGGGCCCATTCCTGACCTTGAGGTCAGTGGGGTGAGGTTTTCCCAGAGCTTTCATAGACTCATGGGGGTAACACGTTCTCCTTCCCCAAGACTCAGAGGTGGGCGCTGGGAGGGGGTGCTGCACCAGGGTGAGGCCAGCGGAGACGAGATGCACGCTGAGCTGCAGGACCCAGGTGCACTTAGTCTGTTTGAGGTAGTTTCTTCCCTTGCAATCAAGAAAAACCAAACAAGCAAAAAACTGCACAAAGTCCTCTGGGCCCAAGCCTTCCTCCTAGAGAAGCCATGGCAAATGTCACCAGTCTTCCAGGCCCCTCCTCCCCTCCCAGCCACCAGGCCCTGGCCTTCTGCTGTGGTCCCATGTCCCTGTCCCGCAGGGGAGTGGCTGGCTCAGGAAACCCTTGGCTCTGTCCTCTTATCTTTCGCAAGCCCAGCTGGGCCTTGCTCTAACCTGGGCCTGGAACTGCACCACATGTAAGGGGCCGACGGTATTGTCAGCTTATCTGGTCCGCCTTATCTCTGGCTTTTCTCTGCCAGTCACTGGTTTATGCTTTTACAAGGGCGGTTGGCTTCTCCTGGGAAGTGCTGAGTAATTTCCAAAGGTGCCTGGTGGTGGGGGCGGTGGGGATTTCTTCCTTCTGCAGCAGCGGGCCCAGTGCCAGCCCTGGTTCAGCAGCTACTGGAGGCCTGTGGCAACCGTGCGTGGGTGGGCGGTAGGGACAACCCAGGGTCACCGGGCAATTCTGCCAGGGGAGTTGACAGGAAGAGGAGCCTTCAGCAGGGAGAAACCTGGGGAGTCCCATCACCCTCCACCCTTTTTCTTGTGCCCCCCGCTGGGTATACCTTGACCCCACCAGCCAGTCCCCAAGGTCCTACCTGAGAGGGTGGGCAAAGCCCTGGATCAGAAATCAGAAAGCTGGGGTTAGACCCTCCCTCTGGACCTCAACTGTCCTCTGAGCCTCAATTTCCTCACCTGTAAAATGGGCATCAGACACTGACAACCTCCCCCCCGCCTTGCAGGATGGCCGTGGGAAGCCACAGGAGGTGGCAGTGTCAAGGGTCCTATAAACCAGCCAGCATGGTCAGCCCATGTGGTACTGTTCACAGAAGGCCCTGGGAGCCTGATCCCTGATCCCCGATTGCCCAGGATGTTTATACACTAAGGAAGCTGGCAGGGGCCAGGCTGGGCCCCAGGGAGTCTGGTGAGAGGTTTCTAACTCCAGCCCCCTGTGGGTCACCAAGGTCCCACCTCCTCCTGAAGACCTCTTGTTTCTCTGTCCCCTTGCTCCTACTGCCTCTGAGAACAAGGTTCTAATGGGAGCCTTGGACAGTTTCTGGGTTTCTCAGCTCAGCACCTCCCGGAGGCAGCAGGGCTCTGGAGGCAGTGACGCTCTGGAGCCTGGTTCCGGTCCTGTCCCATCACTTAACTGCTGTGTGTCTACAGGCAGGTCACTACCTCTCTGAGCCGCAGCTTTCCCATCTTCAAGGTGAGGAGAGTTCTTGAAACAGATGTTGTGACAATTAGATTCATTAATTCAACAAATCTTGTCGAGCATCTCCTTAGTGCCAGGCATGTATGCTGGGGACACAACAAGGAACACAACAGACAATAATCAAAGTAAACACGTGGAAGTACGGTGGTGAGACCAGAACAGGAAGCTTCAGCAGGGAATGGAGACAGGCGTGTCTGGGGTGGGGGTGGAGACTCGATTTCCAGTCGTGTGGCCAGGAAAGACCTCACCAGTCAGGTGACATCTGAGTCAAGACCTGAAGGGGATGGGGGCATGAGATATGGAGATAATGGGGTCCAGACAACAGCACAGCATGTGCAAAGGCCCTGGGGCAGGAGTTTGGTGTGTGTCGAAAATGGCCAGGAGGCTGGAGAAGCTGCAGGTGAGGCGTCAGTGAGAGGGCAGGGAGGTAACGGTCACTGTATGCCCTTGCCATTGACGGTGCTGGCGTGGAGCCTGGGGGATTTAAAGCCCAGGACGGGTGTGATCTGACTTGCTTTTTGAAACGTGTGTTTGCTGTGGGGTGTACAGAAGACTGAAGGTGCAGAACAGAAACAGGGAGACCAGGTAGGAGGCTCCTGCAGTCACCAGGGCAAGAGTGGGTGGCAGAGCCAGGGCTTGCTGAAGGATGTCCTGCTGGGGCCGAGATTGAGGGGGAGCACAGCACTGAGCCCTCATGAGACGAGGCTCTGCTCCGAGCACGTCACATGCCCTCGATTCATGGAGTCCTTCCTACCAAGGAAGAACTCTCACCCCACTTTCAGCGTGGGGAAATCAAGTCATGGAGAGGCCACAGAGCTGCAACTCCAGGTCAGGCCCGGTGTCCTGCCCCTCAGTGCTCCTGTACCTGACGATGACCTCCTGCAGGGCTAGTTTTCTTCTGATACACAACCAAGCACCTGCCGTGTGCCGGGCCCTGTACGAGCACCATGCAGGTTTTCCTTGTTTCGTCTTCGGGCTTTTATCTTAAACTTCATTTGCGGGTGATAGTGGGTTGAATGTATCCCCCCTAAGATACGCCCACATCTTAACCCCAGGAACCTCGGAATGTGGCCATATTTGAAATAAGAATCCTGGCAGATGTAATCATTCTGGACTAGGTGAGCCCTAAATCCAATGATGTGTGTCCTTATAAGAGGCAGAAAAGAAAAGACACAGAGACGGCAGAGGAGAAAGCAGGTATCTGAGATGCAGCCACAGCGTGGAAGCTGGAAGAGGCAGGAAGGACCCTCCCCAACAGTCCTCATGGGGAGCGTGGCCCTGCCGCACCCTGATTCCAGACTTCGGGCCTCCAGACCGTGAGGAAATGAATTTCTGTTCTTCTAAGCCACCAGTGCGTGGCTGGCTGCTGCGGCAACCACAGGAAGCCCACACAGGGGATGTGGACTCCACATTTTGGGTCTTCAGAGTCGTAACCCTGCTCTGGGTGAACACATTTTACAGGTAAGGGAAACCGAGGTCCACAGAGAGCCAGTACCTTGCAAGGGCCTCCGGGCTGCTCAGTGCTGGCACTACTCAGGCTGGATGGGCACTGAGTACATGGTGCCAAGGTAAGATAGAGGTGACCTGGACATCGGAATCCCTGACCCCTAGGCAGGTCCGGGTCTGTCCTTCACGTGCTCTGTGACCTGGGCACTACCCTCAATCTCCCTGAGCTGCCACCTCCTCATCCGAAAAATAGGGCTAGTACCAGAGAAGGTGGAAAGTCCCAGGGAAGGGGTCACAGCATCAAGCGCTGTGGGGCAGGCCCAGAGTTAGACTTCAAGATGCTCATGGCCCACCTTGAAGAACGATGTTGATTGGTGAGCACCTACTGTATGCACAGTGCCAAGCCCCTGACCTGCAGTGACTCAGGTAATTGTCACAAAAGCCGCAGTAGGGAGGAAGATAGTATTACTACCCCCATTTAGCAGATGGGAAAACTGAGGCAGGAGACATCGCCCACGGCCACGCTGCTGGCCAGTGACAGCAGGACTCAGGTGCAGTTGTCCAGCAGTGAGCCTGGATGGAGGACAGGTGCTCGGTGGATGTTAAGTGGGATTTTGTCTTGGAGCAGAGAGGCAGGCCACTGGGCAGCCCTGAGCCTCCTTGGAAGGTTCCCAACAGCAGGCTCTGGAGTGACTGGGTGGCCCTCTTCAAGACCCCCCGATGCACATTCGGCAGATGTTCACCCACCGGGGACCCCTTCTCAGCTGGCACAGCTTCCTGGATGGGACCTGGGGCTCACAGGTGTGCACATCACACAGCCCACTCTGTTTTGCCCCCAGACAGTCATGGCCAGGGGCGCAGGGCTGGTGGGAGGGCCCGGCCCATGGTGGCCATGGCTGTAGCCACAGAGGAAACACTTCATGAAGCAGCCAGGCCTTCTAGGAGCTGGAGTCAGACCCCATGTCTGGGCTCCTCCAGAGGCAGATCAGGGTGGTCTGCGAGCCGTGGTGGGGGAGGTCCAGAAAGGAGCTGTTTCAGGACAGCCAGCATCTACCCGGTTCCCCAGCCCCAGGCCAAGGCAGTGACTGCCCACTGTCCCACCATACCTCCCACTGGAGCCATCTTGCCCTTATGCCCAGGAAGCATGGAGGGTGAGGTGGCCCAGCCTGTCCCTAAGTAAGCGCCCCTCCTCAGACCCCAGGGGCTGCCAGCCCCTTCCGGTGGGGTCTCCTGTCCTCCAGGAGGGCAGCTGGCATTCATGGTCACTGCCCCTAAGACCCCAAACTCCAACCTGGCTGCCTTCACAGAGTATGTCCTCTTTGTTGGTGCTGAGTCCAACTGAGGTGAACGAGGTTGAGCCACAGTCCCTACCCTGGTCCCAGGCCAGACGCATGTGCTTGTCAGGGAGCAGAGGCAGGACCTGACGTAGTGTCTAAAAGGAGCTGTGTGCTGACGGACCCCAATGGCACCAAGGGCACAGGGGAGCAGTATGGACTCTAGAGCAGGGTAGTGTCAACCGGAAGAGGGTGGGCAGCTCCATGCCTCCCAAGACAGGAAACCCAGGCCAGGGCAAGCTCGGAGGAGGCTGCTGCGGCATGTGGAGAGCTGGCCATGCCTCCCGTCGAGCCGCTGACCCTGGGAGGGCACCGGCCTCCTGGCAGGGCTGGGGGAAGAGTGAGGGGACAGGGCAGGAGCTGACGCCTGCTGCCCACACAGACGGGGAACTCACTCCCACGCACACCACGTGGCAGGACCTAGCTGACCTCATGAACTTTGAATTTGGCCCAGGGAGGAGGCGATAGCCTCCTTCCACTAGGGATGACAACCACCAGAGCCCCACTGGGTGGCCCCTTCAGCTGGTGGGCTTGAGAAGCATAGGAAGCTGTGGGCCACCATCTGGCTGCCCGCCGGGCTCTGCTCCAGCCACCTCGGAAGCCCCAAGTCACACCTTTCCAAATGTGCCTTCTGGGTGAGATCCCAGAGCCAGCATCACTGGGCTAGAAAGGGACCGACCCTCTAACTCTCTCTCTGGATGTCCCCAGGTCTCTGGACCCCACCTCAGCCTCTTGTTTCCTGCCAGTAGGTAGACGGAACAGGCTTCCCTATCCCTATTCTACAGATGAGGAAACTGAGGCTCAGAGAGGTCCTGGACCTGGATGGAACTTGCCAGAAGCTGGGCTCAAACCCAGATCTCTGGGCCCCATTCCAGTGCCCTTCCCAGCGCCTCTCATGGGGCCAGACCCCAGCCCCTGGGGCAGGATTGCCTGGGGATCCCCATTTTCCTGCCATGACCAGCTCCTGGCATTTCACCATCCACCTGCTGCCCAGCCTGGTGTTGGGACAGCCTCATGGCATCTCTCACACCTGGAAGATGCACCAGGGCTGGGCGATAGACAGCAGTCAGGAGGCCCAGCCGGAAGGAGGCCCCTTGTCACAGAGCCACCACTAGTCTGGGTTGGGGAGAGCGACCGCCATCCTTTGAGCCCCCAGGCCCAGCTTGTCACTCGGAGTCAGCCCTAGCTCCAGGCTGGGCTGAAGGGGCAGGGACAGCCAGCCAACTCTCCAGACATGTCCTGTGAGTGGGTAGAGGGAGGGGAAGGGAGCCACCTCCTCCTGGGCCTGGCCAGTCCCCAGGCAGGCACTGCCCCCTGGAGGCCAGTCTCAGACTGTGGTGGTAGGTCTCCAGGTATGGCTCAGACAGGGAGACAGACCGTCCCCTGGGGGCTCCTGGGTCCAAGCCTGGAGCCTGCTGGAATCTGTTTCCTGGGGCTGGGGGTGGGGCTCACTGGCCAGGGGCCCTCGAAGGATTCCTCGAGCCTCATGGAGCCTCAAGAGCCTCTCTAGGGGTGAGGTTTCCTAGAGGCCACGGGACACCCAGCTGGGTCACTCATCCACAGGGCAGATGGTGTCTGTTGACCTGAGTGTGCCAGGGGCTGGGCCAGGCAGAGTGGGGGCAGGAGCCTCCCTGAACCCACCTGCCTGCAGCCCCCACAGCCCAGCCCCACCCACGCCTGCTGGGTGAGAATCTGGGGCTGCACCCTGGGGGTCAGTGTCTCTAAAGTCTCCCTCGTGAGTGGAAATGCGGGCTGGCATGCCAGGGCAGGTGTGGCTCGGACCAGGGCTCCTGCAGGCTCCTCCTCAGATCTGGGTCCGAGGCCAGGGCCAGAGCCAGGAAGACCCAGCCGACAGGAAATAAGCCCCTCAGGGTATCAGGAGGTTGTTGTGGGGACAGAGGAGATGACAGGCCACCCATACTCCAGACGGGTGGCTGCCCTGCAGCAACACTGAAACCCACCTCCCTGTGACAGCAGCCCAGCCCCAGCCTGGCTTCCTGAGACAAGGGAGCAGCATCCAGGCGGCCCCCCCGGGAACACATGCTCCCACCAAGAATGGCCAGAGCCCATCGGAGCCAGGAGCCTCTGGGACGGCACCCAGGGGTCGCCGGATCCAGCAGTCACCTCCCCTCTGCATGTGCGGGTCCCAGCAGGCAGCAGCCATGGGGGGACTAAGGAGCTCAGGGGGCGGCTCTGTCTGAGCAGAGTCCTCAGAGGGAGCAAGCCAGGGCCTTTAGCAAGAGCACAGCACTCCACAGTTTACAGGGCTCCCCATGGCTCTCTCACCCGAGCCTCACACCCACCGGCCCTGGGGCTTCTTGTGGCTCCATTTTACAGACAAAGAAACCAAGGCCCAGGGAGTCCAGGCAGCTGTTTAAGGAGCGGGGACTTGAAGGCCCACCCACTGGACCCCAAGGCCACCCACCTCTCCCACTGGGTGGGGACAGGCTTGGAATTTCCTGTTGCTCCTCACCTTTGAGTGATGTCCCCGGCCAGGCGGTGCCAGGCCGGGAAGTCTCTGTGGAGATTCCACACCCGCCCACACCTGGTGTTTTTATTCTCATGTGAATCTGATGCCAGGAGAATGTGGCCCTGCTGTCTCCTTCCATGACCGGGGTCAATGGATCCCTTATCTGGCGAGATCTTATCTGCACGTCCTTGACAGATTCTGGAGCCAGCTCCTCAAGGTACGGGGAGGCCCACGTGGGCAATCAGGGTGCCAGGGACTGGCCCAGGGGAGGGGGCCTCCCGCCCCTCTGTCCCCCTTGCCCTCCGGAAATGCTTCCCAGCGGTGCCTGTCCTCTCGTCCTGCTGGTCACTGGGCAGCACTGGAGGGCCAGATAGAAAAGAAGTCAGAAGAGATGGCAGGGGCAGAGCAGGGAGGGGAGGGGTCTCCGGGGTCCAAGGGGAAGTATTTCAGCCCTTGGTTACACAAACTGGTTGGGAGCATTCCAGCAGCTGAGGCACAGGAGAACGAAGCTGGAGGAAGGTGGAGCATGTAAGAGACTGGTCTGATGGATGGAGCATTCTAGGACATCCCCCAGAAGCTGTCTGAGTAATCCTCAGGGCCAGGACACAGCAGGACGTTGCACAAATGAACAGAGCTCTCACTTTTCCATTTCTGAGGCCTCAGCTGAAATTCAGTGTGGCCCGGTTGCCAGTCTCCTGGGCTTCCCCTGCACGCAGCCCACATCCCCCACGTAGGGAGTGCCGGCTCCAGTCACCCTGCACTGTGACCGTCTGTGCTCCGAGCGACACAAACCATACACCCTAATGAACCCAGGTGTCATCGCGCGAGTCTATATCTGACCACAGGACCTACGGAGGAGCACCCGCCCACAGGAGTCCTGCTGCGTGGTCAGCTCAGCTCTTTCTGGAAAAGCAAACCCGCCTCTGGGGGGCAGCGCTGTGTCACAGGAAAAAGCCACATGCGGGCTTCAGGGGACCCGGGCTTGGACCCCGCCTCTGCCGCTTCACCAGCTGCAAGACACCAGCCAAGCCACATGTGCTCCTGAGCCTCAGCGTTCCAACGCCTCCCACAAAGTGGGACGGAGGACATTACATGCCAGGTGGCCGTGCTGGCCCCACGAGGCCGAGGGCAGAAGGGCGGGACATGGTGCCATCACCGCAGCCCAGCTGGGGAGCGTCCTCACTCCTGGCCCCTTCTCACCTCAGATGCTGAAGTTAAACACTCGAAAAGCTGTGGGAAAACAATGCCACGCTTTAAATATAGGAGGAAACATATCCAAAAAGAACGTTCTAGTATTTCCCACTGGGTTGCTCTTGGCAGGCTCTGGCAAGGAGGAGCCAGGTGGGCTCCGGAGGGGCCCAGGAGGGAGCTCTTTGGGGGCTCTGGCCCTAAGCCCCCCACCTGGCCTCTGCCCCCTCCTCGGGCAGCCAGGTGCGGGCACAGCTGCCTGGCTTCCCCCGGGGGGACGCAGCTCCTTCAGCTTCCCCATCAGCAGCTTCCAGAAGCCTCCAGCCAGCCCCCTGCCCCCCTCACCACACCCAGCCTTGGGTCTGGACAGAGTGGGGCAGGATCCTGCCTGATGGGCACTGCGATGATATCAGTGCTGTGGAAACAGCCCCAAATGACCCCTTGCACCTAGAGGACCCCAAATCTCTTCCTAGAATGGGACCTGCATCCTTTCCTGGTGCTGCTGGAATAAGTGACTACAAACGTACTGGCTGGAAACAGCACGGATTTATTCTCTCATGGTTCTGGAGATCAGAACTGGACCGGTGGGGTGAGCAGCTTTGGAGCAGGGTGACCCACGCCCCCCACGCTGGGTGTTTGGGATGGCCAGTGTACCTGTGAGCCTCAGTTTCCCTCTCTAAAAAATGTGAAGAGTGGGGCTGTGGGATCAGGTGGAGAGATTGAGGTGGAAATCTGGATTGAGTCAGCCATCGGAAGAGCGACTGAAACAGGCTGGGGAACTCAGAGTCCTCGCTGTAAACAGGACGACACCCCTGCCTCAGAGCCCCAGGAGCTGGCATGTAATAACGTCCCCAACGTTTGGGAAGCCTCCCCAAAGGCGGGGCCACCCGATCACTCGGCCTCGCTCAGGCCTCACATATAACCCCACCTTCTATTTCAGCACCCCCAGGTCTTGCTGCTAAGTTGTGCGGTGGAAGATTTAAGAGACTGGGCAATGACCGCGTTAGGCAAACCAGCGCAGGACCGGGTTCTTCCCGCCACCAGGGGGCAGCGTCGGTTCTCCCCACTAACTTCCTGGGGACTTGCCACCTCCCGCCCTCCCCGAATGTCCGAAAGTGCAGAGGACTCTGCGCTCGTGGGTGGTGCAGTACACCCTAAAACCCTGTCTGGCCATTCCCAGGCCCCACCTCTCTGTTCTCACAAACCTAAGTGGACTCCCCAAGATTAACTCAACCTCGTGAAATTTCAGCCATGGGGAATGGCCCTCCCTGCCTGGGTCATGCCAAGGTCCTCTGAGCCTCTGTGCAGTGAGATCCCAAATGCTCCTTGGCCCTTTTGCTCATGGACAGAACAGCAGCCTCACATCCGTGACCTGCCCACCTCCTCCAAGAGCCCCCTCTTCCCTGACCACCTATACTGGTTTCCCTCCTCACCCCAACCCTCCTGGTGTGAGTACCCCTCCTGGGGTTAGTCCTCCTTCTGGGTGAGTCCTCCTCCTGGGGTGACTCCTCCTGCTGGGGTGAGTCCTCCCCTCCTGGTGTGAGTACCCCTCCTGGGGTGAGTGCTCCTCCTGGAGTGAATCCTGCTTCTGGGGTGAGTCCTCCTGCTGGGGTGACTCCTTCTCTCCTGGGGTGAGTCCCCCTCCTGGGGTGAGTGCTCCTCCTGGAGTGAGTCCTCCTCCTGGGGGGACTCCTCCTGCTGGGGTGTCTCCCCTCCTGTTGTGAGTCCCCCTCCTGGGTGACTCCTCCTTCTGGGTGAGTCCTCCTCCTGGAGTGAGTCTCCCCTCCTGGGGTGAGTGCTCCTCCTGGAGTGAATCCTCCTCCTGGGGGGACTCCTCCTGCTGGGGTGAGTCCTTCCCTCCTGGGGTGAGTCCCCTTCCTGGGGTGAGTGCTCCTCCTGGAGTGAATCCTCCTCCTGGGGTGACTCCTTCTGCTGGGGTGAGTCCTCCTCCTGGGGTGAGTCCCCCTCCTGGGGTGAGTGCTCCTCCTGGAGTGAATCCTCCTCCTGGGGTGACTCCTCCTGCTGGGGTGAGTCTCCCCTCCTGTGGTGAGTCCCCCTCCTGGGGTGACTCCTCCTTCTGGGTGAGTCCTCCTCCTGGAGTGAGTCTCCCCTCCTTGGGTGAGTCCCTGTCCTCCCTCAGGGTAAGTCTCCCCTCTTGGGGAGTCGTCCCTCAGAGTCCATCTCCTCACTCACAGCTGATTTCTACAGAGCCTCTTCAGTGCATCCTATCAGCCTGTGAGTGCCAGGCCCTGATGGAGGACCAGATTCAACCCTTTCCTCCACTCAACCTTTTTCTCAGCTGCTCGGCCATCAGGGGATGCAAAGCTTCATGGGCAGGGAGTGTTGCCAGATTCTACCTCCCAGAAACGTCCGTGCTTAGGCCCTACCCTGGACCCCAGCAGCAGTGTAAGTGTAGTCTTTAAAGAGCTCACAGCACTGAGCTTTCTGTCTTCCTAAAGGAATATGCCATGGCTGGGGGCATTTGAAATCCTGGCTTCAGGAAGGAAATGTTGGGGGAGAGGGAACCCAGCAGGGGTCCTCACACTGCTGCAGAAATGGCAGCCCCACGACCTGTGGCACTGTAGAGCTCGCCCCGGGGGCCTGGGAGAGGCTGTCTCCTGGATGCATTCTGCTTGGTGGGGACACAGTCACCCTACAGTCCCTGGGAGGCCAGGTGCCACTCAGAGAGGGCCTGGGCCGGAGTGGCTTAGGTCTTGCCTCTGCGCATTAGCTGAGTGACATAGGCAGGCCCTCAGCTGCCTCTGGCTCTGGCCTTCTTGCTGCGTGATGGAGCAGGACAGACTTCCCAAGGGTGTCCTGAGAATTCAGGGGCTGCTTCTGAAGTTCAGCTCACGGTCCACCTCCAATAAATGAAATAAATGAAATGAGCGTCACGTCAGATATTCAGTGAGGCACTAGCCCCTCTCCAACTTCAGGACAGGTGGGGAGGGGCAGATGCCCAGGTCCCACAGCTTCCTGGCTTTTCAGGGGTCTCAGGGGCACCCCTTTTAAATTAAAAACAAAATAATCTATTTGCCCTTGAAGAAACAAAGCTGGGGTGACTCACAGGGAAGCGGAGGCAAGACCCTGAGTGGTGTGGCTCTGGGTGGTCTGTGGGGCCCAGAGGCCTATCTCATAGTCTTATAGGTTGTAAGGTCCTTGGGCAGTGGACGATAGGGGAGGACAATCAGCTGAGAGCAGTGGCAGGATTAAAGTCACACCCAGGGACAGGTCTTCCCGTTTCCAGGACCTCAGGAGCCCAGTCCCTTGACCGCCCACTGAGGTGAGATTGGACTTCCCTGCAACTCAGCTGTTGGGGCCGGATCTGATTTCATCAAGGCAGGAGCTGTGACATCCATGCTGGGTGAGTACTGGGCAGCAGAGGCATCCAGCCTGGGGCTCCATGTGCCATGTCGTGCAACTCAGGGGACAGAGCCAGGATGCCCCTGAGGGAGGCAGGGCTGGAGATTCAGGTCCCCCTGGCCCTCACTGGCTTCACAGCCCAGGACACAGCCTAGGACACAGAGGAAAATCAGGTGCCCCTGACGGGGTTGACGGAAAGTCCCAGGGGGCTTCCTGATGGTGGGATTTCAGCCATGGAGGCGGTGAGACAGCACATTCTTTGGGTAAAGTGAATAGGACGGACACAGGCCTGGAGGTTGGAACATTCCAGCTGTGCTCAGGGACTGGGGAGCAAGCAGGTGTGGCGGGAGGAGGGGGACGCACCTCCACGCCTGTCCAGAGCAGGACTCGGGCTTGAGCAGCTCTTCCCAGATGACGCGTGTCAGGGGAGTGGGGCCTTGATGTCCAGGGCTCGGTGTGTGCTCGCCACCCTGCAGAGATGTGAACGTGACCCATGGAGGGCCCTTCCTGATCCGCCCCGCCCCCCCAGCTCCTCCGTCTGCTCTCAGTGGCTTCACGTGGGCTCGCATCACCCCCCGTTTCCCTAAGTGACCCAGGGGGTCTCAGGCCAGCTGGTGGCTCAGGCTGGCTCCTGACCCTTCAGAGCTTCCAAAGCCACTCCAGGCAGGGGTGGTCCCTGGCCCTGAGCAGAGCAGGTGGATGGGGAGGGGAGGGCAGAGCGCATCCCAGGATGCCCGATCCAGACACCATATTCTTGGGTTGCTTCTGGGAACTTGGGACACCAGGAAGGCCCGGGGACCTAAGACTGCCAGGAGTGGCCTGGGGGCCACCAAGATGCAGAGGTAGCAGATGGAAGGCAGAGCCAAGTGCCTTCACCCCAGCCTGACCCCTTCCCTGCAAGAGGCCTGGTCCTCTCAGGGAGCCTGGCCTGGACTCTGTAGGGTTCAGGGTCCCCTGAGCCCCATTGGCCTTGAGCTCTTGAAGACAGCTGGACAAAACCCTACAGGTGCCCTCGTTCCTGGCGACTGGGAAGCGGCTCCCCCGGCCCGTGTGAGCAGGTATAGGTGGACAAGCCCAGTTCCAGCAGGTGTTATGGACTGAATTGTGCTGCCCATCCCCCGCCCGCCCCCCAAAATGTTGTATGTTGAAGTTTTAACCCTAACACCTCAGAACATGGCCTTGCTCGGAAAGAGGGTGGTTGCAAACGTAATTAGTTAAGATGAGGTCACATGGGCGGAGGGTGGGCCCCAACCCAACACGACCAGTGTCCTTATAAAAAGGGCAAATTTGGACACATAGACACGCCCATGGGGGAATGCCATGAGAAGACTGGAGTTATGCTACACAGGCCCAGGGACCACCGGCAGCCAGGAGAGAGGCCTGGGACAGAGCCGTCCCTCGGGCCTTCAGAGGGAGCGGGGCTCTGCTGACACATTGATCTTGAACTTCCGGCCTTGAGGACTGTGAGAGAAGATGCTTCTGCTGTTTAAGCCACTCCATGTGTGGTGTTGTATTACAGCAGCCCTAGAAATCTAACATAGTTCCTGCCTAGGAACTGTGGCGACCCCAGACCTGGGGCAGACAGGGGTCCATTCTTTGAACCCACCGTCCCCTGAGAGCCTGCAGCAGAATGGAGCACCCTTCCCTCCTGAGCACAGCCCAGCAGCCAGCCCCAGCCACCCAAGGGCCCCTTCCCCACAGCCAAAGGGTTCCCTGGGTGTCATTTCCTGAGCCAGCCTGTGAAGTGTCCAATCTGCGGGACCTCTGAGATGACAGCACCTCTGGGGATAGGTGGGTGGGAATGGGCTCCAGAGCTCTCCAGACCAGTGTTCCCCTGGTGGAGGTGACACTGCCCCCAGGCTGGCTTGCTCCCTGCACCCTTGGGTCCTGGCCTTGCCATGAACATCCACTGCCTTCTGATCTGCTTCCAGGGAAGGAACAGCCATTATTCTGTGAAGCTGGTCGTTCAATGAAAGTTTGTCCGGTAAAGCTCAACTTCCTATGCAGACCAAGAATGTCTGCCACCCAGGGTCTCCCGGCCAGCCTGAAATGCTTTGTCATGTCCATTTCTTTGGCACATCGGAGGCTGCCTCTGCACCCACCGCTCTGAGCCTCCTGGCTCCCTGGGCATGCATCAACCGAGAACAGTCTGTGGGGCCTTGTGCTGGGCCAGTGTGTTATGGAATCCCAGAGAAAGCCACAGCAGCCAGTTTGGGTTGAGTCCCGACTGTGTCCCAGGCACTGACTTGGTGATGCGCAAGTGTTACGTGTTACTGATTGAGTTCTCCCAACACGTGGAGATGTGGAGCTATGACCACATCCATTTTACAGAAGAGGAAACTGAGACACAGCCACACGATAGCCAGCAGAGTCCAAATCCAAACCCACACTCTCTGGTTCTGGAGCCTGCACCCTTCACACATGCCATACTGCCTGAGAACCAGAGGGGTCGGCACCAGAGGGCCTGAAGGATGCCTAGAGTGTGCGGGGAAAATGCAGGCAAGGATGCAGTGCGTGGTGGGAATCACATAAGGTCGTGCAGCAGAGCACGCCCTGCTGCAGCCGCCATCGGGGCTCTGGTGAGGCATGGTCAAGTTACTGTGAGGGGCTTGACAACAAGGCTAGCTGGAGCCATGGGAGAGAGGGAAGCAGGGGCACGAGGTCACTGAAGGGGTCAGTGGCAGCCCAGCTGCAAAGGGCCCTAAACACCAGGCGAAGAGCTCCAACTCATTCCTGGGACCAGAGGCCACAGCAAAGCCCCATGCCAGACCTGATGGGAGATGGGGCTGGAGCCAAGAGACGGAAGGAGGATTTGAATTCAGAATACAGGGTCTGTGGAAAGGCTGAACTGACGGGGTTCAGACCCCATCTGGATGGACCTAGATTCGGGGACCCCACCCTCTCCTGGTCCCACTTTCTCTCCAATCTGCTCAGGCCTCAGACGTCTCCTCTTCTACCAAATGCCCTCTCTAGACGGACTCACAGTTCCCGTGGCTTGAAGACATCTCTACACTCGTGATGCCCAAACTGGCTTCTTCACTGGCCTCTCCACAGAACACCAGGCCTGGCCATCCGATGCTGGCTCAGCAGCTCCACCTGGTTGCCTAAGAGGCATCTCCATCTGACCCCCCCTGAAACAGAGCCCCCCTTCCCCAATGGAACTGCTCCTGGTTGTCTTTCCTTCCTAGGAACTGGAACTCTGGCCTTCCAGTGGTTCTGACCAAAACTCCAGGACTCACCCTGACCCCTCTCTTTTCCCTCACTCCGTCAGTAAATCCATTGACCTAGGACTGACCACTTATCCTGCACCGGGGCCGCTCCCTGGTCTCTAGATGACAGCCCCAGCTTGGCATGGGCAGCAGGCAGATTGTAGGGACGAGGCTGTGCTAGCCCTGCCACCCTGAGTACGAGGTTGCTGTGGGGCAGTCCGGCAGGCATGTCTGACAGCAGCCAGAGACGGGCTGGGACTCAGGTGGGGAGGAGGATGGGCTGGCTCAGAGAGAAGAGTGCAGAAGTTACCTGTGGCAGGTAAGCACTGTCTCTGCTCACAGCTCCATCTGGAGCCATGCTTCCCTTCATCCAACACCCCTCACCGACTGGAGGCACACCCGACATGGGGAGCTGGGGCGGGGAAGAGGACCAGGCTGGGAGGGATGGAGATCTGTCCAGCGCCTGCCCTCGGTGCAGCGCCTGAGGCCCTCTCCCTCAGCCTGCGGGCCTTCCTGGCCTCCCATCTGGTATGTCAGTCTCAGCTCTGCCACAGCCACCTAGAACACCCCACCGTTCCTCCCAGGCTCCATGCTCTCTCTCTTCCAGACTCCTGAGACCCCCTGCTACCTGCCCCTGGCTTTGCCAACACTGCCCCATCCTTCGCTCTCAGCTCACATGGCTCTTCCTCAGGAAGGAGCTCCCCAGTCCCTGCCACGTTCTCCTTCTACTTCTCTTCTTCACATATCACACTTGCAATTACTCAGTGCCCCCTCCCATTCTGTTAGTCTGGCTGTGGGCAGTGTCTGTCCTGGTCATCACTGAGTCCACAGCATCCTTGTAGCACATGGCACCCACTGGGTATGCAGTAAATCCCTGATGACTTAATACATGGATGGGTGGGTGGATGGATGGGTGGATGGATGGATGGATTGGTGGGTGGATGGATGGGTGGGTGGATGGATGGATGGGTGGATGGATGGGTGGATGGATGGATGGATGGATGGGTTGGTGGGTGGATGGATGGGTGGGTGGATGGATGGATTGGTGGGTGGATGGGTGGATGGATAGATGGATGGATGGGTGGGAGGGTGGGTGGGTGGATGGGTGGGTGGATATATGGGCAGGCAGATGGATGGATGGGTGGGTGGGTGGGTGGATGGATGGATAGATGGGCAGGAGGATGGATGGGTGGGTGGATGGACGGGTGGATGGATGGGTGGATGGATGGATGGGTGGATGGATGGATGGATGGGTGGGTGGATGGATGGATGGGCAGGTGGATGGATGAGTGGGTGGATGGGTGGATGGATGGATGGGTGGGTGTGTGGATGAATGGATGAATGGATAAATGGATGAACACATGGATGGACATGAGGATGGGAGGGTGGGTGGATGCGTGGGTGATTGAGTGGGTGGGTGGTTGGATGCATGGGAGATCTTTCACCCTATGGTCTCACTCTTGGTCACCTCACCTGGGGGAGGCTGGAGGCACAAATGCCATGGTTGTTAATTCAGAAGCACTCTCAGCTGAATGATCCTGTTGGCCGGAAGCGTCCAGACTGGCACAGGCTGCTGGGTTTGTGCCACCACACTCCAGCAACTTCCACACCAATTGCACAATGTGAGATTTTTTACTACTTGTTCCCTGACTTGGAAATCTTGAAAAAATAACAAAGTCGTCCCTGAACCTGCAGGATAGCAGCCTCCCCGACCACAGCCAGCACCGCAGCCAGCACCCCTGTGTGTCCCAGGTGTCCTGGGCAGCCCATTCCGGACACACCAGCCTGAGGAGAGAGTTTTGCCAGCCCCTGTTGCTGGGACAGGTTTCTAAACTCGGCTCCAACAAGAAATAAATTCGTGACAGAGTTTATCTAAAGAAGGAAGCAGCAATAAAGAGCGACACCCGGGGAGCGGCAAGCCGAGAGCTCTGAGAGAGACACAAAACAGGTACCGACAAACGTGGGACGCATTATTTAAAATTCCCCTGGCCGACAGGTCGGACAGCGGCGCGGACCAGACGCCGCTTCAAGGAGATGAAAAGAGTTCATTTCCTTCCTCCAGATAAACATGCCAGCAGCCAGATCTCTCCGCAATGACAAATGGCTTCCTCCTGCCATCAGTGGGGGGGCCACGCCTCACGACTCACTGGAACCTGTGGCCCATCAAAGGCCCAGGAAGGGCAGCTGTAGGGAGATGCTCCTTCCTCAGAATTCCCACAACCCCGGCCTGTCCTCCAGGCACCAGGATGCTACTTATCTCTTTCCAGGACCCCCGTGACTCTCACAACACAGGAAGACACAGGGGGAATTGGGGGACACAGCTATGACATCCTGCCCGGCCCAGGGCTGTGGGATTAAAGGACCTCCACAACAAGCTGGATTCTGGAGGGCGAGGCGGGCAAAACAGGGAGGTGACGTGGCCACTCCCGTGGGATGGGCGGATGGTGTCAGCCACTCGAGGGTCCAGCCTAGTCCTTAGGCTTCCAGCTCCCCCAGAAACATGGACTGGTTTTGGCTGAAGTCCAGGTGCCCTGTCTGGTGGGAAGAACGTCACCCCACCTAAGACGAACACCGCTGCTCAGCCCCGGGGCTGTTTGGGGAGGAAATTGGTCTGAAGGATAACCAGAGCCAGGAGCAGTCCACCCCGGCAGCGCTTTCAAACAAAGTCCAAACGAAGTTATTTATAAAAGGCCAAATTACTGGCATATGCAGCACCCCCGGGGCTGGGGGGGGGGGAGGAAGGAGATGGAGGCTCTGCTGTGGCTTGCAGTGATCCATTTGCTGCCTCTATCCGTCCTCAACATCCGAGATGCATTTGTGGTTTCCTGTCCCCAACGCTCACCTGGGGGTGGACAGGACGCAGGAGAGAAGCTGAGGTCTTAAGAAAAGCTGAACTCCCTTTTCCCAGGGCCAGCGTCAAGTGCCAAGCCCTCGCCCCCCACTAGGAGCTGTCCCCCCAGTGCGGCTTCCTGCTCTGCAGCAAGGAAGAGGCAAGACCATGCGGGGGTGGGGGTGGGGAAGCCATGAAAAGAAATGAAGTCCTGAGGGTTGCTACAACGTGGATGCCCATAGAAACAGGATGCTGAGTGAAAGTAGCCAGACACAAAAGGCCACATACTGTCTGGTCCCATTTACATGAAATGTCCAGGATGGCAAATCCACAGAGAAAGAATGGTGGTTGCCACAGATTGGTGGTTGCCAGTGTGAGGTCGGGGACAGGGTGGAATGGAGAATGACTGCTTAATAGATATGTAGTTTCCTTTCAGGGTGATGAAAATATTTCTGAATTAGAGAGAAGTGGTGGTTGCACAGCATGGTAAATGCACTAAACACCACTGAATTGTGCACTTTAAAGTGTTAATTTTATGTTATATGAATTTCACCTCCATTTTTTTAAAAACTGAATATGGGAATCAGCAGGGCCTCTGCAGAGGACCCCTGGCTCCTTGACTCGGACAGGTGGCCCTTGTTGCAAGTCCAGCAGGAGAGAGGCACACAGGATTTGACAAATCTATGCCCAGAACATGCACCTTCAAGTACTTCTGGACTCAAAGCCAGGTCCACTGTTTATGGGCAAGTGGGCCGAATGACTGGACTTCTGAAGCTTCAGTCTCCCCATCTGTAAAATGGACACAATGCCTGGAAAGCCAGTGGCCCAAGGCCAGCACCCAGCCATGCTTTGCACATGGAGCTGCCACCGATAGCCTTGTTCCCGGTGATGTTTCCGATTTGGGTACATGGCTCACCTTCCTGCCACACTGCCAGCTCTCCAGAGACAGGGGTGAGTCTGTCTCACCTTGCTGGCCCCTGTCCCCAGGTTTCCCAAATGCCAGAGTATGGACAGGCTGCGTCAGCATCTCCTGATGGTTCCTACTAAAAATTCCAGTTCCTCGGCTGTCCTGCCAGAACTCAGCATCGATGAAGCTGGGGTGGAGACTGGAGACCTGCATTTTACCAAATGCCCCTAGAGATTTGAATGTGCAGCCAGGTTCAGGATCTTTCTACCAACCTAAGTGGGGGTGGTTTAGGAAGGTGGAAGGGGCAATGTCATGCAGACAGCTGCAATCTGTCACCTGGGCTGGCCACAGCAGACGCCAGGCCTCAAGGGGCCTGGTTCTCGATTGTGCTCACTTCCTTACACTCAGCAGTGTCCTGCCCTTTGTCCCAACAGGGAACGACCCAACTGGACATTCAGTGTAAAAAAAGACTGCTACTTAAGACACTTATCAGTTACATATATATATATGAAAAGAATGCTCGGAGCCTTCCCACTGAGGAACATGAAGATTAAGGGATTTAGCAGAGGTGGTTAGTGACATCTACACACTGCCCAAGAATAAAAATCTTCTCTTACTCATGACAGAAGCCGACAGGAGGGAGGGTCCAGGAGGTCCAACGTTACCCTCATAAGCTTGTTTGGGGATTTCAAAGTCGGTGTTGATGTGACCGTGACAAGAGCTGGCCTGTGCCAGGTCCTCCCAGGCCTCTTGCACTGTCTTCCTCCTCTGTGCTCCCTGCAGCTGCAGGAGATGTGACAGGGGCGCGAGCAGCTAAGACAGAGACTGGAGGTTGTTCAACACACCCTGACCTCTTTCCTCTTGAGCATGTCCCAGCCTCCCTGGCAGTTGGTGTGGCTGCAGCATGTGGGTGGAAACAGTGCAAGTCTGACCCCTGGGAAGCCACCCTGCAATCCTCCTGGCCAGGCATCCACAGAGGATCCCAGGAGGACAGAGGCCCAGAGAGAGCCATAAAGTGGAAGGAGCCTGGATCCCTGAATGACTGCGTGGAGCAGAGTCCCCTCCCCACCACCTGTCTGCATTGGACTGTGAGGTAAGTGAGAAATTGTCCTTTCTCATGTTAAGCCATTGACATTTGGGGTTATTGATCAAAGCAGTGATCTCACCCCTGTGAACTAATGATCATAGCTACAGTTGATTGGGCTCTTACCATGAGCCAGACGTGGCCCTAAGCCCACTGTGTATCAACGCATTTAATTCTCACACAGAAAACAAAGCCCCAAGAGGGGGAGGGAGGGAAAGAATGTAAATGGCCCAAGGTCATCTGGCCAGAAACTGATAGTCCCAAGGCTGGACCCAGGTGGGCTGTCCCCAGAACTCTCAATTTGGACTCCTCAGCTTCACCTATGGAGGAGAAAAGGGAGACTTGGATAGATCAGAGGATCATGCCCGGGTTGGTTACCAGCTGGTGATTCTGGGGCCAGGGATTTGAACCCAGATGTGGGCTTGCAGAGAGGGTCTTGGAGTGGGGGTAGCCAGCCTGGGTTGTCTTTAGAGAAGATCCCACTGCTGGCTAGGGTGGGGGGTCCCAGAGAGCCAGCCCCTTTCTACCACCAGCCACTGCTCAGCAGCTGCCTGGCCCCACCCACAGCCTTGACACCCCTGCAAGAGCCCCATGATGAGCGGTCAGCCCATGCAAGCCAGTCCCCAGCCAGCATCTTCCTGAGTTCTTGGGCCAGTCCAGGTGGGGTAAGGACTCACCTGTCCGTCTCGGCCTTCAAACTCCTGGGGACCGCGGCACCTTGTCCCAGTCAAGATTCTCTTTGCTGCACTTCTCAGACACCAGCTGGAGCCAACTTAAGTGAAGGGGTGTTTGTTGGATAGAAACCCAGGAGCCAGCCAGGCCTCTCCCTGCGTATTACCCGCCCGCCTCTCTCCACGGTGGCAGCTGCCTGCCCATCCCATCTCATCCTGAGCTCATAGCACCTCTCCCTGCTCTTCCCTAGTTCCCCCACATGCCCAGGTTTCTGCTCCAGGCTCCTTACCCCCTTACTGCCCACAGCCCTCCCCTCCTGGCTTGTGATGTATTTATGTGTGTGCTGTCCCCCCACCCTACTCAACCCCATGTGAGCTCTGCAAAGGCAGAAACTCTATGCATGCAGCCACAACTCCTTGTCCCACCACAGAGGAGAAGGTGCTCACCACCCACTGTCTGAAATAACAAACAGGGAAAACCTCCACGAGTTTCATCAACCTCGTTACTTTCTCCTTATGCAGTTCAAGGGCCCAAGAGTGGGGCTCTGAGCCCACCACACACACTGAAAGCTCCGAGCCATGCCTGGCAGGATTGCCAAGTGGTTAGGGTGGACAGGGAGGCGGGGTCACAGGAGGAGGGAACACTCTGGGACTGGCTGCCTCCTCCCCTCCCCAGGTTGGCCTGATGTTTAGCAGAGGCCCCCATGGCGCTGTGTCTTGGGCCAGGGCCTGAGGCTACATCAATACCTGATAAACCTGCCTGGCTTTGTTGCTGCCTCACTTACCCCTCAGCACAGCTGTCGGGGCAGGGACGGAGATGCCAGTGAAGTTCAGGCAGCTGAAAAGGAGCTAGTCTGACCCTCTTGTGGCCCCTGCCCCCTCTGGTCCTGGCAACCAGCAGAGAGAAGGCTCAGTGGTCAGTGTCTGGACAAGGCAGGGTCTCCAGGAACCCCAAGGGGTGGGCAGATCATGGCAGCACAGGACAAACATCCCCAGAATCACCCTTTCCCATGGTCCAGCCTCCCTGGTCACTGTTACTTACTCCGGGAGACCATCGACTGACCTGGCTGCAGCCCTGTCAGCCTTGTCCTGCTTCCCCCTCTGCTCTCACCCTGGCCTGCAGCTGCAGGGCCCTCTGCCCACAATGCCCCCCACCCAGGCAGGGGGTCTCCTCCACTCATACTGGGGGGTCTCGGTTTCAAGGTCAGTCCACAGGGATGCCTTCCCTGTCCTCCATCTCGATTCTCACTTTGTGACTCACTGTGGCCTTAGTTCCTCGTTTCCTCATGGAAAGGGTTCTGAATGGGGCTGTGATGGGCTGAATGGTTGTCCCCACAAAGGTGTGTCCATGTCCTAATGCCCAGAACCTATGAATGTGACCTTGTCTGGAAAAAGGGTCTTTGCACGCACAATTAAGTGAAGGATCTTGAGATGAAATGACCCTGGATTCTCTGAGTGGGCCCTAAATCCAATGACTAGTGTCCTTATGAGACAGAGAAGAGGGAGATTTGAGACACACACACACACCAAGGAGAGAAGGCCACGTAAAGACAGAGGCAGAGACTGGAGTGATGCGGCCACATCCAAGGAGCCCCCAGAAGCTGCAAGAGCCAGGAAGGACCCTCCCCTAGAGCCTCTGGAGGGAGCTCAGTCCTGCTGACACCTTGATTTCAGGCATCGGGCCTCTAAAACTGTGAGAGAATAAACCTGTGTTGCTGCGAGCCACCTAGTTTGCGGTCATTTGTTGCAGGAGACCCAGGTCACTAATAGAGAATTTTACCCACAGTTTTCAAAATTTTGGCCACAGTCCTTCCCTCCTTGCAGGGGCCTGAGCCTGGGCCAGGCCTGAGTTTGGAGAAAGAAGATCAGAGCTGATTGTGAGACCAGACTTTTTATATAAGCCAGACCAGACATAGCCATCTCTGAAAGGAGGCATACTGGATAAAGTAAGACTGTTCCTACGGCCGAAAGGCACCTGTCTGTGACAGCATCAAGGATTCTGTGGGGCCAGAAGCTTAGGTAATTGGCAGAGGAACACCAATTGTGTAATATACAATGTATTTGTTGCATACAATGTATCGTTGGAATATACAATGTATGAGTTTTCTATTGCTTCATGACAAATTACCACAGATTTTGCAGCTTAAAGCAATACCCATTTGTCATGTCACAGTTTCTGTGGGTCAGGAGTCCAGGTTCAGCCTGGCAGGCTCCTCTGCTCTGGGTCTCACAAGGCTCAGATCAAGGGGTTGGCCAGGCTGTTCTCATCTGGAGGCTCAGCTGGGGAAGGACAAGTTTCTGAGCTCTTTCAGGTCATCAGCAAAATTCATTTCCATGAAGCTGGAGAATTCATGGCAGCTTTCTGCTTCCAAGCCATCAAGGGAAAGAGTCTTTGGGACTTGGAGTCTCTCTGACTTCAGAGAAAGCCAGGGCCCTCTTTCAAAGGGCTCACCTGATTAGGTCAGGCCCACCCAGACTCACTCTGTTGAACTCAAAGTCAATTAATCAGGGATTTTAGTTACATCTGCAAAACTTTTTCACTTTTGCCCTATAACTCGACATTATCACGTCTATCATATTCTATTGGTTAGAAGTAAGTCATAGAATCTGCCCATGCTCAAGAATAGGATCACTCACATAGGGTATGACTCACAGAGGGGATGCAGGGGTGGGATTGTCCTGGGGTATGTCCACCACACAAAAGAGCTTATTTTTGCAAGCTTTGCAAAAACACATGAGCTTGTGAACACAGTGCTCAGCCCCTCCCAGGGCCTTGGAGGAAGCCTTGCAAGTGTGAGGATCTAAAATTTAAGTTGTATTAGCTTCATGAAAAATCCACATCTGATAAAGGGTGGCGGGGGTGCATCTGACAGGACTGTCTGAAGGAAGGGATGGAGAAAAGAAAGTCCTTTGCTGACAGGACCCCAGGAAACTGGTCCATTTAATAAGCTGGTTACTGTGGGTTGCCTCCCTGCTGGGCCCCCAAGGGGGCCACCGCCCTGACCTGCTGTTGCAGGACCCAGCACACGAAAGCACAGGAGGTGATTACCACATGCATGAGTGAATCCCCCAGTGCACCCCAGTGTTTGGAGTGGCCCCACTGCTGCAATTTATATTCGGTTTCTGGGTTTGGCTGGCCCTACACTGTGAGTGCTTCCCACCCAGGTGCCCAGCAGCCAGCTCAGGCTGGATGTGGACCAGATGCAGGGTGAATGCAGGAAAGATGGGGTTGCAGTGGAGGGGAGATAAAGGTTTGCTGAGAGACCACATGAGACAGGTCCCCAAGCAGAGGTGCTCCCCCTCTAGGGGGTATCCCTGTGAGGACTGTAGTCCCCTGGGGTATGATCCATCTCCCCTGCACTGGCCCCAGGTCCAAAGAGGGGCTCAGAGTCAAACAGCCAGCTTTTTGCATGCAATGGGTTCAACCTCTGTTGGTTAATTTAAACTGGTAAACTTTAATGCTGAAGACAAGCATACATCTGCTTGAGGTGCTGTGTCTGTCTTCAGCGTGGCATCTCCCCATGCAAGAGCCACACTTGAGGCTACACACCTTGCCTGGGGGAAGATGGGCAGGGAGGCAGGATACCTGGGTCCCCAGCTCAATCCTGCACTTGCTGAGAGATCTCAAACGACCCCTCAGTTTCCTTACTGGCACAACAGAGGGTGTGAAATCAATGTGCAGACTCAGAGATCTTGGTTCCAGCAGTCTTGGGGGGAGTTCAATGGCGAATGCAGAATAAACTGGAGCTGCCATGTTGGGGGCGCAGGAAAACCCCCACCAGGCACCCTCCTATCCCTCCTCTGCTCAGCAGCTTGAAGACCAAGAGACAAAGATGATCTCTGAGGTCCCCTCTATTCTCGTTCTGTTCTACTTCCTAAAAGTGACAATGTGCAGGACAGCCAAAAAACGAGACAAACAGCAATAATGACAAAATCCAAAAAACGTTGTTTGTTCTGGATTTTTCCTTCTCTTAGCACTTTGGGGGAAGGTGAGCTATTGGCCAACAGTCTACCCAGATCAGCACCCTGGGTCTGGGCACCTTGTTCAGGCCACACAAGAGCTTGCCAGACCCTCTGGTGGTTTTCACAGCAGCTGATCATTGCCCTCCGGCCCCTTCAAGCAGGGCCAGCTCGGGGGCTCTGGCCCTTACAGGCTGTTTCAATAACAGTCACTTGATGCCTTTAGAGTCTTGTCTCTTTCTTTCTTGTGCAAGATCTTGTTAAGATCTGAAGGGGATTTTAAGGCAGAGCTGAGAGATTGTGAATAAACATTTCAACTCTGTCTTCAGTTACGTAGCTTCTCCTGATCCCTATGATTCTAGGAAGAAATGTTTAAGGCAATATGTGGTAAGATGCAAGCCATGAAATGTGATCCCAAAGTCCCACTGATCCTAAACAGTTCTTAAACCCACTCCTCCACTGCAAACCCCTCCCACTCCCTGCCTTCCCTTCCTCCCAGATCACTGCAACTGCCAGCAGGTGGCCTTTATCTCCACTCTCACTCTGCTGTGGTTTGAATGTGTCCCCCAAGTTCATGAGCTGGAAACTTATTCCCCAGTGCAACAGTGTTGTGAGGTGAGACCTTTAAGTGGTGATCAGGCCACGAGGCTCTGCCCTCATAAATGGATTAATGCTGTTATGACTGGAGTGAGTTCCTGATAAAAGGATAAGTTCAGGTTGCTTCTCCCATCTGATCCACTTTATGCCATGGGATGACACAGCAAGACGGCCCTTGCCAGATGCCAGCACCTTGATATTGGACTTCTCAGCCTCCAGAACTTTGAGAAATAAATTTCTTTATAAATCACCTAGTCTGTGGTATTCTGTTATAGCAACACAAAATGGACTAAGACACAATCCTTCTGGTCCACTCTCCACACTGCAGCCAAAAAGTGTAAGGGGCACATTTGAGTATGCCAAGAGCCAGGTGCAAAGACAGGACTTGACACAGAAGAGGTTTACTGAGGGAGGAAGCAGAAGAAAGTGGCAGAACCTTCAGACCCTAATGTGGGATTTGACATGTGAGGGAGAGAGGGAAAGAAAAGGGACCAGACAGAAAGTATCTCAGTGCCAAGAAAGTGACTGTTTGGAGGAAAAAGTAGTTAAACTAGCTGAAATAATCAAGAAAATGGGGGAATATATATGCCCACATATACAGAATAAAAAAATACAAATAGAGAAATATCAACAGAGATAATTGAAAGAGTCACAAGAGAATGCTTTGATCAGCTCTATGCAAATAAACTTGTAAAATTGAATAAAACTGATTATTTCTAAGAAAATGTAAATTATAAAACAACCCCAGAAGTGATAGAAAAAAACTGACACAATTTCCATTAAAAAAACCATGAAGTTCTTAAAAAGACCCCCATCCTGTGCCCAAACAGCACCAGGCCAGTGATTTCACATGGGAATTCTATCACAACTTGAGCGAACAGATGTTTCCAATACCACTTAAGCTATTTCAAGGCATGGAAGAAGCAGAAAAGTTACAAAAATCTTTAGAAAAAGCTAGTGTAACTCTGAACCCAAATTCAATAAAGATAATACAAAAATTTTGAAACTACCAACCAATATCTTAAGAATAGGAATGCAAAAATTTTAAGTAAAATATTACTAAATATTACAGACCACTTGATAGATTATAAAAAAGCATTTAACCTAACCTAACATGTTTTCATGATAAAAAAAAAAACAGTTAATAAATTAGGAATAGAAGAGAACTTCCTCAGCCTGATAAAAAGCATCTATGAAAAACTCACTTCTAACATCAGACTTAATGGAGAAAGCCTGAAGATCAGGAACAAGACAAGGATGTCCACTCTCACTCTTCCATTCAACATTGTACTGGAGGTTCTAGCCAGAGCAATTAGACAAGGAAAAGAAATTAAAGGCACCAAGATTTTTAAAAAAGTAAAACTTTCTCTACTCACAGATGACATGATCTTATATATAGAAAATCCTAAGAAATCTCCTAAAAAACTATTCAAACTAATAAATGTGTTCATCAATGTAGCTGGAAACAAGATTAATATACAAAACTAATTGTATTTTTACAATTCTAGAAATTGTATTTCTAGCAATAAAAAAATATAAAAATAACATTAAGAAACAACACCAGTATGTGAGGTAGCACATTTGTTAATTAGCTTGATTCAGTTATTCCACAATATATGCATATTTCAAAACATCATGTCATACACATAAATATGTACAATTTTATATGTCAATTAAAAAAATAATGATAAGGAAAAAATTTCTATTGTAAAAAAAAAAGAAAGAAAATGAAAACAACCCCATTTATAATAGCAGCAAAAAGAATAAAATACTTAGGAATAAATTTAACAAAGAAATGCAAGACTTGTACACTAAAAATTACAAAACATTGTTGAAATGAAAGAAATTGAAGATCACAATAAATGGAAACATATTCCCCATTCATGCATCAGAAGACAGTGTTGTTAAGATGGCATTACTCCCCAAATTGATCCACAGATTCAAAGCAATCTCCATCAAAATCCAAGCTGGGTTTCTTGTTGTTACAGAACTTGCCAAGCTGACCCTAATATTCACATGGACCCAGAATAACTAAAACACATTTGAAAAAGGAAACATTGGAGGAGTCACACTTTCCAACTTCATACTTGCTATACAAATCTGCAGAATTCAAGACTGGCACAAGCATGAGGATAGACATAAATTAATGGAACAGAATAAAGAGTCAGAAACAAACCCTTTTTGACAAGGGTGCCAAGGCCATTTGTCAAGCAAATGACATCTGTTGCCTATCGCCAGCAGTAGAAGTTGGATTCCTTCTGCACACCACATCTTGGTGTCGGAGTCACCAAGAAAAGTGCAGCACAGTCAGCACTGGAGGGAATGAGGCTTTATTCACATAAAGAAGGGACAGAGTACTATCAGTTCAAAAATAGGCATTGGTCTCCCATGGCCAGCAGAGCCCTCCCAGCAGCCAACACAGAGCAAATGGCCTGCAAGCACCCTTCTGTGATCCCACCCCCTCCCCACAGAGGACAGCTTTAGCAGTGGGGCTGTCCAGGTGCCATATGACACACATGCTTAGGCAGAACAAAGGAGGACACCTTGAGTCTGAAACAGAGAAAGGTATTCCCACACAAGGCCACAAGCCCAGCACAGACTGAGGACTCTGTATCTCCTGGGAAGGAAGAGCTCCAGGTCCAAGGCCATTTCTTGTGCTGGCTGAGTGGGGATCAAAAGACTGCATGCATAAGACTGCCTTTCTCAACACCATCCAGTGAAGGAAAGAAGTTTTTTCAACAAATCATGCTAGAACAACTGGACATCTGCATGCAAGAGAATAAAGATGGGCAAAAATTAACTACATAGGGATCCTAGACCTAAATGTAAGAGTTGAAATTATAAAATTCCTGTAAGAAAATATAGGAATAAATCTTTATGACCTTGGGTTAGTCAAAGCCTTCTTAGAAACAATAGCAAAAGTGCAAGCTACACAAGAAAAAAAATAGATAAATTAAACTTCATCAAAATAAAAAACATTTATGCTGCACGCTATGCCATTAAGAAAGTAAAAACACAGCCTAAAGAGTGGGAGAAAAACATTTAAATCATGCTTCTGATGAGGGACTTGTTTCCAGGATATGTAAAGATCTCTACACCTCAAGAATAAAGACAAACAATCCAATCAGAAATGGGCAAGGTGTTTGAATTGACATGTCTCTGACGAAGATATACAAATGGCCAATGTGCATATGAAAGACACTTAAGATCATGAGTCTCTAGAGAAATGCCAATCAGAACCACAATGAGATGCCACTTCGCACCAGTAGGATGGCTAAAATAAAAAAGGCAGACTATAACAAGTGTTGGTGAGGATGCCAAGAGACTGGAACAGCATACATTGCCAGAGGGGATGTAAAATGGCCAGCCACTTTTGAAACAGTGTGGCAGTTCCTCAAAATGCTAAACGCAGAGTTACCATATGACCTAGAAATTCCAATACCCAAGAAAAATGAAGACATGTCTACACAAAAACTTGTACATGAATGTTCATAACAGCATTACTCATAATATCCAGAGAGTAGAAACAACGCAGGTGTGTATCCACTAATAAAATGGAATATGACGCAGCCATGAAAATGGTTGTTACGGCATGGGTGAAGCTTGAAATCATTACGCTAAGCGAGAGAAGTCAGGTACAAAAGATCACAAATTGTACAATTCAGCTTTGTCTGGAACAGGCAAATCTATGGAGCCAGACAGTAGATTAGTGGTTGCCTAAGGCAGAGGGTACAGGAGAACGGGGAATGCCTGCTTTGAGGTGATGAAAATATTCTAAAATTAGATTGTAGTTACCTTCTACAACTCTGTAAAAAATATACTTTAAATGGGTCAATTTGGGGCTGGCCGGTTAGCTCAGTTGTTTAGATTGCAGTGTTATAACACCAAGGTCAAGGGTTTGGCTCCCCATACCAGCCAGCCACAAAAAAATAAAAGGGGGTGAATTTTACGGTATTTGAATGATCTCTCAATAAAGCTATAAGAAGAAAAGGGAAAAGAAAACAAGGAAGTTGGGGGGGTTGGATTTTGGGTTTTGGTTTTTGGTTTTGTTTTTCGTTTTTTTAGGTTTGGAGTAGATAAGTCCTTTCTATATATTAAAAAAAAATCCGTGAGATAAAGATTGATGGATTTGACTGTACAAAAATTGGAATCTTTTAATGGCAAACACCTCCACAATGTCGAAAGAAAATAACTATATAAAATATAAGCCACTCACGCCACAGATGAAGGGCTAATTTCCTCAATGAGTAAGAGCTTTTATGAATCAATAAGAAAAAGTTACAAGTCAATCTGGGAAAGGTAATGCTGCAGTAACAAAACAACTCGCAAATTGCACTGGCTTAAAACCACCACGGTTTCTTTCATGCTCATGTTGCATATCCATCTCGGGTCTGCAGACATTCTCTGCCCATCAGTTACACAGGGACCCTCTCAAATGTTGCAGTCTGCCATGCCAGGCAGAAAAGAGAGTGCTGGGAGGTCTCAAATCTCCAATGAAATGTTCAACCTGGTAGGGACACGTGAACCATGCCATCTTCAGCATTTCCCCAGATCGGTCTGCATCCCTAGACAGCACAGTTCAACTGCAAACTTTTGAATTGTGTATAAACGAAAACACCAGGGTACTTCAAAAGATACACGGACAGATTCGTATTATCTTTTAATTCTATTTTTCCATGAACTTTTTGAAGTATCCTAGTATACCAGATTGTTTTTTTCTATTGTTTGGGTTTTTTTGACCTAGCACCCTGTTCCCACATTCGAGTTGCTGCCGTGTCAGTAGTTCACTAATTATCCTTGCGACAGAGCATTCCCCACCACACAGACCACGATTTCTGTACCCATTCTTCTGTCAATGCCTCCTCCCCTCTGGGAGTTCCCGTGGTTTTGCTATTGCAAACAGCTGTAATGAACAGCCTCCATGGCAACGTGTCCCAGCGGATCTCTGGGTCATAAGCCATGTGACTATTTATGGCCAGATGACACCAGTTTGTCTTCCGAAGTCTTATTCCAACTTATGCTGACCAAACCCCCTCCAATTCCTCCCTCCTGCCCTCACTTAGAAGCTTCCGGGTGTTTCACATTGATATTGTCAAGCATTGATATCGGCAGACTTGATAACTTTTGACCATCTTTTTTGTGCAAAATGGAATTCACTTGTAGTTTGAACCGGCCACTCTCTAATGAGTAACGGGCATTTTTGCACCTGCTGATTGAACGTCTGTGTTTCCTCCTCTCTGGAGCAACCGATGACCTTCTTTCGTCCCTCTTTTTCTATGAAATATTGTTTCATATCTTTTGCATTTTGAGCATGGGCACTACCTATCCCAAAACCAATTTAAAATATTGAAAGTGTTAAGGAGTTAACTGGACTTAAGAGTCAGCAGTGGGGTGGAACGGCCGGGTGTGGAAGGTGGGTGGGGGGCAAGGAACTTCCACACCGGGGCACTGCGGCAGCTCTAGTCTGCCCCGGATGAGCGCTGGCCTTTGTTCTGCTCCTTTCTTTTTTTTTTTTTAACTTCCGAATATAACTTTGAGCTGACTGATGGTTTCAGAATTTCCGCTACTTTTTCTTTTCCTTTTTTTTTTTTTTTTTTTCTTTTTTGGCATTATCCCTGGATCGCTTCGAAATCGTAATGACAGTAAAACGACAGTAACAACCATGTCATAATCATGATCACCCTCCTCCAGTACACATGGAGCACCTGCTCTGTGTAAGGCCCCGCTTCAGAAGCCGCACTTAGACTTTTCGAAAGCTTTTGCTTCTTTTTCTGATCCGACCCTGGGCACCTCACCCACCCCCCAACACATTAGCCCGCGCAGGAACAGAACAGCCGCTCAAAGACGAGCCCGGGGCTTAGAGCCCAGGAGGCAGAGCCGTGGGACCGTGTCAGTGGACTCAGAGAATTTCAGAGACTCTGCAGAGAAATTTAGATCCCCCCAAGCCAGCAGCCTCCAGACACCCAGGGGTGTGTTGAAAGCTGAGACTTCACGTTCCTAAAACGTCAGCCCCTCTGTTTGCAGGCTCCCTTGCCCCAGGCTCGACTTTTGGAAGTTCGGGACAACTGTCATTGCAGCTTCAAAATAGCTGTTCTCAGATGGCATACAGCTAACTGAGTGTAAACAACTTTGTGACTCTAGCCAGGGTGTCCCAGTTACCACAAGAGGTTGCTAGGATATTATCTCTGCTGAGAAGTTTAGCCGCCAAGTTTGAGGACCAATGGCATGGTTTCACAGCCGGGAAAGTGGACAGATCTGCAAAGAATGCCCCGTCCTTCCAGCCAGGCCCCTCCCCGGGGTTCCAGGGCCCTTCTGGTGCCCATAAGATGAGGCAGGGCTTGGCTTCCCTGACAACCAAGGTCAGGCCAGCTGTGGGCTCCCAGGGGACAGGCCCCAAGCCATCCTTGTACTGCCCCTTCCCCCCACCAAGAAGGGGTCACTCGGTCCTGGAAGAGACCACAGGATGGCCACAGCCAGGCGCTGGGCGGACTCCAAGTCTCGTTAGCACAGCCATCTCTGGTGTATTTCCGGCCACAGTGCAGAAATGAGGACTTGCTGTTTCTTCTGTTTAAACCCCTTGTGGATGGCCTGGCCCCCACCAGCGTTCTTCCCCTTGAGATAGTGAGGTAAAGATGAACGTGAACTGGGGATCCAGGGTGCCTAGTGGTGGGGGAAGGGTACCCAACAGACCATCACTGCTCTGCACTGGGCCTGATCCCAAAGCCCCCAGGGCAAACCTCCCCCTCTGCTGCATCCCCTCAGGGCCTTTGCACATGCTGTGCCCTTTTGCCTAGACTGCTCTCAGCCCACCCTGTCCACAGGGCAGATCCAGCTCCTTGTTTAAGAGTCTATTCAAGATAGGGGGAGGCTGCCCTCAGTTACCCATGACAGCAGGGACCACATTAGGCTACAACTGTCCCTGTGCTTGGCTCTGTCCTCAGTGACGTTAGCCCTTCCTGCCCCTTTCAATTCCTACTCTCCTTGGGGTCCCTGAAGCACAGCCCTGTGCCCACTGCAAATCTTTGTAAAGATGGAAGAAGATAGGGACGGTGCGCTAGGCTCCAGGGAGGCCAGAGTGAACGCCAGAGTGCCCAGGGCCACATGAACCCCAAGATCAACCCTACTGAGGCCAGCCAGGGTCCCCCAGGGTAAGGATTGTCCCCCGCGGCATTACTGACACTTGGGGCTGGAAACTTCTTTATTGTGGGGGGCTGTCCTGGCCTCTATCCATGATACATATTGTGTCCCCTAAGTTTTATGTATTAGTAGCTTGATTCCCACTGTGACTGTTGAGAGGATGGGAAATCCTATTATGGGAATTGAAAGGTGGAGTCTTGAAGAGGTGATTAGATTCTGAGGACCATGCCATGGTGAATGGATTAATAATGGTGGTCATGGGTGTGGTTCTGAGGGCTTTAAAAGGAAAGCACAGGAGGAGCTCTCTCTCTCTGCTCCACTATTTTCTGCCATGTGAGACCCCTGGGTCACTGTCACCACCACCAAGGCCTTCCTTCACCAGATGTGTTCCCTGGACTTTGGACTTCCCAGTCTCAGAAACTATAAGCAATAAATTTGATTCTCTTACGAAGTACCTAGTTCCATGTATTCTGTTATAAGCAACACAAACGGTCTAATACAACCCACTAGACACCAATAGCATCTCCCCGACTCAGTTGTGACAACCCAAACCGCCTGTAGACATAGCCCAATGACCCCTGGGGCAACCCTTCCCCCATTAAGAGCCACAGCTCCGAGCAGCCCCCTGTCCCTTGGGAGGCTCAGTCACCCCAGCCAGCCCAAGGGAGGCGGGAGAGAACTGGGGTCCTGTCATGATGTCAAGCTCTCCCTCCCAATCTCCATGGCTGGGCTGCCCCTCTCCATCCCACTCGACGAGGGAGGGGAGGCAGTGCAGGGGTCAAGGGGTGGGCAGGCCAGGGCAGGGCAGGGTCCAGTGCACCATGTCTGTGTGGAGCAGGGCTGGAAATAAAAGACCTTTACCACAGAGAGCTGCAAAGGACTCAGACAGAAGAGGGCTGACTCATCCAATGAAGCCACAGCAGGTATCGCGCTCCCCAGGACCCCCATATGGGCAGAACCAGAGTGTGGTGGAAAAACAGCGTTGTTCTCACAGACCCAAACCCACGCAGGTGGCAACCCCTGAAAAACCAGCAGAGCAAACTTCGGGGGCAACCCGGGAGCCGGGCACCGCGGGCTAGCACTCAGGCTGCGTGACACTGGAGGCCACAGCTGGGCCCTGCTGTGATTCGGTTGATCTCCAAGGGAAAGTGTTTGGTGCTGCAAAGGTGTGAACAAGCCCATTCCTCCCATCTGCACCCACACGCCCATGCCCCAGGGCCGTCAGCACCCTGGCTTCAAGCCACTCTCCCTGCCTCCCTCCCACCCCCTCCAATGCATGCCCCACCCAGAAAGCAAACCTGGCCGCACCTTGGTGTGACAGCCTGGTGGCCCACTTCCTGTCCTCCTGCGCAGACTTCAGACCTCAACCCAAGTGTGGCCTGCCCTCCCGGCAAAGACAAATTTGTTCCCACGTGGCGCACCCTCAAGGCACCAGGGACCTCTCCCCACTGGACATTAACTCCACGCGGGCAAGACTGGGTGGGCTTTTGCTGCATTTCTGGATCCTAACAGGAGACTTGCGGCCAGTGGACTCACTAATGATTGGGTGGGTAAATGAGTGAGAGGCGGGCAGGGACAGGGGCTGTCTCCTCGCTGCAGAGGACAGAGTTCCAGACTGTGGCCGGCCATGGAAGGCTGACCAGCCCCAGCCACTGGTGCCTCAAGCCGCTTCTACTCCAGAAGGTGAAGTGAGACCTCCACAGGCCAGCCTTGGTCCAGAGGGACCCGTCAGCCAGCTGGGGAGGATCCAGAGGTCACAGTGAGGTGCAGAGTGGAGCCCGGCCCTGGGGCTAGATAGGACCTACCCCAGAGATGGGAAGGCCACTACTGGCTGCCAAGGCCACCGCCGTGAGTTCAGTCAGTGCTAAGACCTGCTGGACAGTGGGTAAAGCTGGTGCACAGTGCACAGAGGGTCCTGCCAAAGGGGAGCTCTGCACATGGAATTCCTGCGAGCCTGGGGCCGAGGCACCGAGTGGCCCGGGTGGAAACAGGAAGTGGGAGTGGACATCCCCACCGCACAGGGAAGACCTGAGGACAGAGAGCTTGCCTGCCTGGAGCCCCCTCCTCCATGGGGGAGCAGACCCATGCCCATTCCCATGCCGCCTCAGCTGCGGTGGGGACACTGCGTCCCAGGAAGGGGCTGCTACAGGGATCTGCCAGGCAAGCCCAGAGGCTGCGCTGGGGTCTCTGGAGGACAGGTCGTGAGAACGGCGGTGGAAGACGCCCCACCGAGAGGCTCACCGGAACCTCGGCCTCCACGCCGCCCCACCGGGCGCCGGCCCCATACAGCCCCTCTGCAGGGCTTGGTCTCGGGATCCTGGGAAGCCCCTCCTGGTTTCACTCCTTTGGGCTTGTCATTAAAAAACTTGAGAAACTTGTCCGCCATTGGGGTGGGGGCGGCATCGTTTGAAGTTGGGAACCAGGTGAGAGGCCTTCTGGAGTCTTCCAGTGTCAGCAAAGGGTGAGCAATGGTGTAGAAACGTGGCCTTCTTTTTGCCTGACTGGGTGGAAGATTCAAATCCATCCCGGTAGGAAGGAATCTCATCGTGCCCTGTGGCGCAGATCCTCGGTAACAGTCACTTTGAATGGTTTCAACCCCGAGCCTCCTGACGAGCAAACATTTCCCCGGAAACACTGACTCCCCATCGATAAAGCCACGGGCACCTCTCGTGAAGGCAGGGTCCCTCCTTTCCATACGCCCTGGAGTCGTGCCTGCTCTGGGGCCTGAGGTACGTGACGGGCAGGAAGGTCACGTGCCCGAGCCACGGTGGTGCCTGACATTAACATCTGGGGGGTGTGGAAAGGGCCGGCAGGAGTGTGAGGCCCACAGACCCAGCTAAGCTGGGCAGGGTTCAGGGAAAGGCTCCCAGCCGAGGTAGGGGGAGAGGCTGGAACACTACGGGAAACTGAGGCAGATGCCCAGTGATCAGAATGAGAATGCACAGGGGGAGCTCATGAAAAGCAGCTGTTCTCTCAGGAGGCCAAGCTTCTTGCTGAATTAACCTGTGGCTCACCAGCCATCCCACCACCTGCTGGTGCAGGGGCTCTAGGGTCTGGCTTCCTCTGCTCAGAGGGTACTGGGGCTGGAGAAGACCCTTCCCCATCGATCTGCTTATCCATTCATGCATTATGCTCTCAGGATCCCCCACTTGCTCGCTGTGAGGCTTCCTGCTCTTGGGCCAGACTGCAGGACTCCCTGGAATGAGACGGCAGCCCCCTTGGAGAAGGCTTCCTCAGTGCCCACCACACTTCTCCTGCACCGCCCCTTCCTGCCACCAGCTCCTGCCCAGGACCAGGGCTGGCTCCACTGTGCTCACCTGCTTCCAGGCTTCTGTCTCTTGTTTGAAGCCGGGTGACAAACTAAACCTTAACTAACCATGACTCAGACAGCTGAGGCTCTCAGCAGTGCTGGGTTATGGCCCTCCAGAGCTCAGGGTGTGAAGCAAATCTCAGCAAGGCACATCGCAAGAATACAATCCCAGACCAGAATCCATGGAGTCCTGGGGCCGGGGCGCATGCATTGAATCTGCTGTTTGTCTGAGTCCGTTCCCTGGAATGTTGGTCCTTTTGGCCTTGAGGACGCTCAATCAGGAAAGACTCGTTTCACAGCGGACACTGAGTAGGGACAGCAGAGATTACAGCTGCCAGCAACTATTTACTGGAAGGAAGGAAGGAAGGAAGGAAGGAAGGGAGGGAGGGAAGGAGGGAGGGAGGGAGGGAGGAAAGGAAGGAAGGAAGGAAGGAAGGAAGGAAGGAAGGAAGGAAGGAAGGAAGGAAGGAAGGAAGGAAGGAAGGAAGGAAGGAAGGAAGGAAGGAAGGAAGGAAATGTGAATGGATGGTAGATGGGTGGATGGGTGGATGGGTGGATGGATGGATGGATGGATGGATGGATGGATGGATGGATGGATGGATGGATGTGTGAATCCCCAGTGAGCCTGGCTCTGCAGGTCTGCAGAGGTCCCGGGGCATCTATACTTTTGTAAACTCTCCAAGTCCATGCCTGTGAGGAAATAAAGAGGAGGGGGTTCCCCCAGCCCTGCCCCTCACCTGGGATCCAAGTCCTGGGTTTTTCCTGTAGATCTGAGCACCCCCCCGCCCCAGTGCCTGACACCAGCGGGGGTGCAGGCACAAGATCATGCCTTCACCAAGGGGACCCTGAGTCACCAGGGTGTGTACAGAGAACAAAGACCAGGCCCGGGAGGGGCCATGACAGAGCCACTCAAACTTGCAGGAGCTTTAGGATGGAGGGACGCCTCCAACATCTGCGGTGCTGACTCACGGCTGGGGGTGGAGGGCGTCTCTGCCCAGCCTCTCCAGGGGCTGGGCTCCCATTCCTAGAAGTGCTCGGATGACGATGGCAACCCACCCAGAAGGGGGGATCCAGGAGAGTTTCACAAAGGGGGCTATTTTAGAAGGTGTGAACAGAGAAAAGGGAAACCAACGGAGGGGGAGGGAAAAAACTAGGGCCCCCGGGCTGACAGCAGTGGGTGGGGAGACATCACAACCCCGGGTCTGAAGGGGCCAGAACGGGATGAAGCTGGGCTATAGAAGAGACCACCCCAAGGAAGCCTCCCCCTCTGGTGTAGGAACAAGAAGCAGGGACAGATCCCTCAGCCTGTCTCTTCCTGACCAGAGGCTCCTGTCACCCAAACCCAAGCAGAAGCCACAGGACAGGGAGGACAAGGGGCCTCCTGCAGCCAGTGCAGGTCAGCGCCTGAGCACAGGGCTGGGAGGGTATGGAGGTGCCTCTTCAGGATACCAGTGGTGGCGGGGAGTGTTGCTCTCCATGACCTGTCAAGTCCGCTCGTGGGCAGAATTTGGGGCAAGCTAAGTCCTTGCCTCCAGTGGCTTCAGGATGGGGAGCTACCTGCACTGTTGCAGGAGCTCACAAATGCAGCCACTTCATAGGTGAGCACATGTGTGGCACTGCCCATCGAGCTTCTCAGTCAGATTGGACTTGTTAAGTGACAGTCGCCCCTAGTGCACAGGGCAGGTCTAGGGTTTGATGACAAACCCAGGCAGGAGTAATGAGATGGTGTGGGCCAGCATTCAGGAGGATGAATGGATTTCCCTTCCAAGTGCAGGGCCAGGCAAGCCCTGCCTCTCAGGTGACAGGGCTCCACCTCTGGGTGCTACAGAAGGTGGCCACCCACGGTGGTCCGTGGGAGAGCTGGATGGAGGTAGGGATGCTGACTTATCAGCCCACAGTTCAACCCTGTGAGGCAGGGACCCCAAGAGTGGCCGAGGAGCCTTGCCGGACACTTTAGAAGGACGTGAGAACCAGATGGGGCTGACCGAGCTCCACAGGTTACCAGGAGAGCTGTTTGCTTCTGCAGGAAGGTGCATCCCAGGGAGTGAAGAGCCAGGGAGTGAAGTGCACACGTGTAGCCCATGAGGGTGTGACCACTGTGGCCAGTGCCCACCTAGACCCAGAAACAGTAGCTTCCTTTGTAGTTTTGAGTCATCGCTTGACCATCCTGCCCATCTTAACTGAGAGCATAGAATCTTCCTCTTGAGGCCTCCGTCACTGATGTGAATTGTCCCAGAACCTCAGCACTTCCATAGCCCAAAGGATTCCGTGTTACTTCCTTGTGGAAGCCGCAGGGGACCTGACTGCCCTCAATCCCTGGAGAGTCCCGTGTTTGACTGAAGCTATTTCTGTCACCACCACAGGGTGTCGCTGTTGAACACCAGGCCTGCGCATCCCTGCCCCCTGCCTGCTCGGGTCCTCGCAGGCGTCTCATGCTTGGGCTCCAAAGGGCGTGTGCATTCAAGAGCATGTCACGTTCCCCATCAGGAGCTCCTGCAGGCTAGTTTGGCAGGACCAGCTCCCTGTCACCTTCAGCTCAGCTGGCGAGCCTGGGGGTGGGCTCCCTTGAGTGCTATGGGTCCTTAGTGCCCTCTTTTGTCTATGAACCTCAGTTGGAACCATCCCAGCACATTAGAGAGTCTCCCAGGTGGTCAGCGCTCCTATTCCCTTGCCCCCAGGAGGCTCTTTGCTCCTCCCCGGCAAGCAGCTCATCAGGGGTATTGGAGGGAAAGGGACAGTCCAGCCACAAGAGGTTCCATTATCCATTCCCTCCAGAGCCTGCTCGTCTAACCCTTTCTCTACATGGCCACTCTCTTTAACCATATTGTCAGAAAAGCAGATTGCACCTTCCAGCCTTCACAGCAATAAAAAGGTGACATTTCTCCTGTCTGACACCCCGCCAGGTAGAGCAGATTCTATCACTGACAATAGTTGCTTGAACCCTGAGTCCTGAGAGTGGGGCCTTGAGTGTGAGGGGCAGAGGGGGGGACAGGGAAGGGGGAGAGGAGGAGGAACAAAGTCCCTTCCCTCCACTCAGGACCAGACTAGTGGGAAAATTTTGACAGAAGAAATGGGACTTTGTCCATCCCCCTCCTCCCTTTGGCAGCTTTGTTTGTCCCCACACCCCCTTACCCCAAGCTCCCCGGGGCAGCACCCACCTTCGCAGTGCCCTGGGGTCCCTGGCACATCCCCAACAGGTCCTGTCCTCTCAGGGCAGCTCATCCCCTTTTGGGTGTTAGCAGGAGGACACGTTGAACAAATTAATTCACACTAAAGTGAGAGTGGCTGACAGATGGCTAACCCTCTAGGAGCTATAAGCATTTTCTAAAAAGGTGGTTCCAGAGCCTAATTACTCACTAACCAGTGAGCTTCACACCTGTGCCAAATCAAAAGACAGCTGGGTGGTGTGTAGGGGATTCCTGGAGCCGGGCATGGAGCAGGCACTCTAGAGCCAGCCCTCAACACTGCTCCCGCTCTTCCTAGGTTTCTTCCTCCCCTAGCTCTCTGAACTCAATGTGTCTGTCCTGGTGCCCTTTGAGGACAGGGGGCCCGGGTGGGAGCAGTGGGAAGGTGGCCCTGGACTGAGGCCCCATGGGACTGAACTCTGGGGAAGTCAAGTGCGATCCTGGAGATCCTACCAGAATTGCCCCCTGTGGACCCTGAACTTCCCCAGCACCTTCCTGAGATCCTCGTTGCCCCCAGAGGACCCTCTGGCTTCACTGAAGTGAACTCGGCCAGAGGTGAGTCACCAAAGGCCAGCATCTGCTGACCAATTTGTATTTGTAATGCCCCACTGTATTAGTCGGCTTCTGTTGCTTATAGTGTAATACCTGGAACTGGACAATTTGTAAGAAAATGAAATGTATTACAGTTTCAGAGGCTGGGAAGTCCACAGTCCAGGGAACACATCTGGTGAGGGTCTTTGGTGGTGGCTTTACAGCAATGTGGGGGTCTCACACGGCAGAAAATAGCAGAGCAGAGAGAGAGACACTCATGTGCTCCCCTTTTAAAGCCCTCAGAACCACGCCCCTGACCACGATTATTAATCCATTCATTATGACAGGGTCCTACAATCTAATCATCTCTTCAAGGCCCCACCTTTCAATTACCATAGTAGGATTTCCCAGCCTCAACAGTTACAGTGGGGATTAAGCGTCTGATATATGAACTCTGGGGACACAATTCAATCAACCCACAGCAACCCCCCTTCCCCGGCAGGAGGGTCCAAAGCAGACTCAGCCTGCCTCTTCCCATGGAGGAAACCCCATGGGGTTCACGCCTCTCAGCAACCCAGGAAGCCGAGCCCTTCCTCGCTTCCCATGGACACACTCAGAGCCTCAGAGACGGCGGGGTGGCAGTCCTCTAATGACACAGATCAACCTGTTTAGGATAGCCCCGTGACCCCGGTGAAGGGCTCCCTGACCCCTATGGGGCACTTCCTGGCAGGACTCGACTTTCAGGGGTGTCACAGAGGACATGGCCACCAGCCCCCAACATCCCTGGTATCGTCAGTCTGGAGGATGCCAGCGTCCCTGCCTCCCCTAGTTCAGGTCAGCACGCGTAGGCCAGGCCCAGCACACCGGGTGATGCCTACTCTGCACCGGGTCCAGCGCGAGGTGCTCTCTGCAGCTAAGGCCCAGGGCGAGACAGGAGGGCCCAGGCTCGCTTAAATAGGTTAGCCAGTTTCTCTGAGCCTCAGTTTCCTCATCTGGAGAACACGGGGAATAGGAGTCCTCCCTCCAGGGTGGGTGTCCGAGTTCCATCCACCAAAGGGAAGCGTGCAGAACCGAGCCAGGCAAGGAGTAAGTGCTGGACAGATAAAGTTAATGATAACATGACGAGTGTGATCGTTACTTTATCCCTGTTCTCATGGTGAAGCAGGCATAGGAGCCGACAGCTACAGTAAAGCGAGGAAAGGCGAGAGGGAAAGACAGAGAAACAGAGACAGACAGGGACAGAGATAGAGTGGGACAAGGAGAGACAGAGATAGAGAGGGACAGAGAGACAGAGAGAGACAGAGATGGAGAGAGGCCGAGCCAGTGAGACAGAGAGACAGACAGAGACAAGTGGAGACCGGGAGCCGGCGAGCTGTGGACGCCGGGCCCTTACGAGGAGCACCTCTCAGATGGGGCAGGGGAGGGCGGGTGTCATCTCACTGAGAACTCAGCACCGGCAAGGCCCGGGCTGTGGAGCAGCAGCAAGGTGATCTGGGCCACGCCGAGGGAATGGCGAGCACGAAGCCCAGACCATAGGGACGATGGGAGGGGTCCTAGGTAGGAGAGAGAAGTGGTTAGGGCTGGGGTGGGATGGCGCAAGATGAGGCTGGAGCTATGGGGGGGGGGTGGCTGGAGCCCAACTGGAGGGAACATGGGTTTTCTCCTGCAGGTGGTGGGGAGCCCCTGAAGCCACCAGGGCCTTTTGCGGGGGCTTTCACAGGCAGGACTGGAGGCGGGAGGCTGGGTGATGTCTACAGACCACAGCGGTGCGCAGGAGTCGACGGTGCGGGGACCGGCTGCAGCGCCCAGGACCTGGATGCGTCGCTGAAGGCTAAGGTCCCAGGCTGCTCTGCTGTCCAGGGCACAGCCGAGGCAGAGGGGCAGAGCCTCGGCGGCCACAAGGGGCAGCAGTGTGGCCTCCTGTGTCGTGGCGGGAATGAGTTCATGTTTTTCTGTTACAGGAGCCAGTAAGGCAGCTGCACCGTCCGCAGGGCCCGGGGCAAGACGAAAACGTGGGCCCTTTGTTTTCTGCAGGGAGAAGGTGCCCCTCAAGGCAGCGACCTACACTTTTCTCTTCCTCCTGCAGCCCCTGTCTTGACTTGTCCTGGTGTTTTTTATTTGCCACTTAATGTAAAACAGAGAAACGCTGAAATTGTTCATTATTGGCATGAATTTTAGCCTTCCTCTTTACCTTGTGAAATGCCGGTTCTGAAAGCGACTCGAGAGCATTTGACACGCACGTGTGCAGCATCACAGATTCACACACGCGTGTGTCACGGCTTGGGCATCTGCATGTTTGCTTTTGCCAGAGCAATGAAAACACGGTCTAAAACCATCTCAACTGTTTTTATTTCACTTCTTTCTGGTCCCCTCTCCATCACCATTTCCAGCATCTGTGGCCGGCTACACAGAGACGTGACACAGTAGAAATGATGGGCTGGGCTCCTTGGTCGCTTGTGTTTCTTAGAACCCCTTGCCGTCTTTCTCTGTCGAGGTCCTGCTCACTTGGTCAGCTGTCGCACGCTGACCTTGTACTTAACGTGGGCGTCACTGAACATCCGGCTGTGGCAGGTGCTTGGAACTCTGAGCTTATGTGTATTCGCACTGCGAACACTGTCCACAAATGGGTGGCACACAAGGGCACACGTGCCTATGTCACTCGAGCCCTCTGCCCGGACTTCACTTAAACACACAAGGTCAACCATGATGCTTTGGGTGACGGTGGGGGTCGCGCACTGTGAGGCCCGCTCTTCTCACCCCTTGGGGCCTTTGGTCTGTCTGCAACGCCAGCGGGCTTCCCTGAGACCAGGGAGCCTCTGGATCCTATCTAGGTCAAAATCCTATAAATGATACGTTTCTTGGTTAATGAGTACAGTTACTTCCCACTGGGGTAAAGTTAGGGGCACAGATTTAATTTAATATCTTTTTTTTTTTCTCTCCTTTTTAACATCAAGGTTTCTAAACCTACTTGGTTCTTATTTTAATTTCAATCTGCTTTTATCCAAATCCCTGAAGACCAGCAGAAGAGCTGGCCCATATCTTCAGCAAGTGTTGGGGCGGGGGGTGCGCAGGGAAAAAGAGAGAGGGGAGAGAGAGGACAGAAAGAAGGGTGTCGGGGGGAGAGAGAGAACAACAGCCAGTAGCTTGCTTGGCAGAGGGGGCACCTGATGAGGGGGCAGGTGCTGTCCCAGGCTGGCCTGTGCAGGGAAGGGGGTCATGGGGACATAGGGGACGAGGGTCTGCAGAAGCCCAAGACACACCCAGGCCTGGGTCAGTCCGGGTTAGGCCTGTGCCCGTGCCCACCAGGACAAACAAAGGAGCTGCAGTCCCTCCGCTGGGCCTCCTCCGCACCCCATTTGTATCAGGGAGAAGTCAAATCCGTGCACGGAGCCAGCGTGTGGCTCATGGCACCCTGGTGTTTGCAGATGGCTGCACCAGCGGGGTGGGTGGCCTGAGCGTGGCTTACGGCATTTATTTATCCTTTCGGCAGTAATGCATGAGCTCCCTGAGAGGAGACTGAAGGTGGTGGGACAGTGCATTCCTGGACGCTGGCATCACAGCTGAGGCCTGGGTCAGGGTTGCAGGCGTGGCTGTCACCAGGTGACAAATTGGTCTGCTCTGGAGGGAAGCCAGTTCTGACCGCCTCTGACTCCTGGAACAGCTCTGGGGGTGGAGTGCGGAGGGAGACCCAAATGTAGAAGGCGTCCCTGTGTGCCGAGCATCACAGAGTCTTCTCTTCTACTCTTCCCCACGGCAGAAGAGGGACCAGCGACAGCTGACATTCACCGAGTGACACCTGGCCACCTCTTTGAGCATTTGTACTCTCAAACTCATCTCTGCTGCACAGCAACCCTAGGAGGGAGGCACCCTCATGGCCCCTATTTTATAGACGGGGAAACCAAGGCAGAAAAGGGTTAAGTAGCTTGTAAGTGATGAAACCAGGAGGTGAGCAGACTGCCTGCACTCAGCTGTGGCCTCCTGGTGGCAGACATCTCCGTCCCCAGCTTACTGGTGAGGACATTGAGGCCCCAAGGGCGAGGGTCTGGCCCAAGGTCACCTGGCTGGCAGGTGGCTCAGAAGGAGTCACACCCAGCCCTGTCCAAAGCCAGAACTCTTTCTTCCAAACTGGATGGCCAAGGAGGTGTGGCCCCCCCCACCCCTGCCTAAAATGTTCACGATTCTGCGTTCCTCAGGGTGCTTCTGGCTGCAGGGGACAGAAACTTAACCAAAACTTAGAAAAGGGAATGATTAAGTCACATCGCTGAGAAGTTCACAGGGACCACTGGAATCTGCCTCCCTCCTGCCCTGCTCGGCTGTCCCCTGCGCCACCCACAAGGAGTGGAAGATATGCTGCCAACAGCTCCAGGTTGTGTCCCCCCAGGGTTCTAGCAAAACTCCCAGGGCTGACTCTCCCAGGCCAGCCTGGGTCACACGGCCATCCCTGGACCTACCACTGTGGCCCACGGCTTCAGGCCCACCCTACAGCTGGAGAGAGAGGTCAGCTCATTCAGGCCTCGTGCAGGAAGAGAGGAGAACAGGCCCCCAGGAAGAACGGGGCCAGGAAGTAAAGGCAGCAACCCCCTCCCCCACTGCAGACATGAGAGGATCTGGGAAGGGGCACGGGAACGCATTTGCCCCCAGTGTCCCTGATGTGCAGTCCCTTAGCCCCTCATTCCAGACATTCAAGGATGCTCTCACTGGGCCATGCCCTGCACCGGAGACTAGAGATACAGGACGGCTGAGGCCCTGCCACGGCCAGCGAGCTCAGCATCAGGAGAGGGTCCCCGGAGCAGCCCCTGCGTTGACCTCCAAGCTCACCTTGACCTTGAGACTCAGCACAAAGATCCACTTGCACCAGAGAGCCGGCGAGGAAGACCTTTTGCTGATGATCTCTTCGGCAAAACCAAGGGGTGTTTAAGTCACAAACCCAGTAGTGCTCCCGCTGCGTTCCAAGCCTGTCCTCCTGTCTGCCGTCTTCCCCGCAGCCGTGCACAGGTCCTCTTTGCCCACCTTTCCCACCCTTCCCCCAAGTTGCTGCTGGGTGTGGGATGGGGCTTCAGTTTCTGCAAATCTAAAGGGATTTTTTTAATTGAGGAAAATTTTACGTAATATAAAATTTAGCATTTTACCCATTTTAAAGTGCACAATTCGGTGACATTGAATGCATTCACAAGGTTGTACACCACCACCACCGTCTATTCCAGAATGTTCTCACCATCCCCAAAGAAACTCGTACCCAGCAGCAATCTCTACCTATTCCCTGTCCCCCAGCCCCTGAAAACCACCTGTCTACTTTCAGTCTCTAGGGACTTGCCTATTCTGCACATTTCATATAAATAAAATCATGTAATTTGTGGTCTTTTGTGACTGGCTTCTTTCACTTAGCATAATGTCCTTAAGGTTCATCCACATGGTGGCGTGTCGTGGGGCTCCACTCCTTTCTGTGGCTGAATACTACTCCACGGTGTGGATGGACCGTGATCTGTTGATCCATGCACCAGTTTACAGGCCCTTGGTTGGCTTCCACCTTCCAGATACTGCAAATAATGCTGCAGTGAGCGTTCGTGTGCAGCCTTTTATTTGAACACCTGTCTTCACTTCTCTTGGAGTGGAATTGCTGGGCCATGTGGTAACGCTGGGTTTAACTTACTGAGGAACCGCCAAACTGCTTCCCACAGTGACGGCACCATTTTTCATCCCCCAAAAGGGGTATTTGGGAAGCCAAGCTTGCAAAGTTATTGGAAGGATGTTGGCAATGGGTCAAAGCCCCTGCACTTGAGGGCCTTCAGCAGACAGTGCAGAATCAAGGCGAGGCTTAGGACAAGCTGAGCAGCCACCACTCCAGCTCCAGCTCCAGCTCCTCCACTTGCAGGCTGTGTGACCCTGAGCAAGCTACTCAGGCTCTCTGAGCCTCACTGTCCTCATCTGTCCAGCAGGGCTGTTGTGAGGGCTCAATGAGCATTTGAAATGTCTGGATCAGCTTTGGGCTCTGTGCAGGTGAGTTCCCATTACCTCCTGCCCCCATACATGCCTGGCCTTTCCCGTTTGAACCGTTTGTAAGTGCACAGCTCAGAGACGTTAAACACATTCACATTATTGTGCAGCCAACACCAACATCTGTCTCCAGAACCTTTTCATCTTCCAAACTGAAGCTCTGTTCCCATTAAACACCAACTCCTCATCCCTTCCCTCAGCTCCGGACGTGTCTCTCTCTCACCATCTCTATCTCTATTTCTATCTCTCTGTCTCTCTCTCTCTCTCTCTCTCTCTTTCTCTGTCTCTCTGTCTCTCTCTCTCTCAGCATCTCTTCTTGTCCTGCAGCTGGGGCTATCAGTACCACCTTGCAGGGAGGAGAGACTCTGCAGTGGGCTTAGGCCACACGGCAGCCCCAACTGTGACCAGGTCCGCAGTTCTTCCCGTTTTGTGCTCAGCCTCCCACAAGCCCACCATCCCTGCTGCAGAAACCAGAGCTCAGACATGGCACTTAGAGTGAGGGTTTAACGCCCATAAAATCCAAGGAACTCAATAATCCCAAATAAGGTCTCCTATGCATTTCCCCAGGAACCCAGCCCAGAAGGCAGCACTCAGAATGTATTTTAGAAGGAAAAAAACACCACTCTTCGATTTTTCTCAGGTCTCTCAGTATAAGACAGCTACGATCGTATCTCCAGGTCCAAACAAAAGAGGCCCACAGGCGCCCGCCAAACCCTGCAGTTCCAGGCATTCTTGCCGAAAACTTAAAACAGCCACATCACCCACAGGAAGGTGATAAGTGGGGTTCAGGTTTAACAAGCAGAATGAAATCCACCGTTCCTGGTGATCGGAAGGATTTCTGGGAAAGGAACAATTCTCAGATCAGATGTTCACATTGCACAGGCCCCTGCACTTAATCCTTTAATGACTGTGATTTTTAAAAGTTTCCAAAGAGGCATTACTGGAAACCCAACATCCTCACCTCACCCGAGAATAAGCTCAGCCCAGCCAGGCACAAACTCCACTCTCCTCCAGGGAGGCAGGGGCGTGGGGGCTGGTGTGTGTGTGGCGGGGGTAGGGTGGTCTCCAGCCTCCCCAGGCTCAGCCACCCCACCCCAACCCTGATCTCAACACTGAGACAGGCTCAAGCCCAGCTCCCAGTGTCTCCTCTCAGCCATGGGGAGGCTTCGGCTCAAGGTGCTTAATTTCTTCAGGTGTCAGTTTTCTCACCAGCCAAATGGGTGTAAATGGGTTTAAACACTGACTGAGAAAAGGGCTGGCATGTGGTGATGCTCACTTAGATGTCGTTGTACCGTCTTTGATATCATCAAGGTCCCCTCACTTGTTTGACAGACATGGAGGCCGAGGCATGGTGGGCAGGTGCACCAGGATCAGATCAGGCAGCTCCCATGTTTGGGGCCAGCCCGGACCCCGGCAGGGCTGCCTCCAGGCCCTCTGCCCTCCCCCGCTGTTCACCTGGCCCCAGCTCTGCACCAGGCCAGGTCCTGAGGTTTTTCGCTTGTTTTGTCCTGACATCTCCAGGAACAGGGACTATCACATCACCCTGTTTGACAGAGGAGGAAGCCCCCATCCAGGGATGTCGATAACTTACCCAAGGTCACATGGCTGGTACAGGAGAGAGTAAGGCAGTTCACCTCCCTGACCTTTACACCCATGGGCCACCTGGCTCCGTCCAGAGAGGAGGAAGGGGCAGGGCTGGCCTCACCAGGGGCCAATTGCAGCCAAGACCCAAGAGGAGTCCCTGGCCCACCTAGGAAGTGGGACCCTGACAGCCTTCTTCTCCAGCAGTGCGGCTGCTTCTCAACAAACCTCCAGAGCCATATTCCACAGCAGGTGCCAGAATGAGGAACAGGGCGTCCAGGCAGCTTTGTCTGCTTACCAGGCAATAGCCCACTGTGGCCCAGGATGTGGGGATTCTGAGGAAGTGATCAAGGCTTGGGCTCCAGAGCAGCCAGGGTGGCACATGGAGGGCTCCCTTTTCTCCTAGGCAAAGTGCCAAACTCCTCCCTGTGGCTTGCAGGGCCCTGCATGGGTGCTCCTGTGCCGGCCTCCTTTCCCTCCTGCTCCAACCACAGTGGGCTTCTTTTAGACCCTTAACATGTCAGTCTCCTCCTGGCCACAGGGCCTTTGCACCTGCTATGTCTTCGGCCTCATCACCTCCTCACCAGTTAAGTCATGTTTGTCCTTCCATTTCCAGCACCAGTTTCATTCCCTGGTGTAGCAGGTTGAACAGCGACCCCAGAAAGATATGTCCAAGTTCTAATCCCCTGCACTTGTGAATGTGACCTTATTTAAAATAGGGTCTTTGCAGATGTAATTAAGTTAAGGATCACAAGATGAGATCATCCTAGATTAGGATGAGCTCTAAATCCAATAATGAGGGTCTTTATAAGAGACAGAAAAGGAGAAGACATAGAGACACACCGAGGGGGAGGCCCTGTGATGGTGGAGGCAGAGGTTGGAGCCTTGCATGCATCTACAAACCAAGGAACATCCTTCACCCTGGAATCTTGGGTTGTTACCTCTCTTTTTTAGGGCTTTTCAGAGTTTACAAAGTAGCTTTATGCACTGCCTTAAGCAAAATGAAAGTTTATTTTTCATGTAAAAATCCTGGGGTACATGGACGAGGACTGGTGCTCCCCAGTTTCAGAGAACCAGGCTTCTTACATCTTGCTGCCCTGCATTGTGAAGTCTCTGTGCCTAACGCCACTTCATGGTCTAAAGTAGTTGCTGTTGCTCCAGCCCTTGCAGCCCTGTCCCAGCGGAAGACAGTGGGAGGGGCAAGGGCAAGAGCGTTCCACTCTCTTTAGGATAATTCCCAGAAGTTGCACTCTTGTGCACCATCATGATGAACTGTAGGTGAAATAATAGATCATTTTAGAAAGCTTAGGTGACATTTTCTCTTTTAATTCATTAATTAATTCCATCAACATCAACTTTGCATCTACCATGTGCCTGGCACCACTGGCCTCTCTCTATACGTTTGTCTTACATATTCTCACAGCAACCCTCTAAGGCAGGTCCCAAGCCCATTTTACAGATGAGGAAACTGAGACTCAGAAACTGACCTGCCTGTAGCCCCACCCAGAGGACACGGCCAGGCTGGAGCCCAAACCTGGCACTGGCAGGAACAGGCCCCGGCTTCACCTCCCCAGCCCTCCCTTGTGCACCCAAGCATTCTCCCCTGTCTGGGTGCCACAAGTCACGGCCCCTTTGTATTTCCTCTTCATTTCCTGTGAGTCACACTGTTCAGTCCACCCCAGATCATTCCTCAGAAGGAACACCCAGGGATGGAAAGTGGCCACTGAGCCCTAGGAGAGTCCAACAACAACTCCCGGCTGGCTTAGAGGAAGGATGCCCTCAACAACAGGCCCCCTGGCAGGTGATCCCAGGGGATGTCCTCCTTTTCCATGAGGCTGGCCTCTCCCAGAAGGGGGCACGGGGGCTTTCCTGTCCCAGGACCAAGGGGATCAGGTAGCTGGCTCCATAGGGAGACTTCCATAGGGCCCTCCCTAGGCTGCTCCTGGGGTGGCAGGAGGGTCCCCTTCTGGGCTGTCACCAGGCTCCAGGCTCAAACCCCAGGGCCCTGCCCAGCAGCCCCTCCTCTGTACCAGGAGCGGAGGAGCCATGCCCACTCCAGTGTCCAGGTTTCTGGGCAACCGCTGAGCCCCGAGCCTGACGGTCTCACTATTGCCTCCCCACCTGGGTTTGGTAATTCCCTGGACACCACCAAAATCCAAGGACACCTGCCATCCCTGAAGCCTGTTCTGCTCAGAGATACTCAGCTCTGCTTTTCAAAATATGTGTAAGTTCCATATAAACTGTAGGAAACAGACGAGGTTCTCCTGTCACCTAATCTGTTCTGCACAGCCCCCTGGGGGCCCCTGGATTCCTGATGCAGGACGCACCCAATATGTGTGCCTGAAAACTGCACAGAAAGCCCATCGGCGACAGACCCCAAGGCGCTCTTTCCCAACGGGGGTCCTGAAGCCCAGACAGGGTCTGCCGAGGCAGCACCCACGTTCCCACTGCCTGGTCGAGGAGGATGTGAAATTAGCTGTTTCTCACAAAGTCAAAGGCAAAGAGGCCTCCACAGGCGATAAGTTGGCTCCATAACCAAATAAGGCAATATTGGATTTCACTGTTTATAGCGGCCCAAAAGCGGCGGCTCAGAGGGCGCGGGTTGGACGCTGGTTCGCGCCGCGCCTCTCCCGCCCCAGCGTCCGGTAACTCTGTCCAGAGCCGGTCACACTTTCCTTGTAGAAACAACAGTTTGTCACTTTTTAAGAACAAACTAACAGACCCAAGGGGCAGCCCAGTCTCAGCCCCAAGCGGTCGGTTCCCCCGAGTGGCAGGACCCGGCTTTGAACTTCCACATTCATGATTCAAAGGTGGGGAAAGCCCCTGCAATCTTTGTGCCAGGGCCTGAGGCATTTCCTAAAGGGCAAACTTCAGAGCTTCATTTTTGAGGTGCCTTTTTCACCCCTGAGAATTTACTGCAAACTTTCTTCTGCAAAGAAGACAGTCGCCGCCACCGCTGCTGCTGCTGCTGAGAGCTTTGGGCAACCCTCCCATCCCCACAGTATTTATAAAACGAGAGACACAGTTGGCAGGCCCGAGTTTTGGTCATTGGCATTAATAATAAGACAAGTGTAAATGTTTAAAACCCATTAGGAGGCTGCAACTGCTAAACAGAGCTTCAGCTTGCTGGCTTTTGCACCCGGGATGGGGACTAACCAACCTCACATCTGAGAAAACTCTAACTCCCTGGGGAATTCTATCAGCTTCGGCAAGACCCGGCACTGTCTGTGTAGACCGCATTTACAGAGCCCACGGGGAGGGCACGAACTAACAAAACAGGGGAAAACAGGACAGCATCAATCTCACCTTCAAAATACAGTTTTTTAACCTTCCCCTGAGACCCCGCGCACTTCCCCAGGCCCTGGGTGGTATCGCTCTACTTTCACCCCTGCTGTCACCCTTCCCAGAACCTTGTGGCGCTCAGGAAATGGTCTCTGAATGGGAGCGTGAGTGTGTGAGTGAGTGAGCATGTTATTGGAGCCAAGGGCAGCCCCGATTCCCTCCCTCCCGTCTCACTTGAGGTCGCGCAGATGGAGGTGCGGTGAGGGAATGAGCTTCTTGAGCCCAGAGTTGACTTCTGGGGAGGCCAACAGCAAATCAGTCCTCAGCTTTCCTGCCCTGCCACCTCTGACCGTCACCCTTATCTCAGAGCTCCTGCACCCCCGGCATTTGTCGAGCACCTTCTGTGTGGCTGAGACCCCACGCTGTTACCTTGCTGAGTCCGCACAAGGGTCCTGCCGAGCGGACTTATCAGTCAAGGAAACAGAGCGGATTTATCAGTCAAGGAAACAGAGACCCCGAGAAGAGAAATCATTTGCTCTCTCTTTTTCTTCCTTGCTCTGAGCCACACCTGTCACTGGACAGCCCCCTTCCTGAACTCGGCCACCCTCACCTGTGAAATGGAGATGCCCACCTCTTCGTGTGCACAGTTGGTGACAATATCCAAGTAGATGGAGGTCAAGCGCCTGGCACAGTGTGGGGAACAGAGGAGGCGCTCAGGCAAGAGCAGTAGGATAATCTCTAAGGACCTGGGGCCACTCTCCTCCAGTGACCCAAGTTTTTCAGAGCTGAAGCCATATGGATGGAGGGAGAGAGAGTCCTTGGGTGCTGACTCTTTGCTGTCAGTGGCTAAGCTGATCATGGGTCGCCCACAACCATGAACAAGGCTGGAGGAGCCCGGCCCTCAGGAGTTTGTTGGGATTCGGGGGAAATGTCTACACAGTAATGATTAACCCACATGCAACACTTGGCTTTGAACCTTCTTGCCTGCTGACTCATTTTGCAAACTCTGCTCACCCTGGGAGTGTCCACTGCTACTGTGCCTGAGATTCCAACCACGGAGGTGTCACACGGCCAGGTGGGGTGACCCTGGCATCCAGACCTGCCACCGGGGAACCCAAGGCCAGAACGTGGGAGGTGAGCCCATGGAGGAGACAGCGCTGGACCCCCTGCTGGCCAGTAAGGAGGGGACAAGGGCCTGGGGGGTGGGGGAGGCAGGGGGAGCGTCACTCACATCCAGCCCAGCCCAGGTGGGACACCCAGTCTGTCCTTCTGGGACCCTGCAGAGGGCATGGGGAGACCCAGGGAGCAGCTTTTAACCAGTGCCCAGCCCAGTCCAGCTGGGAAGGGGCAGGAGAGGCGACTCCAGGGCGGGCAGGACTTGACGGCAGGTGTGTTCGTGCAGGGCACCCTCCCAGATGGCAAACAACCTTTCCAACAGCAAAAGTCACAAACCCCAGGGTTTCTCAACTTTGGCACTGTTGACATTTGGGGCTGGATAATTCTTCGTCGTGGGGGGCTGTTCTCTGTATTGTAGGATGTTAAGTGCATCCCCTGGCCTCTACCCATTAGAGGCCGTAGTACCTTCTATTGTGACAACCCCAAAATGTCCCCAGACATTGCCCAACGTCCTCTAAGAACAAAATTTACCCCCTTCCATTAAGAACCACAGCATTGCCTATACTGAGCATTAACTGTGTACCAGGCTCTGAGCCAAGCCTTCAGGCCGAGGTGTGTTTGAGGCTCACGGGGTCTTACAAGTTGGTCCCGATGCTGGTGAAGACTCAAGGCTTTGGGGCTAGACCGGCTGCATTCAATCTCAGACCTCTCATTTATCTACTGGGCTGCCTAGAGCAGGTGGCTGTACCTCCCTGTGCCTTGGTTTACTCATCAGTAAGTGGGGCTCGTAAGAGTGTTTTCCCCAGAGGACTTTGGCATAAGGAAAGCATGTGAATTAAAGAGCTGTAAGCACAGGGCCCGGCACCCACTAAATGCTGTGATGATCCCATTTTACACAAGAGTAAAGCTGAGGCCAGAAATATTAAGTCACTCACACACAGGTCACACAGCTCGTCGGGTCAGGGCTGTGAGTGACCCTTGACATCTCTCTCCAGAGCAGGAAGAGGAGACACTATAAAGGAGACCTGGGTCCTGGTCACCACCCTGCCCTGTTCCCCACTGTGTGACCTTAGGCAGTCCACTCCCTTCCCTGGGCCTTGGGCTCCTGCAAAGTGAGCCATTTCCATTGTCAGCAACACTCGCCGAGTGGCTGCGGGGCGTGCTGCGTCTCTCACATGGGCCTTGTCTTAGAGAGGGACTCCTGCACAGAGTGTGTGTGTGTTTGGGGGTGGTCTGATGTCCTGGCATTGGGGACTGACTGGGGGACACTCTGGGAAGGTGGAAGGTATATCTGAAGACAAGGACCACCCTCTTGTCTCTTGGGAAGTTGGCCACCAAGTCCAAGGCTTGCACCCATCTGACCAGCCCATCCTCTATCCCTGTTCATTGAGTGAATAAACGAGTGAATGAATGACGGCACTCCATTCACGTGCGAGTGCACAGACCAGCAAACATCCCTTGGCCCCTAGAAGATTCCTCTGGCCAAACCCGGAGCATCCCCAGGAATGACCCCTGCTTCCTTTAGAAGCAAGTTCTAAGGGCAGAGGGGGACAGAGTGAGGATTTGCAAAAATGAGCGAATTAGCTGGAAGAGGACGGATTTTTATTTTTGGTTTATTCTCAAAGTGTCAGAGATTTGAGACAGAGGCAGGAGGAATGCAGATTAGGCAATACAATGTTTACGAAGTGGCCCTCGGATAACCCCTAAGTGGTTCCACGGTTTTGAGATCCCTGAACTGAGATTGTGTGAGGACCCACTTCCTCCTCGGTGGCCCTCAGATGGCCATGCCAGGAGATGCGGTGGCATCGCTGGATTGTTTGTTGGGCAGAGTCTCTCCCCCAGGTGGGAGGGCAGGGGACACTGTTTAGGTCCATTCCAGGAATTCTGGGAAATGCCACATCTTTAAGAGCAAATCCATCAGCTGTTCAATCTGAGAGCGAAGGGGAAGGCAGGAACAGAGGGACAGCCCCGAGGGTTCTTCCTGGCACGGGCCAAGATGCAGTGGTCTGAGCCACTTACATCTTGAGGACACAAGCAACTGAACCTCCAGGGGCATTGGGGGTTCAGATGCCAGTCCCCACCTCTCCCAGAAGCACTTCTTGGGTGAGATTTCTGTCCTGGAGTGGCATAGCGAGTGATGCTCCTATGCCAACTACACAGCCCACGGACTTTGGACCTGGCCTTGAGCACCTGCTGGCAGTACAGGGCTGTAACTGAAGGGAGTTCCCTGGGAGGACCCCTTGTAATGCTACGGGAAGCTGCATCCTTCAGAATTCATTCCTTTGTCACTAAGCTCTAGGTCCTCAGAGCCCTTGAGTATAGTGCTGGAATCTCCAAAGGAGAGCAGTTAGACACGTGTCAGTCAGTCACACTCTAGCGTAAATGAAGTCAGCCCTGGCCTTTCCTGGTGACTGCTGGCTGAAGGGAAATGGGCTCCACTCCAGGATATTGGACAGCTATGGGACAGCAAGGGGTGCAGGGGTCATGGGGAGTGTCCCTGACAAGGAGCAGGGATGCATGGCTATGCCCCTTCTCCAGCTGTCACCAAAGACCCAGGGTTTCTCTTTCAGGGCCATGGGTGGTGACTTCCTCCCAGGGTGGAGGCTGAGAAGGGTGGTAGAAAGATCACAGGATGTGGTCTGAGACAGGGGTAGATCCTGGTGCTGGGACTGACCTGGAGCAAATCAATCGCTTAGCCCTCAGCTTCCCCTTCTGTAAAATGGGTATGAGACTCCTATAAGGATGAGATGCATATGGCAGCGTGTTCCCTGGTGATGTGCATTGTCTGACGGTGGAGATGGGAAAGGCCGCTCTCTCTCTGGCTACCACCCCCGTTTCCTCTGTAAACTGGGAGCCTAAGTGTCTGACTGCGTGGGAAACTGCGTCTCTCTTCTGCCAAGAGAAGGAGTTGTGACGTGCTGCTGTGGGCTTTTAGGCTACGGAGAAAGAGGCAGCTGGGGGCCTCATGAGGCCCGGGTGGCGGGAATGTGGCCGGATGAATTATGTCACTCCTCACTAATCCGAGGAGTGGATCCCCAAGGGAGGTGGGGGAATCACCACAGGTCAGAGGCAATTATGGGGTTGAGGGTGTGGTATTCTCAGGGTTTTAAAGAAAATCTCTGCCAGCAGGAAATGCAGACAGATAGGAAGAGAGGAAGGGAAAGAGGGAAAGAGAGAAAAGCCTGATGCTTTTCTCCTGCAGAAACCCCGAGGTGGTGACACGTACATCAAAAGCTGAATGGAGCTCTGTGGGGTCAGCACACCTGACTGTCCACAGGCTGCGCCACGTCCCCACATGCTGGCCTCGAGGGAGTGTTTCCTCAGAGCCTCAGGGATTAATAACCCAGGGCCCTGCAGCCTGAGGATCAACGCAGGGAGGCAGGGACAGAGCTGGGCTGCGGGCCACCACACAGCCAAGGCCTCATCACAGTATGCCAGCCTCATCGACCCACTGTCATGTGAGCATCCTGTGGGGACATGCTCATGAGGCTGTGGCTCTGGAAGCAGGGGCTATGGGCATTTAGCAACTATTTCACAAAGGTCTGAAATGAAATGTCTATGTAAGAGGAGCTCCGTGACCTCGGGCATGTCGTGCCCCTTCTCTGGGTCTGTTTGCTCATCTCTGTCGTGATGAGGGAGGGCACAAAAGTGACCTTGCAGGGAGAGAGGACCAGGGAAGGCCTCTGCTGATTCAGGAGCCAAGAGGCAGAAACACTATTTTTTTTTAAAGCCAGAAGTTACTTTCATATAAAAGTCCAGAGGTGGGCATTCCAGGGCTGGTAGGGGGCTTCATGAAGTCATCAGAGACCCAGGTTCTTCTTTTAGGCTGCTCTAGCATGTTCAGCACAGGGATCCACCTCATGGCCCAAAAAGGCTGCTAGAGCTCAAGCCATCAAGTCTGCATTCCAGCAGCAGGAAAGAGAAAGGGTAGAGCAAAGCACCCTCCCTTGCTGGGGGTTGCCCACATGTGTTCACTCACTCTCGCTGACATGGGCTTAGTCCTGTGGCCACACCCAGCTGCGAGGGAGGCCGGGACATACAGCCCTTACTCTGGGTAGTCACATACCAGCTAAAAACTAGGAGATCTCTTACTAAGAAATAGGCAGAGGATAAGTGTTGGGGGTGGGGAAGAGAGCTGTCCATCTGTGGCATGGATTCAGGACAATCCCTAGTCCCTGTGCTGGTGAGCCACCAACTAGCCAGAGACCTGGGGTTTCACTTCCTCCCCCTGAGCCTCAGTTTCCTCATCTATAAAATGGGATGATTTGTCCCCCAGTCTCTGCATCCTTTCCAGCCCAGACAGCATGTGCTTCCGTGTTCCAAACCGTGTGCCTCGTGGTGTTTCCAGACTCAAAGCTCCAAGAACGGTGCCCGGCCGTGGTCTGTGTGTTTGCTGAGTGACTCAGTGATGGAGCTTAAGAGGCTGAATCAGTGCAAAGGGGCCACTTGCGCTTTTCTTGTCCTTATTCAACTTTTCCTGTTTGCCTTTCTTTTCCCCTTTCCTCCGTCTCTTCCTCCTCCTTCTTCCTTTTCTCGATATCCAGCCTTTTCCTCACTGGCTGCCTCCCTGGACCATCAGTTTGGGTTGCAGGAGGGGGGCCCAGAGCCCCAGGCCCGGGAGCCTTGTGGCTGGTGTTGAATTTGGTGCAATGTCGCAGCATGTGCATGTGACGCCGGATTCTGTCCTTTCATGGCTCTTGGAAGGTCACTTTTACCCAACCCACTATGCCGAGAACCGAGCAGACACCAACCGCTTTGGGAAGATGACTCCCATGGAAAGGGAAGGGAAGGTGGCCCCAGAGAAACCGACGTGCTGGCGTGTCTGACCACAGGCCGTGCCTGGACACGGCAGCGCCGTCCGGGTCTGGGATGTGCAGGGGGAGCCGCACCCGCCTACACGTTTTTGGAAGCGGGTCCCAGCGTGGTGGGCACGCACCCTTCGGCCCTGGCAGGCTGTGGGGCTACTGCCCCCACCCCAGCCACAGCCTCACAGGCCACCAAGCTGCCTCCCTTCCTGGGTAGCTTCACATGCACGCACCTGCTGTGTCCTTCTTACTTTCCCTGGGAACCGTGAAGTGCCATCATTAACGTCATATGTGCCATCTTCCTGGAGCCGTAAAACAACTCATGACTGATGGGACTTTCTTATCACGTTCACACTGTATTTCGATTCGACATTTCTGTGTGGATATGTCATATCAACAGCTACCTGGAATGACGCCTGAAGGCACAGATTGTAAACCCAAGAGGATTCCGTGTCGCATCGGGCACGTGGTAGAGGTAATGACCAGCTGCCCCAGGATCCCCACATGACTAAGTCTCTCCCTTTCCACCTGTTTGGGGGTCATTTGATCTCCATGACAACCCTTGGGGTATGCGCTATAATGAACTCCCATTTTACAGATAAGAAAACTGAGGCACAGAAAGGAAAAGGTAGTTGCCCAAGATGGCTGAGCTGGTCAAAGGCAGGTGGGTGTGAATCAGAGGTCTCTTAGCCAATGGGACCACATGCTCTGCCCTGATACCTGGACCAGGGACAGGGGCGCCTGCTTAGGGCACCTCCCCACATCATCTCTGAGCCTCCTGGCAGTCAGTTCAAGGAAGGAAATACAAGCCATTCTACAATTTACAGTGTCCATAAAACCAGACCACACCTGTTGCTCAGGAGGAAGATGCCTAAGACCAGCAAGCTTCCGGACATGAGTGCTAGTTCTGCTTCCCGTGGGTCAGAATTCCTGCTGCAAGCAACAAAAGTGGAGTCTATTTCTCTATCCAGAAAAGAATGGCATGTGAGGCTCTGTGAGAGCAGGAACCAAGGCAGCCAGGGAGGGCTGCACACAGGATGGGCAAGTGTCCCACCCCCACTGCAGGACACCCCTGCCACTGCACACGGCTGCCATGGCCACTGGACAGGGCCAAGGGAGTCCTAACCTGCCCTCACAGGCCCAGAGGCCCAGCTGCTCACGGGTACATCTGATTGGCCAAGCCGGGATCACGTGTCCATGACCCAGTTGCCAGGGAGACAGAGCAGGGGACTCCCACTCCCTTCCGTAGAGGGGGCTCTGTATCCACCAATATGGCTCCCAGTGGGAAGGGGAGTTAGGTGCTGGACCGCCCCATTCCCAAACAGACAAATGCCCACCACACCCTCCCTGAGGAGTCCCGAGAGGACAACCTCCCCTGGGGTCCACTAAGAACCACAGGCTCGAACTGTCTGTGAAGTAGTGATGAAAGGGCTGGTGACCTTCTGTGGGAATGAGGGCCCTAACATGCACAAACTACCACGGCACAGCCTCCCCGCTCTCAGAACCAGAGTCGTTACCCACAAGCCGGGGAAAAGCTGGGGCCGCCCACCAGACGGGGATATGCCCACTTCACGTACGAACACTTGGTCCAGAGCCCTCCTGACTGCAGGGAATGCGGCATGGACAAGTTCGTTGTTTTGTTTTATTATGTGACACACATAGCTGGGGGCAAAACACTCATTCGTTTCGCTGTGCCGGAGCCGAGGCCCTGGCTCTGCCCTCTGCCTGCTCTCCTCTGAGTCCGGGGGTGGGGAAAGCCTAGTCTTTACGGACTGTTCTGCTTGTTCCCATCGCCCTCTGGGTTTTGGATACACTGTTGATTCCCTAAACCCAGCCCATGTGTCTATAAATAATCCTTTTATTAAATCCCGCTATGGGCTGAATTGTGTCCCACCCCCTCCCTACCCCCAGACTCATACATTGAAATCCTAACCCATAGTATCTCAGGATGTGACCACATTTGGAGACAGGGCCTTTAAAGAGGTAATTAATGTAAAATGAGGTCACCAGGGTGGGCCCTAATTCCATAGGACTGTTGTCCTTATAAGAAAAGGAGATTAGGACATAGACACGCACAGAGGGACGACCACATGAGGACACAGGGAGAAGAAGCGGTCTGCCAGCCAAGGGAGAGGCCTCAGGAGGAACCGGCCCTGCGACGTCTTGATCTCAGATTTCCAGCTTCCAGAACGTGAGAGAATAAATGCCTGTTGTTGAAGCCTCACTCCACTCCCATCTGCGGTCCTTGTCACACAGCCTGTGCAGACTCGTGCACCCCCTCTGGCGGGAGTCGTCTCCGCTGCCAGTCCCTGCGTGGTGCACGTCATGACAATTACATGGCAGCTTAGTGTCCAGGGCTAGAAAGGTTCCAGGCCTGGTGACCAGCGTGTCCCTTGCAGGGCTTCGCTACATGCTTATCCCCCAGGAGGCGGGTGCTCCGGGTGCCACTATCATCCCTGGAATACAGATGAGAAGAGCAAGGCCTAGTTTAAGAAGGTGGCTGAGGGTCCCGCAGTGAGTAACCAGGACTTGTTTCCCGGGATCAATTCACACCCACTCTCTTCTACCTCTCTAAGCACAAGAGGACACATCTTCCACAGTGGGAAGGTGGTCACCCTGCTCGCCAAAAATGGCATGACATCCTCAGGTTGAAGTTAAAAGAGAGGAGTCAGAACACAGCACCGATATAGCCCCCCAGGCATCACCCGACCTGTCAAACCAACCCTGGTACAGGTGATGAAACCAGCATCGTGTGCTGCATGCAGAGTTGCAGCCGGAAGCCGTCGGTCAATCCCGAACCACTCCAGCCACCACGGTCAAACGTGCCACAAACAGTCGGATGTTGTTCCAAACCACGACACCTGGTCACAGTGGACTAGTTCTGCTCAGAGCCTCTTGCTGCCTGTGCACAGCACCGGCCCGAGTCCCCAGGCATGCCACTGGCCAGCAAGAGACAGTTGTGTAGTCAAAGACAGAGACCAGCAGGCTAATCCCCTGCAGCAAGTGTGGCCCTTGGGCCTGGAGGGCGGGACATTGCCTGGTTGCATCTCTGAGTGTGAGATTTTCAAACCCAATGTGTCATAAGGGGAGCAATACTCAGTCCCTGCCAGGGTGGCCTGGTGACGTGGACTTGCCTTCTCTGCTTTTCAAAGACAAAGGAAGCCAACTCCCTACCAGGGCTGTCCCCCGAGATGTCTGCGGCGCCGGGGCTCTGTGCACCAGGACCCAGCGCCTAGAATGCCATGGGCGGAATATCGTTGCTGCTCTGAGCTCTTTGAAGATATCTGAGGTCGAGTTTTGCTTTTCCTTCTCAGGTTCCCTTCAAACGTCTGGGAAAGCTTTATCTCTCCTCTCCAAAGGAGGGTTTTGGGAACGGCTTTCTCCAGAGTGGCTGTCATTTGCATAGTGCAGCTGAAAGGGGTCTTAGGAAAGAAAGCTTCCCAGAGGGACACTCGGGGAGGGCTGCTAAGAGCCCTCGGAGAGGAGGGAGGGCTGGGCTGGCCCTAGTGTCCCAAAGGGCAGCTTGACCCGGTGTTTTCTTTCCCTGGGAACTGTTGTCCCCACAACCCATACTAAAGAAGGGGGAGAGGTATTTGTGACCAACTCTGCTCCCTCGTTCAGGAAAACCTGGGTCACTCTCAGCTTTTCCCTCCAGTTCTTCGAAGGGGCTGGCATCTCAAGCCATTGGATGCGTCATTTCACAAAATCTGCATCTCTGGTCAGATGGCAATGGTGAAGGTTTGTATTGACAAAGCACCTCAAAAAGGCCCTGGCCCTAAGAGGCCGATCCACTGGAAGACGGCAGACAGACCTCTTGTTTGTCTGATTTTTAAAGAAAACTCCCCACGAAGTCACTGTTCTCTGGGGAGACATTTTCCCACTGACTCCTGAATGAAAGCCTGATAGCTCTATTCAGACTGATTGAATATTCCAAGTCTGTTGAATTATAGAAGGGACTTTTGGTATAAATCCACTATCCTCAAAACACTCAAACACATATCTAGAGTTTGTCATCTCGCCTCTGTTTTATGGCCACGAGCCTTGGCATCAGTATTATTTACTCTGAGAAAAAAAAAAAAACAGGCTGTGTTTTCTTTGATCGTATATTGAATGTAAATATTTGCACCGTTCATTAGAATCAGTCTAATTCCAAAAACTCAAGCACTGTGGGCAGCCTCGAAGGGTAAACAGGCGGCTGGATGTTAGTCATACCTGGAAGATTGGAGCTGAGTGTTCTCCCTGAGGCCTTTCAAACGCCCCGTCCTGCAATCAACAGACAAAAGGAAGGCTGTGGAGGGGCCGAGAGGCCTGGAGCACAGATTCGGAACGTAGGAAATTACAGGCACTAAATACGGGCTTTCTCCCTAGTGTTTTCCTTACCGTTATTATTATCCCTGGTAATAATGTGTTGCAACTGGTGTGTCGGCTCCAGCCATGCTAATCCCAAATTCCAGAGAGATGAATGGAAGTTGGTATGGTGCCGTGGAAAGAGTTCTGGAATTGTCTAGAAATTTCTAGAATCAGTTGGACCTGGGTTTGAATCCAGATTCTGTATAGACTTGGGCCAGCCATTCGTCCACCGGGCACGTCAGATTCCTCAGCTGTGAGAGGAGTTAATGATTCATAGTTCAAGTGGCTGAAGTAACATAGACAAAAACAATATGTAAGTCCATCCACATTGTGTCGCCTGAGATCTCTGAGCCTGGGGCCACCTCCCTGCCTCTTAACAGGCAGACAGATATGACAGGCACAGTGTCAGCTCACAGGACCTGCACAATACACAGAAGTGTGCTTAACTGTTGCTTTTCCCCCAAATGCAGCACCCCAGCCACTCGTGTTCTGCAAAACTCTTTTAAGTGCAAAGGGAACAATTTTAAGTGGCACGAGGACTTGGCCAAGGGAAGAGTTGCAGCACGTGGTGAGAGCATAGCTCAGTTTTCCTCTCTGGGGTGGGTGCACAGCGTTCTGCAGCCTCCGTACCATACGAGTCTCCCCTGTCAACAGTGTTGTGCTTGGGTTCAGGGCCTCCCCAGCGTATCCAGGTAGAGTTAAAGAACATTATTGTATTTTTATTGTGTCTTATTAAACTATCACCTTCTGTTCAAGGCCAGTGATTCTTATTTTCCATTTCCAGTAGTAATACTGGGTTCTATAAAAATTAAGTTTGATAAGCCTTACAAAGAAAGGAAATTCTGGCACATGCTATAACGTGGGTAAACCCTGAGGACATCATGCTAAGTAAAATAAGCCAGTCACAAAGGGATAAAAACCATGTGATTCCACTTATATGAGGTTCCTAGAGTCGTCAGATTCATAGAGACGGAAAGTAGAATCGTGGGTGCCCGGGGCTGGTGGAGGCAGGAATGGGGAATTTGTGTGTATGAGGGAGGAGTTTAGGTTCTGGAGATGGAGGCCCATCTTAGGTGGTGATGGTGGCACAATGTGAATGTACTTAATGCCACTGAACTGTACACTTAAATATGGTTAAAATGGTAAATGTTATATGTATATTTTACCACAATTAAAAACCAAAAATGTTGGCAGTAGTGAGTTGGACTAAAGAAAATTATCATGGATCTGGCTTAAATCAGGGACCTAGAACTTGAAAGACTGACGTTTGGGAAACATTGGGTTTCTACGTTACAGCGTATTGGTCAGAGCACAGACTCTGGAGTCAGACTGCCTGGGTTCAGGTCCCAACTCTCCCACTTAGTGCTGTGTGACCACCGGCAAATGATGTCACCTCTCTGAGTGTCAGTTTCCTCATCTGTAAAGTGGGCATGATGGTTGCACGTACTGCATAGAATTGTCGCGTGGATTCTATGAGCTGATATTTATAAAGTGCTTGGAACAGGGCCTGGCATGCAGTAAGTGCTCTCTAAGTGTTTGTTAAACAGAGTTCCCTAAGGGGAAGCCCAGGCGGACAGCTTGCCTCGTCTATCTGAGGGTCTCTCTGCAATTCAAGCCCGCAGAGGCAGACCTGCTTCCCCTAGGCCCTCTGCGTCAGTGCAGAGGACGCCGCTCCAGCAGCCCCGTTCTGCATCAGCAGTGGGCAGCTGCCTGCGAGGCCAGCCGGGCAGGCTCCTGCAGCTCACCGTTGCCCCGCAGTCCCTTCGCTGCTGCAGACAGCCGCTGACCTCTTGGCACGGCCTCTCCCAGGGCCATGGTGGGAGCCCCGGCCCCTGCAGACACCTGGGTGGGATCTCTCCAGTCCCTTCAAAAGGGCCCTTGGAAACAGCCCAAACTCTATCAATGAATAAATGGAGAAACTAATCATGGCACATCTATACCATGGAAGATCACTCAGCTACGGAAAGAACCAAAGTTCCCATACATGCCGTGATACGGGTGAGCCTCAGAATCATTAGGGAAGGAGCCAGACGCCAAGGACCACGCCGTGTATGCCTCCACTTCCATGACATGTCCAGAATGGGCGCCCACAGAGACAGGGTGCAGGCGGCGGCTGCAGGGCAGGGGAGTGGTGAGTGAGCGTCGGAAATATTCTGGAACTAGATAGAAATGTGGCTGCGCGAAACCGCAAAAGTACTAAATGCCACCGAAGTGTGGGCTTTAAAATGGTTAATTTTATTTTATATGAATTTCACCTCAATATATATACATTTTATTTTTATGAGCAGCCCCCTGCCCCGCTCCCCGCCAGTCCTGTTCAGTGCAGCCCTGGGCATCTCGTCGCTCAGAGACTCCGACACTTGCCGCACTGCTGCCCACTTCCCCACCTCTGTGCCTCCACCTGGCCCCTGCCAGAAGCTTAAAGCCACTCATGGCCTGGGAAAGCCCGCCCACTGTCCAGCGGTCCCAGGTCAGGGGCCACGGCCGGCTCCAGGCTGCTCAGGAGAGAGAGCAGCTCCCGCTTGCATTTCGGCCTTCCACCGCATTACCCTGTCTGACCGGCATTCTGGGCCAGGAGATGGATTCTTGTTCCAGCTCCACAGAACTCCAAGAGACAGCTGTTGCTGAGGCCCATTTTACAGATGCACAAACTGAGGTGCCGAGAAGTAACTTGCCCAAGACGAGATTCAAGCCCCTCTCTGTTTGACTGTGGAGGCCCTGGGCTTGACTTCCACACCCCACTTATCTCTTCCTGCAGGAGGCCTGGAGGGCATGGGCCTGGCTTTGCTCATCTTTGCACCTCCCATCCCCCTGCCAGCCTGAGTTAGCGGCCCTGCTCATGGCAGGTGCTCAGAGAGCCAAATCAAACTGGAATCAGTATTTAATTGACCCGTGACCCTGTACCTGTTCTGAATACGAGTGACAGTAGGGGCAGGGTGGATGTGATGATTCAGGCATCCCCTGGTTTGTCTGGGGGTCCAGGAAAGGTCACTGGGTAAAGCAGGAGACGCATGGAGAGGTGCATGCAGGGGCGGGGCTGCAGGCGGTGTGCTTGTAAAGGGCACTGGGGATCAGAGAGACCCAAGTTCTACTGCTGGTGGCCTTGATGGGCAACTGCAAGCTAACAGTCCACAAGGCCCCCATGTCCGATAAGGCCTGGGCTTCGGGGAGGACAGAGCCTGTCCTAGCCGGTCCCAGGGCCTCACCCAGCAAAGCCTATTTTAAACCTGGGCCGAGCCCAGGGGATGAGCACTAATCCCAGCCTCAGCAAGCGCTGCTTTCTCTCCCTCCCTCGCCGCCTCACCGAAAAGGGAAACCATTTTCCATAATTACAAGTATTGTGCGTCGTGATTACTGTATTCCGTAATGACGGCTGTGTGTTGTAATGACAGGCGTGCCACCTCCCTGTGCCAGTCCACTGCCCCACTCTGCTATTGACACAAATATCTTCCTGGCATGCGCGGGGTGTTGGGGAGGTCCTCAGCTTCAGAGGGTCTGCAGTGTAGGGCTCCCCAGAAAATGGATCGGGGCTCCAGATATTCCTCTTCCAGGCCACTGTCTCCCTATCCAGCCTTTTCCTTAGCCTGACATCCTTCCCATGTGACAACATTTACCAAAATAGCAGCCAAGACCGATCTTTTTAAAAATGAGCTGGTTCAGGTCTTCACTAAAATATCTTTTTAAACGGCATTTTTGCATATGTTGGACACAGGTGAAGGGTTTCATTCTGATGCAACTTAACTGAAGTCAAGAAAATGAAAAGAAGAAAAATGGCTTCAATCGGAAGGAATCCGCATCTACTAATGGCTGTCTAACACGTTTCTGCTAATAATGATGCCTTAAATAATGTGCATTTTAAAGTTGGCTAAATATAAAATAGCCCATCCCTGCCCCCAAAAGGTAAACAATGATGGTTAAAAATAGTCCAAGCACATATTTACATTTTTTTCCCCCTGAGCCTTTTTGGTTTATAGTTCATCATTCCAAGGGTAAGAATTCTAAAATTTTCTCCATGTATTTACACAAGTGAGCTATTGCTGTGTATCACTTTGGCTATCAGACCCTTCCAAGAAAAAGGAGTTTCTATCTTGGCTCTAGCACAACAATGGGTCAAGATGGAAAAGTTCTGTGAAGTGACTGTGTCCCCTCCCCCCCAAAGTGGCCCATGACAGCACCTAACCCCCATCCAGCTCCTCTGCCCTCCTGGGCAGATGTCTGGGGTACACAGCACACACCTCGGGGCTTCCTGGCAAGCTGATAACGGGGTGAGCCTTCTGCCCACGGGAATAAGAAAGCCCACCAGGTGCCCCTCAGTCCAGACTGAAAGGAGATAACTACTGAGGACAACAGCAGGTCACCTTTCCTCCTGACTGCTGGGACGACAGGCCTGGAATGTCCTCTTCACATACAGCACTTGGTTGGAGGGCAGGGAAGGAGAGCCCCGGCAGGACACATGTCTCGTGGTTCTGCGGTTATGAGCATTTTCCACCTGGGCAGCACGCATGGGACCCAAGCCCAGCAGACCTGGTGGCGATCAGGGAGGATGCTGATCCGGGACATACGCATCCTGCCATGTGGGTGTGGTCTGTCCTCCACTAGGGTCCAGCCCAAGGGGGCAGCTCGTGGAGTGTTGACGTGGCAGGTGACCCCTGGGTCCCTCACAAGGGTTTCCTCAGCACCAGCCAAGCCCTCCCTTGGGGTGCAGAAATTGTACAATGACCTTCCAAAAGGTGGGGCGTCTGTGCCTGTCCCCCACCCTCCTTCCTGTGGTCAGGGAGCAGCTTAATGTTTTGTTTAAGGTAGTTCTGCCTCAGAATTTATTGTATTTATCTGGAGACGTCACGAGTGTGAGGTCTGCAGACACACAAGGAGGCGCCTCCAGCCTGGTTTCCTGGCTCTCCCGTGCTGCCCACATCTCTGCTGTCCAGGAGATGCTCAGCTGTCTAGGCCTTGGCTTCCAGCCATGACAGGGACGTGGCCCTGAGGTAGCCGGAGGCAGGGCGGCAGGGTGTGGGTCGGGTGCCCCTGCCCGCGCCCCTGGCCAAGTTCCTTTGTCTCGGTTCACTGGAATCTTCAAATAACACGAGTGTTCTACTCTGGGGCGATTCTTACTTTATCCACATTTCTAAGTTCTGCACGGGGTGGGGTGGGATGCAGCGGGTAAGGTCCCTGGATTCAGGACAGGCCCTCTCCTGCCGTCCCTGGACTTCAGCCTCCTCATCTGACAAGCTCACAGATTCGTCAGGGTCCTGCTGCCTGGGGCACGGGGCCAGGGCACTCTCTCTCGACTGATGCGGGAACCAGGGCTACCCACGGAACCGCCCCGTGCTCAGAGCTGTGTCCCCTGTCCCAGGGCTGGGTCCACCGTGCCCCGCACCCCTTCCCTGGGGGGCCCCACTGCCGCCCCGACTGATGAGACGGTCTGGGGCGCGCGTGGAGACGACCGAGCGCGGTGGCGGCGGCGGCCGCCTGTCTCCGGCGTCCCGCGCTGCTGGCGGGGCTGCGGGTGGCCTCGGGGGGGAGTCGCGCTGCGCGGGGCGGGCCGAGGGCGGTGTCCGCAGGTAACCCCGGGGGCGGGGCGGGGCGGCCAGCCCGGGACCCCCGGACCAAAAGGCCGAGGGGGAGGAGCGGCGCGGCCGTGCGCGAGCGCGGCCAAGTGGGGCTGGGTGCGCGCGACTCCGCGTCCCGCCCCGGGGAAGGGAGGGGGTGCCGTCCCCTCCCAGGCCGGGCTCGGACCCCGGCCCTCGGATCGGCCGCCGACCTCCGGGGCTGACTGCGCCGCCCCCTCCTCTGGACCCCGTGCGTCCGGACGCAGCGCGGCGAGCCGGGCGGAGAGCCGCGCCATGCAGGAGGGCGACCCCGGCCCGGAGGGGCTGTCCCCCGGGGAAGACCCCGCAGCCCGTGAGTACCCCGGGGCGGCGCACGGGGAGCAGGGACACGGGGACCCCCGGCTCCCGCGCTGCTCGCGGGAGAAGCGGCCGAGGGGGGGGACACGCCGTCGGTGGCAGGTCGCCGGGGCCAGCGACAGACGGACGGCAGACGCAGCCGCGCGGCTGGGCAGGGGTCCCGGGGCCGCATCCGCCGGGCGGCCCGGGCGGCTCCGAATCCCGCGGGAGCGTCTCCCGGCCCGGCCGCGTCCAGGGCTCCGGCGGATGCCAGGGTTTCGGATGTTTTCACAGGCGCTATTAATACACATAATATTTCCGTGCTATTCTGGAGATTTGTTTGCGATATAAAGTCGCTGCTGTGACTTGAAATCCTAATGGAGACGGTGAAGGGACTCAGCAGGGGCCGGGGAACACACGAGGCTGGGACGCCAGGCGGGAGGGGACTCCCTGCCCGCCTTGGCCGCTCCCTGCACATAAATCACCACCCTGGATATTTTTACACCAATGATTTTAAAATAAATGACCCAAGCCGGGCTTCCTGGGTGAGTTGTTTCCCCCTCCCAGTTCAGAGGTTATTCAATAAACCTCAGAGGGGGATGGCGACCAGGGGCCACTGGCGCACAGTCGGTTTTACTTAATGACACAGCTGAAGCGCCCTGGTTAGGCGTCTGTGCTCTGCCCTCAGAATGCCACCGCCAGCCCGGAGCTGCTAACTATAGCATGGGAAGCCGTCCTGCATCCCTCCTGCCTCCCTCTCGCCCCCCCACCCCCCTGTTTCTTTCTGGAATCCCATGGAGAAACTTATTCTGACCTGTGTGTCTTAAACGGCCTGATTTGGCTTCTTTCTAGAAGTGACACTGTATACTCATCAAATGACAGGCCCAGGAGGAAGAGAGAGGGGCCCTGCCAGCCAGAACAGGGAGGCAAGCCTCGGGCTCAGGAGAGGTCGGCGCCCGGGCCTGGCGCTGTCTGGTAGGCCGTCCTGCCTTCCAGAGCCGCTTGCTCAAGCTCAGAAAGACCTGTTCTGTAACCAGCCGGAAACATGAGTCCCAGACTCACCGTCTGTGAACATCTGATCGAGCTCTGCACGGTGAATTTAGTGCTTTACACAGGTATCCTCAGTAGAGCCCTGGAAGGTGGGCACATAATTAACCCCATTGCACAGACAAAGAAACTGAGGCCACGCAGTGCATGAATGGTACCAAGGCTAGAACGCAGAGTGTGTGAGTCCAGCTCCTGTGAGTTTGTTGGCGCTCCCTTGCCCCACCCCAGGCAGGATGGTCCAGCGACGCAGCTGATACCTCTCAAGGAAGGTTGATTGTTTCCCGTGCACAACAGTGGCCTGTGGAGGCCTGTGCTTTGGCTTTTATAGTCTTTAAATTGGGGCATGGGCCGTATCTCAGATGCAAGGATCTGGAGCTTTCCTTAATGGAGGATCTTATCAATCAGATCTGAGTTATAGTCATGGACAGATGAGGGCCACAGCCTTCATTCCTGGAGAGCAGGCCCTTCTGGTCCATCTCGGCTGTGTGGTGGGTGGGATCTTGCCCCCTTCCTCCTGCTCTGGGTACCAACAGTGTCAGGAGTAAGGTCATAGGACTTGTGCCCCAGCCTCAATGTCTGGGTTTGCCACCAGGTTCAGGCATGCAAAAATGTTGTGCTAAACCCTTGTTAGCTCTCTTGATGTAATTAAGACCCAGAGGCTGTCATCGGGATTTGCAGGTAAATAGGAAATAAGAAAGCTATGGAGTTGGAGGACAGAAAGCAGCCTGAATCCCCAGGTCCCTGAGGGAGGCATTTGTCATGTAGTGTAGCTGCGGAGAGCCCAGATTCCAGAGCCAGCCTCCTGTATCTGAGTCCCAGCTTTGCTGCCTGTGCAGTGTGACCTCAGCCAACTTATTCAACCACTCTGCGCCTTATCCGTAAAGCTCAAAGTGTTGTGGTGGAGGTGACTTGAGTCTCTAGCCTATCCCGTGCACCTGGCTCTGTTCCATCGTCATCATAATCATCATCATCATCGTCACCATCACCACCACCATCACCATCATCACCACTACGAGCTTCCCACAGCCCAGATGTGAATTCACACCCAATGTTCTGTGACTTATCCTAAGACCTGATCGTTCTAGCTTCTCTGCAACACCCCCAGGCCCATGGTCCCAGGCAGCAATCGATTGTTACAGATACACATCTCATTCTGCCATAAGCTCTCCATCTATGAGCCTGTGGTCTGCACCTCCCACAAGGGCAGGTGGAGTTAGGGTGAGGTCCATGGCATCCCTGCACTGGGGTACGTTTGCCTCACTCACTCCTGCTCATCCCTCAAAACCCCACTGGGGTGTACCCTCTTCTTGGAAGACAGCCCACATGTCTCTCTGCACTGAAGGCACCCTGGGCATGGAGGGACGGAGGGAGGGAGGCAGCATGAAGCTGGCTAGTGCTGGCTGAGCAGTTCACTGTGTGCCAGGCACCTGTGGAAGCCCTGGTCCCTGCACCATCACCTGCAATCCTCACTCACTCTAAGGGGTGAGTCCTGTTGTTTTCTCCTTTTACATATAAGGAAACTGAGGCATGGAGTGATTGCTCAAGGTTACACAGCTGATAAGTGGCTGAGGCAGGGCTTGAACCCCAGGCAGGCTGGCGGTACATTAATCACTGTGCCGTTTCCCCCACTCGGGGGGATGGGAAGAGCTGTCCTTCCTGAAACTTCCACCCACCCATTCAGCAACAGTTATTGAGCACCTACTCTGTGCCTGACTCTGTGTCCTCAGTGCTGGGGCCACAACAAGGGACAGAGCAAAGTCTTGGCCCTCATGAAACTTTCTTGACCATGTAGAATAAGTAAATAATGCATTGGCTGGTGATATGTCCCATGAGGCCAAAGGAGAGCAGGAAAGGGGGCTAGGGCGTGCTGCAGGAGGTGGTGGCAGCTTTAAATAGTATGGCCAGGGACACTCTCAGTGAGTGCGTGGCATGGGGACACATGCCTAGGGAGGTGGGGGAAGAGCGTTCCAGGCAGAGGGAGCAGCAAGTGCAGAGGCTGGCACCTGCAGCTCCTGGAGCAGCCTGGTGGCTTCCAGGGGAGGGCAGAGGGTGCAAGGGAGGGAGCAGGAGGGGCAACCCAGGAGGGGCAAGGCCAGTGTGCGAGGGGTCTCTGGGCTGGTGTGCCCACTTGGGCTGAGGGACTCGGGAGCCCCTGCAGGGTTTGGAGCAGGAGAGGGACCTGAGCTGACTTGGGTTTGGACAGAGTCCCTCTGGCTGCTCTGCAGAGAGCAGGCTGAAAGGGCAAGGTCAGAAGCCTGTCCAGAGGCTCTGGTAATGACCCAGGTGTGAGACGCTGGTGACCTGGGGGAGGAAGTGGAGAAGGTCTGATTCAGGTACAGGTTGAAAGGTCAGATTCAAGTACAGGTTGAAAGTAAAGCCCACGGGAATTGGTGACACATCAGGAATGGGGTCTGAGAATAAGAGAGTGAGGGATGCCTCCAAGATCTGGGGACTGAGCAGCTGAAAGAATGAAGAGTCCAAGAGGAGCAGGTTTGGGTGGGGATTGGTGAGGGATTTACTTTTTGTCTGTTTGTTTTCAATTATGGTAAATATATAAACTAACATTTTAATCATGTTAAGTGTTCAATTCTGTGGCATTGATGACATTTGCAACGTTGTGCAACCATCACTGTCATCTGTTTCCAAAACCTTTTCATCACCCCACGTGGAAACTCTGTGTCTAATAGACAGTAACTCCCCACCTCCCTCCCTACCCCCCACCTCCCACAGCCCCCAGTGACCCCCATTCTACTTTCTCTCCGTGAATTTGACCCTTCTAGATACCTCATATGAATGGTGTCATACAATATTTGTCCTTTTGTGTCGGGCATATTTCAGCTAACATGTTTTCAAGGTTCATCCGTGGGGTAGCATGTATCAGCACTTCATTCATTCTGTGGCTGAATGATGTTCCAGTGTATGTATGTATATACCACATTTTGTTTATACAGCCACTCATCAATGGACCCTTGGGTTAATTCCACATCTTGGCTATTGTGAATATTGCTGCAATGAAATTTTGCATGTAAATGTCTGTTTGAGTTCCTGTTTTTAATTCCTTTGGGTATGTGCCTGGAAGTGAAATTGCTGGATCATATAGTAGTTGTTCTTTAACTTTTTAAAGAGTTGCCGAACGGTTTTCCACAGTGGCTGTACCATTTTGCATCCCACCAGCAGACTATGAGGGTTCCAGTCCCTCCACATCCATGCCCACACTTGTCATTTTGCTTTTTCTTTCTTGCTTTCTTTTTTTTTTTTTAATTACAACTATCTTAGTAGGTGCAAAGTGGTATCTCATTGTGGTTTTGATTTGTATTTGTCTAGTAACTAATTATGTTAAGCATCTTTACATGTGTTTTTATTGGTCCTTTACATATCTTCTTTGGAGAAATATTGATTCAATTCTTTTGTCCATTTTTTAATCAAATTGTTTGACTTTTTGTTGTTGAGTTGTAGTTCTTTATATAGCTTGGATATTTAACCCTTGTCAGTTATATGATTTGCAAATATTTTCTCCATTCTGTAGATTATCTTTTCAGTTTCTTGATAATGTCCTTTGATGGACAAAAATTTTAATTTTCATAAAGTCCAATGTATCTACTTCTCTTTTGTTGCTCATGTTTTTGGTGTCATCTCTGAGAATTCACTGCCAGATCCAGGGTCATAAAGATTTGTCGCTATGTTTTCTTCTAAGAGTTTTATGGTTATAGTTCTTATAATTAGACCATTGATCCACTTTGAGTTAATTTTTATGTATGGCATACGGTAGGGGCCCTACTTTATTCTTTTGCATGTGAATATCCAGTTATCCCAGCATCATTTGCTGAAGAGACTATTCTTTAGGGGGCTACTTTTGAACATGTTAATAATAACAACAATCACAAATGCTGATGCTTGGAACACATCCTGCATAGCAGCTGCCATTCAGAGCACTTGGTGTACACCAAAGTAGGGTAAATTTGGGGATGCCCTGTAGACATTCACAGCGCAACCGAGACTTGATGCTAACCCAAAGGCCAAGGACAGGTTCCTCTGTTGACAGCAGGGATAGGAATGACCCATGTTGAGAGCAGCCTGCCCACTGCCTTCTGCAGCCAAATACAAGAGGCTGGATGGAGGCATTTCCCTGTAGACCACTATGGCACCTGCAGTTACAGACAAGTCCCATTTGAGGACAGCACCCAATGCTCAGTGAAAATGGTCACCCAGTGAGTTTCTCTTCTGTACTGTGATATAAATAATTGAGGAAATTTTCTTCTACCTATGCAGTTGGATGCATAATTCAATTCTGCTTAAACAGATGCAGATGAATCTCCTTTCTTAGGCCAGTTACATTGCCAGGAGCTGGGGATACAATGTAGCCACATCACCAGGGGCTGGGGATACAATATAACCACATTGTCAGGACCTGGGGATGCAACAAAGCCACAGTCCTTACTCTCATGGTATTTATAGTCTACATAGATTTGCACTGTGAGTTACCTTGTGGAAAGTTTCTAATTCTGGTTAAAGAAGCTGTGTGTGTGTGTGCCGAGGATGCATCCACCCCAACAGCCCAGTCCCCCTCACCTCTGTGTCACTTCCTGGGGTCTCAGCTCCCTCTTCCCTTAGAGCATGCAGGATGTAGGGCCTCAGTTCATTTGCATCCACCAATCTGTCTCTCTTGGTGGACTTGTTCCACTTGGTGGCAGAACCGGTCTCACTCCTTTTTCTAGCTCTAGCGCAGGGTGTGACATGGTGAAGGTTAGATGGATGGAGGGATGGATGGATGGTAGCAAACAGTTGCTGCCAACTCACTCTGCTCCAGGCACTGTAGCAAGCCCTTTATTTAGGCCACTTCCTTTGATACTAACTTGTTAAGTTGACAATATTAGGAGCCCCTTTACGGACAGGGTAACTGAGGCACAGAGAGAGTGGGGAATGTGCCCAAGCTCACACAGTCAGGAGTGCTCTGTGAATCAGTCAGCATGGGTTTGCCGAGCCGGGCTGGGTAGAGGAGGACACAGGCGCTGACATAAGGAGATAAGGCCCACCAGAGTTAGGGATGGCAGGGTGGGGACCAGACCTCTGCCTCCTGGCTCCAGGCTGGGGTCCTCTCCAACTCAGCCGCTGCCTCCCAGCTCTCCAGGGGGAGGGCCGTTTTCTGTGGTCGCCTCACTGCTGCTGGGAGCCACACCAGAGGGGCCGCCGTGGCTCATGAGATTGTCACCTCTCCCACGCCTGCCTCTGCTTGCATCGTTCACCACTCAGCGTCTGTCACAGGCCTCAGCCTTCAGCACCAGGCACATGTGCTAGGGTTTTCATGCTGCGTAATGAAGTGTTAAAAGCCTTCCCAACCCTCAGAGATCCATTTGACGATGGTCACGTGACCATTGGGTAGACAAATTACTAGTTTCATGTATTTAGTCCTTGGAGGGGACCTGCATGGCGAGTAGATCATGTGCCTGGTAATTTTGGCTTCCTTTCTTGTTGCAGCCCGTGGGCCATTTAGCTCCCCTCTGAGCTTTTCACCGCAATTCAGCTGGGTCAAACCCACAAGGACCCAGGAACACCAGCCCCACCCCAGCAGGGCCAGCAGCCACCTCCCGAAAGAGCACCCTGTCCCCAGCTGTCCCAGCTGCCCGGGTGTGGTGCACAGACATTACCCTTGACACCTTCCCTTTCACTCTCACCAGAATTACTTCTGCCCACATATGGCCTCTGGTGCGTAGTGACTTTTTAATGCATTTGCGTGGCACCTCAGTACAAAAGTCTGAACACAGTTTGTGGTGGAAGTGGAGCTCCTGGTGCGTGCTGCTGGGAAGGAGGCATAATCCAGCACGATTTCTACTGCGTTGTGGTTCCCGGACAGCAAAGAGCTAGAGATTGGAGCAGCTGGGGAGTTCGGTGAAAGGGGACAAGGAAATAGCCCTGGGCTGTGCTCTATCCCTGCTTGCAGCTTTATCAAGGTGGGCCCCAAAGCAGAATTCACTTCATAAACCCAGCTCTGTCCTCGGGTCCCTCCCTACAGCCCCCACCTCTTATGTGAGTCACAGGACTGTGGGCAGCACCTTCTGCCCACCGCCTGGTGCAGCCGGCAACCCCTCCCGTGCATGTCTCTCATCTGTCCACTGCCCTCTGTGCACCGCCCTGCTCCAAGCCCCTCTTGACTCCACAGTCACCTCTCGCTGGCCTATCTGCACCCATCTTGCACCCCTCCTCCCCCCCGTTCTTTCCCTACGCATTAGGCAGAGGGAATGTTTTCAAAACACAAACAAGATGGCTTCACCCCCTTTTCCTCTTCATGGCCTCCCAGGCCCTAGGCTGAGAACACCCGCTCCCCCAGCCCAACCCTTCAGCTTGCCCACTGGTCCTCCTATAGCCCTTCATCCCCTCTTCCCTGCTCCCCAGAATCTTGGCACATTCAGCCACTCAGCCTGGAGCTCCATCTCCCCCTCCATGAGCCGTCACCTCCTCAGGCTGTCCCCAGTGACCGGTGGCTAGTGTCCCCAGCACCAGCACAGCCACCCCCATATTCATTTTTGTGAGTGTTTGATCAGTGTCACTCTCCCATGCACTCAACCCAGGCTTGTGATTGCCAATTTGATTTTACACCCTAACTTTGTCCTTAAACCCCTCACAACCAGAGCTGGAAGAAACCAGCTAGGCAGTGCATGGGGTAGCTTAGGAAGCCCTTTCACAAAGCCCTTGGTCTCAGAAGACCTCCTGGACATGAAACACACCATTAATTTAATTCACTTTTGTGCTATGTGATAAATAATTGATTTTAAGTGAAAAATATTTCATTTTCAGTATTTTTGAAAGAGTCTATTATTGAAGGGTGTTTATTGATGAATTTGCTCCACTCTGCTTGGATGGATGGATGGACGGACGGACGGACGGACGGACGGATGGATGGATGGATGGATGGTTGGGTGGACAGATGGATGATGGATGGACAGACAGATGGGTGGATGGATGAGTGGACGGATGGATGGTTGGGTGGATGGATAGATGAACAGACAGATGGGTAGATGGATGGGTGGATGGATGGATGGTTGGATAGATGGATGGGTGGATAGATGGATGGATGGATAGACAGATGGATGGATGGACAGACAGATGGATGGACAAATGGATGGATGGATGGACAGACGGATGGATGGATGGATGGATGGATGGATGGATGGATGGATGGATAGACAGACAGACGGATGGATGGATGGATGAACAGATGGATGGATGCATGGATGGATGGACAGATGGATGCGTGGATGGATGGATGGATGGATGGATGGATGGGTGGACAGATGGATGGATGGATGGACAGACAGATGGGTGGATGGATGAATGGACAGATGGATGGTTGGGTGGATGGATAGATGAACAGACAGATGGGTAGACGGATGGGTGGATGGATGGACGGTTGGATAGATGGATGGGTGGGTAGACGGATGGATGGATAGACAGATGGATGGATGGACAGACAGATGGATGGAAAAATGGATGGATGGATGGACAGACAGATGGAGGTTGGATGGACAGATGGATGGGTGGGTGGATGGGTGGACAGATGGATGGGTGGGTGGATGGATGGATGGACAGACAGAAGAATAGATGGATGGATGAATAGATGGATAAAAGGACAGATTGTTGGACGGATGGGTGGGTGGGTCAGTGGATGGATGGAGGAAGGGAGGGAGGAAAGGAGAGAGCGATATCTCTGTATATTATATAAAATATGGATATGTAGACACGTTATGACAGTTTTTTATTTTCATCCATTTTGCTAACAGAGCTCAGCGCTAACTCCCTTTAATACCTGGTAAAGAGAGGGCATGGTTTGTCAAATGCAGACAGGAAAACTCATATGACCGCTTTGAGGTTATGTCGTCACATCAAAAATAGCCCCAAACTGCTTCTGTCACCTTGCAGCTTGGATTTTAAAAATCAGCCAGTTGGTTTTTCTATTTTCTGTGACTTACTTCTACACGATGACAGAAGAGGGGTGGGTTCAGGCTGTTTTCACAAACTCTTCCCCACCATCTCAGCCAGTGAATACTCAAATCGGATTATAATCGCCACCGTTTCTCTGTTTTTGTTTAAATAATTTATTTCTTTTAGAACATTTCAGGTTTACAAAATTATTGCAAAGATAATGCAGAAAATCCCCGCGTGCCACAGGCCCGGTTTCCCTGTTGTTAACAATTTATATTAGTGTGGTCCACTGATCGCACTAATGAACCAACATAATGAACCAACATTATTATTAACTAAAGTCCACGGTGCATGCAGATGTCCTTGGTTTTACCTAATACCCTTTTCTGCTCCAGGACCCCATCCAGAACACCACATCACCTGAAGTTGTCACGACTCCTTAGGCTCCTCTTGGCTGTGACAGTTTCTCAGACTTTCCTTGTTTTTTTCTTGACCTTGACAGTTTTAAGGAGTGTTGCTCAGGTATTTTGTAGACTGTCCCTCAATTAGAACTTTAGTTTCTCATGATCCAACTGGGATGATAGGTCTGGGGGAGTAAGATCACAGAGATAAAGTGCCAGCCTCCTCACATCCTGTCAAGGGCACGTGCTGTCACCTTGACTCATCACAGGTGATGTCCACCTCGAGCACCTGGCTGGCGTCGTGTTTGTCAGGCTTCTCCACTGTAAAGTTACTGTTTCTTTTTTTAGCACTGGTGTTTGAAGTACTAGAGATTTCTTAATGGGATATAGAAGGTTTTAAATAATAACCATCAATTTATGAAACTTACAAAACCATCTTGAGCTGAAGTTGCTGAATTACTATCATACTGGGCTCCTCTTCACTAGTATTTTAACATCAGACTTTCTTGTGCTACTGACAGTTCATTGTGGTTATAAATTAAACAATATATAACTAAGAATAGAAACGGTTTAAAACCCTTCCTTGGCCAAAGCCCTGCAGGTGGTTAGAAGAGTTCAGCTGAGCGATAAATTGAGTCTTGACCTCAACCGATCACCCTATCCACAGAGGCTCTCCAACTTCCATTTCAAAGAAAGAAATATTTAAATAATTATGTCATTGATTTCAAGAAATAGTCATTGGAACAGGTACTTTTCTGCCCTTAAAGAGGCTAATGAATGTCCTGGGTCCCCCCCCCAGAGACCCCTGAATGAGATAGCCAGGCCCAACCACCTGTTACTGTAACAGAAGGAAAGTAGAGCTCAGAGAGGTTGAGTGATATTCCCAATGTCACACAGCAGTTTGGGGGCAGGGATGGGACTAGAGCTCAGGTGTGCTGACTCCAAGTCCAGCACTCTTTTTCCCCTACTTCCAAGTTAAAGGAGGAGGTTAGAGTCTAAGGACGATTTATCCTTGAAAACCCCTTAGGAAGGCCACATTGGAACCAACATATAAATTAGGTCTAGCACCCACCTTAGAAGACACACCCTTCTCTGTAGCTGAATGGCAGATGAAGTCTCCTTAGCTTCGGTTTAGAGGGCAGTTTACATGGGAAATGAACGGGGCACATTGAACATGGGGATCCCAGGGTGTGGGGCAAGCCCATATGCTGAGAGGCACAAGGGCATGGGAACTTACTGAGGAACAGAGGGTCCCCTTCCCTTGGCTCAGGTGCCTCCTTCTCCCTGGGTGCTGGGTGGTGGGTGAAACCACCTGCAAAGTTTAAATTTTTGCTTTTATCACTATTTTTGGGGGGGGGCAGCCGTCTTCATTAGATCTGTATGCATTCACTGCACCCACGAGGAGAACGTGGGTGATCCCCAGAGCACACTCCGGGCTGGCTCACGTTTTGCACTTAAATTCTGGCTTTTTAAAAATTATCTTGCCTTGTGCTCTCCCTTTCCCCCAAATGAAAGGATTACAGTCAGCTTTCACATGTAAATGATGAGAAAACAGCATGAATTAACATCAGGATGAAAGAAAAAAAAAGGAAGGAAGCCAAGGATGGGGTGAGGGGCAGGAGTGAGCCCCAGGCCCGCAGCAGGCAGAACTCAACTTGAACTTGGGTGCTGAGAAGCTAGACCTGCTGGTCCCCCAGGCCACAGGGCCTCGAAATGAAAATCAACCGTGGTTCAGGAAGGCTGTCCCTCAGCCACTCCTCACAGGCGGCCTCAGGGCCTTTGCACGGGCACTCTCCTCCTCTGAAGCTTCCTTTCCCTATGTCGCCTTCTCATTCTCTGGGCGTAAATGTCACCTGAACAGAGAGACCCTCCCAGACCACTCCATCCAGCTGCAGGTGCCATGAACCACATTCCTAACACCCAGCCCTCTCCCCACTTTGTAATTAGATGTTTTTTATTGAGGTGTAATTTACATACAGTAAAGTGCCCAGATCTTAAGTGAATGGTTTGGTCAAAGTTAACACAAATCCACGCATCTGTGTAACCTACCTCTCGTTGAGATATAGAATATTCCCATCAGCGCAGAGTGGCCTCCTGCCCTTTCCCCACCAATCCCCGCTGCTCTCTCGCCACAGCGTAATTCTGCCTATTCTAGAACTTCACGTAAATGAAAGCACTTATTTCATTCAGTAGGATTCTTCTGTGTCCACCTCCTTGTGTTCACTGTAATGCTTTTTGTGCTCACCCATAGTGCGTTTCCATTTATTGCTGAGTACATCCCATTGTGTGGAGGTACCAGTTTCGGTATCCATTCTTCTAGAAAGATTCCAGGGTTGTTTCCAGTTTGGAGCCATTATGAATGAAGCTGCAACAACAAAGCTTTTAATGGACATGTGTTATCATTTCTCTGATAAATACCTACAACTGGAATTGCAGGTCATAGGATAGAAGTGTATTTAACTCGTTGAGAAGCTGCCAAACCATTTACCAAGTGCTTTACCATGTTCCATACCTACCAGCAGTGCCTGAGAATTCCAATGGGGTTTTAATTTATTGGCCTTATTTACTGTCTGTCCCTCTTCTCCCACTAACATAAAGGCCAGGTGAGCAAGGACCATGTCTCTTTTACCCATTCCTGAGTCATCAACGCCCAGCACGGTGACTGGCATGTAGTAGGTGCTCAATAAACATTTGCCGAATGAATGAAGTATCTGTGCTGCAGCCAGGAACCCACGTGCCTCGCGGGGGATCAAGCAGGCTGGGTTTCCTACACTTCTGTGAAAGTGGAGAGAACAAGAGCAAGGGGAGGTGCCAGCACGCATCCACTTGGAGACACCCTGGGGAGGGTCTCACAGTGCTACAGTTCTCCTCTAGCACTGGGACAAAAGGGTGGGGAGGACCCAGAGCATCTTCTGCAAAGCACAGCCTGTGTTGTTTTATTCTGAAAAGGTTCTGAGTCGGGTGTAACCAGATGCTCACTTCTGCCGAGATAAAGTCTCAGGGAGGAACTTACAGGGGATTCCCAGGGCATTTTCCGCAAGAAAACTTTCATCACTGTAACTGAGATTACTTGTTGCATGGGGATATTAAAGTAGGAGCGTAGCTACCCCAAAATGAGCCCTTGGAAAAAATTGATTGATAGGTCTTCTTTCTGCCGGTCATCAGCTAGACATTTCATTTGTGGGTTGGGCTACTCGTAGAGGAAGAAAAGGAATGTGTCACCTGCTTTTTAGGGGAAAGATCGTCAGTGGGTTCCCATGAGACAGGGCATACTCCCTATCAAAAGTCATGTCAGGTCATTAAAAAGCATTTTAAAAGAAGGAGCCTAGTAAGTATATGAAAAGGCGCTCAAGTTCATTCGTCATCAGGAAATGCAAAGCAAAACCACCTTGCGATACCATCGTAGCCCACCAGAGTGGCTAAAATGCAGAACACAGAAGATGCCAAGCTTCGGCAAGAACTTGGAGCAACTGGAACCCTCTCGTGCTGCTTGTGGGAGTGTCAGCGACAATTTGGACATTGAGATGCATATTTACTACTGAACAAACGCTTACTCCGTGGCCCGGCAGAGCCACTCCCAGGCAGATACGGCAATAGAAATGCATGCACACGTTCATCCAAATATGTGCGTGACAGTGTTCCAAGCAGCACTGTTCATAATGGCCGTGAACTTAGGCTTCCCAAATGCGCACCAGCACTGGGACGGACGAATGTGCTGAACTCGGTTACCACAGTGGAGCACTCTGCAGCAATGGGGATCCACCTGGCACTGCTCCCAACAGCGGTGCATCTCACAAAGGCCATGTTGAACAGAGGAGGCCAGACCCAGAAGGTACCTGCCCTATGACCCCATTTATATAACACACAAAAGCAAGCAAAGTGAACCCGTGGGGACAGAAGTCAGGAGAGTGGTTTCCCTCTGGGGGTGAGGGAGGGGACTGCCAGGGGCTGGGAGCATGTGTGTAGTTAGCGGCTGCACACTTACCACGTGTGTGCTTTTCTGTATACATGTCTGATACTTCTATAAGATGTTTTTAACAACTTTAACTTAAGGAGAGGGCAGAGCCAGAACCCAGCCCTGCTTTAAGCCCCTTAAAGCAGCTCTATCAAGAAATCATTGCTGGTGACCTCGACTCCCACCATGGAATTACAACATGGCTTCTGCCTGCCCTTGGCATTCTGAGCTCCCTGTGGAGGTCAGCTGACCACCAACCCCTGCGCAAGGTCAAAAGGCCAGTGCGAGGGCAGTGAAACAAATGCTGGGTATTTCTGGGGGCCACCCCTGCAGAAGTCTGTGGAAGAGACAGCAGTGGTCTTGCCCCTGTCAAGCCACCAGCTGGCACATTCTAAGTGGAATGTCCAGTGAATTGAAGAGGTCTACACTGGTGGGCAGTTGGAGGTGAAGAAACTGTACCAGACCCTTCAGACCACAAAAGAGAACAAGTCGGCAGGGCTGGGCTCTCGCCAATCAGAGCCACCACAAAAGTGTATTAGCTATCTTTTGCTGCATAGCAAGTGACCTTGAAACCCAGTGACTTATGGCAATACATACTCATTGCCTCAGTTTCTTGCTGGGGGTCATAAATTCAGGAGTGGCTCAGCAGGGTGGTTCTGGCTTGGGGTCTCTTGTGAGGTTGCAGTCAGGATGTCAGCTGGGGCTGCAGTCTCATCTGAAGACGTGACTGTGGTGGGAGGGTCCTCTTCCAAGATGGTGCACCACGCAGCTGTGC